>NC_091125.1:3708549-4423549 GCF_040183065.1 Periplaneta americana
ATGAAGCAAAAAAAAAAACGAGCAAAATTGTGCTAAACTTTTTTGTTTGAAGTATCTCAAAGAATAACCCTCTGAAAATAATAACATTCCTTACAGTTCACTCTGTACATCCTCGTTTCATTTAAGAGCTAGGGTAAGTTAAAAGTATAAAATAATTGTATCTCCTTTTCGTAAAAATCAATGTGAAAATTCATACATAAGATAATTTTGCACCTTTGTAAAAGGCATACATAATGTTAGTTTTTCTAAAAATTATTTCTTTACTTATTTATTGAGATATTTATTTGGATTTATCACACGTGTCGTTTTTCTTAATGGTTGTTCTTAGCTGTTTGTGTTAAAATTTGTTTTATTCTACCTTAAATACTGTCAGAAGCATAAAATCTCAGCGCAATGTGTAATTTATATAGAACTTTCCATTTTTATCATAAGATGCATTATTATTGATGGTTTTCCCTCAGGCCTTAACATGAATTGCAACAAATTATTTGAAATAATTATTTAGCTTTTAATTGATGTTTAATTTTTTTGTTGGAATGAATTCCTGTTCTTATTTCGCTTACTTTAAAATACAGGCAACTTTGGAAAACATATTATATGTCTTTCACGTGTTAAATTTTATGGTACCTTATCAACACGTGAAAGACATATACTGTAATATGTTTTCCAAAGTTATATGTGTTAAAAGTTATGTAATCAAGATGTATATACAGGCAACATATTACGTAGGTGGATTAATTGATTTCATTTCAACTAATTCAAATGAAGAATGAAAAATAATTCGTAATGTACGAGTATACAATTACGTGGTAACAAAATTCGGTATGGAGATTATTATTTCAAGCAAATATGATGTATTTAATTTGTAGTCATTAAGACATTAGGTGGAATATATATGTAATTGTGCTTAGTGTTTTCTGGATGGTTGTACATCTCTTCTTTTTGCTTAAATCTCTTTCCATTTCACAAAAACGTCTTATATATGCTTTCTAATTATGAATTTTGTATGATAGAAGCCTGTTTCCTATTTTGAACGTTTGAGAATATTTACATCTATATTAACCTAATAAAAATGTTCTTATACTTTACTTCTAAATTGTTTGTTACTTATCTGTATGCCTTGCTTTATATTTCGAGATCATTGTCAAGCATCAGGTTTTGTAGTTTGTTGTACAGATTCTTAGTTTATACATTTATAATATCAGGAGTTGATGTTGATAGATATTTCACACCGGTATATTCGTAATTATTATTGGATTTAGAATACATTCTACTGCCTGTGTCTCACGTCCCGAACCGAGAGTTCCCTAGAGCTTATAACCACGCCTCTTTGGTCTGCACGGACCGGCACGTCAGCTGCAGCGTGCAGCACGGCAGCATATTACATATTCTGAAAACATTATCCTATGCCAGTACAGGGGTTTTTACTGTTTATAATTCTGGATACTGTAATCGTGGTTACCACTATCGCTATTATCTCTGATGGCGATTTCCTAAAATGTATGTACACACTAGGCCACTCTTCGTTCAGTCTGGACAACTGCTGAATTACCATAGAGCAGCATTTCTCAAAGTATGTTCCGGGGTTCCGTGAGCCCTATGTAAATTTAAATTTTATTTTATACTTTTTTACTTGGTTATTTAACGACATTGTATCAACTACTACTGATGGGATTGATGATAGCGAAATAGTATTTGGCGAGATAAGGTCGGGGATTCGTCAAAGATTACCTGACATTCGCCTTACGGTTGGGGAAAACCTCGGGGATAAAATCCAACCAGATAATCAGCCCAAGCGGGAATCGAACCCGCGCTCGAGCGCAACTCAAGATCAATAGGCAAGCATCTTAGCCGACTGGGCTGCTCCGGTGGCTATTTTATACTTAGTGGATACTATAAAAATATATAAATGTTACGAAAATATGAATCAATAATAACATGAAACCACCAATAATAATAATAATAATAATAATAATAATAATAATAATAATAATAACCCAAGAATATGCTTAATAATAATGTTTAATGAACATCTAAAACGGAAAATACCCATAATACTCATCACTTTCATTGCTGGATTCTCTGCGTATGTGTTCACTAAAACAAAATATCGAAAAGACAAAATTCAGAAGTACAGTAGAAATGAGACTACAACTTTCCGCCATAAAACCAGATTGCAGGCTTAAAAAGCAAATACATTAGTCCTACTGAACGGAATTATTGAGATACTAGCTTTCACTTGTCTGTTAATTATTAAATATTAATAAAATATTACAAGGATTCCGCTATTACACTTTAGATTAAAAGGGGTTTCGCGGTGGAAAAAGTTTGAGAAACACTGCCATTGAAGAAAGAGTTTACGAATGTGTACACGTGATAACCGTAATCGCGATTAGGTCGATAATCTCGAGTAGAGACTGTAGTATACCACTGGGATTAGTGTTAAGTTACAGGAATTGATGAGGACATATCTGTTTTGTGAGAGGATAGCCTATACATTCGCTTGTGCATGGCTGATCTTGCTCCATAGCTGATGAAAGGAGTCCTGAAAAGGCCGATGTATTGAATGTAGGGTAGTAGGCACATGCGGTACCCAGCACCTCCTACTCCCCCCCTCTGCGTCTCGCCCCGCAAAGAAACAGCTCAGGAAGTGAGGCAAGGGCAGTATATCTAATATATATTTCTGGTAGGTAATAAAAATACAAGTTTGGGATGTGTAGTAACTCCATTTAATGGATATCAAGTACACTCACTTTATTTTCTTTTCTATGTTGATTCAATTTTATTTTAGACTGTGTTTTTTTTATTGTTCTCCAATGTTATATTGTCGTTATTAGTAGGCCCTGGATTTTTATGTAATATCAAAGTGCGAAATATGTACATAAAAATGTAGTAAATATCGGGGAAATATGTAAATTCACAAAAGTGTCGTCACAATTTAACTGATCAGTTGAAGTGTGAGTAAGTTATGCTGCCTGGCAAGTCGATTTGCCATTTCCACCCCATAGTATAGCTTGAAAATACAAATTATCTCTGCTACAATCTATGCTTTTTCTTTTATCATAAGATTTCGTATAAAAATATTTTTGTGTCGCACACAGAATGGTATTTTGACTTACCTGACACCCGACCCAAACTCCGAACTACTGTGTTTTACAGACATAGGGTTGGAATCCTCAGTTTTATGTTTACTTTTATTTTTAAAAGAATTACTCTCTCTCTCTCTCTCTCTCTCTCTTAAGCCAGCTTTAGAAATTGAAGTGAAATATTTTCTATAACTGTGAACAGAATATAACGACGTCAGTTCCAGGCCCTCCCTCTTTACTATCATCATGTACTATATTGCATGTTCAGTTCAAAGTGTGTCATGGCTCGCTGTATGTCGTCATGTGGCTAGCCGATGAGCCTAGAGAATTCAATCTTCCTACATTTCCGCAGAGGTGTATTACCTATGTGCCAGAGAAGTTGCCTGGCAAGTATGGCGTTCATTCAGAAGAGTACTTACCGATACGTACCGTAACGCTGGTAGTGGCAGGAATGTGAACTGTTTGAAAACACGTACTGAGGTGAGTTTTTTTCTTACTGGCGGGATATGGGGAGAGGGTTAAGACGATTACTTACATACAGTATTTGTTGACATTAAGGTCAACATGGACACGGAGCATTTGATTTGTATTGTGGAATGTTGCCGTACGGAACCGATGATAACAAATATCCTGCGTACGACTTGCCTGCGCAAAACACAGTTCGAAAGAGGTTATGGTAGCACACAGACCGTACAGACCGCCATCTGTTGCTATGACGTTCAAGTTATACCGTACACGTTCTCAAGTTCAGATAGAACGCCTAGAATAATAGGCAACTTCTCTGACATAAAAGCTGAAACTCGCTTCAAATCGCTGACTCACAACAGTGACGTCATGACACAATGAACACCCAGTAGTGAGAACAAAAGGTGGCCCTCCAGGCGGTGTTATGGGACAGGGACGTTAAGATTTATTTCCAAGTATATATGAAAGAAAATTCAATACTGTACTCTGAAAAATAAAACGAATTTAATAAAAGTATTAAAAACTCGATAATTGTTTAGATATGTACAAAAATGTTACATTCTTTGCATAATATGTAAAATATGTAATATTATTAAGAATATGTAGAATGAAACTCAACTATAACCATATCAGAACCACAAATCACCAACATTTGTAATTTTCAGTAGTCCACAAGTAAAGGAATGCAATATGTAATTACATAAGAATCCGGGCCCTAGTTACTAGTCTAAGAACATTCGAGTCTGGCAGCATGAATTAATGTCTGTATTGTTTCATTGTACAGAGGATGATTACTATGATTGTGTACTATGCACATGTTTGTACATTCTGTTCAGGAATTCTTACTGTTAATTTTTAATTAAACTTAGGCTTTTAAATACAAAGGGCAATCAATAAATTTCCGGACTGTCCTGGAATGTAGGCAACACATAGGACATATGAAACAAAGAAGTTATCTAGAACCAGGGAAACGCCTGGAATCTATACTAATGCATCACTTGAAATGGAGAGAAGAAGACTAGCCATAAGGCGTATATAGAGAGATTCCAGGAAAAATCGCATTTCAGTGTTTGCACAAAATCACGTATAGAAGCTCAGTTCTTAATCCTTCAGTACTCGCGTACTTTTTCATAACATATTCAGTCAGGTGTGGAACAGCTGTCACCGAAGTTATATTCTTGCTTTAGAGAATGAATTTGAACATTCTTTGAATATGAATGGTTACATAAATGTGTTAATACGGAGTATACAGAGTTCATTTATAAATAAATGTAAAAATAGTTTTGAAACGGAATTAGTTTATTTATAATTAATAGATACAGTAATTGAACTGGTGAGTGAAGAAAAGAATAACATTCCAAAAAATTGAAAAATTAAACTGAAATAGCCATTTTGTAAATTTTTGCTTAAGCTATGTAATGAGTGTAAAAAGGGGAATATTCCACTCTTATATTATTAAAACCAACATTGAATCTTTATTTTTTTTTTTCGTTGTTGGTAACTCTATAGCATCTATTACGTGCTTTATGGTTGTGCTAACAGATGGAGTTACTTGTCAACAATGTGACGCTGAAACATGTGTTCAGGTTACTGCCCAGTGACAGTCCTGATATATTTTTATATTTGTGATGATTGGTTAATTAATATTAACCCGGCACAATCACACTCACATTCATAAAGATTTCCAGACTCTAGACGCTCAGGAATTCCTCTTCTTCAAGAAAAATTCCCGAGAACCGAGCCCGGGAATCGAACCCGGGACCTCCTGATCTGGAAGCCAGTATGCTGATCAACAGACCACGGAGGCAGTCGAAGCTTTAGTTGAGTGAAATAAGGATAACATTCTGCCATGTGACAGAACATTTTCAGTTATTAAACGACAAGTTCGAAGATTAGATCGGATTTACTCTCCAAATCAGTATGATGACATCATTCGAAATGCTAGGAAACTCAGTCAACCATATCAAGTAAAGAGGCTTCAAAACAACCGGGTACTCAACTTCAAACACTGTGGCGCAGTATTTCAAGAAAACATGTAAAGATATTGAGAATAGAAACCTGACATTCAACATCAGTAAGTACAGGAAACTTATATTCACTCAGAAGATGAAAGGCTGATCCAGGCTTCAGAGTACTTTGATGGTTTGCACCATGGAACATTCAGGTTGAAGGAACAAGATCATGTGGAGCTCCCCACTACTGCAGCATATAATGGAAAACTTGGAATCAACATCAGGAAGTTAGAGGACATCTCAAAAGTCACGCACTACATACCTGATGAGTACAAGTCATTCTATAAAGACACCCTTAAGTATCCTACTTCAAATACAGCGGACAGTGATAAGGATCAATAAAGACTCATATTATGGTCATCATTGTATAAAGTAAAACCATTTTAAAGTGTATTTTGCACTATTAAACATTTCATGTCACAAAAAAATATTATAGTTAATAATTTTATCTGTTGTGAAAACATTGAGTGGAAAAAGGATAATATTCCAACACATTTCATTATTAATAATTATTAAAAAAATAAGTATTTGACTTTGAGATTGTACGAGTGAATACAGAATGACTAGTTCTACAATTGTCTACTAGTAACTTTTCCAATAGAACCCTAAGCTTTTTCTGTAAACTTGTTTTTTTGTTTTCCCACAAACTAGGGAAGTTGGAATGTTATCCTTATTCCACTCACCCATTCAATTATTTATGTGTAAATTTCAAATGCTTTCTACATTTACCTACAAAATTAACACTGGAAACACGTTTATAATCTTTGCTTTGTTGTGAAAATCTTTCTTTACAATAATGCCTTAATAGCTCGTGTCCTATTGTCCTATTTTTCTTGGATTATTCTTCTAAATGCATTCTCCTGAATGCTTTCTGCAGACATGTCTTTGCAGTACCTAACAGATATTCCTCAAATGGTCGGCACATGTTTGTTTTGAACATTTCACACATCATTTCTAGTCTTTTGTCTCTATCTATCTTCGTAGTGTATCCAGCTATTTGCTGACAACACGTGTTCCACTATGTTTCACTATGAATTTCCTCTTCTTGCAAATGATGGGTAAAAGCACGATGCTGGTTGTATATTTCAGCAACCACATTCCAAAGATGGGGTGTATTCAGTTTATATTGGAGAGAATTGTCCAAGGTTACAGGGATTGCATATTTTAGATTAGTTTTATGGATGTATGTGACGGCAGTTTAAGAGGATATGTTCCAAATCTTCTTCATTATGTTGCACCAGCACCAACTACTAGAGTCAAGAAGATTAAAGCAGTGAAGATACTTCTGAGTGATAATATGGCCTGTCCTGGCTCTTGCCAAGAAAGTTTGTATGTGTCTGGAAATGTTGTGCAACATTTGTAAATCATTAGGTTTCTTTTGTATGTTTTGAAGAACTTTGCCTTTATCAGGAGAAAGCCATAATTCGATCCATAAATTTGTTAAATGAGAATTAACTGCAGAATATGTGCAGGTTAAAGAAGTTTACATAGGTTTGGGCCCCAAAGATGTTGCCTGTTTGACAATATTATCAACAATCTCATTTCCAGTAATGCCGCAATGACTAGGTATCCATTGGAATACCTACTATTTCTTTTTGAAGATTTAGTTTATTTAATATTTTCTGTATAGAGTTTGTAATTTGTGCATAGGAAGTTGGAGTATATTTCATGATATTTAGAATAGCTCCCATCAAGTCACTAAAAATGTATATAAGTATATCAGATAAGGTAGAGACATGTAAAAGAGCTGCCTCTATGGCCAGTAGTTCTGTTTCGAGACTAGAGGGAGATGAACATTATATATAATATTTATCGTTATATTTTGGAATATAATACCCTGCGCCTGAAAGTCCATCATCAGGATTCCTTGAACCATCAGTATAGATACGAAGAAAATTTTCATATTTGTTACTGATTAATTAGTTCCATGGCACTAGATTTGAAAACATGTGGTGCATCATTCTTAGTATAATCGCCAAGTAACAACGGCCCCTGGATCCATTCCTTTGTTCTGGAACCGGCATATCGGTTTCTTGATTTCCCAGTAATACATGAGAACGTCTTCTAATCTCTGAAGAAATCTGATAAATGTAGATCCACAATCCTTCGAAGTTCAATAGAACAAATTATCCCTAAAGATACAGTATATAACTCACAAAAGTGATAATGAATATTTACCAAAACTTACAGAAACTGTAATGTAAAAAGTCGCGTGGTTGACAATTGCCTCCCAGAAGAATAAAACCTTAGCTACGCAAGTTATACGAGGAACTTCAAGACTGAAACTAAAGAACATGAACTTGGTTTTGAAGGTACCTAAAGTCTCACCATTGTAAACCCTTTCTAGAAAACACAACAATGAAAAGAAACATACTGGTTGACTGGTGTTCCCCACACGAGTACTGAAGGCTTGAAGACAATCTGACACTGTTTGATAGATTGACTCAACAGGCATGAAAGCAGCAATCTTCAGTGACACACACATATATGTTTAACGGTATAATAAATACGAGCACAGTTTGGAAATATGTTACTGCACCTTGTATTTTGCAGCTTAACATAAAATTCACATGTAATTTCCTATGTAACAGTTAGAATATCTGTAATATATGTTTTGTATTAGTTCAAACATTAACACTGAAAAAAATTAAGAATTGAAGTGAATATTTGTAATCACTTGTGGTGCTCCACTATTGTTTTCGAAATATAATGATGCTCATTACCTGTATTGTTATCAAATATATAGTTATAAAATATATTTTATGGTATGGTAGCATTTAAAATACTTTTCAATCAGCTCCATGACCACAAACTTTACATGAATTTCTTTATAGAAGGGTAAAAGATACATGAGAGAGGAATACGCATCTTAGCTTCCATGTAAAAGTAACACTTCGGAAGAGTTTAACATATTACTTGACTTTTTATGCTTCTAAAGTACACATATGTCTTTGTAACTGTGGCATAGTTCCTTCTCCCTGCTGAGGACATGACAGGATACAGAACATGATGACATAATAAGTAAGCTCTGAACTGTCTTGGGATTTAACAATAGCAAATAAAACGCTAACGAACTTGTACTAATAATGGCTACTTTAATAACATAAAAGTCAATCTTAACAATATAGAAAGTAGTCTTTAATTTGTGTAACAATTAGGCAAGGTACATCTATCCTCCACACTTCAAGAGGATAATAACAACTTACTAGTAAAGCTAAACATAAAACAGTTCCTCCTGGCGAAGAGGTAAAACCAATAAAAGAACAATAGTGACTGCACAATAACTAATGTGGTCTAGAAATAAAGATATAGTGAAACCTGTCTAAAGCGGCCATCTGAAGTTAGCTTATAAAATGGCCGTTTTATCAGGTGGCCGCTTGATTAAGGTTGCGGTGTTTATGAATCAGCATGAAAATACTGAATTTGACTGACTTTTTAGTACTGTGCACGTACAACAATCATGCACATTAATGTCAGCCTCCTCCATTCTTGCAACTAGCGTTTTCAAAACTCGCTTGCGGTCCCTCAGTTTAAATGACTGGATAATACCTTGATCAAGGTGTGATGTATTGGGGGGAAGAAATACCAATTTCACGGAGCACATTGCGATTTTGTCATTTAATCTTGGAATTGAAATCGCATAGCAAATTTTCAAACAATGATGATGTCAGCCAAGCTTTATTATAGGCAGTCAGTCCATTTCACCGCCAATAAGCCCATGTCAACATTTTTCAAACAACTGGGTTTCAATGATTTCCCTGTCATTAAGGGTGGTTCTTTTTCTCCTACAGCATTACAACAAAAGAGCAGGATTATTCTGTCTTTTGCCAACTTCCCCCTTTATATTCTTTTTTCTTAAAACTTAAAGTTTTGTTATGGAGGGCCCTGAAAAAAAAAACCTGTTTCGTCAACATTGTAAATGTCTATGAGTTCATATTCCGCAAGAATTGAAGGCAGTATATTATTTATTATTTCCATTCTTCAATAACACTGGTTGCAATGTCACAGCCTTCACCAGACACAGAACGAAATGCAATGTTATGCCGTTTTCTAAAGCACTCTTACCACCCATTAGTAGCAACAAAATTGCTTACACTGAGTTCTTTGGCAATTTCAAGAGCTTTCTCTTGAATCATAGGCCCACTTATTGGCAATTTCTTCGCCCTCACACACTTGAACTCGTAAACGAAATCATTCACATTACTAAACACAGTTTCGCTCTCCCGTTTTTTTTTTTTTTTTTTTTTTTTGCCATTCATATTTTTCTCCCATTCTTTTAATATTTCATCTTTATTCTTAATTTATACGTTTGTGTCCTTCCACATTTGAATATTTCTGAAATTTTTCTCGGAGAAGTTCCCTTCTCACTTTCTTCAATCATTTTTCGTCTCACCTCTAAACTTAACACCACTCTAGATTTATTGTTAGACATGATTTCTCTCTCAAACTAACTTCACAGTACCTCTGAATCAACTGAATGAAAAGAAGAAAAATTCGTAAAAGCTGGTCCAAATAGAGAAAGATAGAAAGAGGAGAAAAAAATATATAAAAATTCGAATGGTTAACTACTGATCTAAAACATTCTGTGACATTTTCAATATAAAAAGTCCGTGTTTCAATCGTTTAAAAACAAGTAAGAATTTATAGCTGTGCAGGGTCGGAGTAGAAAGTGACAAAAGAGTCATAAAACAGTAACCAACTAACCCCAAGATGTGGAGGGTGTACTGTTGTACATTTAGCTATTGTCCTCGTGATATTGTCCTCTAACCATCGAAAAAATAGGTCAGACAGTATCCGTGAAAATATTTTTTGTTGGACAATGACTGTTATAGTCAGGTTCCAATCCAAATAGACCCTGGCCACTGGCTGGTGCATGAGGTGGCCGCTAAATAAAGAGAGAATTGTATTGATCTTATGGAAAATCCAATTGGTTTCAGAGAAAATTGGCCTTTTGGCCAAGTGGCCGTTTAAATGAAGTGACCGCAAAGGTAGGTTTCACTGTACATAATAGTGAGATAAATAATATTGTAAAATGCCCCTTATATCACTTGTCTGATGACAACCTGTGGCAGCAAAGACAACTGCTCGGAATGAATCATATGACGCAATCTCTTATCTCGGGCGTAGCGGTACAGTGCAGTCTAATTTTCACGACATCAGTGCAATATATCGTTGTGGCAGTATTAAGTTCAGCTATTGCTCAAGTACAGTAAATATGCACCCTCTCAGTACCGATCATTATAGTTGGCGAGAGTTGTGGACAGATAGCACTATTTACTAGAATTGTATTAGCGGCACTGCCATTCTCGAAAACGAGAAATAATCTGCCTGTTAACATTACACCGACTACTACTAAATACTGCAGTTTGTGACTCATACTAAAATATCAATTCCTTCTCTGAAACAATAATAAGCGGAGACAGAGGCTGTGATGCAATTTCTTGTTATCAACATTGCATCAACAACATTCACCTTAATCGGCTTAATCACTCAACAGTACAAATTTTGAATATTGTAAACACATGATTTATTGCAGTTTGAATGCAGGACTATATAGCAATAGATACTAATTTATTAGTTGTCGGAACACATTATATTAATGATAAAAATAAAATGAAATATAATAACTAGAGCCCTGATGTTTGGCAAAATGCCTTTTTTTACTGGGTGGAAGTAAATCATTATTTCCATAGATATAAATGTGATTTGGAGTAAATCAAAGTGATAGAGTCAATTTTTATTTTGCCTTTTTAAAGTGATTCTTGCTAAGAGATGCCTTTTTTTTTTTGTCATTTTAAAGCAATATTTCTTGTTTATTTGCAATTTTCTAATTAATTGTAATGTAATGGGTATGAAATTTAAATATTTGAAACAATGACTAACTTTACTAACAATAGTAAATAAAAGTAATTTATTTTGGTGCTTAAACTGCTAATAATCATGCTTTAATACTATTGGAGTAATATGAATAATGATTGACAATCCACATTTACAAATATAATATTGTCATGTCTTCACGATACCCACAATCAGCTTTATAATTTTAAATATTAAGCTCGTTCTCATAGAAGTTGCCACGTAGCATTTCCAATAATTGTTTGCTTTCATATTTTCAAATCTTACTGTTATAATTTTTTGCTACACGTGTTTATTATTGTAGGAGAAAGAAATTTGAGTGAGGAACAGTCAGTTATTGTCGGGTGACAGAAGGTAGCTGGAATGCCTAAAATCAGTAAACCATTGAAAAGTAAACTTCTTGCTTACGTTAGTGAATTTGGTGCCCATGTGTTTTCAACCAATGGAACAGTTTTGTGGTGTAAGGTTTGTAAAAAGACAGTTAATCATGGAAAAAAGTCTTTTATAAGTCAACATGTGTCACCTACGAAGTAAATATGCGAGTTATGTTGATATAATTTAAATTTATTGCTAAAATATATTGTGCCTTTTAAAATTCATGCCTTTTTCAAAGATTATTGGGCATCTTTTTACGTTTTATTGCCTTTTTTGCATGCATATTTTAACTGTTATAAATTCCTAAATATCCGGGCTCTAGTGATAAATTATAATTAACAATACAAGCGGCTCTGGTATCAATATAATAATTTTATTGTTATATTGGCACCAAGTGCAGGAGAGCATGTGATTATATGTGCTGGTACAGCAGTCATGCTAATAATGCTTTGATGTGGAATGTACATGCCCTCCCACTTGCTCCGCATAGTCCCTGCAGTGCCTAAATACAGATGTCAACAAATGACATTGCACTCACTGGACAGCGATAAAGAAATTTCAGACAACTAGTACGAATTAAGTCAGCATATAATCAAACACAGTCATACTTATAACTTGCACTGTCAAGCATTACTTGCGGACCACACCAGCCATTGAATTAATATCCGCGAGTCCAAGGAAGAGTCACCAAGGCAGCTCCAGCAGACTGAAAACCCGTGTAACACAGGCGAAACTATAGTGCAGTTACTAATCACTTGCTGCTGTACAGCTACACATCTCGTCGATTGACCCCTCACTCGGTGGACAAACAACCACCACTGTTGTCAGACATCAAATTCTGATGTGTACTCGGCTGCACATCGCAGATCACTCTCCCATGATGCACCACCACTCCAGTCGAACACTGCCCTACAGTCACTTCCAATGGATGATGTGCGGAAAACAGGAGTAGGGATTTTAACTGACAAATTTGAAAAAGCACCCATAGTAGAAAAATCACACAAGACACTGGCTATCCAACATGCAAAATTCGCGGGTACTCGTGTAAAGGGGGTTAAGTCAAATTATAAGATATGTAAACTTCTCTCCTTTGGTACTGAACAAAACCACTTTGTCACAAAATACAGAGCACTGTAACTGCATTATGGATGGAAGCATGATTTAACAGAAGTAATTGTGGAGGGTTCAAATCTTTACTTATCCCACTTTAGCCAATTCATACTTAATCCCCTTTACACAAGCACCCGCGAATTACTACCCTCATTTGAGGTGCCAATTGATATAATCAAAAGCAAAGATGATAAGCCACTAGGACTGCCATCTATGTAAAAAAAAGAAAACGAACAGAAATATATGAAAATGAAATACGAGCGAAATAAAAACAAAGTGGCATTAGAATACATCACATAACATATCATAAATTTAAACTGATGACACTGGTTCCACTTGTTGAATTTAATTTGAAGAACTTCAGTATTCATTAGGAAGTGGTATGTTATTTCACTTAGAAAACTCAATGGTGATTTCATTGTTAATGGCTAATATGAATTATTACTTACTTACTTATGGTTTTTAAGGAACCCGGAGGTTCATTGGTGCCCTCACATTGGTGCGGGCGCCATCAGTCCCTATGCTGAGCAAGATTACTCCAGTCTCTATCATCTTATCCCACATCCCTCAAATCCATTTTAATATTATCCTCCCATCTATGTCTCAGCCTCCCCAAAAGTATTTTTCCCTCCGGCCTCCCAACTAACACTCTATAGGCATTTCTGGATTCGCCCATACGTGCTACATGCCCTGCCCATGTGAAACGTCTGGATTTAATGTTCCTAATTATGTCAGGTGCATTGTATAAGTTTCTCCATTCTCCTGTAACTTCATCCCTCTTAGCCCAAATGTTTTCCTAAGTACCTTAATCTCAAACACCTTTAACCTCCGCAAATCTAATGCATTACTGTGGTATATTAAGAGAAAACCACAATTTCAAGTCGCACAGAGTTTGTGAGAGTTTCTGGCGTCTTGTCAGCCCACTCGAGTTATTATGTGACCTCCAGATGTGGAGGGTAGCTGCGAATATATTGAATAAGCAGTCATGGACAGCCGATAAGGAGTGGTCCTCCAGCTTGGAGTTGGGCGAAGGGCCACAACCCATTACCATAAAAAACAGCTTGTTACGAATCCATACAATAAGCTTCGGAATATGAATTATTACTATTGTAAAATACACACTTTTAACCTTTTTTTTTCTGACATTTCTGTAAATGCTGTGTGTGAACATGTGAGCCAAATCCCATTCTGTAACTACATTGCATACCAAGGTTAAAAGAGGACAAAGTTATGCAATGTGTTTACCGCATAAACTCTTTAAACCTGCATCAGAGTATGTAACCTGGAACCTACAAGCATTCTATCAGTGTAGGTTCTGGTGCAAACATGGAAGAATGTAGTTACAGCAGCAAGTGTTGTTCTACACATATTCAACTATTATATTAACACAACAGAGAAATGTAAACATTTTAACATAACAGAATACTGGTTTACTAATAGCTGTAGGTAGGTAAAAGGGAGGAAAAAGTATATTTACTTAAAGTTACAAAGACTAATTATAAAATCATTACGGTAAATAATATTAGCTTCAATCTAATTTACTTCTTCAACCTATCCATTAAGGCAGGTTGTTGTTTTTTCTTTTCTTATAAACCCTATATACCACATTTTCAACACTGCTGGGGGCAGGCATTACATTATCATTACAATCAAATCTCATTAGGTATTTAGTAGTATTGCTGATGTCTTCCAGAGCTAACAGGAAAGTTGTTGGGGGCTCATTGTTTTCTTTATTTCCCTCGTCCTTTTCTTCTTTTTCAGATGCATCAAATGCTAGATTTCTTTCTAACATTAATTGTTCCATGATTTGAACATCACATGTTACATATTTTTCATATGACACACTAGCTTCTAATTGATAACATTTGTCTTCTGTCGTGTTAATTCTGTTACACTTTCAATCCCGAGAGATCCACTTCCATCCACAGATAACCACACTACTTATGAGAACAGTTAGACATTATTGAATCTGTGATTGCTTTCCAAGCCTCTGCAATGAAATGCAGAACATCCACAACGTTTACCTTAATCATGAATCGACTTGTTAGTTGCACACATTGTTTTTCTCACAAGATTCTTGCGGTAATAATGTTTAAATGACATGATTATATTTTGTTCAGTGTAGAGTAATCAGTAATTATGTCCACCGCTATGGAGTAACGATTAGCCTGCTTGGCCATGAAACGAGCAGGCCTGGGTTCAAATTTGGTTGGGACAAGTTACCTGGTTGGGGTTTTTTCCATGTTTTCCCTCAACCACTTGAAGCAGAATTGCTGGGTAATTTTCGGTGTTGGACCTCTGACTCATTTCGCCTTCATTAGCAAAATTTCATTAATCACATTTAATAGCTACAGGTTGACCAGGAGGACATGGTTCCAGAATTCGCTTACAGATGGCATCTGTCTGCAGGAGCTGCACATATCCCAGAGATGGCACATGGGTTTCAATCAGCAGACTGCAGTAGACAGAGGGAGTATAGCTCCCTTGGATAGATAGCGCTGTGGTGAATCGCGGAATGAATGTGTCCTTCTGGTTAAGGATGCAGCAGATTCATGCACGTGAATTGTAAACAGATGCTATTGATCTGAAGAGGCTGCAGAGGAACATCACAGGGAGGTGGAGGGGGATTCCTGTTCACATGGATTCCATCAGACCTGAATGCTGTGGCTGAATTGATAGGATGGCACCAAGCAGTGAATCACGTGCTTGTTGAGCTTGTTGTCTGTTGCACCCATTCATCAATGTAGTCTACTGTTATTGAGTAAAAATGTACAATTTTTCTGAAAGGGCTTTCTGATATCAGACCTTCTTGTAGACTACTTTGGCAAGTACTTCACTATTTATAAAGACCTCATCTTGTCTTGTCCTAAGCTTGAAAAGATTGTCTGTTTATTTTTTTCGTTTCAATAGCTGAGGCATCCTTATGCTCAATCATCAGTATACAGCTTTAGAAAATATTCTTTTTTTTACTTTTTAAGAAAATGAGATAGGAAAAGTTCTCTCTTTTGTTGAAGGAAATCACAAAGCATGCATGGACAATGTCATGTATCCAAGCTTAAGAAGCAAGACCTGAGGCGTTTATACATATCATTCAAACGATTTAAAGCAGTCTTCAAAGAAAGTCATCTGGTTTTGCTGTGGCCTAACACAGGGTTTAAGCTAGAAAATAAATAATTTTTGCAAAAATGCACAAATGAAAAATTACATTTGTGCAAATTGAGAAATGCTTGTGCAATATTATGAATAATTGTGCAGAAAGATAAAATTAATGAAGTATGGAGGAACAAAAAGTTACGTAATTTGTTTATTGGAGTTTTATTACTTTCAATCCATCTTATCACAGTCTAGATACACTTATGTAAGTAAATCATTAGACATACATACCGGTATGTTTAGAATCAATTACTGCTGAATTTATATCACATTAAAATACGTTATTTTATGGGCACTCTAAACATTGAAATTCTTTACTAGTAAACCCTTCAAGATTTATTGTTAGCAGAGTGCTAACTCTTTTTACTGAAAGACTGTTTCTAATTCCAGTTTTGACAAGATTCATGCAACTAAATCCTTGCTCACAATTTTTGGTATGCCATGGAATTATATAAATCAATTAGAAAAAATTGTTCACTTGACTTACATTAATTGCACCAACTCTTTGAAATCAATTCCTGAACATCTATTGCTCAATCCCTTTTTGAATATTACCCATGCCATTAGCATTTCATTTAAATTCAGATAAGTTCAAACACATTTGTGATTTCATTTTCTCTATTACCATCTTCGTTTCTGAAGTCCAATGTGATTGTTGCATTTTTTGCACATAGACATTCAAAGTTTGTTGCATTTTTAGAAGTCGAGTAGCAAAATGCGACTGTGACTTAAACCCTGGCCTAACATAATTTTATATTCTCTTGTAAAAATTTCACAGACTGATTTTAAATTTTCCACTTTGACAGTAAACAAACGAAAGAATTGGAAAATTTTTCCTATAACAGTCTGAAAGCCAACTGCCAAAATACGAGTATGTATACCAGTTCTGTACAGCATTGTGTATTATATGGGCTACACAACTACTCCATTTATATTTGCCCATCCAGTTCTTTTTCATTTCTAAAATAAATTGTTTTTCTTTTTAAATCACCAAAATTGGTGTTTCTATTGTCTCCTGATATTCCTAATATTTTGTCTGAAATGTTACTCATTTCAACAATTTCCATAATGTGCTAAACCAGAATAGCTGAAGTCTCTCTGTGTAAATTATATTGGTGAATTCTAATATTTCATTTTTAATATCAAAATTTGGAGTTTTGCAGTACCTAACAATAACTGGCGACATTTTCTTGTCAATGTGGTTTGATGTATCAATTTATACTACATTAAAGGGCGAACTAATTAAATCTTCAATCATCTCCTTTTGGGCATATGGTATCAAGACATTTACAACTACCTATGTATTTACATTTAATCTGTAAGAATGGGGATGCTTTAGCAAAGAAGGGCAGCACTGCTACTTACAGACCTGTTACTAAATCTACATATTACTCTGTGAAAAGATTTATTAAATCTACATACTTAGACTTCAACAAACAAAATTTGATAACAAAATCTCAAGGGAAAAAATGGAACTCTCTGCATCATAATCCACAGTTAATTCCCGATTTACCACGAAACTCGTCTGTGGCTGTATTTAGATTGGCAACAGGCCATGATTTGCCCATTGTGCAACTGAAACCAAGAAATGGATTCGGAACACCTCAAAATCTGTGCTTCAGTGGGTGACCATGATAATATCTCTGAGAAATATTGGAGTGCAAGAGGTCAAATGACTTTATTGTCAAACGCCTGGCATTAGAAAACAACAACATTTAATCTGTGAACAAGTAAATTTCTCACTCAATTGGGGCTATGATCACTGACAGATGGAAAGCATAGTTCTTCAAATAACTTGAAGAGGTGAGTTTTCATAAGCTTCCTCGATTTTGAGGGCAGTGCGTAAACATTTGGGGCCTTAAATTTTTTCTTCTTCACGATGGCAATGGAGATAGACTTATATGAGTGTCAGGCGATTATTTTGAAAAGTCATATCTTAAAGACTAGGTCTTCTCTGGCTGTAGAAATTTATAGGCAGATTTCTTATTTCAAATGGAACATATGGGGGAAAAATTGTTGTGAAAATCCATTATCATTTAGTGAGCTTTCCTTGTCAGTTCACTTTCTTCTTCCCCTTACACTCAGATAGGTTTCACGAGACAACGAATGACCTATAACTATATTGAAAGAAGAGACTACACATCCTACACGTGGTCTACACTTTTAATGTTCATCCAATAATGATTAACATTCAGATTCAATAAAACTAAAGCAAGACTCCCATGTGCAAATTGTATCCGAACAGCAACTGCAAATGCCAGTTAGAAAAGCAATCAGAATGACCAAAACCAGAAATAGTAAGAATGTAGACTCATGCTCGTCATGCTCATACTAAGATATTCTCATTGAGTGTCAGAGGGAACAGAATTGCTACCAGTTGAATATTTGCTAATGAAATCGGGAAATTTTAAATAGGTACCTATATTTACTATACTTTACCTATCACACAAATAATATTATCTTATGTAGGCTCACCAGACGTCCCCGGTTTTGTATTGCTGTCCCCTGGGTGCAAATGTCCCCGTTTTTGTCCCTGGAAATTAATTTTGTCCCCAGAAGTTTTGATTTTGTTTCAGTAACATTTTGCACGTGAATATTTAAGTATCGTGTTGAAACTCCTATGATTCATGCACATTTCTGAACGGTTCTCAGTATGAGACAGACGAACCAGAGAGCACAGTATGAGACAGTCTGCACTCTTTAAGAAGAACAGCATCTTCGTCTTCATTCGCATTGCGTGGAAGCGTTAGAAATGCCGCAGCATCCATTTCTAAGTAAGTAAAACAATGAGGAGTTTTATGACAAACCAACAGGTGAAAAGTGATATGATGTTTTTCAACATTAAAAAAAAAAAAAAAAATCCATTACATTTGAAAATCTTCTCAAAATAGTGTCCTTAATCATGTGTCTTTCAGTCAGTAATTCATCAGTTGAAAGACTTTTCTCCACATTGAACTCTATCTGGACTGATGAAAAGTCAAGAAAGAAAATTGAAACATCTTTGTTACAAGTGAAAACAAACTTTAATTTCTCATGTGAAGAACTTAGTGTGAAGCTGTATGGGAATTAACAGATCCTTAAAAAAATACATTCTTCAGACAAGTACTTGTAAAATGTGTGTGTTAGAGTTCAGTGTTTACAATATTTTATGAAAGACTTCCATGCATGCGTCTGTACTGAAATTGAATTCTTAGTGGCCATAATTATTTATAGGAGTTACTTGTGTTTATGCATTTAGTTCAAAAAGTTAAGATACTCTACAAATTTAGTATGCAAAATTCTGTCATTGTATCTACTGTTACATGTATCTTCTGCAACATTTCAACAGATAGTGACTAGGTAAGTGGTTGTGTTTTCTTTTTAAATTGTCTATGTCCCCTGCTGGACCATAAAAAATCAGGTTAGCCTAATCTTATGCTTTAGAGAAAACTGGGACATTTGACATCCTGGACACACTCTTTCGTGACAGGGGTACAGATATTAGAAATTCGAGTTTATCCTGGCTAAACTGGGACATCTGGGGACCCTACTAAGGTAGCAAGAAAGGATACCACATAGAATAGAAAAGTTATTTATGTCCAAGAAAATCTGACAATGACGGTGCATTTTATGGTGATTTGGTGATTCATACACTATCCGCAATATCTCGTCACAATTTCCTAACAGTTTATAAGTGTTACTGTTCCTGAAGCTATCAAGTTCTTAACCCTCCTGCTATCAAAATTTTTCACAACTTACTATAACAAAGGAGGGGTGATAAAATTACCGTCATCAAAATCATATACCAATCTTTGTTAAGCATTTGGAATATAAACAGTTGGTGTATTATTGACTATAGACTTACAAAAAATATAAAAATATAACATAATCATCCTATTTTTAAAAATACAGGGTGATTCAAAAGTTCTGCTCCATTTTATTGAAAGCATAGTATACCAAAACTAATGAACTTTAGATATGTTACCGGCGACACTATGAGGCAACATATACAGTAAATTTAAATTTACCTCCCTTCCATTTGAAGACAAACTGCTCAATGCTATATAGTTCTGACATGGTAGATAACACATTTACAACCAATGAAAGTCACAGTACTATAATATAAATTGAAAATCACTTCAGTTAATTCTTTAAATTTAAATACAGTGGGGTTAATTGGGGATGCTCGGGTTTTGCAGGAGCCATTCCCTGCCAAGAGATGGCATGATCACCAGGAATAGTGCATCCACATTCTCGGCATGCAAGCAATGAGTGACACTGCAGTTTTGCTTTAGTTGTGTTGTGTTGTGGGAATCAAGTTGGCTGTGAAAGCTATAATCTTAAAAGTTTAAGTTAAGTTTAAAGTGCTCCATGTAGGCTACTGTTGTATAACATATTCATTAGGTGAAAGTACTTATCTGCAGTCTATACAATACATGCATACGGAAACGAAAATCTTGTGCGGCAACAAGATGCAAATTTCGGGAAAAGTTTCCAGATAGATCTGTTCTAGCTGCCAGTAAAATAAGAAGACTTTATAAGAAATTCATTTGGACAGGTTCGGTAAACGATGAAAAACCGAAAAGAATGTCCTGTTCTGTCGAAAGAGAAATTAGACGAGATTGATGAAGGATTGGAACACACCTTTCAAAAATCCCTCAGAGTTTAGTGCAGGAAACTGAAATAAGTAGAAATTCTGCTTGTGTAACGACAAAATTACTTAAATTAAGGCCCTACAGAATGCAAGAAAGTCACATTCCGTAAACGAACTTAAAGAGAATGTAAGATTTGTGCGGCTTATATAACCATGAGCAGTGCTGTAGTTGGGCCAGTATGCTGTACCATCTAAAATAAAAATTCGCTGTTATCGTACCTGAAAAAATATAGACTTTAAAATATATTAATTATGTTTAAATAATCTTTAATAGACTTTTAAATGCAGGATGTTAGGTGCACTGAAGCCTCAATTTTAGGCAGGGAAAATGTCTTATTTATCCTTTCCTTATAAGGCAGTAGGGATGGGGAGTGAGTGAACGAAGGCAAGGTATTCGCGTATAGTTGTCTCTTGGTAGTAGTTGGGTGTTTTGTATTGAGCTCAACCACGTTTAAAAGAAAAAATAAATTCTACTTGATGAAAACTAAGTTCGCTATGACAGAGAGACTAAAGAAAGGTGAAAGTGTGGCAAGTTTAGCTGCAGAACTGTCTATACCAGAGAGTACATTAGCGAAGTGGAAGAGGAGTATTACTGGCAATAGTAATTTTGATACCATTTCCAGTTCAATTCTTGAAAATATAAAAAACCACTAAAGAGACCAACTATAAACAATGGACAGTCTATGCTCTTTCTTTGCTCTCTCAAAAGGATCAGTATGTACTGTGATATATAAAGGAAGTATATTTTATGCGATGGCACAAGCAATAATTAACTTTATTTTATTGATGGGTATATTTTAATTCTCTAGACTGGATTAGTTCTTCCATTAAAAAGATGTCACAAAAGTTTAAAAATTTTCCTCGTTTTAATAATCGTCCATTTATTTATCAGAGTTTAGATTCAACCGCAATAAATTCATTTCTTTTAAAATACACTATTTGTTACACTATTGCGATCTAATTTACGAAATTGCCTCGATTCTCTGTTGGTAAAATTACGATAAGTTATACAATGAGAACCTGAAATAGTGAACATTGTTCTTGCAGATGTGGCTGAACTCTTGAGTCGATGTGCCCTATCCTAGAATCGAACTGCCTAAAATAACACTACCTACAATTCAGACTCCACTGTATTTGAAAAACATTTTGATATCTGGCATAAAAGTAGCAGATGGCATCTTAAATCCTTTGCTTAAACACTTGTCCATTCGTTGTTTTATTGAGCAACATGGTCTGATACGTCAGGGGTAGTTGTGATTTGTTAATTTCAAGTTTGCATACCACCATCGTATTTATATCATAATTAACACTAACTTCATTGCATGGCGCCTCAAGAAATCTGCTACACTGATTTGCTAATTTCAAAACTTGTGTAGATGGCTTCACATAACACTAATTTTATGATGTGGTGCCTCAATAATTCTGCTGCACTGATTCACTAATTTTAAAACTCGCTCATAATGTTAGCAGTTTGCTAGAGGAGGGAAATATTGTTACTTTTGTGCGTTCATATGAATCTTGACTCCAGTTGCATGTTATAGATTCTATTCCAATTTCAACTAAAGAATGTGAATGAGCATTACTGTACTGAACAATATCCGCACTAAGAAAAGTAATATCCTTCCAGTAAAAGAGTACTTAGACTTTTGTTCCTAAAAAGTGTTGGACCAGCAATGTCTACGTTTAATTCCTTGCCTTATATGCAATTGTGGCTGTGATCTAGAAGGAGGTCTGCAGAGACGACTGCATGACAAAGAAGCAACCTTGGAAAAGAAGTGCAGTACGAGTCCATACAAAATCTAGTCTGATCAAGGAGATTTCAACAGTACCCTCTAAAATTTGCTTCCAACTACAGCACTGACCATGAGCATCTCAAAAGCATTTGTTTTTAATAAAATAAAATCTAAAAAGAAAATGTTTTGAAGTTATAAAAATAAATAAATAAAAATTTAAAACTAATAAATGAAATTTTAGTTTTTTGTTGAAATTCAAATATTCGAATACCACCTATATTACAATGTGCATCTCGGAAAAAGCTCCACTAATAATTATTTCAAACAAAATCACTTTTAGAAAAACTATAACACACAGAAATAAAACGTAAAAAATTGAGAACAAAAGGTCATGATAATATAAATAATATAAAAATTGGTGTATAAATAACACAAAATAAAATAATTTAGAAGCAGATTAACTTAGAAATCAAGAGAATTAAGCTATAGATTGAATTTTATATCCAAGAATTCTCATGACACACACTATGAAGAGGGGTAACAAGATCACCCCACATGAATAATGTGAATTACTGTATATCTTAAAGTAGATTAATCCTTTTAGCCACGAATTATAATTTTCGTTTATAAAAGTCTAATTTTGTTCTTGACTCCTTTTAAGTTTTTGTGAATTGCCCACAGTCTCATTTTTACAGCATGATGCCTAGATTTCCAGATATGAACTGTCCATTTGAGAGGACAAGGTAACTAAAAGGACCTGTCAACAGCTGTCCATGAAGCGGCATTGAAGTTACTGTCCTCTTAGAGGACACAGTGAATGAAAGGGTTAATTATTTATGTTATTCTTAATTCAAATTGTTAGTAAGCATATAACGGACAAATGCATGGAATTCCAAAAAGAAATATGAAGAAAAATTAAAATAATATTGATAAATCAACAATGGAGTAATCCTATTACTCCTCTGGGTAGCAGGAGGGTTAATGAAGGACTTAAACAAAATACAAAAGTATAATAATTTTAATAGAACATTCAATCTTACATTTGGAATTCGGACACTTTTTCTGTGCGTTTTCTGACTGTTAGTTAATGGAGTAAATTGTGTTAAAACACAGAGAAAGGCTCTGCGCATGCGCAGAACACCACCTGCACTACTACATTTCCAAAAAACTTTAATTTTTCTCTCTGAGTAAAGAACGCATCTGCCTATCATGTTCTAAAAAGCGTATATTTCCTGCTTCTGTTGTGTTTATTTAATTTGTGGGGATAACACAATAGTGTATTTGTGTATTACGCTGTGCTAAGCAGGCCTCCTTGAACTTATATTTTTGTAGTGAGTTATAGTGAGGCAATTCCACACCGCTCTGGCATCAGCTGAATGCACAGGTTATGTGTTAGAAGTCTACAAGTAGGTATTCTTATTTTCTACCAATACATAAAAGGTTAAGTAATACCATAAAACACTATTTTTAAATGAAGAAAGCCTGAAAATCCATATCCACATCTTGGCAATTGGACGTACTTGATGCTAGAAAAATTTGGGTTTGAACTGAGTGTAATCAGTGCAGTGCTTGGACAGTCAGGAGAATTGAAGGAATTTTCTTAATATGGTAACGGGCCTTGTGGTGGAAGAACATTACAGTATAATGTTGAGAAGAAAATGTATACGGTAAACTGTAGAAAGAACTGGATGGCATGTTTGCCACTGCTTCAATTCCACATCAAGTAAACGTTTATAATAGCATGTTGGACTTTGCTCTGTGTTACGGATGAACATTACTACATCTTTAACTATAAAGTTCCCGAAGATCTGGCATTCATCCTCTACATGTTGCCTTGCTGCAGATGCCATCAGAATTTCAAATATGCCATATTCAGTCCCTATTCCTCGAGTCTTCGTTTTTTAGACATGAAAGGTGGAGGTGAAAGCATATTGTGTTTATTATTGTTGTTCTTTCTGATAAAATAAAAAAATAATAATCATGTTTTTTTTAAGAAACAATGGAAATCAGGGAAGTTCGAGGGGTCCACTCTGTATTATTCTATCTGTGACATTTGAAGGGATTCGTAACAAGCTGTTTTTTACGGTGATGGGTTGTTAGCCCTTTGCCCAACCCTCAAGCTGGAGGACCACCCCTTGCATATAGAGTGTTAGTTGGGAGACCGGAGGGAAAAAGACCTTTAGGGAGGCCGAGACGTAGATGGGAGGATAATATTAAAATGGATTTGAGGGAGGTGGGGTGTGATGATAGAGACTGGATTAATCTTGCACAGGATAGGGACCGATGGCGAGCTTATGTGAGGGCGGCAATGAACCTTCGGGTTCCTTAAAAGCCATTTGTAAGTAAGTAAGTAAGTGACATTTGAAGAGTCAACTAAAAAAAAAAAAACTTTTATTCAATTGGAACAACTGGATAATACATATCTACCATATAGGCACCGTGCAAGGGTCTCAAAATCGTACTGGTGGCGCCGCGCAGTGTCTCAATTCCTAATTAACTACAGGCTCGCAGTCATTCACTAGTCATGTGTGATATAGAAATTACATGCTGCTTTCTGCCGATAAAAAGTTGTAATATTAGTAAGAATGGGTTCATTGATTCATAGTGTTCTGCCCAAGGGCAGGTCTTTCACTGCAAACCCAGCAATCTCCAGTCTTTAATTATTTTATAGACTCAGTGGAAAGTTCACTACTGCTAGAGGAGTGTAAAAATGTAACTACAAAGTTCCTGAATAACAGTGAAGTTGTTTGGCATTTAAATCAGATTTCATACCATTCAATGAGGGTGAACAGTCATATTACGAAAACATTGATATACTTATATTTGATGTCATGACGTGTGTAATATTTGTGTGTATAATGTCTCTATAAATTGTTTATTTTAAGGTGATTTAATTCTAAAAGTAGTCTTAATTACACTTCCTGAATAATGGGCGACTGTAAATTACAACACATATGAACAATATCAACATACTACCTCTGATTGAGGTTCTGGCTGATATGTACATCTGTTATCAGGCTGTACATCTCACTTGACGATATGTGACAGAGGAAGAACAATATTGTTTGTATGCATGTGAAGTCTGACTAGTGTAATTTGTAGCTAGTTGGCGATATATGCAATGGAAGGGAAAAGGAACTGGCCACTCTACCCCATGATATTCTGGCCTAGTTGCCTCATAAGTGGTCCCTTGTTGGTATCACTTATGAGGTTCAGACTTCTCTTTGGACAGTTGAATAAACAAGATCAACATGCGGAAGCAGTTCAATTGATATTTTGTGTAAAATGTTATACTGTATATTTTAATTCGCTCAATGCACCTTTCAACATGAATTCGAACACTGGCAACGCTGTAAGTAGTTTCGACTTCTTCAGCTGTTAATTTACCATCGTGCAGATACGGTGGAGTAACAACAATGATCCCTTTATCGGAGAGGTTTGTTATTATTCCGGGAAAACCTAACTTCATCACCACCTTCCAATAAAGTCAATAATCCACAATCATTTGTTATGAATGTGTCACTCGATCTGCTCGGTAGCATTTAGATTTGAAGGCCACCATCTGACCATATTGGGTGGCTGTTCCACTTCTGAACAATTAATTGTCACTCTACATTTTTCAATATTGCAGGCATTGTTTCCTGAATACTTTCTCTGCTAGGCCAAAACCCAAAATTACAGTAACCATTGTGGATGTCAACAACATTAAAGTGGCGGTAAAAATACATTATAATTATAATAGTACGATTAACTCCGAACATCACCCTCATAGCAGAATACGACAATCCAGTTTTCATTTTAATTGGAAAATATGAGTAAATGATTTTCTTTACTAATCTTACTCTTGGACAGAATTTTTCGAAAGCTTTCGATGTGAAATTCACTAATAAAAATGGCAAATATAATATGTATGGTCTACATCTTGGGGCGTTTATTGTTTATTTATGGTAGCTATTTTTGGGTTAAATGATAGAATTGGAAATATTTCTTATGATTCTACGGGTATTATTATGTTTCAATTGGCAGCAATTTTAACAATATATTTGAAACCACAAATGTCACTCCCATTAAGTCTGGTAGTTCTGTCTCATATTTTATTGTAGAATAATTTCGGAAATCTTGCATTTCATTAAACATATCATCTGTTCCTGAACGCTTGTCATAAGATTTCTTATGTGACTTCAGTTCAGCATGTAATGGAATAGACACTTGAATAGATAATTCACACAATTCAATTGTGAAAGAAAGAACAAAATCACTAGGAATGGTTTCATTTACTTCTGCCTGTATGGCTACTTAATTTTTCGAAATAACACTTGTTGAGCATTCGCCTTCCATAAAACTTAATTTTCATCTTTTCTTCTTCTTTATGCGTCTCTTTCGTACCTTTCCGGAGCTAGTTGAGATGAGGCAGTCTTTTTCTTGTAAACTTTTATAAAAATACTGGGAACGGTATGCTAGTTTTGGGGGTGTTCTGATCTCGTTCCCAATAAAATGAATACCGCAAATTCTTGCGCGGGTGTTGGTTTCCAAGATGAACCATCAGCACTTGAAATCAAGAATTAAATATCGATATGAATACATTTAAAATAAATATATAATTATTTATTGTTGCTAATATTATACATAATATATATGTAAAGAACTCAGTAATTATGTATTTTTTGAAATTTAAATGATACATTCCTGTTGTTGTTAACTTAATGGTTACTTATAAACATAATACTATATACATTCTATTTTTATATCAGGCCTAGTATACAATAAAACTATGATTACAAGTAGTGTAGCCTTATTTACTTTTGTCTGCGTACTGCATGGATCCACAATTAGCGTCATTGCGCTTCAGTTTTCTGTTTTGGGAATTAATAAAAACAATATCGGTTGGTGTGTTCCTATAAGCATTACTATACTCAAGAACACAGCAATTTGCATTACCTTTCCGCTTTTTAGGATCATCCATATTTCTAATCATTTAACTTGTGACGTTAAGTATATTCATACGCTTCAAGCACAACTCTATCGCTGCTGTCCCACAGTTAGTAACAACAGTCGCCACTAGAGGAGCTTGCACGGTGCCTATAGCATATAGCAATTATGCTCGCCATTAGAGGAGAGGTTCACGACAGAAAGAACTTGGCTGTGAGATCAAACTGCGCATGCGCTGACTTCTCTTGTAGTGCTAGCGTGATCCTTACCTGGATTTATTTTCGCGTGTACATTCCAAATCACCTTATGAAACAAAAGAGAATCGAAATGTTGCTAGTAAAATTGGTGATGATATTCTTTAATACTAATTCCCTGCACTTTTAAATGCAAGGTCTATGGAGTATAATGACGACTTTTTTAATACACTAAAAGAAAATGCACATTTTCGAAAATATCATAACACTTTACCATGGCGAAATTAAGGAGAAATATGATGTGGTCCAGGGAATATCGTTGAAATCAACAGTGTGTGTAATTGACATTAATACATTATCTCCTCGTCAAACCCCAGCCAACCTTATCACTGCCAAAGTGTGTAATTAACACTAATGTACTTATCTCCTCATCAAACCTTACCTAACCTTGTTGCTAAAGTCTATTTTATATCATGGAGTGCAGTTTGGTGGCTCCTTTGAACACCCACTTACAGATTTATGACTTTCTACACAAACACCTCTGACCAGTCCATCATCCCAACATTGCACAGTTGCCACAATCTTGGCGACCTTCGAAATGAGAGGATTCGTGGCCGTCATCCTCATCTGAACACCACGTGTTTTGAAAAAAAAAACAACGTAATATCACGAGCTGACAGCTCAATGAATACTACAGAATACACTCTCAATTATACTTTCATGTTAACTGATGGGATTCTTGGAATTCAGAAAATCTTTGGCAACTCTGCCTCCACGTGGATTTGTCAGGACCCTGTCAATTCTTCTGAACGAGGGTTGTGATTGGTTACTAACAGGCAAAGACAAGATTTTCGTCACAGTAAGAACACATTTATGACAACCAATTAGTAGGGGGCAGTAGAAGGTCTGTCGGCAAAGTCCTTTCTATGAAACTGCACTCCATGGACTATAATAGTGAAGCTATCTCTCAGTAATGTTGAGAATGAAGGAGCGAACGAGCAAAAAATAAATTTCTCCTGGTAATGACGTCAATGTTGGCAACATTGTGTACTTGATTATCATTGCAATGCCATGTTGAAAGCTGCGGTACCTAATTCTCCAGTTTAGTGATTTATTTTTTTCTGTTGTGCTTTAAAATTATTCAATCAGTCATTTGAGAAACTACACATGTTCTTTTCTGCTAGTTTCAGAAAAGTGTATAAAACTGCCAGCTATATATGATTTGCAATATTTTTTACTATTCTTAAGAAACTTACCTTGTAACATGAAGGCGCAATGGGGCCCAAAATGTCCAGTGCATGTGTGATTTCTCAAATAAAATATTAGTAGCAAAAAAATCGGTATATTTTGCTTTAAGTACAATACAGTGTTGTTAAATTACATTTATATTCCATAATTGAATTATATATTTTAAATTTTCCTTTACAATGCAAAAATGAAAGGCAAAATTCTATACTTTTTGCAGCTACAAACATTCATATATTAAAGCTCTTCAGGTGCTGTAAAATATTTTGATTTCATCCTCATTGGGAAAATACTTTGTAGCTTTTTTACATCATCTCCAACACAACATTATATTTTAAATTAGCATATGAATAATTTTGCAACCAGCATACATGTGCTTACTTTTGTCATCCCAGTGAATGTACGCATGTTACTTTAATTTACATTATGTTATCTCAAAACCCGAAATTCATCAAAACCAGTTTCAAATAGGCCTAGTAAAAACTAGTTTAAGCAAACAAAGACATAAACAAAAAGCATATATGTAAACCGAGTTTTCGCAAGGTCTAGCCCAGCTCTGGGCACAACAGGGAAGTGAAACGGAACTCTGAAACCCCCACCCACGTCTTTTTCGCTTACACTGCCTTAAAAACAAACACATAGTAGGCGCTATGCATCAGTGATGGATTGCAGGTAACCAGCGAGAGCTGAAAGTTTGTAAAAACTATGACGCCTGCCTTATACAATCTGTCACTGAGCAATGCTTTTCTTCCTGTCTACTCGTCTCAGCTGGGGAAGGTGGAATGGGGAGTTAAGGGGAAACCTGCAATGACTCGATTGAGTTACTAGAGCTCAGGCCTGGTCTACCCTGAACAAACCAAACCGAATCTGTCACTGATTCTAGACCTTATGAAAACTCGCTTTTTATCTACCTACATTTGTTTAAGCGGATCCGCTGAGTTTGCTCTGTGGCAGCATGTCTGCCTTCAGACTAGATTAGCTGGCCTAGGTTCAATCCGGCAGGATCAGAAATTTTCATGTAAAATATCTATCTTGGGATTAGGAAAAATGGCAGTGCACAACTTCTAATCACTAGATTGTGCACCAATATACCTGGGTTAAATCCCAAATCTCTTCACAGTGCATATGAAGAGAAGACATATGTCACCATTGATAGTAATTAGTCCGTCAGATGGGGATGTTAAGCCTGTCGGCCCCCTTGGTGCTATTCCACAGGAGTAGGCTATGTATCAGCACCGGGTTTCCCCTTATTCCTTCCTCACCTTCATCATCCCCACCCATTCACTACGCTAGCCTACACTTACACACACGCTCACCCTAGTTCACGACATAACTCTTCACATGATACACATCATGTACAGCGTGGCTCACCAAAACAATGTACAAATTGAAAATGGGTCACAGTCCTGCCATCTACCTGAAATATGTGGAAACCGAATCACGCAAGTGAAGTGGGTAGGCATTAGATACACCCACACATTTAAGCTAGTTTTTACTAGGTGAAACTGGTTTTGACGGATTTCGAGTTTTAACAGTACCAGTAACATATACATTTTCAAATTAACATACACATACAGCTTGCACAGCATAGATTTACCTCTAATAAATATGGTTTCTTTGCAGATAGATGAATGAACGTTATTTAGAATCATATATTCATTTCCTGTTGCCTCTAACTTTTTGCTTTCATTGCCAGACTCTTTCAACCTTCCCTTCTCAATGACTGGTTCAGGAATTTGAAACAATATATTATACGCAACTACCTCGTTATACTCACTAAGCTATAACACCAAATATAGGAGACCAGCTGTTACAATATGTTGAAGGAGGGAAATGCACACGAAAATCATTGCTACTTGACACTTTTGTAAGGAAAGTGGCTTGGCTAACTGGGTTGTGACGTCATTGAAGCCGTTTGATGCTCATAGGAACTACCAGTACTTACTAAGTTACGAATTTCACTTAGCACTCTTGTAGGGAAATGCAGAATATGAAATAACTTCATTCTACAATAAATATGAATTGTACTTCTTTGTTTACTTGTTTCCTTGTTTGTTTATTTATTTTTAATTTGGGTCTTTAGCCCTTTTGTAAGGTTAAGTAGGTACTCAATTCAAAGTGAGTTACCACAGTTTTTTTTTTTTTTCCATAATGAAGGATGGATTCCTTAGCAAAATAATTTCGCGTGAATATCTTTATGAACTTATCATAGGAAATGGAAATTTTGTGCTCACACTAAAATATGTTTAAAATGTGACAGCATCATGCATTATACAAGTTGGTATTTAAATAAAATTGAACTTACAGTGTTTAATCCTTCTCGAGGCTTGTCCTTCCATAGAAACGCCAAAGTCTTGAATACAAACCGTGTATTCTGATATATTATATCATCAGTTCCAATAAATGAAACTTTTGAAATAAAAAATATGTAAAAAGATGGGAAATTTCCTAGTACCCGGTACTCGCTGCATAAGCTGTTAAGTCAGCCATTGTTGTATAATCATAAAAGATGTATATTTGCCCTGGACCAAAAATATATTACAAACTGACTAGAATCACAGCCAGTAACAAACTATTAAAATTCTTTCCAGAAAAAAGCCACTGTGTAAACACAAACTCGACCTATGTAACAAGTACCAGGTACTAGGAAACTACCACCATATCTAAATACTGGTAGGCCTATATACATCTTTTGGTATATAGTAGGCTATATAGCAATGAAATGATTCAGTAGAAATTAATATAATGCAATTGAAAGCTATCACATTTTCACATGTCATGTCATTCAGTCAGATCACTGCTTGTTTAATTTGTCCACAATGTAGAACTGGTTGTTAAATGTTTTAAATTAAAAAAAAATAGCATTTACAGGCTGGAAGAACACTGACAATACGATATTATCAAGCATTTTAATATTGCACAAAACATAATGTAATAGTTATTTAGATACCAATGTCGTAACGTTTTATTTTACAGTACGAGATTTTGTCAAACAAGGCTGCAGGCCGAGTTTGATAACCAGTCTACTATTGTAATATGAAGTATGACATGTGTATCGTACAAAGTTTTATCCGCTTTGATAAAAAAAATAATGTAAAATTGAATACTGTATTGTCTAAATGTAAAATTTTTATTGCCAGTTATATACATTTGCTTTGTAGGTGATCGATTCATATAGAGGGCCTTGTACGAGAAACATTTGAAGCTATATACCTTTGCTTTGTAAGTGATCAATTCATATAGAGGGCCATGTACAAGAAACATTTGAAGAATGTTATTATTGCCGGTATTGTCACCATGACTATTTATAAATATAAGTGTCAATAGTATTGCATTAACAGCTGTACTGATTTATTAATTCCAACAAAATTGCGACAGAGGTATGAAGAGGAATATAAGAAGTTTGAAGATTGGTGTAAAAAAAAAAAAGTAGAGAATATTTCTGAAAAGTTTATGCTGGAATATTTTTCAATGAAAAGTGAAAAGAAGAAATCAAGTTCTCTGTGGATTCATTATTCTATGCTGCGGTGTACAATATCACTGAAGAAAAACGTGGACATCAGTAAGTAGACACAAATTGTTAGCTTTTTAAAGCAAGAAAGTGAATTGTGAAAATGTTCCTATTAATGTGTATAACAAAAGAAAAGCTTACAAAGACAGCATCCTGCTGCTCCAAAATTGCACTCGGGCATTGGTTCGATTCCAGCTTGTGCTCATTACTGGTAGTTTTTTCCAAGCTTTCTCCAACCATAAGGCGAATGCGAATGTCAGGTAATCTATGGCGAACCCTCGGCCTCATCTTGCCAAATATCATCACGCTATTACCAATACAATCGATGCCAAATATCCTAGTAGTTAATACAGGGTCGTTCAATAACCAACTAAAAGAATTGCAGAGAGCAATCAGAGTAGTATAATGAAGCATTAATGGTTGAAATGTTGATCAAAATTTTTTGTGGTGGTGGTAGCATTATGTGTAAAAAAAGTAAATAGTTGGTGTACTATGGTTGATGTGTAAGAAAGTTAATATAGTGCTAATAGTACCTCCCTCATGCCAATAACTCTGCTACAGAAAAGAATAATAAAATTATGCCTTAATAAACTCTTGATTATCCTTCAGAACTGTTGTATTCAAGATTTAAAGTATTTGACTTCCATCATATTTATAACAAGATGTATTACTGAATTTCGTACATAAAAACCGAAATATATTTAATTTATATTCACATAAATATAAAACCAAAAGCTCAGAAAAGACATTATGCTTAACAGAACCTACATGTCTCATAGCTGTAGCATATAATCACAGTAGCAACTTCAGTCCAAGGCTTTATAACATGATAACTTAATAGCTAAATTCTCAAATATACAATTTAGTAATACTCCTTATTTTAAAAAAAATCAATTAAAAATTGCTGTTTAGAGAGAAAATTTAAGGTTCAATTATTGTGATATGTTTTTTCTTCTTTTTTCTTTTTCTTTTTTTACTTTTTACTCTGTTATTTAATAAAATATCTTATGTGGAATGCCCTCTGAGCACGAGTATGGAACTTACTCTTTCTGGGAATGTTAGAATGTTTTTATATAAAAAAAGCAATATGTATCTTTGTTCTACGAGGGCTATTCATAAAGTAGCCGTTTATTTCTTACAAACCTGTGAATGACGTTACAAAATTGGGTTACAATACGTTTGAAATTATACACTCTAATTTATTTTTCCACACAGTTTCCAGTCACATTGAGACACTTGTCGTAGCATTTGACGAGCTTTGAAATTCTGCAATTGTAGAATTCGGCCAACCTACAACGCTGGTTTTCAACTCTTTGTCATTGTCAAAGCGCTTCGAGCCAAGCCACGTTTTCATGTGCATGAAGAGATGGTAATCGCTAGGCACCAAATCTGGGCTATAGGTAGGGTGATCCAATACTTCCCAGTCGAACTCTTGCAGTTCGGTCGCAGTACGACACGCTCTATGCGGCCGGGCGTTGTCATGCAGGAAAATCACCCCAGAGCTCAACATGCCACGATGTTTGTTTTAAATTGCCCTTTTTAAGTTTGTTAGTGTATTACAGTAACGCTCAGCGTTAAAAGTGGCATTCCTCTCCAAGAACTCCACTAGCAAATTTCCTTTTCTGTCCCAGAAGACAGTTGTCATAAGTTCCCTCGTGGAAAGTGTTTGACGGCACTTGGTGGATTTTATCGGGGAGTGAGTATGGCCCCACTGCATTGATTCAAGTTTTGTTTCTGCATTCACATACAGCACCCAAGTCTCATCTGCTGCCCTCTTCTGCTGAGCCTTTTGTTCCTCAGGAGTTTAGGCATCCATCTGGCAGAAAGTTTCCAGTAGCCCAAATCTTCGGTAATCACTTTGTACACAAGAGTACGACTAATCTGTGGAAAATCCTCACTAAACTCTGACATGGTAAACCTGCGGTTTGCTCTAACCTTTTCGTCAACGAATCAGATCTGCATTCACGATACTCGGTCGACCACTTCTCTCTTCATCATGGACATTGGTTCGCCCATTTTTGAACATACGGCACCATTGTCTTACACCACCTTCACTCATTACGTCTGGCCTATAATCTCCACAAAATTGGCGATGAATTTCACTGGCTTTACAGTTTTTAGCCACAAGAAATCTTGTTACAGACAGTACCTCACACCTGGCAGGACTTGCGATTGCAGCACACATTTTGACAGGAACAAAGGCACGACCTTGACTCTACCGCTGCTTGATGCATACTGCTTCAAGGTACACTCCACCGCAAGAGCCGCGCCACTGTCTCTGTTGTTACGCACGCTATATGAAAACGGAAGTTACTTTATGAATAGCCCTCATAGCAGTAAAGTATTATTATTATAATATTGTTGTTTCAGTACATCACTGCCACTTCTTTTGAATGCCATAATGTATTTTTGGTCTAGAGTAGGGTGACCAGATTTACAAAATAAAAAAAACGAGACATTTATTAAAGTTGACATGAATCAACATTTTATCTAAACATTCATTACTAGCCTACTTGTGTTTATATAATGTCAGTGAGCAATAAGGTCCAGTTTTATTTATTTTAAAGTAATAAATACTACACTGTTTACAATAACTAGGCTATAATAATTGTTGTTTTCTAAGGCCAGACGTTTGACAATAAAGTCATTTGACCTCTTGCACTCCAATATTTTTCAAAGATATTATCATGGCCAGCCACTGAAGCACAGATTTTGAGGTGTTCCGAATCCATTTCTTGGTTTCAGTTGCACAATGGGCAGTTAGGGGACTGATATATTCCAATTCTATGCAGGTGTTTGGCCAAACAATCATGGCCTGTTGCCAATCTAAATACAGCCACAGACGAGTTTCGTGGTAAATCGGGAATTAACTGTGGATTATGATGCAGAGAGTTCCATTTTTTCCCTTGAGATTGTGTTATCAAATTTTGTTTGTTGAAGTCTAAGTATGTAGGTTTAATAAATCTTTTCACAGAGTAATGCGTAGAGTTAGTAACAGGTCTGTAAGTAGCAGTGCTGCCCTTCTTTGCTAATGCATCCGCAATCTCTTTTCCCAGGATTCCACAATGGGATGGTATCCATTGGAATACAGTTCTTTTATTGAGTGATATTAATTGAGAGACCATTTTAGTTATTTCTGCTGTTTGAGATTAAGGTGTGTGTTTAGAGACTATTGATAGAATAGCTGTTTTGGAGTCTGACAAAATAACTGCATTCTTAAATTTATTGATGTGGCATAGAAGATTCCTGAGACTTTCACTTATTGCAGTGATTTCTCCATCAAAACTTGTTGTTCCATACCCTAGAGATCTATAAAGTGAGAAGAGTATGTAATAGAGTAGTATGGATACTTGGCTTAAGTCACTGTTGACAATTTTTTTATGTGGCAGCTAGTCTGAATTAAATAGGTTAACTTATCTGTTTAAAAATACTTCAGATTAATTGGACCTTACAATTATATTCATGTCACTGTATTCTGAACTTGTTTCGTGAAAAAATTTTTTGCCTCACAGTGGTGATATTCAAGAAATTTAACACCAATTCACTGATGTGTACCTGTGTTAAACATATACGGTATATGTCCATGGTAATTGCAAATATTACTGAGAAATAATAAGTATTTTAACATTCTCCATGAAGATCAACTGTACAATCTGCATCATATTTCTTTGATGAGTGAATTTGCTGTAGAAGTGTTGGCTTTTCCTTCAAGAAACTATAAAAGTCCATGCAAGACACATTTTTGAAATTACATTTTGTGATTATGGTTTTAACTGGAAACTGATTCCTTTCGTCAGACCAAATTGAATTCAACAACGAAAACACTATTTCTGATGATGCATTGGTACCAGGTATTCCTAACACAAAACTTACAATCTGAATTATGTTTGTAAAACTAAGTTAATGTATTTATCTTTCATAGTAAAATAAAAGAAAAATAAATATCTTAATGATAATTTAGGGAAATGCGATGCCATTTAAAAAAACGAGACATTTGGCGCACCGAGCATACTTTTCTCGGGACAGGGGACAAGAAGCTGAAAAAAGGGACAATCCCGTTAAAAATGGGGCGTCTGGTTACCCTAGTCTAGAGAAAATATTAATACTTTCTTACAAAAACGTTCCTATTTTTTACGAGTATTACTGTAAAAGAAGTGTATTTTCCCTGGACCAAAAATACAATATGGCATGCTAGAAAGTGGCAGTGATGTGCTAAACATTTAGGGCCGTATTCCATCGTTTTTCGTATTCATAAATCAGTGTTAGCAATATGATATGATTTGAATTCTGTACAAGTAACCAGTGGATAGCCGGGGGCTAGCTTAGTATGCTCATAGTGCATGCTGCGAAATGTCTATGAATATCACCCATAATGTTAAACTAACTTGATGTAACAGTAGATGATAAAAAGTACTCTGCATATATATTCTGTACTGGTACTAGCGTGATACATTGCGATTTTCCTTTATTTATAGCTGCTTATTATTACTTATTTACTATTTTTTATAATAAAATTTTGAAATTTGTAGTTATTAGGAGAGAGAACCAAAAATGATAGGAAATTAGAATATCACCACTGCATTTATACATATCTGCTTTCGTTATTCCTGTGATTTTCTTTAGTTTTGCTTTCTCCCCTCAAAGAGATGGAAGAATGACGGTCATTTTCTTGTGGTACTATTCCTCAAAGTTTTGTTGGAATGCCTTAAATATTTTGCATTCTACAGAATTTCTTTTATTATTCATTAAAGTGTGTTGTATTTTGTTTAATGCACTCTATGTTCACTGTTGATGAAGACTGAAATAAATGTTATATGCACAACCACACTTAATGCAGTTCGAGCATGCTAAACCTCTTTTGATGTCACGGCGAAAAACCGACAAGCTATGGAACACAGCAGTTCAAGTAAGACAGGATACACACCAGAGGCGGGTCCTCGGGGTTGGGAAGGGAGGAACGTCCTCCTCAAATTTTTCTTCTTTCGAAAGTAAATACCAAATAAAATATGTGCCTTGAAATTCAAGGAAGATTCGATAATTTTTAAGTTCACAGCTATAAGAAAACCTCGGTTGATCGAGTTTTAAACGATGCATGCTCATGTGCTGCTAGAAACTGTAAGAAAAGTGCGAGATTGTTTGTGTGGAGGAAAGCCAAGCCATTCCTCCTTTACTGCAGTTAGCACACATAGACAACAGCGCACTAGTGGCCAGAGAAAGAAGCAGAGTTTTAAAGCGAGTAAATGAATGGAGAGGGAGGAGATCCTCCTCTGAATCAGTCATGGGCGGGAAATAGAAACCGACTGGTCGTGCAGCAAGCTTGCTACCGCTGCCATCTAACGATCTTGCATTCAACCGGACTATAACACATCTAGGAGGAGGCACAATTAAATAGTTTTAACGCAACGCTATGAAAGACACCATATAAACTTTTTTGTAAAATTATAAATCAAAAATATTATTCATTGCACTTTATATAGGCTACTATTCATGGTTTGAAACTCGTGTTTATATAAAACAAAGAGGAAGTAGTTCTACGTTGGTATCACAGATCTTTTTGGCCCCTGAAATTCACTTCTATTCATTGTTTACTAGACAGGGCAACAGCCAAGTTGTCAGTTTTGTACAAATATATTTGAAATTGAAAGTAGGTACTCCAAACTACATTATTTTTAACATAAAAAAATTGGCCACTGGCAACTTTGAACAATAATGGTAGTATGACTTTACAAGAACTGATATTCTTCAAAAGCATGTGATACTGAACTTGTAAAATGTACATGAGACAACATAGACCACTTGGGTGGGTGCAGTGTTCTCGCTTTCCTCAGATTATTTCCCATTCCCATTTCCGCGGTTCCGATTACGTGTTAGTAGCTATAGTCTCTTCCAACACGTGTGATGCTGTAGTGTGCTCAAAAAATGCTGCTAGGTGAATTTCCTTGTAATAGTTAATTTGTGCAATTATTCAACAATGAATGGAAGTGAAAACATTATAATTTATGGAAAATTTAGGAAACTCAGTTTACAAGAACAGATTATTGCTATACAGAAGGGAAGGCCAACCCCAACACTACCTGGTCCTACGTATGTGCATGTTGGCTAATTTGTAGCATGTTTCATTCAAGAAGGTGTCATTTCGTCCTGTTACCTTCTTTCCTCCTCTTAAGAAATACGCAAGAGCCGCCACTGATACACACCAGTCGATACAGACACATGAAGCAGTATGCATGGAACATTAAGCATGCATCAAAGGAGAATAAACGAACGCCTTTAGGTGCTACTAGTCAGGCCAGATAATGCAAGACACAAGCAACATAATGCATGTGCCTTGCATCATAACAAAGATAAAACATGCTGATTCTTTGTGTCGTACTTCATGCAACCTGGCCACTACAGCCCGGAGTTCAGTTGTCAGTGTACACTTTCCGATCATCATGGACTACCAGAAATTTAATGTGATGGAGAGGTATCCAGTTATTTACGACTATACAGGAGCAGATTATTCAAAGAAGAAACTCAGAGATAAAATTTGGGCGGAGATAGCTGCAGAAGTAAAACATAAACTGAAATAGGATTGTCCGGGAAAGTAGCTATTTAGTTCCAGTACATGTATTCATTCATTTATTTATTTGTTTTAAAATATAAATCTCCACTTAAATATAAATATCCCACTTCATAACAAGTTTTATTAAGTCACTGGGAATTAATTGCCAAGGAAGAGCTATGCTAGACTTAAAAAAATAAGAAATTGACATATCCCTCGTATAGACATTTTCATCTGTAGGTCGGTCATCATACAGCGTAATGGGCAGCACAGTACCAACTAGTGTTGCCAACTCTCCCGTATTTAGCCCCAATTTCTAACAGTCTCCCAACTTCCATATTTTTCTTCTCTTTGATCCTTTTTCTCCCTTATTTTTGCATAATATAAAAATTTATTTGAAACATTTAATTTTTATATGGTTGAAGGTGATTTATATGATGGATTCTGTTGTTCCAGAGATGCACTGAAATGTGCAGCTAAGCTTATACAAAGAGTGTTTTCTCTTATGGAAAGTAAGTGAACATATATATATATATATATATATATATATATATATATATATATATACATACATTCATATATGAGGTCTCGCCATCCTCATTGAATAATCGAGACTACTATTTTTTGTTAGTAGTCAACATGTAGATACCTATTAATTTTGAGAAAAATTCGTTCCAGCACCGGGAATCGAACCCAGGACCCCTCAACTCTACGTGCTGAGTGCTCTTTCCAACTGAGCTATGCCAGGACACGATCCACGGTGCCAGCCGAACTCTCCTCATTATATCATCAATGGCCTACTACCTGCATTTTTTACATATACCAGTAAGTCATATATGTAGGAGCACATATTTAAATGACTTTATGGCCAATTTTAACAACCTTTTTTTAATACTGTTAACATTGATATATACCTATACTCACATATGAAGTCTTGCAATCCTCAGATGTCCGAAAAAGGAGCGCGACACTTTAATCAAATCAGAACTGCAAATCACAGTCAACTTCAATTACTCATGTAGGACTTTTTACAATTTGTTTGGAACTATTACGCTAGGTAAAATATCTCAAAATAATTTAAGCCTAACTGCCAAAATGTAGAATAAAATTGTTTTTAGTGCCGCTAACTGAATTTAATAATTTTTCAATTTTTTATGTCAAATATTGTAGACCACTTAGTCTCCCGTATTTTCTTCAAAAATAGTTGGCAACCCTAGCACCAACACTATTTCTACCCAAGTCTTCAACAGAAATCAGAGTGAAAAGTCCATGTGCTTGTGTAATACTCACACATGTTTTCCATCTATTAGGAATATTCACAGTTTGTCGTATCTTCAAATGATTCTTTGGACATTCTATAATATTCTGCGAATTTGTCTGGATGCTGTGCTAACTCTACCAATAAAAACACTACAAGCACCATGATTTTCAACGTTTTGAACCAATGAATCCGAAACCTATGCCTTTATCTTCGCATTCTTATTATTGACAATAGCAGAAGATCTCCATCTGATGACTCCACACTGAATGACTTGTTAGATCAAATAACATGGCGTTATGTGTCACACTCCATGTGCCATGCATCATGTTTCTTGCACCATTCGGTGTGTTAACATGCAGGGGCGAATCTAGCTACTTGGCGCCTCTAGGCAGAGAAAAATATTTCTGCCCCTTATTTCGCCCTATATGTGTCATTTGGATCAAATGAAATAATTGATTCTGCGTCATTATTACTGTTTCTAATATCAGAAACGCCTGACTAAAATAAACCACACGCTGTACTATTTTCGGTAACTACTATTCATCACATTATTACACTCTGATGTACCTGGACTCGAACTGGACCAAGCTGGCTATGTTTGTTTTTTAAATCACACATAGTTTTGCACCTTTTCTCACCATTTCCTCTCTTTTTATTGCCTTGTATTTTGCGAGTTTCCGGTATTGTTATTTAGTCAACTGTCTGAAGACAGGTATGGACCCCACAAGTGACACCATCAGGGCATCACTCATAAGGCAACTAGGCCAGGAGATAATGGGGTAGGGTGACCAGTTCCTTTCCCCCTCCATTGCATACAACGCTAACTAGCTACATATTACACTAATGAGATTTTAGAAGCAGTTCTTCCTCTGACACATATCGTCAAATGAGATGTACTGTCTGGTAATAGATTTACATATCAGCCAGAACCTCAATAAGAGGTGTTTCCGATATTGAGAACCACTGAGATTTTTCCGACTGTCACTCATTATAATGAATGTTCAAATGTAAACCACCTAGTTACAAAACAACTGCACTCTTTACCATTTCGAATTAAACTGAACTCCCAAGCCTCCGACTGGCTGGCCATAATGACTGGCGGTATTTTGTTTGAATTTAAGTTTGAATGGGGATTACTGAGTGTTGATACTGGCTACTCTTATGACAGAGCGGTCTCTCTCATCATTTCATCACAAAGCTTATGATTGCAAGCAACGAGATTTGCCTTCCTAACGTATCATTATATAATACCAGTAAGTTCTTTAATGTTATTTCGTGAGACTCTCACGATGAGAGGGCATAACATTGAAAAAAGTACTCTGATTGCATTGTGACACTAATATTGAAAAACTGTCATTTTTCCTTGGCATACTGTTGATTAAATTTTAACTGATTGTTGCCAATGTTATTGATATCTTTTTCATTGCGCGTTTAAGTTCATGTACTCTTTTAAAGAGTTATGAATCATATTTAAAAAAATGTAATGCATATATAGATTGACAAATCGAACTCAAACCCTGACCGAGTTACTACGTGAGTGCTGGCTGTCTTGGGGAGGAGCAAGTGAGAAAGCACTGGGGGAAGGGAGAGACACTATGCACTATGTACTTACAGGTCCACTGACAGTTTGTCAAACCTGCTAACAAAAGCATTAAAAGGTTGACTAGTTGCCTGCAATGCTATCATAATGGGACCTTCCTAGCCGACAGTTGAGGCAAAAATGAAGAATCCGTTATTGTGGTAATAATGGAGAGTGGTTCTTCTATTGGTCGCGATGCCCACACACATCCTCTCAGATATTTACATGGTGATTGGTGACTGAATGACGAGGAGCGAGGGAGAGAGAAGAAAGAAAGAGAGAGATTCCAGAAGTTGGCGTATTTTACGGGGTTTCACTTGAAGTTGTCAAACTGTAGAGTGTTAGTTGGTAGGCCAGAGGGAAAAAGACCTTTGAGGAGGCTTAGACATAGATGGGGGAATAATATTAAAATGGATTTGAGGGAGGTGGGATATGATGGTGGAGACTGGATTAATCTTGCTCAGGATAGAGATCAATGGCATGCTTATGTGAGGGCGGCAATGAACTTCCAGGTTCTCTAAAAGCCATTTGTAAGTAATATGTAAATAGCAGTAACTTAAAAATTTGTTGTATATTCTCCTACATAATATGAAAATGAAAAGACAGGACATATTCATCCCAGTTTCTACACCTCTTGAATATGATATAAGAGATTCATCCGTATAAATTTGTCAACGCTCCGTACGTGTGTATCTTGTCTCAATTGTTTCTATAGCCATAATCTTCAAACCTAGTATATCTGTAGCCTACATATAATATTTGTTTGTAGTTTATAGACATTACTTCAATAGTTTCTTTAAAGCTGTAATGATATGTATTGAAAACTCACTTTACAACATTTTTTGGTGTCTAAAAATTGCATTAATAGGGTAAAGTATATAGTGATGGGCACTTTAAGCACATTGCAACACATATTTGGTTGGGAACATCTAATTTACAGAGGTAGATTTCTCATTTTTTTCCAATAAAGAACTGAACATATTTGTGACCCTTTTACACAAGAAAGAATTTACAATAATGTGTCTGATTATTTTGAAATTACATCAATATTGAAATAGGAGAAAAACATAGTGATGGGCACTTGAGCTTCTGACTCGGGCACTTAAGTATACAGTGATGGGCACTTTAATATTTGATACAAAAGTGAGACATTTACATTCAAATTAAAACTAATTTATTCGTTTTCAACTTCTAAGATGCCCTTGCCTCTATTAATTATGAGTCTAAATGTTTTTCTTTCTTACATCAATCTATTAGGCTTAATCACTTTCACTGTCGTCTAATTCTCTCACACATTTGTTGCAAAAGTATACATTCTCGTCTTCTGAATTTTTATCACTGAATTCGTTTCGAAGACACTTCTTGTGAAATACTTTAAGACATTTTTTTGCAGGAAATACCAAGACACTTATTATTTAAACACCCGCCACACTTGTAACAGAGTCCTGATGAAAGCAGCTTATTCGGTTCTTCTGCAGTGTCCTTTCTCTTCTCTAATATGTTTGTACCAATACCGGAACTAGTAGTTGCTTGAACATTTTGGTCATATGAAAGGCTCACAGTTATTAAACTACTGTCTTTTGGATTCTCGTGAGAGCTCAATGTTGACAGTTCAGTAACTTTTCTTCCATGTTTTACGTGTTTTGTTGATTCAACACTTCTTTTACTCTTAGCTATTTTCCCTCCATTATTCATCTCCCTTTTCCTTTTTCTCTCTTCCTTTTTCCTTTCTTCTTCTGCTTTCTTTTCTTCTTTATTCCTAATACCGGAACTAGTAGTTGCTTGAACATTTTGGTCATATGAAAGGCTCACAGTTATTAAACTACTGTCTTTTGGATTCTCGTGAGAGCTCAATGTTGACAGTTCAGTAACTTTTCTTCCATGTTTTACGTGTTTTGTTGATTCAACACTTCTTTTACTCTTAGCTATTTTCCCTCCATTATTCATCTCCCTTTTCCTTTTTCTCTCTTCCTTTTTCCTTTCTTCTTCTGCTTTCTTTTCTTCTTTATTCCTAAAAAGAGCTCTCCATTTCTTCGATGTTAAAACGTATGGCATTCTTTCAGTTTTACGAATGTTTTTTCTTTTTGGAGTTTCAGGCCATATCAAGCAATCCTCCAATGTACGGACTTCTGATCGTCTCAATGTTTTCGTTTCTTCATTGCTGAGATTTTATTCTGGTGTCTTCAGTAGATTATCTTCTTGAATACCCATATTAGCACCCACTTCTTCTGTCTCCTAATGTTCGTTACTTGCTATTTCTACTTCATCCACTTGACTTTGACTGCTTAACTGTCTTTCAATTATTTCTTCGTTATCTTCTGGCTGATCGCTTTCTTTATCTGTCACTACTTTCATGCTATCAACCGTTATTTCTTCTGGTTCTACAGGTGTCCCCTTTCTTTCAAAATATTTTTCTTTCTTTTTAGCAGATACTTCGTACAGTCTAAAAAGAACACAGAACTCTTCACTGTTTTCTTCCTCCTCGTCACCTGAGAGAACAGACTTGGGACCAAATGTAGATTTATCCTGCCCCTTAATGTACCGTTGGAGTGTTGATCTTAGTACACCAAACTTCTTAGCAGATGTTTTAATTCTCTCACCATCTCGAACTGCTGCAACTGCTGACATCAACTGATCTTTAGTGAACTTAATTTTTCCACAATTAGGCATTCTGAGATTGAAAGAAAAATAGGCATAAAATAGAGTTTGACTAAAGCTGTAGATCTACACGTCGGACTTTTATTACCATATACATATATGGAAATCATTAAATTTATGATATTGCATTTTTAAAGTTTACTGCAACAGGAACAAGTTGGAGGAAATATTTTTTAATTTAAATCTATCGTTTGGCGATGTCAGTATTTCTGAACTCAATAACATAAAATAAAAGTTCTCTATATGTTGATTATTTGTTGTCATAGAATGATTGCTGTACTATGCTTTGGTGGAGAACAAGATAATGTCTCTGAAGCATTGTTATGATATTACATTTTCTTCCCATGTGACATGTCCTGACTAAGCAAACTATAATTAGAACGACTTCTTAGAAGTTATACCATGCAATTTATGAGTGTTTTGTTTTGTCGTGAACCCTTGGCCTGCAGCGAATGTTTCACTTCGATAACACAGTGAACTTAATCATTCCATGCCTGGTAACCATAAGCAACTCGGAAGTTGAAACAAGGCTCCTTAGTAAACATATCGCTACGTAATGCAGTCGGTATGAAGTATAGTCAACGTAGGAATTTTCAACTACTGACATCGAAAATAGAGAAAATAAATGTGATTTAAATTAAGATAATAGCTATATTTAAATATTTTGTGTATAGTTACGTGAAACGAAATTGATTAGATCAGCACAATCTACTGTGTATTTAGCCTATGCATTGTATTCCAAAAGTGGAATGAAATTATATGAAGAAAGAGCATATATATATATATATATATATATATATATATATATATATATATATATATATATACACATAAGAATGTGCGCTTCTATTGAAACACAATGCATATGACATTAACGCGTTAATTTTTACCATTGGATATTTAAATTTTTAGCTTCTCAAAGCGGTTTGTCCTGACTACGGAAATTACTCCAGAATCTTCCGACATAAAAGGATTCTAAACATGAAGTAGTCTATGTCTGTGAGTTTTATGTCATTGCTCTAGTAATGGGCACTTAGAAATATTTAGTGATGGGCACTGTGCCCATTACTGTTTAGAATAGTTCTAAAACATCCGTTTTATAATATTATATTCGTAGTACCAAGATCTACAAATATGCATGATGAACAACTTAAATTATGTAAAATTACAAAAAACAGTGATGGGCATACTGTGACCATCACTGTGTATCAATTGATTTTAGTATATGTGATGGGCATGGGCCATTAAAGCACTACAAGTATAATTTTTGTCGTTATAATCACTCCTTTACTGAGATACACTGAACGGAGCTAATAATCGAGCTTCGAATACAGCACAAGTAACAACAGAACCTCCAAACACTATTTATGACAACAAAGAACCTTAACGAATTATTAATTTTAAGCGACAATAATCATGGGTATGCACATGACCACAATCAATTCGAAAATGAAGCTTCCCACATCCTCTCAGGACACAGGTCGTGCGCTAGAATGGTTGCTAACAGTACTGCAAATCATATAGAACAAAAAGTAACTACATACTAACCCGCAAATCCTTATTATTACAATAAATAATTCACTGTGCCCATCACTGTAGGGGTGCCCATCATAGGCGCCAGTACCCTATTACTGCCAGAATACAAACGAACGTATTTTTCATACTTGTTAATTGTTTCGGAACCCTACATAAGAAGTTGAATGTCTTAAGAGGAATGTGATGAAATAGAATGGTGAAGTGTTTGGCAGCAAAAATATATATATTTCTTGTTTTGTTTTTTCCTCCCAATGTATAAAGACCATTATTTCGATATGTAGACAGTGTATATTTCATATGATATTATGCAAGTACTTTCGTTCTTTCACAGTTCATGACATTGTCACACAGAATATATGATGTTTCTTTCAAATAATTCACAATTTAATGCACATTAATTTTATCTTCCATTATTTTATATGAAACTTTTCATAGCCTATTTTGGGAAATCTATTGATTGAATTCCCAATATGCTCAGTCAGTTTAAGAGAGCAGTGTATTATGATAATAGATGTTTGAAAAAAATTTAGTTTTGTCCTTTAAAGAGAAAATTTGGTACGAACAAATGTAACTTTTTTTTCCTCAAAATACAAGGAGAAAATAGGGAATACATAAACAAAGAAAATACAAGACGATCAAATTGAAGACAGATGGATGGGCAGGCAGGCAGGTAGATTAATTTTTTCCATAATATTCTTACAGTTGCTTTATATAATACAATATAGCCTAACATATCCATTTCTTACGTTTAACATAGAAAAATGCAAATATAAAATATATACAGAATTAATACCGGTACCTTAATAACAATAATATATTATAGAATGCAATATGTTTACCATTTAATAGTACTAAAATATTTACTCAGTACTGTGAAATGTCAAGAATTCATCTACAGAATAAAATGTGTGAGATATTAAGGAATTTTTTAGTTTTACCTTAAATAGCGCAGTGATTTGGTAATGATTCTTAATGTCTTCAGGAAGACCATTGAAAGTTTTTATTGCCATGTAACGCACTCCCCTTTGATAGCATGATAAATTTGATGATGGTGTATGAAAACCATTCCTTCTGCAGGTATTTGTGCTATGTATGGCTGAATTAGTTAGAAAATTTTCTTTATTACGTAAGAGGAAATTTATTAAAGAGTATATGTACTGATTTGTTAAGGTCAGAATCTCTCATTTAAAAAAAAATGTTCTATACAATTCTCTAGCCATTGCTCCAACTATTATTCTAATTGCTGAGGAGACAAGGAGAACAAGTGTGGGTTATTTATAATAATAATAATAATAATAATAATAATAATAATAATAATAATAATAATAATAATAATTATTATTATTATTATTGATACTAATTTATTTATTTATTCTGGTAAAGCTAAGGCCATCAGGCCTTCTCTTCCACTCCACCAGGACAGTGACAGTTAATTCCAGAGTTAGTCCACTGTTGTAGCTGAATAGTTAGCGAGTCTAACTCCGAACTTAGCGCGCACGGGTTCGATTCCCAGTCGGGACGAGTTGCCTGGGTAAGGTTTTTACGGGGTTTTTCCCTCACTCCTATAGGTGAATATCAGGTAACTTTATCAGGCAATTGGAACCCCACTCAACTTCGCCACTTCCTTTCCTCCTCTATCATCCTTTCATTCATCATCCCGTTACTTCTTCTGGTTTTCAGATCGCTCTACAGTGGCCCTCCGAAGCTCCTGGCTCTCTCAACCTGCCTCTGTGGATTGTATTCAAGTGGTGATGGATAGCTTCTGCAACGGAACCTGGAGCAAACCTTCTCTGTGGAGGACTTCTGCCTCGGACCGTTAAGGGAGACTTGGAGGGGTTGCCGGAGCAGGAGTGGTACATGGACTCTGTTGGCTGTAGTGACCGGTCGTTAAGGGGGTCAAGTGGTTAGGTCAGTGCGCATAGGGGATCGGTGGGCACGCAACTCATCCTATATGGGGGGTGTACAATAGGCCTCTGGTCGTAGTGCGTGGGATGTTCCCTCCCTCCCTCCTAACAAGAAAAAAAAATTCCAGAGTTGTCACTCATAGGCACCTCCTGAGGAGAAAGACGTAGTTCTACGTGGACAGTGGATACAAAAGAGAACAAGAGGGCATACACTCATTCATTCATAGGGTCTGCTGGGGCCTTCACTATAAGTTCTTTATGAGGACTGGATAGCACAATCGTGACATCATACAAACAGGGCATGCTCTGCATGCCATTTCTCTTGGGTATATTTAATAGCGGTGCTTGGCGTTATTTACTCTAGTTAATAGTAAATTATATTAACAAGACAGTAATCAGCATAATTATTATTTTATCTACTACTATTACTACTACTACTACTACTGCTAGTACTAGTATTGCTATGTACTGCGGTTGTTAAACGAGCACTGATTGACTTCTTTTCCTATTGTGGATATATGCATGTTCAGGAGTCTTACATGTCGTACCAACATAACTTACGAGACATTACAAACGTTTCACGCTAGTTTGCAATGTTCCAGCGGCATGGAAATTCGGCCATTTTCATACTTCAGGGAAGTGTGCAGGGGTAAGAAAATGGAGTGTTATGACAGGCTAGGTTAGTTCAGACTTTTATTATGTAAGGCTAGGTTAGTTTAGACTTTTATTATGTCTTACGTAGTTATCTGTGACAGGATAGGTTACGGTAGTTTAGGGTTTTGTTATGCCTAGTATAGGCAAATCTGTGTTAGGTTAGTTTAGGCTTTTATTATGCTTTGCATATACGAAACTGTGACAAGTTAGTCTAGGCTTTGTTATGCCTTGTATAGGCGAATCTGTAAAAAGTTACGTTAGGTTAGTTTAGGATTTTAGTGACAGGTTAGGTTAGGTTAGTTGAGGCTTTTTTATGCCTTGTATAGGCGAATCTGTGAAAAGTTAGGTTAGTTTAGTTTAGGATTTTAGTGACAGGTTAGGTTAGTTTAGGCTTTTATTATGCTTTGCATATACGAAACTGTAACAGGTTAGGTTAGGATAGTTTAGGCTTTTGTTATGCCTTGTATAGGCGAATCTGTGAAAAGTTAGTTTAGGTTAGTTTAGGCTTTTATTATGCTTTGCATATACGAAACTGTGACAAGTTAGGTTAGGATAGTTTAGGCTTTTGTTATGCCTTGTATAGGCGAATCTGTGAAAAGTTAGGTTAGGTTAGTTTAGGATTTTAGTGACAGGTTAGGTTAGGTTAGTTTAGGCTTTTATTATGCTTTGCATATACGAAACTGTAACAGGTTAGGTTAGGATAGTTTAGGCTTTTGTTATGCCTTAGATTAGTTTAGGATTTTAGTGTTAGGTTAGGTTAGTTTAGGCTTTTATTATTGTCAAGATGAAGGTGAAAGCGATTGAGTGTGGCCCCCTTGAACAGATAGTGATTTTTTTTGTTTTCTATGTTGGCAGTTCAAATCTGTCTATGTCTATTCCAAATTCGGCGGAAATCATTCAAAGCTCGTTTCTTACTACTGTTAGTACAGAAAAACGACAGGAATGCGCAGTTCTCTAAAGAAGTAGAATCAGTAAAGTTATTCATCAGATGTCATTTAAATACACACTGTTACCGGTAGCCTACCTGTTTTTTTATGAAAGTCTGCACTTTTCTTTTTGTTCCTGAAGCACCGGCAATACTATCTTGTTTCATTTTAGAATATTAACCAATATAGTTGTGGCTCTAGAAACTAGCATACTTGTGGAATGTTCGCATCACACACTGTAAAGTCACCACTATTACTAACACTTTCACATTGTTTACGTATTAATGTTTTTTAAGTCTCTATTTACACTTGCTATTTGTCGCGCAACATCAAGCGCTTTCTGTCGGCTATATGTAGCATCACCGTTTACACTTTGCAGATTTTTCGTCCACAAGTCGAAGCAAGTTGTTGCACTTTCTGTCGGCTAAATGTAGTATCACTGTTCACTCTTGGCAGATTTCTCGTCTGCTACTCGAGGCTAGTTGCTGAGCTCGATTAATGTGTGAATGATGTGGTGAGCCTTTTAAATGAACAAAATGGATTTTAACAACAAAAAGTAGCTGTTTTAGCTTCTGCAGGTTCAAGTGTTTTGTTAGCTTGCACTAATGAGAAGCCAAAAAAAAAAAAAAAAAGAGAGAGAGAGAGAGAGAGACTGGGAAAGGAGATGGAGGTCCAGAAGGCAGGAGAAAGGGTTATTCCATGTTCTCAGTAAAGATTTCAAACTGGAACAAAATTGCCCAATAGATATTTATTATATTAAAATGAATTGAAAATTTAATTTTTTTTCTTGTGTATTGACTCCTGATGTTCTTTATTTTTGTTTTGATGTCGGAAGGAATAGTATTGGGACGAACAGACTCCAAATTTTACAAATAAACTCCAGTGCATTTTCCCTCCAAGTCCTATTGTGATAGTCCTTATTTGTGATGTCATAAAAGTATGGAAATTCCTCGTAAAGCTTGATTAATTTCATTACTTGGTTTTTGTTCCACTCTGACATGATGCTACAAAGCGCGCGGAAAGGGAGAAACAGCTGATTAAAAGTTGTCTGCTACTGCTTTTCCGAACCATGTTCGGGTCCTGTCGCGTCAATTCGGCTGGCCCACCTAGGAAATGTCGCACAGAAATAGAAACAGCTTCTACTCAGCAGATGTCGAAAGGAAAGGAACGAAATCCGTACTGCGCATGAGTCCGTGCTGTAAGTCGAACGGCAAATAGCAAGTGTAAATAGGGACTAAGAGATGCCTTTGATTTGTTGCACTGACGAAGACAGAGTCGAAGAAAATTTAAGAAGTTGGTATCTCTGAGTCTATGGCGCCAATAAAACGGCTGAACGTTATTTGAGAAAATAACTCATGCAGTGGAGGGTTAATGAAGTTGCTCTCATATTTGTCCGAAATTAAACACTGGAACACTTTATATGCCAGTACAGTCACATTTGTTACAAAGTGTGTGCGGCACAAGAGTCCTTCTCTGTCTATTATTCTTATATAATTATTCATTTCTACTGTATCACTGGAATATTCCAATGTCTGATGACTGTATAAAACATGTCTACATCTAACACACTTTACTGCTACACTTACACACTTGGGAACATAACCAGCAATGTAATAGGCCTATATCAGCGCCATCATATTATTGTCGGACCATCGGATCTGTGCCCCTTCAGCGCTGTCGTCGTTCTTGAAAAAGTTAACGCCTATACTCACTCCATTCCACCCGCTTTGCTCCCACCACGTTAAACAGCAAGCCACAAACCTTGCCGAATAGGGATGTTGCCAAACTTCCGTCAAACGGTATCATAAATAACTGGTCCTCCATGCTACAATATCATTTCTTTCAATCAAAATACATCTTGTATTTCTACATTTTTTAAACCTAAATCCCATGTCTCGAATCACTTTCTGCAGCGTTTCTCTCCAACCTTGGAAAATATTGTCTCTCGCAACCTTCAGTAATTTCTTCAATGTCGGAACTTCATTCTATATGGTATAAAATTCTTGTGTCTTTCTTCGTAAAATACATCAGTTCATATCATCTACAAGAATTGAAGGTTCCCTTGGTCTGTTCTTCTCTTCATCTCCTGTACAGCCTCCCTCTCTCCTGATTTTCTTTGTTAGGCGCTCTGATCTGCCTATACTTACTTACTTACAAATGGCTTTTAAGGAACCCGAAGGTTCATTGCCGCCCTCACATAAACCCGCCAGTGGTCCCTATCCTGTGCAAGATTAATCCAGTCTCTATCATCATACCCCACCTCCCTCAAATGCATTTTAATATTATCTGCCTATATAAATTATAAATTACAAAAAAATATTGTATTATTAGTATTAGTTAACTAAGTAATTTTAATACGTAATCAATTGAAATAAAATAAGCCCCACCTGTGATCGCAGCTGCTCTTTACGTTGCCTGATTTATAGGAAACAGATATTGACCTGTTTGTTTCTCTTCATCGCAAGATGCTATTACATACTTGCTTAATAATATTTACTCGTATTTTGCCACTCCGTGCTACAATGTTCATGTTGAGTTGGCAACACTGGACTGCAAGTGCAAATAAACTGTCCCACAAGAAGGCTCAAAATTGTGAATAGTGGGAGAGAGAAAGGGAGAGAGCTAGAAAAGAGAGAGATAGGAATGCAGGGAGAGAAATGAATTACCGAGGCTGAGAAGGAATTACGGTTCAGTTCGCATATCTTACCGGGGCACAGATCAAATGGTCCGACAATATTTTCCTCTACCTCATCATTCTCACAAACAAAAATAACATCTTCACAACCACATTCCACAACAGCATCTAAATCTCCCCTGTAGTTGCAATCATCTCCACTCCCATTTTGAAGGGATTCTTAAAAGTAGACGTTAGTCGTCCATTACATATTTCTCTAGCATGTTCCAGTTGATTCTATTGTTGTCTGAAATGAGAGTGATACCTCGAAAACCGCACTGATTCAGGATATTTACAATTGATACTGCGAACTCGTAAAGCTTTCCTGAAGTCAGATTTTTTACGGAAAAAAAGACTTTATGATGTATCTTTATTGTTTGACAGAGTGACGTAATCATAAATGCTTGCACTGTGGTACCAGGTTCAATTTATCTGCGAAATCCTGTATTTTGCCACCCTTGTAAGAAATTGCAGGTTTAACATAAATTTCATCCAGTAATAAGTTAACAACTTTCTCGTGATCTTCTAATATCTAAGCTTTTTCAGAAAGATATTTGAATCAATAGGGATTTGAGCATTCTGGACTCAAGACGTGGGACAGCTGTCTTAGATAGTTAGGATGAGGATGGTGGAACTTCATAATTGTCTACAGCAGCCGTGGCGAAAATGTGATCGTGCGCCGAGCCACTGTGTAACCTGCAACGTGCATAGCACCTATGGAGGGAGGCGGACACCCAAAGGGGAAGTGAAGCAACTGTCTGACTTATTAACGGATTTTCATTTTCCTTACGTCAGGCACTTAAATATAATTTTATACAGTACAAGGCTTCAAACTAATGTTTAGCACGTACGAAGAAAGAAATGAACAAGGAAACATAGGAAACATTATCACAACCTAAAATGAATTGTCTTCAGAATGTCTCTGCGATAGAGTTTCAAAATCAGGAATTAAGTCACTTACTGCCAGTCGTAGTTGATCACGAAGGTATTTGTCTGTCAGTCGTGATCTAAATTAGGTTTTTACTATTTTAATTGTTGAAAATAATTTTTCACAAACGTACATTGCAGCGAACATGGCTTGAACAGAGCAAGCGAAAGAACGAAAATTAGGATATTTAGTTTTTGGCAAGATTTGAAAAGTTCAACATTTGTGAAATCCTTACATCTAGCTTTCATTTAACATCACATTGTAAATCTGTTAGTTTAAACTGAAGATCTAACCGCATTATTCGTACATCTGCTGAAAAAGGATCGACGTACAGAGATAATAATAATAATAATAATAATAATAATAATAATAATAATAATAATAATAATAATAATAATAATAATAATGATAATAATAATAACACTTAACCTTTTAATGTTTCATCAATAACATGTAGTAAAATGGCGTTTTATGTTATACAACCATTTTCCTCGTAATACTTGTGAACAATTCATATATTTAATATTCTCATCATATTGGCAGAAAAAAAATGTTTCGTTTTGTAGAGGTACATTGCGATGATACGCCACTTGCAGGTCAGAGACAAATACAAATGGAACGGAGTTTGACTCCAGTGAGTGAGAGGGTGGGGGTTGGGGAAGGCAGGAAGCAAGAGAAATGCACAGATGTCATTGCGAGCCACAATGTGCTCATGAGTCATATTTTTGATGGCGGATTTGAAAAATAATTCAAGGATTCCCGTACAAAAATATCAATCGAGTATTAAGCTTACGGCGCTTTTGTTGTTAACAGTGATACTTGCTTCCATAGGTTGAGAGAGAACCGTTTTCTTGGGGGGGAGGGGAAAGTAAAACCATAGAATCCTCATATAACAGAGTTATGGGGAACATCATTTACTTTCGGGGCATTTGTTTCTTACATTTACATCCATATCCGCGATGTTTCAGACCGAGTTGTATAGGGCTTGAACTGTAGGTCTACTACATATTATAATAGGGCATAACTTAAAACAATCTCCCTCTTTTTGTCTTTCGTACAGAAATACATGCATACATCAATAAAATTACGTAACAGTGCTAACAAAATTATTTATATGAAGCTTACTTTCCTGAAGATATCATAACAATTAATGTAAATTCTAATTATTTTATTTATCTCATCTTTAAGTTTACACATTATACCGGAATCACTTTTCTTTTTTCTGCAACGTTGTGCAGTATATTATTCATATTTCTCCAAGTGGCGGCCTGAACACCTGCAGACTTCTAACACATGAGTACAGGCTGTTACAAAAGAAACATTACAATGCTTTCATTCCTCAAATGAATGGAAATATTGAGAAATCCCAAATGTCCACTTTTTTACGAAATTGAGTTACATGCCATTATGTATTCTACACACCAGGACGCATCATTCTGAAGAGAGACACTACCAGTGGCGACTCGTGATATTTTTTGTTTGTAGGATATGAGATTGACGACTGATGACCAAGACAGAAAATAATAATAATAATAATAATAATAATAATAATAATAATAATGATGATAATAATAATGATGATAATAATAATAATAATAATAATAATAATAATAATAATAATAATAATAATAATAATAATAATAATAATAGAGCATGCGCAACTAATTTCTTGCTCCAGTTAAATTATTCTAAATGATCAAATACAACTCAGATATTCTTTCAGCAGTCCTGTCATCTGAAAGTCCTGTTAATTCTTGTGTTTTATTAGCCTATAGCATATTTTATTTATTTTTATGCAATTTTGGTTTTGATTCATTTTATTTTTATGTTATTTCATTTTAAATTATTATTTCGTTTATTCCGGTCTTTTAAAATGACCAATGAACTGCAATTAAGGAGGCTACAAGGGTACTTGAAATTCGTATTGTAGTCTCTTATAGGGTTTCCTCACCACCACCCAGAAAGAAGGGTCGTAGTATTAGGATATACGGTCATATCCTCAAATGCGGATAAAGGCAAGCCATACCCCGCCCTCCGCACTCACCCCTGCCCGAAACTTCACTGCTAGAAAAAACCGTTTTTTGTAAGATACTTGGATGGTTCCTCGGAAAATTTTCCTGAGGTCTGAGATGTGCAGTGGCGACAACTCACGACAGAAAGTGAAAGTTTGAAGAAAATTATTACATCGGGAAGCATTAAAAATAAAATCTGTAATTAAAATATTTTCTATCCTCAGAGGCACGAAATTAAACTGTAGGATCATCCTCATATCCTTCATGGAGGAATCGCCACTGGACACTACATGTTCCATCATATCCTATGCCAGAATTCAGTTCAACTTATTTCCAATATGAAGAGAAAACACACGCATTCAGGACTTGTGAGGTTTCTCAATATTTTAGATTCTTAGATTGGCAGCACATGCACAAGATTTACCATCACTTAATTAAAAATAATTATTATAGTTTGGTAACACTGTATATTAAATACAATTTTCCCCAGCACAGGGGAGGTTTGAAACAATCACACAATACTTCCCCATAAGAGGCCATTCCTTCCTCCCTGCGACCGTGATTTTGGCGTTATAGAAAGGTAACTGAAAAAGTTCATCAGTTCAAAAAATAACTTTAAGTTACAGTTCCAGAAAGAACTGAAATATTGATTTTAAAGAATGGTGGCCTCACCATTATCGCAAGAATACATAGTCTCTGGAAATTCAAGGCAGAGGAATCCCACGTTCTCAGTAAGAACCATTTTAAACAGAATTCCATCAGTTTCATTACTCAAGTGAAAATCCCGGAGTTGTAAAAGCAAAAGTATACATAGATGGAAGAGTAACGGAACATACTTTTGTATTATCAGAACGTTCATTGATTCCTCAGAGTCCTAAAACCATATCATATAAAGGAAGTTCGCCAATTATTAAACAAAAGACGGATCATCTGGAAAAGTCCCACAGATTCCTTCCAGAAAACGAAGGGGTGCAGGAAGTTTACATTATGATTACACATGAAAATGATTGAGTATTATAATATGATATTGATGATTTGTGAAGGATTAAATTTGCAATATGTACCCTTTGTTCTGAGGAATGTGCGCTCGTTCGAGTCCTCATGGGGAAAGAAATTTTCTCATGAAATTTCGGCTAGTGTAGGCCTACTTATGGGACCGATGTGCACCTAGCATCGTGATGTACTTGGGGAGCTGCGATAGGTAGCGAAAATCCGGTTTCGCAAACCAGCTATAACGGTTGGGGGCATCATCGTGCTAACCACACGATACCAGTGCACACCTGTGGAGTAACGGTTAGCGTGTCTGGCCGCGAAACCAGGTGACTCGGGTTCGATTCCCGGTCGGGGGCAAGTTACCTGCTTGAGGTTTTTACCGGGGTTTTCCCTCAACCCAATATGAGCAAATGCTGGGTAACTTTCGATGTTGGATCTCAGACTCATTTCACCGGCATTATCACCTTTATCTCATTCAGACGCTAAATAACCTAATATGTTGATAAAGCGACATAAAATAACCTACTTAAAAATACCACACGATACCTCCATTCTGGTTGGATGATCGTTCACCTCTGCTTCAGCATGTCGACGTGAGACCAGCAACCGGCTGGTCAGTCTTGGCCCTTCATGTGCTGTGGCACCACGGATTTACTTTTTTTATTATTATTTTAGTAGGTTATTTAGTGTCTGAATGAGATGAACGTGATAATGCTGGTGAAATGAGTTCGGGGTCTAGCACCGAAAGTTATCCAGCATTTGCTCATATTTGGTTGAGAGAAAATCGCGAAAAAACCTCAACCAGGCAACTTGCCCCGACCGGAAATCGAACCCGTGCCACCTGGTTTCGCGGCCAGACGCGCTAGCTGTTACTCCACAGGTGTGGACAATTTACTTTTTTACTTTTACCCTTTGTTGTGAATAAAAATCTAATTTTATTGTTCTATTCCGACGTTTACTCTTTGAGTACACATAAAAATAAATTAATATTGTATTATATTGATGATCTGTGAATGTTTAGAAATAAGTAACAATTTTTCCTGAATAAGAATATCATTTTAACGTTCTATTCTGAAGCTTAAAGTTTGACTATACATGAAAATGAATTAATATTTTATTATATTGATCATCTGTGAAGGATTTGCAATCCTAAGTAACAATTTATTCTGAATAAAAATTTAATTTTATTGTTCTGTTTTGAAGTTTACTGTAATACTACACATGCAAATGATATGTTGATGATCTGTGACAATTTTGCAAAGAAACCATTTGTTGTGAGTAAAGATGTAATATTTTATTGTATTCTGCTAATTAATTTATGTTCAAAATATTGAGAAACAACACATATCCAACGGCTTTTATATATTTTTTCTCGGAAAATAGATGTCGCATAGGGATGAAATCTACTGAAAATCTTTAACTTACTGTACTTAACCACATATATTTTTTTACGGGGTCAAAGTATTAGATAAAAGTAGCTGTGTGGTTTTTGTCGTTCCTGAAAATTTTACTTTTATGGACGTGTGTGATTTCTCATTATTCCCATTCAAATGATGTATAGAGATTATTATACATTCAGAAATTTAAAATAAAATATATTATAGTCCAGACACATTGTCTGAAGACATTAATTCGTCAATCAAGCACAGAAACTTAATCATAAATGAAAACAAAAAACACCTTTCGAATTAATTATTTTCTAGTTTTAATATACAGGATGATTCAAAACCTCTGCGACAAACTCTGAGGGGTGATAGATCTCTTTTTGTTAAACAACCTATGTCGTTTCAAAGTTACCATTGAAAATGTTTTTGCGCGGGTGTACGTCAATGTATGTGAATGTGTGCACTACTGTTTGTTTGGTGAGATGTTTGTAAGAGAAGAGAAGGGTTGCTGTTGTTTGTTTATGTTTAATGTTCAATACTTATTCGTTTCAGTTCAGTGTAATCATCAATTGAGAATGGATGTCTACGCGGTGTTCCACCAATGCGCCAGGGACGAAGAGACCCATCGTCTCGAAGACACTGATAAAGTCGAGCAAACATTGTGTGGTGAGGGTGATTTCTGTTTTGAAATTGTTGTTGGTACATGTGGAGAGCTCTTCTTCTGTTTCCACGAGCCTCCCCATAACACATTACCATGTCGGCTAACTCGGGAAAAGTGTAAACATCCATTCTCAATTGATGATTAGACTGAACTGAAAGGAAAAGGTATTGAACATTAAACGTAAACAAACAACAACAACCCTTCTCGTCTCTTACAAACATCTCAACAAACAAACAGGGATGCACACATTCGCCTACACTGACATACGCCCGCGCAAAAACATTTTCAACAGTAACTTCGAAACGACGCGTCAAAAGACATAGGTTGTTTAACAAAAAGAGTTCCTTCTTGTTAGATCTATCACCCCTCAGAGTTTGTCGCAGAGGTTTTGAATCATCCTGTATAACGGAAAAGGAGATGACACAATTTTTGGGGTGTAGTGTCCCCCATCCCTCCCATAACTCCGCCTATGCTTGCTCCTTCAAAAACTTAACCTTACTGTATAGTCCAGAACTTTAGTCAATTTCATCGCAGTAGTTGCGCTACAAATTTGAAGCTAGTTCAATTTTCTCGTTTGGTGATAAATTCCAAATTTTGTAAGACTTCAAATGACTCAAAAGAGGGTCGAATTTAGACTACTTATGCATTACCATATCTTTGCCAAGCACCCATTTAAATTTAGAACTACCATTGGAAATGTCGTTGTTTGAAATATTAATTCTAAGTTCGTTGATTACTTTTAAAACTCGCGATAATCTTTGGCACAACAGAAGTACTGCCAATTTTGAAAAATACAACGTTCAATATCATTTACTATTACCGTGAACCCATCAATTTTCATATTTTCGATCCTACTTCTGTACTGGTTAAAATCTGAAATCACGTCATTTGCCAACCACTTGATAAACGCATCTCTATCTCTCGCCTCTGCTTCTTTTCGTCTTTCTTCTGGTTCCTCACGTTTTTGTTTACATTCAGAGGACAAATATGATGGCTGATTTGGAAGTTTTGAAGGGACTGCATCATCTGTGAGTTTAGGTATTTTTCTGGGCACTACAAGAACACTACCGTCACTTCGAACTGCTCTTCCAGATTTTAACCAGTTCAAAAGTAGGATCGAAAATATGAGAAGTGTCTCTGGTAATCGACTTGGATACCACGAAACCTGCGACATGAGTAGCACAAAGGAAACTGGACTCTGTTCACTATGTGAAGACGGTTGTGCACCATTCAATGACAGTGAAACGGTGTGTGAACTAGATCCATATAATGGAAAGACTATTATGAAATTGAAATATGTGGAATACTACTAAAATCGTGTCAGAAATGCTCTACGCCAACTAGCAAATTCAAACAATCTAGGTTGTAGAGGGGGCTAACGCACAAACTAATCGACAACCTCCAGAACTACTTTGGCATTGCTTTGAGGGCCAATACTGGCAATGTAGAAGATAAGTGTAGAGCAATCTGGGCTTCCTTGTTCCATATCGCAGCAGATGATGACCAGCCTCTCCATGCTAAGCGTCCATTGGGTGAAGGGAGTTGGTGTCCTTACCAAGTAGCGAAAGCCAAAGGAGAAACATGCAAGCACAAAGGACCTGGCATGAAAATAGATATCGTAAGAGCGATTAAATCTGTATATGAGAGGTTGAATGACCTAAAGTTGTTGGCAAGGTGATTACATAGAAAACCCCAAAATGTGAACGAGGCGTTCAATGGAACAATATGGAACAGGTGCCCCAAGGAAGTTTATACAGCTCAGGAAACTGTAAATTTGTGTGTCAGTAATGCTGTGTGTCATTTTATTTTTGGATCCAGAAGTAGAAATTGAAATTCTAAGGAGGATGGATGTAAACCCTGAAACAAACACCATTGCAGGATTTGCCGCATCAATGGAAAATGAAGACAAAGCCGCATCAATGGAAAAAGAGGACAAAAGTGCCAGAAAACATCAACACCTGAAGTTAAAACAAGGAGGAGGTATCTGAGAGACAGAAAGAAGCAGAAACTGGACCAACATGAAGCTGCTGAAGGGGTGACATATGATGCTGGAGGCTTCTAGGCTCTGAAAGTTTGTGGCTCATTTCCTGTAAGTAGTAATTTTAGAACATTTAATTTTTTGAGACATGATATCTCAGCAAAATATGATAATACCAAGAAGATATTGGTATCATTTTGAAGCTTCCTTAGTGCCTGACAATGAATAAAATTACAATAATACAGTTAATAACTATCTTCGGATTTTTTTACATAATTATGGAATATAAAATACTCTCATATGTTACGTATATGGTAATATTTAATTAATATAAATGAAAATAAAAAATAGCTCTATGTCAGGCATTAAACAATAGTTTTAGCTATCAAATAGGGAAAAAAACTATGGCTCTATCTTGAAAACTGCATAGATATCATGTTTCAGTTTTAAGTCAAAATTAAAAACAAAATAATTTTTAGAAACAATTTCAAGGGATCTGTTCAGTTCATTCTCTTTCCGGTACCATACTCAATTGTTTACAAATTTTATAGGGCAATAGTATGCAAAACAAAACTGTTTATATGTAAAGGTGTACATGTACCTAAAGCCAATTTATTCATATTGTTCGCCTATAGTTGAGTTGAGATTTCTGAAAGGTCTAACCAGCTTGATTAAAAATAGAAGAAAAAAGGTGCTTTCAGATAGTACAACATAAAAACATAAAAATTACATTATTTTGTTTTGTTATAAAATAAAATAAATTGCTGTATTGAAGGACAACGTTTTATAGCTAAAAGAAAAAATAATGACATTTCATCAACATACTCTCGGATTCCAGAATCTACACTATTTTCGTTGAAATTATTTAGTTTTCCGAAAATGTAAGTTTCGAAAATTGGAATGCAATGTTCATTACGGTGGTCAACAGTCATTTTGCGCCAGACATAAAACGATCAAGTTCTTACTAATTTCCACCTCCTGAATTAAAAAATAACAAGAAAAATGTTCCATCTGTTCGGGTTTTCGAGGTGAACAATATAATTAATTTTATTTGTATTTTATTTAAAAAATCACCGTATTTCCTGTGAAACTATTTGTGATGACCTATTATGTGGAAAACAATACGTGTATTAGTATAAGTAGGCCACCATGTTAGAAACACTTGTAGAAATGTAAATTATTTTATTGCCCTTTTACGAATCTATTTGGAGGAGGTGAAACAGGTTCACGATATGAGCTTGAGTTTACATGATTTTACTTGACATGTGTATTTATTGCACTCTGAGCTTTGCTGACATTACTGTAGTTTATATTTTGCAATATACTACCCTGTAAAAACCATTTATACGAGCAGAAATTGTTTTAATGCCCTTTTCGTTTCCATTTGGAAGGGGAGATTCAGGTTCGCCACATGAAATCACTTCAGATTACCAAGAGATTTCCTTGATGTTAGTATTCTGTATAAGACGTGTATTACTTTAAAATGTGCATTAATGATAACATTTAAAGTACGATTGTTTATATGTGCGGATTTGAAGGTTGTAGCATTGCTTCTTAGAATGCAATTAGGCTACACAAAATCTTTCTGTGCGAATGGGACAGTCGTGCTGGAATGAGCATTATAAAATAAAAGTATGGCCAACACGACAGTTACTAGAGCCAGGGAAGAAAAATATTATACATCAACTCATTGTAAATCCAAGTAAAGTAATTTTATCCCGTTTACACATTAAGCTAGGGTTAATGAAGAATATTGTTAAAGGGATGACTCATGAAACTGATGCATTTAGTGACTCAGAAATAAAAGAGAGTTTTCAATGGACCACAAATTACAGTAATAATGAAGGACAATCACTTCGAATCTTTGTTGGAAGGAAAAGAGAGAGTCGCATTCAAGAGGCTGTATTAAATTTTCTGGGTAACCGTGGAAGTTTATTTTTGTTTTATTGGGTTATTTTACGACGCTGTATCAACATTTAGGTTATTTAGCGTCTGAATGAAATGAAGGTGATAATGCCGGTGAAATGAATCCGGGGTCCAGCATCGAAAGTTACCCAGCATTTGCTCGTATTGGGTTGAGGGAAAACCCCAGAAAAAACCTCAACCATGTTACTTGCTCCGACCGGGATTCGAACCCGGACCACCTGGTTACTTCACAGGTGTGGAAGTGAGTACTACGAAGAACTAGTACAAAATTTGTTGGCGTTTGAAGCTATGGGTTGTAACATATCCCTTAAAATTCACTTCATTTACTCCCATTTTGACTTCTTCCCCGAGAATTGTGACAAATTCAGTGATGAGCATTGTAAGCGCTTTGATGAAGAAATGTTATCTATTTAAAAAAGATACCAAGAACAGTGGAGTACTAATATGCTAGAAGATTATTGTTGGACTTTAGCTCGTGATGTACCTGATGCCCAGTATAAAAGAAAATGCAGAAAAAGAAAGCTGTAATCTTCTGAACAGTGACTATTTAACTTTACAGTCGTTATATAAAGCAATATTTTGAATAGACATAAATTTGAAAATTTCTAAAAAAAAAACCGTAACCTAAAACTGCTTTTTATTGTCATATTCGTATTCAGGAGGTTCAAATTATGTAGAAAACATGTATCACATGCCCAGTGCAAAAAAAAAAAAAGTTAAAATTTGTTACGCAGTGATCAACATTAGTTTTAAAAGTAATTACTAGGGATTAGACATTTATTTCAATGATCGAATGTCGAATTAACCTATCTCTATTGTATTATTATTTGAAAAAGTTTTGACTCCTACAGATGTTTCTAATCTATGTCTTCTACCAGTAAGTTCATTACCACATGATTGACATAATGTAGTATCACAGACTGTGGTAGTATGATAAAAAAACGGTGAAATTTCATCTGTCTACTTTCATTTGTTCAAGAGAAAATGGGGACACATGCAAATAAATGTAATTTTTAAAAAGCAAATACATAGATGAACACGTGGTAAGAACTATATTTCCTTAACTGCACAGTCGTAACATTGAAGTTCATCTCCTAACTGTTATGAAAACGCAGCCAACACAGTATAGAATAAATTTCTGCTACAAAATTAATAAAACAAGAGGAAGAAGATCTCCAAGCCAAAGAGTGAATTTTATAATGATAAAAATGAAGTAAGGTAAGGTAATAACTGCCTCCCATTGGAGGTAGCCCAGAAGGACTCAGTATACTCTCCTACATGAATTTTGCAATACATAAATGCATCATAAAATGTAAGTTATATCAGTTTCTTTACAAAACTTAAAAATACGGTTTAAATATAAAATACGAAAACGACAATATTTAAATTCCATTGCGGCCGGTTGACTACATTTAAAATCAGGTCGAAAGTTCTCAACCCAAGTAATGTACCTTCAATTTTCTTACTTACAGCTTCTATTCACTGACGCTAGTTCCATTTTTTCCGTTCTCTATGGAATTCGCGTTCATCGCTCAACGCGTAACAAAGCCCTCTTCAACAATGCAAATGACATATTGGACCGCCATTATGAGTTTTGATTTCGTTTAAAGCAAGAAAAGATAGCGCTTTATGTGTATTGAGGAGCTCTGATCGATTCTCATGGGACAATCAGGGTGAAGCTCTTTCCACTGAGGCAAGCTTTATAAGTTATATTACGATTCCTGCTTGAAAACTAAAACAGTAAGTAGGGAATATAACATTTACGTTTTGTAGCGTCAATGGCTATTCTAGGAATAAATGTGTATATTAGGGGGCTGATAATTAAGACTGCATTGGACAGGCATATTTTAAAATACTAACGAATGCACGACGCAGTTTAAAAATTACTGAGGACAATGAGGTTTTATGGTTTTAATACATTATACTGTTTTATGACCATCTTTGGGTACTTATAAATAGTAATAAAATAAATCATATAATGCTACACATGTGAAAGTTTGGAAACATGTGAATCGTAAATAGTATTTAAACAGTATTTTAAATTTGGATAATACTGCAAAATGTATACAAACTCACGAAAAATACGAATCAATAAAAACATGTAATATCACCAATAAAAATTATTATAATATAATCGTAATATCAGAAAACAAATAGGTAGTTTCCTAGTACCCGATACTCGTTAGATAGATCATTTTAGTGTTTACACAGTGGCTCCTTTCTGAAAAGAATTTTAATAGTTTGTTACTAGATGTGATTCTAGTCATTTTGTAATATATTTTTGGTCCAGGGAAAATATGCATCTTTTATGATTATACAACATTGGCCGACTTAACAGCTACTGTATGTAACGAGTACCGGGTACTTGGAAATTCCAATATATATTAATAATAATTATTAATATCATTAATAAAATTAAAGATCTAAAAAGATATATAATAATCAGTTCCATATCTGAGTTCTCTGCGTATTTATCAATGAAAACAGATTACCGAAATAGGCTAAATGAAGATGCAGAAATGAGGCTTCACCTTCCCGCCATAAAACCAAATAATTATACAAAAAATTTGTAGCCTTTAAAAAAGAACGTATTCACCTCAGCAAACAGAACAATTCAGTTCTACATTTTATATACCGTAATTACGTGTGTTATTTATTAAATACTATTAAAATAAATTAATATTTGCATCGTAAGAATTATTTTCTTTTATTCTTTTAAAAATCTTATGACAGTTCATAGTAGGCCTACTGAGTAAAGCGAACGTGCACTTTAAACTAAACTGAAAATGCAAGTATTGACAATGTATGTGTATTATTAACATAGTTTCAATCTACAGCTACACCTACTTCAATAAATGTGTAATAATACTTACTTACAAATGGCTTTTAAGGAACCCGCAGGTTCATTGCTGCCCTCACATAAGCCCGCCATCGATGTGCAAGATTAATCCAGTCTCTATCATCATATCCCACCTCCTTCAAATCAATTTTAATATTATCCTCCCATCTACGTCTCGGCCTCCCCAAAGGTCTTTTTCCCTCCGGTCTCCCAACTAACACTATATATGCATTTCTGGATTCGTCCATACCTTCTACATGCCCTGCCCATCTCAAACGTCTGAATTTAACGTTCCTAATTATGTCAGATGAAGAATAATATGCATGCAGTTCTGCGTTGTGTAACTTTCTCCGTTCTCCTGTAACCTGATCCCTTTTAGCCCCAAATATTTTCCTAAGAACCTTATTCTCAAACACCCTTAACCTCTGTTTCTCTCTCAAAGTGAGAGTCCAAGTTTCACAACCATACAGAACAATGTGTAATAATAATAATAATAATAATAATAATAATAATAATAATAATAATAATAATACGTACAAATGGCTTTAAGGAACCCGCAGGTTCATTGCCGCCCTTACCTAAGCCCACCATCGGTCCCTATCCTGTGCTAGATTAATCCAGTCTCTATCATCATATCCTACCTCCTTCAAATCCATTATAATATTATTCTCCCATCTACGTCTCGGCCCTCCCAAAGGTCTTTTTTCCTCCGGCCTCCCAACTAACACTCTATATGCATTTCTGGATTCGCCCATACGTGCTACGTGCCCTACTCATCTCAAACGTCTGGATTTAATGTTCCTAATTATGTCAGGTGAAGAATACAAAGGGTGCAGTTCTGTGTCGTGTAATTTTCTCCATTCTCCTGTAACTTCATCCCTCTTAGCCCCAAATATTTTCCTAAGCACCTTATTCTCAAACACCCTTAACCTATGTTCCTCTCTCAAAGTGACAGTCCAAGTTTCACAACCATAAAGAACAACCGGTAATATAACTGTTTTATAAATTCTAACTTTCAGATTTTTTGACAGCAGACTGGATGATAAAAGCTTCTGAACCGAATAATAACAGGCATTTATACTTATTCTGTGTTTAATTTCCTCCCGAGTATCATTTATATTTGTTACTGTAGCTCCATGATATTTGAACTTCTCCACCTCTTCAAAAGATAAATTTGCAATTGTTATATTTCCATTTCGTATAATATTCTCGTCACGAGTCATAATCATATATTTTGTCTTTTCGGGATTTACTTCCAAACCTATCTCTTTACTTGCTTCATGTAAAATTTCCGTGTTTTCCCTAATCGTTTGTGAATTTTCTCCTAACATATTCACGTCATCCGCATAGACAAGCAGCTGATGTAACCTGTTCAATTCCAAACCCTCTCTGTTATCCTGGACTTTCCTAATGGCATACTCTAGAGCAAAGTTAAAAAGTAAAGGTGATAGTGCATCTCCTTGCTTTAGCCCACAGTGAATTGGAAACGCATCTGACAGAAACTTACCTATACGAACTCTGCTGTACGTTTCACTGAGACACATTTTAATTAATCGAACTAGTTTCTTGGGAATACCAAATTCAATAAGAATATCATATAAAACTTCTCTCTTAACCGAGTCTTATGCCTTTTTGAAATCCATGAATAACTGATGCACTGTACCCTTATACTCCCATTTTTTCTCTATTATCTGCCGATTACATAATATCTGGTCAATAGTTGATCTATTACGCCTAAAACCACACTGATGATCCCCAATAATTTCATCTACATATGGAGTTAATCCTCGATTAAAACTGTAAAATTCATTATTCCACATTTTTGAAATTTTCTAGGAACATCAGGAGCGCATGCAGTTGGAAGGCATCGACGCCAAGAATGACATGCAGCCCATGGAGTGGGAGTCTGCAACTAACCCAGTCGAACATCTGGCTGCAACAGAATACCAGACAATGGAATGGATACCCACTGGAAATAATGCTAGTGAACTAAACGTTTCGCCAACAAGGTAAGACCTTGCAGCTTTCATCTTCTTTATTAGGTCACATAACTTAATTAGCATGAACTATTACTCCAGCAGAATTTCTGGTCCGCATTGCACTAGCAGGAATCTGAGGGTATAAGATTATTTACCTGCAGAAATATAAGGCTTTTGTTTTGAGAATTATTCTAATTCAGTGGTGGGCAAAATGAACGCAACCCACAAGACAGGATTTAAATGGCAACTACATACCGTGGGAGGGGTTGCACTCTACAGTGCAGTGACGGATTTACAGACAGTTGCGCCACTACACTCCTACCTACCATACGTAATTAGAATAGTCCATTAACTTGATATTTAATTAATCATTTTTCAAAGTATTTTCTTCGAAATTGGAATTTATATCTGTGTATGCTATTTTCAGTTGTGCAAGAAGATGAGCATCGCTTAAGGGGAGTCTGTACTGCCTATCCCAGCAATGTAAATTTCATCTAATTTAGGTGCACTATTCTCAGGACCTACATAAAATACACATTTGAAATTTTTAGGGGTTATTCTTCAAGTATTATTGTATGTAACAGGCTAAAATTACGGTCTTTATCTTTTATTACTCTCCTTTACATCGATGGGATGGCAGTACAGACTCCCCTTAAGCGGGATCTGTGGCTGGACTTTATAAATTTCATTTTAGAAAACTGCTGTTCGCACTGATAGGTTGATGAATACATACCATCATTTCCCACAACTATGGTCCTGGAACACAACTATGGTCCACGATACAATCATTTAAAGATCATTGTAGAAGTAGCATAGACCGTTCGTAGATAGCTGCAGTGACTTGAATTCAAACTACACTACAGCAAGAATATAGACAAACGATTTACTACGTTATGGAGTACAAAATTTGAATGGTTGTATCGTGGACAGTAGTTGTTCCAGGACCACAGTTATGGGAAATGACGGTATTCATTATTTTTTAAGCAAACTGTCTAAACAGTGGATTTGTAGTACTGGACATCTTTTAAAAAAAATTATCCCCCAGTAGACCTTCACATTCTGCTTTCTAGAAGCTATCATTCTGCAAATCCAGTACCTCTAACTGCAATTCTGGGATAAAATTTTCAATTTAAACATGAAAAGGAGTGGCAAAAATATTGAAATCTTTCTCCATCCTTAGAAAATAACTGAATCTGTCTTCTTTGAACTCGTATAACAGGTGATCTATTTAAGAATGTACATATTTAAGTTCGCGTTCTGAATTTTTGTAACTAATCCTAAACATGAGAAATGAAAGAACCGCCTTTCTTACAAGTGTGATATCCTCTCGATTCACATGATTCTGCGAAAGACATTGTACCACTAATGAAGCTCCGAAGTACAGCAGTCCAGTATAATCCGCCACGTACACGCGCAGTATTTTCATGGATTGGGGGAAGGGGAAGGTAGGGGATAAGTTTGATGCTTCGCTGAGGTCTGACGTCACTGCGTCAATGCCGCAGGAATGCCCACCATTGTTCTAGTTAAATGATTGCATTTTCATAACGTCTTGAACGGGCAATTTTAACGAAGATAGAACACTATGTTCTTTTGTATAGGTTTTGTGTCTTTTGGGATTTAGGCAAAACTAACTGTTACAGATCGCGTACAAAAGTATCAATCATAGATCTATAAGTATGTACTGTATAGATACGGAAAAAAAAAAAATTGGAGCTCCCTTATTGTTCAAGTTTCGCTTACCACACACTGCGCATGTGCAGTAAACAAGTGCCCCTGTAATATGCTACTTGTGGACAGTCGTGCGAAACTGTTGCCTACTTACCAGTGGACTTCCATCAAGACTCGCTCCATGAAAGAATTTCGAGAAGAATAAGTAGTCAGTGCGTATGAGAATGCGTAGCGCTTCTGCTTCATTACGATTTTATTGAGACGGGCTGTTTGCTCTTAGTAGCGGCTGTTCGGTCTGCTCAGCTATGTTTTTTCTACGTGAATCATCAGAGGACTGAAAGCAAGCAATGGTCTCTTAAACCAAATTATTGTAATTTAACAATTCCTTCTGATGAGAAAACATAGGAACTTCACCAATTTTTATGCCCTTCATAGTATGTATTGAAACAATTATAAACATAATTCGACCTGGTGTGTACAACAAATATAGAAAGGCGGGAGTAAGATTATTCCAATATTCATGTTAAACAGTGTGACGTACACAAATTTACAATATGAATAACACTGGGCATTTCTGTAAAGCATAGCCCAGAGATGTCAAAGCAGGCGCATTTTTCTGACCTTGATGTCGTGTGCGGACAGCAAGCGCTAAGTATGGAAAGAGGAAGGCTTGTGTATATGAATAAGCAACCTGTTGGATTAGGAAAACAGTGGTGCACAAACTTCAAACGGAACGTGAAATTTTATGTCGTTATTTTTATATGGCTTCTTTCTGTTTAATGTTATCTATATTGTCTGTAAGACAGAAGTACTAACACTGATTTCTTAATATTGTACTTGTGTCTTAAATCTTAATAACATAATAGAGAGTTAAGAAGGAATATTCACTTAAATTGCATAGTAGTATAATATTATACTGTATTAAGTGGATGAAACACATCATTCATAAATAAAGTGATATTCCAAACAAAGAGACTGAGTATGACATGATAAGTTGGAATTTACATTGTTAGTATCTTTAGCCTTACAAAAGTTATCAATAAACTAATCAGGTTCAATTTATATTGTGATGAGTAGTCCGACCAAATGAAAAAAATACTGAAGCTCCACTGACAGTAACTCAGTCTGGTAAGATGCTGATTTTACTGCATCTACAAAGTCTGCAAAATCATATACTTTATATCCACGTCTTTTCACTGACTGTTCTACTTTGTGATGAAAGGATCAGAAGCCATTAACGAATGGCCTGGTTCAAAATATCTTATCAAAATTTCATTAGTACTTGCTTCATTTGAATTAACAATGTAAATCAAAAATGAAAAGAATGTCCAATTTTTGTTGTGGACCGTGCAGTTGTCCAACCATAGAGTAATTTTGAACAATCTCTCTTGTACTTGAAAAAATTGTAGAAAGTGCTTACTATTTCTTCTTTGCTCCTTTTGAAGAGAGCCTCGTGCCGGACAGCTGCAAACAGCTTGCACATTTTTTGTTTTTGTTTTTTCCCAACAGGAACTAAGCTTTCATGTAGACGGTCAAATACTTGTGAATATAGCTACCTTAAATGTGTCCAGTCTTGGCAACAAGATAACTTTTTGAAGAGCTGCATAATAAATTATTTTGTTAACCTCTTCAATTTTTTCAGCATCTTCTCTGTATTTGGCCCGAGATTTTAATGCTGTCTCAATATGTTTTCCACATTTTACAAGTTTAAAAATTAGTGTCCAAATTTTCCTTTGTGTGGCTATTATTATGCACATTGAAGATTTCACAGTTTATCAAAAGATATGTCCATTTCACTGGCTACCATTCTGTACTTTTCATATGAACATTTGTAATTAACATTCTGAGTAATAAAATCATGGTGTATGGCAGTCAGAGTTATATCACTTGGTAAATAAAGACGATTAGATGCATGTTCCCTCCGGTAATGTACTAATGTGATATGGTAGGATTAAATGAATTTATGTGTCTACGAATAATTTCATTGTCCATTTCGTTGTCTCTAAAACATACGTGCATATGAACTATCAGTCCAATAGTGATAAAAATATATATTATTTTACTTACATGGTGATTATAATGGTGTTTCTAAAATAAGGTTGAGTAGAATCAATATTCTGCGTCTTGGCTACATAACAACTAACAAGCAAATGAAAATTGACATGTTTTCAATAATAAGCTAGAAAAATTAATCGGAACACACCTTGCATATTAATTTTCATGATCAATGAATTAATTATAAGAACTATGTTTAAACTATGGGAACTGAGCATTCGGGTAGTGGCGATTACATGCTGAAGGATTTGTTACTAATGCAGTTACGTCTAATTTGACTAGAATGGCAAATAGGAAATACTAAGCGAAAAGAACGTATGCCTAAGAAACGGCCTTTTTGCTTAGAAAAATGAACTTCCGCCAAATTCGCTTAGGAATTCATATTAATTTTGAGATACGGCTTTCATTAAATCACATCTTAAAGGCACAATTTATTGAGAAACGGCCATTTCCTTTAGGAAATAGATATATTAGCATCTGAACTATCCAATTATTTCAAAAACTGATTTTCAGAAAATCCTTGAGATACGCCCTTTTGGCTTGGAAGGGCAGAATATGCAAGCTTAATAATGAACTGATGGTGTGGCTGTGTTTTCTTTGGGATATGGGATTGAAATTGAAGTAACAATATGTATACTTATTACTAATTTCGGAAGTTTCCTAATACCCGGTTCTCGTTGCATAAGCCATTAAGTCAGCCATTGTTGTATATTCATAAAAAGATGTATATTTTCCCTGGACCAAAAATATTTTACAAACTGACTAAAATCACATCTAGTAACAAACTATTAAAATTCTTTTCAGGAGGAACATTAAAAAAATTAGGCGTTACATAAACCCTGATATGAATCCGAAAATTAACCTACAACAAAACTGTTTTATGTGGAAAATGAAGATACTATGTGCTACGTTAGAGTTTAATCTCTGAGTATGATAATAATAAATCTCTTTTATTAGACCCTTTTATACTCGTATTTCTTCAGCATCGTCCAGCTCTCTGCCCTATACAGGGTGAGGGTGAGATTATTATTATTATTATTATTATTATTATTATTATTATTATTATTATTATTATTATTATTATTATTATTAGAGATGGGTCGGCACCACAATTTCTCGAAACTCATTATCGATATATATATTTTAGAGCTTCCATATACGAAACTCGATAGAACTTTAAAAGTTGGGAGGATTAAAGAACTAAAAACAGCATTAGAATTGAATTAAAACCTGTTTTTTTAGGTTACTTGTATTGTGAGATTTTCTCGTCATAATATTGTTGAATCTACTATCAGCTCAGTTCATATCGTTCGGATCCATTTGAAAAAACTAGAACGTACTGAATAGCTCTGTCACTTAAAAGTAAAAACTGCAGAAGGATTCTTTAAGCCACAAGTACTTGTTTAAGAATTACTTTATTATTGTTTTCTTCAAATTTTCATTAGTCGCGCATTCAAAGCAACGGAAGGACTTTGCTCGGCGTAATAATAATAATAATAATAATAATAATAATAATAATAATAATAATAATAATAATAATAATAATAATAATAATTAGGGGGCGGATGTTGATGACATCAAAATTTACATAAAATGATCATTAAAATGCCCTTCAACTAATGGAAAAAGACATAAAATTAAAAGAAAATGACATTTAAATATTATTCACCGTACTCACACCACAACTTCTTAAAAATTAGTCACTTTGTTTCAATGACTGCCCTGAAAATCTCGGAGAGAAGAGGCAATTTCCTGCAATTTGGCTAAGATAAAGGAAAAGAACATGCAACAAAATGAAGGTTTCAAGGGAAAACTATAGATTTTAATGAGGGTTTACACTGTGTTTCAATCAGGGGTGGTCCATGCCAGTGCCTTCATTCTGTCTCCTCCTCCTTCCGCACTTCACTTTTGTTACCAGATCTTGCAGATGAGGGAGTATGAATGACGAAACAAATTGTGGCGCAGCGTGCATTCTTGCAATCTTTGTTTTAAAAATACTGTCTACTACAGTAGACGTCCCTTCCGAACCATATTGAGGACACAACGTCTTGTTCAGGACATGGTGAAAGTGTCCCCTGTTCCAAACATAAATTCTAAAGACACCCTCGTACCGACAAAAGAACAGTAGCGGTCAAAGTCCTCACTTAAACTAAGCTGGTATCCAGCATTTGATATTACTTCCGTGGTGTGAGGTGAAGCCTTCAGTGGAATGAGGGATGGACATTAGAGTCTGTTCCAAACTATAAAACTCAAACTCCATTGTTATTCACTTATTCAGTACTAGGTAATTGCTACTGATCTATTTGATTAGAAAATGATATAACAGACTTATCGGTAAAGAAGAAAGTAAAATGCATTCCAAATGATCTCAAAGTTCTTCAAAGTATTAAAAATGACCAAAAAATGCCGAAAAAATATAAAAATGACCTGTTAGTTAAAAAAGTAAAAAAATTTAAAAAATGTAATATAAGAAATTACTTTTTTACGTTGATATTAACATAGTAAGGATTTCTATATTAATAGGTATCGTCCTAATGTGAAAATAAGAAGATTACTTTTCATCAACATCCGCCCGCCATGCTAGACTTTAGTGAACATACTGTCAATTGAATCATGGCAGAAGAATTCTAATGTGGTAGAAGTTCACACTTGACTAAAGACTGGCGTTAAGCAAATGACTGACATCGACTTCCCAAGTCGTCGGAAAGATGAGTTCGTCATACAGCAATAAAACCAAAGACGTTGTAGTTATATATCATAAACTAAGATTCGGCACCTACGACTATTGTATGTGAACAGATAAGCTATTCTTCTTGCGAGATAGACAGTCATGCTCCACTCCCTGCAGAGATTTTCCACGGAACGTGCCATCCGGAACGACTTAGGAATTCTAACGGATCAAGAGACGATGTTGAGTGACCTCGTTAAATAACAGACTTACAAGTTTCCGGAAAGAAAAAAAAAAGTGGATACATTTTATCTTTCCACGTTCGAATGTAGAAAGTTGCACTGTCTGTACTGCATTTTCGGCACTGCCTCTGAGAGCGTGGAAACAAAATATAGGTTATGCACATAATTATAATCAATCAGACGGAGTGTAATCTAACTCACATCCCAGCACACGAGTCTCTTTCCTAGTCCATCTATGCCGATTGTCACTAGCTGTATCAAATTAAATACAATTTTTTCAGGTCCTCTAATTTTTATTGCCTGATCTTCAAGGGTTCATTGTAAAGAGTGGCAAACGTTAGTTCTTGAAGTATTGATACCCTTGGAACCGCCTTGGGGCGATTAGTGTGTTTATCTCTGGAGTCAGTAGGAGATTTCTGATAGTTCAGCAATTATGCCTGTACAGTAGGAAGACGCTCTCTTGTTATCTCATGCAAACTCATAAACGCATTGCGACAAACAGGCACATCTTTGGATATACCATCTGAACTTATTCTCACCTTATAATGCAAGGTGCTACATATTTCCCTCCGTGATTAGTATCTTATTTTCCCTCTACATTAATTTTCTTAATAAACTCTTCCTTTCTGCCATTTCGTTTTCTTTTCTGAAAATTTAATCCACTTCCATCATTACTAGCCATGATGTACAGTAGTGGCAAAAAAAATCGGACCGACCCTTGTAGCTCATTTCAGACCCTTGTTCACTCCAGAGCACGATAGACTGGTAACTAAGACTTTCGTGGTTCGAATCCTGCCTGGGAAGGAAACTTTTTTTGTTCCTTATTTCGATTGCAGTGGTATTTTACTACTTAATTAACTTATTATTCCCAAAACATGAATTTTACTAGCAATCGAAAAGTATTGGAAATAAATTTGAATAAGGAACAAAAAAAAGTTTCCTTTCCAGGCAGAATTCGAACCACGAAAGCCTTAGTTACCAATCTACCGTTTTCTGGAGTGAACAAGGCTATGAAATCAGCTACAAGGGTCGGTCCGGTTTTTTTTGCCAATACTGTACAGGAGACTAAAATGGAATGCTCAATGACTTCATTGTTGCAATATGAAACATTTCAATATTTATTCAGTTTAACACAATGCTGCCAATAATTATTATATAATGCATAATGTACCTAATCAATTCAGTGCTGAAAACATTTAACAAAAGAACAACCCATGTCAGCTGACAAGGGAAACTTTTGTACGAAAGCAGAATGACATGGGCTGTTTTTGTAGAATCGGTGTTTTTTCTTATGGCTACTGCACGTGACAAAGATCGTTTTTGGCTTTTAAACACATTTCAGATTGTGGCAAAAATGCGCCTTCACGTGATCGTGCTCTTAACTCATTTTCGTTAAAAATTGACAAGGGCTGTTTTTGTAATAATATCTTCAATTGTAAAACATTTATATTCTTTTGTGATTTAATCATATAAACATATCCAAGCAGTGGTAATATATTAGTAATCATTCCTAATATTTTTATGTTTACAAAAATCACTATTTAAAAGTGACGCAAAAATTAAAACATTAATGATTGGTAATGAGATTATAAGCTTATTCCTTTCTTGTCAAATAAAGAGAGATACTGTAGAACCAAACTATTGAACAGAAAATTGCAAAAATAATAGGTTCTGCAGACTATTGTGGGTGCATATCAAGTGGGGTCAGAACTATTGACTTGTAATTCTTTAAGAAAGAGAGATCCGAATAAAATTATTGTTGTCCTATCTGTATATCATGTGGTCTTTTGTAACAATTCTTCTGTGCTGGAGACATAAAGATAGATTTAGATGGTAATTACTAGATCCTGGATGTTTAGGCATTTATAATACATTACTTAAAATAGACAGGCATAAAAGGCAATTATTACATAAAAACAGACAGCGAAGTTGAGATGACGCTGAGACACAGAAGGCTTCGAGGATGGTGTCAAGTAGCACCGAAACAGCTGTAAGCCGCACATGCTTACATAATTAACACGAGTAAGATCGCCATTTAATCAATTATTTATATTCAAGTGTTAAAAGTAGTGTACGAAAGATTCAACATGGATAAAAAAGCACAATAGGCAGGCAAAAAATTCAATTAGGCTAAAATGAAAAAGGCGCTATAGGTTCAAGAAAATACATAGGCCTAATATAATTCATCATTTAATTTATATGATATTCATGCAGTACATCTTGCTGTTCATTGCTCATTACCACAATGTACAGCCTTAGACACAAAAATGGCCAATCTCCTGTAACATGAATGTCTGAGTCCACTTCGGGCAGCTCCTCGTTCACATGACTATTAAAAAGATGTTTGCACCTAATTTAGATTAGATTAGATTAGATTTATTTATTTAACCTGGTAGAGATAAGGCCGTCAGGCCTTCTCTGCCCCTCTACCAGGGGATTACAACTATAACATGAACAATAAGATTACAATTAATATTAAATTTACAATTACAATTACAATAAAAATTAAAGTGCGACAAGAATACCTGATTAATGAAAGCTAGACATTTTATCATAGAAGTTAAGAACAAAGAATATTTTTGTATTTACTAAATTACAAATTAAACCTACAATAACAAAATTCTATAGTGATGAAATTACCGGATATTGAGATATTTTGTGGTAGATTAAAAGAACTATTTACAAGAAACCAATGTCTGAACGAGCTCAATTACTGACCAAGTGCCTAGTAAGTTTGCGTTTGAATTCAATTTTATTTCGACAGTCCCTGATTGGGAATAAAACTAAAATGGCGGCCAGTCAGATTGCGTGTACTTGTGCTTACAGGAATAATCGTAATATTGAAGGTAATCAAGATCATCAGTGTACGTCTTGTGCATTCTTACAATTGGAATTGTGTAAAGTTTCCGCTGAATTGAAGACTGCGTGGGAAATTATACGGATTCTCCAAGAAAATGCAAACCAAATAGCTACCAACCAAGCCCACACAATGGCGCCTAGGCATAATGTTTCCACTGTTGAAACTTGGTCTCAACCTGATCGAAAAAGAGGTAGAAATATTCGCACCAGCCTTGTGGAAAATATACCCACAAGTAATAGATTTACTCCTCTACAATACGAAGAACGGCATCAGATGAGTGAAGAAGGGAAAAAAGTTGATGGAGAAGGAAGTAGGCCAATAGCAGCGAAAGCAGTGAAGCAAACCAGTTCCAGTAGGCCTAATTTTAGCACACGTAAAAAACATAAAATACTGGTAATAGGTGATAGTCATGCCAGAGGGTGTGCATCTGAGCTAAGGTTACAGGTGAATAAATATACGGAAGTGAGTGGTTTAGTAAAGCCTGGTATGTGCCTGGACGTTATAACAACTTCAGCAAAAGAAGAGATGAAGAAAATGACCAAAAAAGACACGGTAGTGATCTGGGGAGGTTCCAATGATATAGCCAGGAACAACACAGACAATGGACTACGTCATCTACAACAATTTGTGGAAAGAAATGACCAAACCAATATCATAGTAATGAACGCTCTACATAGACATGACCTTCCTACAACATCATGTGTCAACAGTGAGGTTGTAAATTTCAATAGGAAACTGAAAAAGAGACTAAAAGTGTACAATCATGTAAAGGTAAATGAAATAGACTTAAATAGAGACAATTTCACTAGACATGGCTTACATTTGAACGGTAAAGGAAAGGAGGCAGCAGTGAGAAAAATAGCAGCGATATTACATAGCAAGTTAATACTCCCGAGTACCCCCATTGCTCTTCAGTGGAATGACGATCAGTCCCAGGGATTGGATCAGCCAAATGATGAGACCTGCACGAGAGCTTCTTCGCGATCTAGTAAAGCACCTGCTCGTCTTCAGGATTCTTTATGTCCAAGTTTATCCCGGAAGAAGAGACAAAGGAGTCTGTCAGAGGAGAAGCTGTCGTCACCTGGACTGGATTTGAATTTGGGGGAATTGGAACTACCTCTTCAATGGAAGTCCGACTCGATGGTAAATAATGAAGAAAATCGATGCCTCCAAGAAAGTCTTCAGAGCCCGGAAGCGGCAACTAGATCCTCGGCTCGACTTGTGAAGACGCCTGCCCATCTACGTGATTTTTTATACCAGGGCCACTCACGGAGATTGGAACCACAGACCTAAATAGTGCATGTAAACTTAGCTCTTTCTCATTTGCTGATAAAAAGACTTCTTATAATGCTAACAAAATGGCCTCTGTCACATTAATGCATCAAAATTTTCAGTGCATTAGAAATAAGCTGTATCAATTAGAAATAATCATAAACCATGATTTAAAGAAGTTAGATATCTTATGCTGTACAGAGCACTGGCTAAACACAAAGGAAATAACATACTGTCATATTCCAGATTTCAACCTTTCAAGTTACTTCTGTCGGGACACTTACAAAAATGGAGGAACAGCTATTTTTGTGAGACAACATTTATCACATATAGAAAAAAAGAATACGTATTATCTAAACCAAGACAAAGTATTCGAACATGCTGTGACTGAAATTAGCGGTCAGGATTATAATTTAACTGTAGTGTGTGTCTATAGGTCCCCAGATGGCTGTATAAAAACCTTTTTAGAAAAGTTTGAACTTCTTTTAAATCACCTAAAAAGCAAAAAGAAACAATTAATTTTGTGCGGTGACTTCAACATAGATTTTTTAAATAGTGATGCTACCATAACAGAATTCAGATCGCTAATTCGATCATATAATCTGATAGAAACAATAGACACTCCAACTAGAATAGCCTCTAATTCTAAAACATGCCTAGACCAAATAATTATTGACCATGATTCTTATCCATTCTCAGTAGGAAATATTGATATGGGTATCGCAGACCACAATGCTATATTCTTAAATATTTATGCATTTGAAAACCCTAAACCAAATAGCATTAAGCCAATTAGGTATAAAAGATCTTTTAATGATGAAAACGTTGAATATTTTAAACGTTTGCTAAGCAAAGAAAATTGGATTGAAGTAACCAACTTAACAGATGTGGATGCGAAAACAAACGAATTTATAAACTCAATAACTCATTATTTTGATGTTGCTTTTCCACTAAAAAAATGTACACTTACAAATAAGCAGTTCAACAATTCAAAAAATTGGATAACGAAGGGGATTGTAACTTCTTGTAGGAGGAAAAAGGAGTTATATAAATTGTGCCAAATTACAAATAGCCTAGATCTTAAATTACATTATAAACGATATACCAGCATATTAAAGAAAGTTATACATGCAGCTAAACTGAAATTCAATGGAGAATTCATTATGAAAGCACAGAACAGAGGTAAAGCTATATGGGAAGTTGTAAAGAAAGAAACTTGTAAAAATACCAAAGTCTCAAATCAAGACTTTTCAATAATACATAATGGTCAAACAATTCAAAATTCCTTCGAAATAGCTGAAATTTTTAATACATTTTTTGCAAATGTAGCAGACAATCCTAATAACCAGGTAACAGGTAGTCAGGAAACAACCTTACATGGAACAGGAAATGTAAACACCATATTTCTATCTCCCGTGACTGCAGATGAAATTCTCGATATAATAAAAAAACTAAAAAATAATCTTTCCTGTGGACCTGATGACATTCCGGATGGTATTGTAAAGAAATGTGCCGTACTACTAGTAGCTCCACTAGTAAACATCTGCAATTCATCTTTAATTAGTGGTAAATTTCCCGAACAATTCAAACTCGCAAAAGTATGTCCTATATTTAAGAAGGGAGATAAACAAAATATTAACAACTATAGGCCGATATCTCTATTATCTACATTCTCCAAAATCCTTGAAAAAGTTATGTATAATAGATTAGTTCGGTTTTTAGATTGCAATGGTGCACTATCTAATGCTCAATTTGGATTTCAAAAAGGCAAAGGAATTAATAACGCCATATTCACTTTCACGGAATTTATTCTAAATTCAAAAGACAACAAGAATCAAACAGTTGGGCTATTCCTGGACCTGAGCAAAGCATTTGACACAGTTGACCACATGATACTGATCCAGAAACTACAATGGTTTGGCATAAGGGGGTTAGCTAAAAGTTGGTTTGTTTCTTACCTAAGTGCAAGGCAACAATTTGTTGAAATAGGCTCAATGAAATCATATCCCACTATCATGAAAAGCGGGGTGCCCCAGGGTTCCATACTTGGCCCAATTCTATTTCTCCTGTATATAAACGACCTTCCCTCAAGGATAACACAAGCTAAAACCGTTCTCTTTGCAGATGACACCAATATTGTTTTCAATGCTCTTGATAAAAATAATTTACAGGAGAAAATAAATGAAACCTCAAGACAACTAGAACAGTGGTTAGCTAGCAATAGACTAAAACTGAATGTCAGTAAAACCGTTTGTATGTATTTCAGTCAGAAACAACTACATGACTCCATTGAAATACTACTTAATAATACTGGAATAAAGGACGTCGATTGCACAAAATTTTTAGGGATATGGATTGATTCCAACCTCACGTGGGAAAGTCATATTCAATTCTTAACTGATAAACTAAGTCGTTTGTGTTATGCTTTCCGTGTCCTAACCAATATAACTCCCAAGGAACTACTTAGAGCGGTTTACTTTGGCTATGTTCACTCTGTATTATCATATGGGATAATTATCTGGGGGTCATCATCAAAACTTGCACAAGTGTTTAGACTGCAAAAGAGAATATTGAAAATTATAAAGAAAGTACCTATTCGCTCGGATAGTAAAAAAATATTCAAAGAGTTTGATATTTTGCCCCTACCTTGTATTTACATTCTTGAAACAGTCTGTTTCATCCACCAAAATTATGATAGTTTTAAAATAAACTCTGATTATCACAACTACAGCACAAGAACATGCAATAATTTACATTTTAATCATCATAGGTTATCCAAAAGTCTCAATAGCTTATCACATACAGGGATAAGACTTTACAACAAACTCCCTGCTGAAACTAAAGCCCTTAACTATGCTAGATTTAAAAAGTCAGTGAAACATATTTTACTTTTCCACATGCCTTTTACTGTCAATGAGTATCTTAGTTTAGCACTCCAAATTTAGCTTACAGTAGTTAGTATCTCCTTTTGTGTTTACTGCTCTTCTTTTCTATCTGATTCATGTCTGGGGTGAGACTGCCCAAGAAGATAAGGAAACCAAGAACCTTGTACAAGTAATGGTCTGAAGAAAACTGTGGAGAATTGACTTCATTACTGAATGTATTGATTGTATATTATTTGTATATTATTGTAGACATCTTGTATGTCGGAAAAACATGTATGTAACCGCATATTTATTATGTATTCACTCTGACGATGCCATGAAATCATTGTATTTCCTAAGGCTAATAAATATCTATCTATCTATCTATCTAGCAGGTAACGAATTCCAGAGTCTTGGCAGGGCTATTGTGAAAGAGGATGAGTATGAGGAGGTGCGTTGGGATGGTATTGTTAGTATTGTTTCATGGCGAGAGCGTGTGTTCAGATTGTGGTGGGAAGAAAGGTAAGTGAAGCGAGATGACAGGTACGAAGGAATAGAAGAGTTCAAGATTTCGAAGAGAAAGAGAAGTGAATGTAAATTTCTTTTCTTATCTAGTTTAAGCCAACCTATTGCTTCCAGGGATGGGGTAATATGATCATATTTACGAACATTGCTTACAAAACGTACACACAAATTATGAGCACGTTGAAGTTTCATTTTGTTGTCGCTGGAAAGGTCAGTCAGTAAAATGTCAGCATAATCAAAATAGGGAAATACAAGGGTCTGCACAAGGGACTTTTTTAAGCAAGAGGGAAGATGAACATTTATCCTTTTTAGCACATGAATAATAGAATATACTTTTCTGCAGGTTTCTGTGATTTGCATGTCCCAGTTGAGATTATTATCCATGTGAATGCCAAGATTTTTTACCGAAGAACTGAAAGGAATATGCACTGTACTTACTTTAACGGGGGAAATGTCGAGGTGCTTTACAGCGTCGGTTTGCCGTTTGTGTCCTAATATGATTGCTTGTGTCTTTCCAGGATTGATATTAAGATGGAATTTCTTTGTCCATGTCACAATCGAGTCAATGTCTTTGTTCAATTTATCTATAGCGTCATTTATTCGATCTAAGCGGGAAGAGATGTAGCATTGAAGGTCGTCAGCATACAAGTGATAGTTACAATGCCTTACATGAGATGTAATATCACTGACATATATTGTGAACAACAATGGTCCGAGTACCGAACCCTGTGGTATACCTGATGTTATGTTAAGCCAGGAAGAGCTTCGATTCCCGGATACAACACATTGTTGTCTTTCCCGTAAGTAGGATTCGAACCAACTCATAGCAGTCTCTGACAAATGCAGATTTCTCAATTTATGGGTGAGCAGGTCGAAATTTACAGAGTTGAAAGCTTTGCTAAGGTCAAGAAGTGTTAGTATTGTTACTTTATTAGAGTCGATTGCTTCACGAATGTCTTCTGTCACTTTAAGTAGAGCAGTGCTTGTGTTGTGTCCAGCTCTGAAACCTGACTGATACTTGTCGAATAGTTTGTGTTCGTTCATGTAGTTAGTAATTTGTCTGTGTACGATTCTTTCCAGTGCTTTTGATATGGCTGGCAGGATACTGATTGGTCTATAGTCGTTCGGGTCGTTGGGAACTTTGACTTTTGGAAGAGGAAGAACGAAAGCTTGCTTCCATATTTTAGGGAAAGTTGAAGTGATTAAGGAACTATTGAATATGTGTGCAATTGTAGGTATTACTATGTCTTGTATTTTCTGTATGAGTAATATGCTAATGTTGTCTGGCCCTTGAGCTTTCGTCTTGATGCGTCGGATGGCTTTCATTACGTCAATAGGAGTGACGTCAGTAAAATAGAATTTGTCTCGAGTTGGGGGAGCTGAGTCAGGCAAAACTGTGTCTTGTTTCGTTGTGTTGTTTAAGGTCGGGTCCTTTACAAAGTGTTCGTTCAATCGGTCAAGTGGGATGGGTATGTCTGCTTGTTCACTAGCCCTTCCAAGTCCAATGACCTTCAGATTTTTCCATAACTCGGAAGGGGTTGTGTTGGGCTCTATAAGTTTGTAGGAGTATTTGAGTTTAGCGTTCCTTATTAGTTGAGTCGTTCTGTTTCTTAGGTGTTTATATAAGTTAAAATATTCGTCGTTTTTATTGCGGGTGTATTTCCTATAGGCTAAGTCGCGTTCGGACATCAGGCTACGTATTTCAGTCGTCATCCAAGGGGCTGGGGTCTTTCTGGTACGTTTGGTCTTTAATGGTGCGTGTTTGTCATAAAGTTGAAGTATTAACGTATTGAATAAGTCTACTTTCTCGTCTACAGTTCGTAATGTCCAGATCATGTGCCATGGAAGTTGCGCAGCGTCTTCTTTCAGTGCAATATCATCTATTCTTTTGATATCCCTGTAAGTAATTACTCTAGGAGTCGATTTAGGACACTGCAGATTAAACGATAGATAAATGATATCATGCCCTGATAGTCCTGGTGCAGGCAACTGTCCATGCGTCAGTATTTTGTCGGCATTGTTAGTAATTATCAAGTCCAGTAATGTGTCTGTACCTTCCGTGTGATGTGTGGGAGCTAGGGGTAGGATTACCATATCAAGGCACTGAAAGAATGATTTAAGTCTTTTAGTCGTACTAGAATGTAAGTCAAGTAAGTTCCAATTGAAGTCACCCATGATTATAACGTTCTCATATTGCGGCGTTACGTTTAGTAAGGCGGTTTCGAAATCATCTACGTCATATATATGTGGGGGTTTATATACGACACACACTAGACATTTTGTAAATAAGGTGCAAATTTCAATGAACATGAACTCGGGTTTGGCAGAGTACTGGCTTGGAGAATGATGAATAATTTTAGGTCGCAAATCGGATCTAATATAACCAGCCACCCCTCCGCCTCTCTTGCCCTCTCTGTCATTACGGCAAAGTGTATAGCCAGGAAGGTTTACGAGAGTGGAAGGAAGATTAGGATGTAACCAAGATTCGGAGATAAGAATAACGTGAATGTCTAAAGGTGAGAAGATAGAAGAAAATTCGTCAAAATGACACAACAGACTTTGAGCATTCACGTGAACAACATTAAGTGACAAAGGAGAGAAAGAAAGCGCAGCCTTGAGAATGTCTGCGGTACAGGGCAGTGGGCAGGTAGGATTGCTATTGTTCGTGTTAATAGAGGGGACCGGTCTCTGTACACTGACCTCAGGGACTGTCGGGTGAACATGCTGCTTTTTGTTCTCAATTGTACCAACTTATATGCAATTCAAGTTTTTAAATTATTTTCTAGCAATAATAACTTAAAATTACAGTACTAAATGATAAAGAATGTGAAGAAGAAAAATAATTAATTAATAAATAACGTTATTATATGGTAAAAGTTAAAGTGACTTACAGTACTAAATGATAAAAATAAGAATGAAAAAGAATTAATTATTACTCCTTGAATATATCTTCGTTGTAGATTATTCATTACACTTGACCTATAAACAATTAGAAAAGGGAACAAACAAACAAAGGAAAACAGAGCGGAGTCGTACAAAAGAAATTCCTTCACATGTAAACCTAAGCTCTCACGGAATCAACTAAAGTACTGAGTGATAATCACGTCAAGGTGAGTGTCCATTAGGTTGTATCGAAAAATTTTTTTTTTTTAAAAATGAAAGTGGCTAGTGCGGAAAAGTTGCGACTTGTGGCAGAAAGAACGTAGAAAAAAAGAAAATGGTAATTCGACAATATCCTGTGTCTCCGCATCAGCTCTAAAGTTTCGCGAGCCTAACGCTCTATGTCTGTTTTCAGTTTTTTTTTTCTGTAGTGCAGCTCTTCGCTTATTTCTTTAAATTTACACTCAGAAATAACCCAGGACTCACTACGAGGAGTTGGCTGCACTTCCAGCCCCATCCCTCCACCCATTCTTAGTAGTATACTCCGGTGTCAAATGTTAGTTTACGCTGCATAGTCAGACTTCGTTCCGAAGCATGGTATTTCTTAGCTATGCACACTGGATTATGTGAAGGATTCCTACAGCTCACATACAAGCGGAGAATCCTACATTCAGTTGTAAGTTATCGAGATTGAACAACTGGGCCTGGTTTCTTCGTTTCAAGCTCTATCGGACAGTGACCAGAATGAACAGCTTGGGAGATTCCCAGAAGATACTCCTGATCAGTAGGCCTATTAAGATCGGAGATCTGTTCCTCGTTAATTTTGTTGATCCAGGGTACTTCAATGACTTTGAAATTAGCCACTGATTTTACCTTACAATGGAGTAACTCTGTCCAGAACGTGTGCCTGGACCTTTAGTGATACCAGCGAAATGTTTCATGAGATACTGGAGTGGAAGCTCATTTCCATGGAGAAAACAAATTAATCATTGGAGTGGTCTGCCGATTTCCTTTTCGATTTCCAATCTGGTCTCCATGTTCAGAGGAAGGGGAAGGGGAATATAGTTCTTCTAATAAAGTTATAATTATGCTTCTCTTCTTTCTCTCGGCGATATAATCGGCTGTCCTTTTTCTCCTGTGTTTGTGCCTTGTCTTTTCGGCCAACAAAATATACCGCTCGAATGAACTTATTATTAGGTGTTTCTTCTTTCTGAATTTTATCTCCAATCTTCATTTCTCTCATGATCATCTATTATAAGACCCTTATTCCTAGTAGATATTATTCTCGCGTCTTGTAACAGCTATCTCAATTAGAGCCACATCTCTCCTCGAGGCGCCTGTCCTGAAGGCTGCTGAAGATAATTTTGGTACAGACAAGTGAGGCTGAGCGGCAGAGGGCTTAGATTCGAAGTCAGAATCCGCACTGCTTCATTGCTGTTCCAAGTGGTGCGAAGGCGAAGACTCAGAGCTTGTAACTGATGTCTGTTATCTCTTCCTTGGAATCCAAGTCGCACTTCTTCAGATCGATGGCGAATGGGCCTCTTCGCTTTTCTCTCTTCACTCTTAAATAGTGTCTTGGTAGTCACAATGTCGATATTATCAATAATCATATTTCGTTAATTCCTCTGGCCTATTAGAAAGGATAGTTCTATCGATGCAACTTTTCTACTTAACTCACATTCACAGAGGCTTTCCGGGTCCGGGCACTTACAAGTGCATATATCAAACAATTTTCAACCTTTATTAATAAAACCTGCTCATGCGCCCTTGAGATTGGCCCACTTCGTCAATGCGACTTCAGAATATGCTGATATGTAATATGATGTAATTTCATCTTTTCCACTATTCTACATTTCGTGATGGTAGGAAGGCTTGCTGTTTTTCAAACCTCGATAAGTTTTTCTGTAGTAACATGAGCGATATTTTATATTGAAAGGTGTTTTCCACCTAGTTCGTTTATCTTTAACTCTCTGATCCAAAGAAAATGTGTTATCACATCCTTATAGATTGGAAGTTGCGACTCTCTTATCGGTCCTTATGTACCGAACTCACTCACTCACTCACTCACTCACTCACTCACTCACTCACTCACTCACTCACTCACTCACTCACTCACTCACTCACTCACTCACTCACTCACTCATTCACTCACTCACTCACTCACTCACTCACTCACTCACTCACTCACTCTTTTTTGTAATCTTTTTTCTATCGTTTATATGTCTTTATTGCAAATGTAATTGAAAAATAACTAGGGAAACAATCTTGAATTAATATTGCTTATGTTATTCGTAAATATGTAAGTAGGAAGGTGTAGGGATTCATAATTTGGATGGTATTTAACTATGGTTTTATTCTCCTCGTATATCATATCACAAATATATTTATTGATTACGCAATTGGTAAATTCGCAATTTTAAAAACGTAATTATTTAGAAATGTCAAAACATGTAATATTATAACCTATATAATGGGGCATGTTGAAATATATAAAAAAACTCACTCACTCACTCACTCACTCACACAAAAAATCCTCCCCCTCCCCCTCCTTCCCTCCCTCCCTCTCTCTCCCTCCCTTAGTTATATTTCCATTTTTTTTCTCATTTTTCTTCTGTTCCCTTCTATAATTTATTTCTTTCCTCTTTATTTTTTATTCGTTTCTCTCATTCTTTCTTTTTTAATATCGTCTTCTTCTCTTCGTCCCTCAGTATTACTTTATCTTTCCTTCGTTTCGTCTTTCTGCTATTCGCTCTCTATCTTCTCTTTTTGTGTGCTTTACTTCATTTAGTGTCCCTTGATTTCTTCTCTTTCTTCCTGTCTTTTTTTCGTGTTTGCTTCTTTATTTCCATTCCATTTCCTTTCCTCAGAAAGTAGCAATCTTTCTGAACGCAAGGGAGTAGCGCGTGCTATTTATTCTCTTACACTTTACAGTATTTCTGCGCTATCGCCATAAAAATATTTCCCTAGAGGAGTGTTGAAATAAATCAGCGAGGCCATACAGAACGTGTAGATACCAACTGCCCGACATAATGGAAAAATCCAAACTGACAGTTTAGCATTCATTTCATTTCCAATTGTTTCTGTTTTGTTTTTACGCTCTAATTCCTATCTTCTACCTATTTGTCATTGTCTTGAACCTGTCTCCAAAGGAAGCAATTATTGCTGTCAGAAACAGAACATTTTTAGACGTTTTCACCAAGAAGCCTTTGCAGAAGCTGTTCCAAAAGACTTAGCGACTTATTACGAGTTTGATATAGCAAGGAAACAAAGCTTTGGCTAACAAAAGACGACGCAGAGCGTTTGTTCGCAATGTGCGGTCTTCCAGTTAACTGCAAAGTTTCATGTCTTCGCCAGTGTACTCGTGATTTCAACCTCTGTTCTTGATGTTCCACGAGTCAACGGAAACTTATATCGAAGTATTTCAACTGTAATAATCGTAAGAGAATGTTTAATTAGTCTATGACAATAAACCACAGTCATATATCATGCTGTATTGTTCGCTGTTCTCGCAAAATACCTCACATAACTTGTGAGTAAGCAGTGCTCGAAAATATTGTTGGTAAAATACGAATTTCATTCAAATCGGTAAATAATTTTATTATTAAACCAAATATATTAGGGTATACTGACTTAGCGTTGGGTAGATGGCTAATACATCAACTATACAGCGAAAACTCTTGTTAAAATCCTGGTAAGTTGAGTTTGAAATTTTTACAAACAAAATGATGGACAGATCGTCCTCGGTGGTCTAATGGTTAGCGTGCCTTCCAATGCATTCGAGTTCGCTCGTTCAAATACTGTCGAAAGCGATTCATTCTTAATGGTGATAAAAATCCTTACATAGATTCGCAGAATAAATAGAGGCACATATAATAGATTTACAGCAAATACGAGAATCATATCCCCGAATAGGAGGGCTTCAGGCTAAATTAACCGGTCGTTTCTCGATCATGCCAATATTCAATTCTGGAAGTGGGACAATGGACCCGAATTGGAGGCTGAAGTGTGAATTAGTTCAACTCTCCATGTATAGTTCAAGGTGACGGGCAGTTTTTCTCGGGATGCTTCTGTTTGCCTATCAGAATTTCACCAATTCCGCATTACTGTCTTATTAAATCGTTCCAAGAAGAGGAACACACGGACTTACACAATCGGTGTAACATTCTCGTATCTACAGTAGGATTCACTTGTCCCGTTTTAGTTGATGTAACCCTGCATTTTATAGACTGCTCTCGAAATTTCTGTACCCATTTATAGAAGATGTCAACGCAAGTTTAGGCGTAACACTTTTATACTATAATGAGTCATCTGCGCCTTTCTCACCGAAAATAGGCAAATCTATATTTTATTAGGTGGTTAAGGAACGTTAGCGCCAAGCGGACTTTTTCTTTATATTAAGGCAATGGATCTGTGAAATTTCTGACATGCATTTTTACACCAAATAATCTGAAACGTTTATCACATATTTGTTACAATGCGCAATACACAAATTTTCACTTTGATATTCCAATTAATTTACTTATAAATAACTTTTGTTTTTTTTTAAATACTGAATTATATACATGTAATTGTATATTCTCCAATTTATGTAGAACTGCCGTAGTAAGCGAAAGTCTATCTGCTGGTGGATAAGTAAATACGGGCCACCTTATAGAAGTGGACGCACCGTACGTACTTCCTGCTCGTAGTCCATCAACATGCTTTGTACAGGGCACAGTTGAATTCGAAAGTTCTAGCCAGAGTTAGGATTTTGTTTAAAAACAGACCTGCAACTCTTTGAAACGCGGTGAACCGAATTATTATTTCCGACTTGGAGTTATTTTTTAGCCTTAACGTTAGCTTCGCTGCTGTAGCGAAAGCAGGCCAAAGACTGTTATCTCTACAGACCTTACTTTCTTCCCGTCCCTCTCGCATCGAACGGAATATATGTAGCGAGCTGCGGTAAAAATACATTTCCCTTTGAACTTTTATAACTTCCTTCCCTTTTGCTCCTACAAATCATTTTAAACTGATAATGCTGACGTTCATTTTCGTGTATATATGGGCGAGCTTTCGAGGCGCATGCCATAGGACAATGGTTCGGAGTTGTGCCGACTGGTTGTTTGAGTAACAAGGGCCCAAGAATGCTCAAGAGTCGAGACAATCGCAAGGACATTTTTGTCCCCCACAATTGCAAACAATTGAAGTGGTGTGCTCTAGAAGTTCGAGATCGGGAAAGCATAAAAAGTGACAGGAGATTTGAGAAAATCCCAAAGATTGTGTGTGTAACGTCTATATAGATATTAAGGTAGTGTAATTATGATAAATACTATTTGCTGTAAGTTGAGTGTATCTATATTTAACAACACCCTTCCTTACTTTGTTTAACTGTTGAATGATCTCTTGAAGGTGACTTACGGAAGATTTTGTGTAACTTGTTTCATACAGTTTGTATTTTGTAAGCCTAAGGCTTCGCGTTCTAATTCATGTTGCTACATAATTTTACAAATTTTTTTTATTACTTTTTCGAAAGTACCCTGCTATTTTTGTTTTACTTGTACAGGGTGTAAGGGGTATAAGTGCCATCCTTTTCACAGTCGTCGTGGACGGTCTACACCCGCAGGATAAAAAATGTCCATACGACATATGGTCAAAACTTGATAGTTTACGAGAAAAAAATATTTCTTTTCTTATTTTATTTGCGTTATACCGCTTATATGGTTAGTAAAATTACGAAAACAATTACATCAGTAGGTATATCTAGCAGAGAGTTAATATTAGTTAAAATAAATATTTGTGTTCTATTACGTTTTCGTTAAATTAAATAATATATGCTTAAATTTGTTAATATTCTGGCGTGAGAGACGTGGCAACTTGTTGAGCAGGCAGAACTCTGCACAGACTTACGTACATATCAGCTGAGTTCAAGCTCTCTGTCCACATGCGGATGACAGATCAATACAGGATATTCGATAAACAACTTACAATGTCATTAACAATTTAGGAATATCGTATGTTATTAATTTATGGAGAAAGTCGTCGTAATTCAAGTGAGGCAAGAAGGATGTACCATAAACGTTTTCCGGAAAGGTTACCTAATCGGCGAACTTTTGTAGCAGTTTCTCGACGATTATTAGAAACTAAGGGCCGTATTCATAGACATTTTTAGCATGGGTTTCCGGTGGATGATCAGCGTTTTTCGTATTCATAAACCAGTGTTAGTGATAGGATATGATCTGAATTCTGTACAAGTAACCAGTCGATAGCCGGGGCTAGCTTAGTACGATCGTAGCGCGTGCTGCGAAATGTCTATGAATAGCACCCTAGTAACCTCTTACCCCGTTTCGAAAACCACACAACCATAAATTTATTTAAAAATGGCATTGGTTCATGGAAGTGGGAGAGACTAAAATGTTGCATTAGAAAAGAAGTTCGTGTGATTTTGTGCAGTAAATCATTATTGTTTCTTTTTTAGATCTACAATTAAAAATGGAGCATTATTGTTAAATAAAATGGTAATTATCATAATGTTCTTCTATTAATGAGATTGAAAGCTTGTGTTTGCTGCTCGTTTTATGTAAACAACAGTTGTCTTGGTCCGCCCCTGCATTAGAATAGTGCATCTGTTTTGTACCGGTATATCTGTATCCGTTTGAGCTGCACTGTGTACTTCTGAACCCTCTCCTTCCCCCCCCCCCCCACCAACGTTGTCAAGCGTCTAATATTGTAAACTTTAATAATTACTTAATTATTGCAATTCTAAAAAAATTGTGAGGACATTTTTTCTTCCTTATGACATGAATAATCATCAGTTAAAATAATGGTACTTATACCCCTTAAACCCTGTAGAAGTGTAGCCTACATTTTGACGTTGTCTGTGTAATATTGTTTCCGTTCATTACTTTTTGGCCCTCATTTTGTCTGTACATCTTCACCATTTCCACTTTATTTTATCTTATATTTAAAAATATATTGCAACTCACTCACTCACTCACTCACTCACTCACTCGCTCCTTTCTTTTAAATTTATTTTCAACATGCTCCATTACACAACTACGTCTTGATGTTCTCTTGTGATACAATAATTATTGCAAGTGTATGGACAATATTGAACATTTGTTTGTTTTTACAAGTTGAAGGATTATACAATAGGTATTTTCATCTACAGTACGGTCGCGCCACTCTTGATCCGAAGAACATGGGCTGGAACAAGCCTGCATAGCGCGAGGTAACACGCGGCATTTTAGATCCGTAATCTCCGGCGTATTGTACCCATATAACTTTCATTAATTAATGGCATGCACACAATCATCATTTTGTTTCACTGACCTGTATTACAGGTCCCCATTCACTCGACTTTCTTTGTCATGCGGTGGTAATTCTTGGCCTACAGTACAGATAACTCAAGCTAGGAAGCTGCCTGGAGAGGGGAGGTAGTACAGCGAACACAGGGGCCCATCTACGCTCCGATACCTATGTATAGTCACATTATTTGAAAAGTTGACCTCTTGACAATGTAATCAAGGAGCAGCTTCCCTATAATATATTGAGCAGTATTTTAATACATAATAAAGCGTTTAATATTATTGGTGCTAAAGATTTATGTTCTAATTGCAAAGGTATATTCATTAGTATAATATATGATTGAGCTAAATGTTCCATCATTCTTCTATTTATATGTGCTCAAAGTGTAGATTATAGTGTTGGCATTAAATTTTAATTTTTCACTATAAATGGAGGAAAACAGATTACTTATTTATCCACACAATATGAACAAACAATTCAAGGAAGAGACAATTGAGTTTCTATTTAGTCATTCCAAAGGGATCTCCTTCACTCCCGATAAATCTCCATCTGAATCGCTGCTTACTTCTCCTTCTCCTTCTTCTTCTTATTCTCCTCACCTAAATGAATAATGCAATTGTCCGCAGCTTCTTATATTAGAAGAATCTGCTTCACATATTTATCTTCATATTTCATGGATTTTTCACACTTCTTCCAAGATTCTTCCGTGATTTGATTAATTTTTTTTCTTGTCAGTGCTATGTCGTCATCCATTTTGAATGTAGTGTTGTTTGCAGCAATCCTAGTTAATGTCAGTTTAGAAACTCCTATTGCTGCTGTCACTCTTTCCCGCACATTCATAATATCCATGAGAAATATCCCGGCATCCATTTCTTTTTTCACGAATTCCATCACATTATATATCACCTCGCGAGTTTGACTATGTAGAACTCTGCCCGATAATGTACTAGGTCTACTCATCATAATAGAAGCAATACTTCTATCACAAACGACAGCCACACATAGACATGTTCTTACACAGAATACAGCCTTCGCAACTTTTATTAGAACTGAGCTGTACCGTTCTAGTCCACAGTACATAGCTGTAGGCGGACAGTGGTAGGGGAGATGTGCTCTATGCTCCTGCGCGAACGAGGCAGCTTGCTAGTTTGAGGTATCTGTAACTGTAAGGTTTCAAGTTTAAAAGTTTAGTAGCCATATGGGCTGAAGTTTTTGATACGCCTACTTCTTGTGCAACAGGATTTATCAGGATAACGTTCAAGTGATGTAGGCTACCAATATCTTCAAGTTTTGCTTCTGTTAGAACCTTTCGTTTTGGTCTACGAATTTTAGAGTTCAGCGATCCCGTTCCGTTTCTCTTAATCTAATGACTAGGCTTCGTAATTCAGCTACCTATAAGCGGGATGAAGTTGCTTGATTCGAAGTATATGTGACGTCACAGGCCAGGTATAGGTATGTTCGTAAACAAAATAGTATACACTCTGCCTTTCGCTATAACAAGTCAAAGCCGGGACGGAGTCATAGTGAGTAGTCTTATCGACCACTGATATTAGCTACTAGTGTTATTTAAATAACTTCATCTTTGTGGCTGATTGAAGGCCCATTACAGAGGTAAAATGTCTTGGGTAAGACACTCAAGCGTGCAATATTGCAGGGCATAGTTTAAGATATTTGAACTAATATTTTCACTGTCAATATAGACAACATTACATATACATTGTGTAAAATAAACCTAAAAGTGACAAAAAAACATGCACTGGAAGACAGTGCAATTATATCAAAAGGCACGAAATTGTGTTGAACATAGTCCAAAAGAATCAGTACCATCAAAATCTGAAAACTTAAAACACAATTACGTGTTTCTATTACAGTGCAAATAAAATATTTATAAACCTGAGAACCTTAGCCCTACTGATGAAATTCAATTTTTTCTCAAGAGAAGAAAATAACATGTAAGCAAGTGTAGCTCAATTGGTAGGGAGTTGGATACGTACTGAAAGATTCCGAGTTTATTTTCGGGTTCGTGGCAGGATTTCTGTCGTTTCCATAGCTTCTAGAATGGTGACGATGCCCACTCAGTCTTTTATGAAACTGAGTAGCGGGACTTCCAGGGATTAAAGTTTGGTTGAAGCGTGGTGTCGACCACACCTGCTCATTCTAGTGTCGTGGTCAAGCAAATAAAGAGCCTTGCCTTCCTACCCACTATGCGCTTTCATGGGTTTGTTTCTAAAGAGGATACATTTAACTTTTTTTACATGTAAGGAAAGATGAAACAGAATACCAGCTACACTGTTTCTGTACGTAACAATGCTGAAGTAGGGATCTGCTCTCGTTTTACAGTGGGTTATGCCGTTCTCGAGTTTGAATATAAAGCCCGCATAAGAGTTGCAGCTTGGCTCCGGCATTAAGCGCGTGTCCCTAGGGACCGCACGACCCTCTCATCTTCTTACCGCACCTTTGATCTCCCCATTGAAACTAAACAGGGCTGTCCAGTTGGTGCCAAGTGTAGATCTCTGTTTTAGTGAAAGTTTATTCCTGGTTGTACAAATTTGATTTACATCTTACTCTCTAATAAAACTAGACTTTACCTTTTTTGTCTCTCTCTCTCTATGAGGGCAGTAGGAGAACATTCCATGCACTGCGACCTGATGTCTATTGTGCGCCCCTGGGATGAGTTGCATGCCCACCGACGTCACCTACACCAAACCAACCTAATCGCTAACATCCTGAGGACCAGTCCCGCCGTCCTTCTAAACCAGTATACCATTCCACGCCATCAGCCCCCCTCAAACGGTCTGAGTTGTAAGCCCCCTCTCTTGTCTACTCAACTGTCTGAGATGTAAGCTCCCTCTCCCGTCGGGAGGGGAGTGTGTTCCACTGCTGGCCACCAACTACCACAGTTTGACATATCTACGGAGGCCGGCCAAGAGTGTCAGTGGCTTTGGAGGGCCTCCGCAGGCGCGATCTCAAAACCAAGTAAGACAACCAGAATGATGAGGAAAGGATGATAGGGGAGGAAAGAAAGTGGCGAGAATGAATGGGGTTCCATACGCCTGATAAAGTTGCCGGATATTAATCCATAGGAGTGAAGGAAAAACCCCGAAAAAACTTCATCCAGCAACTTATCCTAAGCGGGGAATCGAACCCCAGTCCGCTGGGTTCGGGAGTGAAGACTCTACCACGAGACCACAGCGGTAGATAGACTTTATCTTTAGCATATTTAATTTAAATTTAATGTAATGTCCTCAAAAAGTATACGAGTAATTGTGTACCTTCACATTGCTGTATATGTGTACTCACCACAACTGTGGAATAGAATGAGGGGTCCAGCACTGCGACCTGTTACTAACTCTTAAGCTAGGCGCATTCCCAAACCCACATCCGCGCATGCAACTCTCCTCGTCCCTAGGCCAGCCCCCTCCGTGGGTCGCCAGCCGGAGATCGGGGAATGCTATGGAATGATGATGATATGGGGAAATGATGACAGAATGATGTAGATGCCTAAAATAGGGAACAACGGGAGACTCCCGATAAAACCCACAATATACCTCAGGTCACGGTGCATAGGGATGTTCCTCTCCCGCCCTCATAGAGAGAGAGAGAGAGAAACCAGATCTACTATTAGTACGAAATAAATATAAAATAAATAAACACCATAATAGAGTAAATAAAATTAATGACTGAAGGAAATCACATATCAGTACTGCTTACTTGGAGCGTTGGTGCCTGGGATTTTAGTGGACATGAAGCATCATTCTTTTTTTTCTTCATTTTTGTTTAAACTCCTTTTTGTGGCTTACAACCAATGTCCGTAGGAGAGGGATAATTCTTTGGATTATACACGAGACATGCCAATGAAAGGACTTCCCCGGTGAGGGATCAGCTCAACTCAGGGGCCGAGACATGCCAATGAAGGGACTTCTCTGGTGAGGAATCAGCTGGATGCAGGGGCCGAGACATGCCAATGAAGGGACTTCTCTGGTGAGGGATCAGCTGGACGCAGGGGCCGAGACATGCCAATGAAGGGACTTCTCTGGTGAGGGATCAGCTGGACGCAGGGGGCGACACATGCCAATGAAGGGACTTCTCTGGTGAGGGATCAGCTGGACGCAGGGGCCAAGACATGCCAATGAAGGGACTTCCCCGGTGAGGGATCAGCTCGACGCAGGGGGCGAGACATGCCAATGAAAGGACTTCCCAGGTGAGGGATCAGCTCGACGCAGGGGCGAGACATGCCAATGAATGGACTTCCCAGGTGAGGGATCAGCTCGACGCAGGGGCGAGACATGCCAATGAAAGGACTTCCCAGGTGAGGGATCAGCTCGACGCGGGGGCGAGACATGCCAATAAAAGGACTTCCCAGGTGAGGGATCAGCTCGACGCAGGGGCCGAGACATGCCAATGAATGGACTTCCCAGGTGAGGGATCAGCTCGACGCAGGGGGCGAGACATGCCAATGAAAGGACTTCCCCGGTGAGGGATCAGCTGGACGCAGGGGCCGAGACATGCCAATGAATGGACTTCCCAGGTGAGGGATCAGCTCGACGCTGGGCCGAGACATGCCAATGAATAGACTTCCCCGGTGAGGGATCAGCTGGACGCAGGGGCCGAGACATGCCAATAAAAGGACTTCCCCGGTGAGGGATCAGCTGGACGCAGGGGCCGAGACATGCCAATGAATGGACTTCCCCGGTGAGGGATCAGCTGGACGCAGGGGCCGAGACATGCCAATGAAGGGACTTCTCTGGTGAGGGATCAGCTCGACGCAGGGGGCGAGACATGCCAATGAATGGACTTCCCAGGTGAGGGATCAGCTGGACGCAGGGGCCGAGACATGCCAATGAAGGGACTTCTCTGGTGAGGGATCAGCTGACGCAGGGGCCAAGACATGCCAATGAAGGGACTTCCCCGGTGTGGGATCAGCTGGATGCAGGGGCCGAGACATGCCAATGAAGGGACTTCCCCAGTGAGGGATCAGTTGGACGCAGGGGCCGAGACATGCCAATGAAGGGACTTCTCTGGTGAGGGATCAGCTGACGCAGGGCCGAGACATGCCAATGGATGGACTTTCCCGATGAGGGATCAGCTGGACGCAGGGGCCGAGACATGCCAATGAAGGGACTTCTCTGTGTGAGGGATCAGCTGACGCAGGACCGAGACATGCCAATGAAGGGACTTCTCTGGTGAGGGATCAGCTGGACGCAGGGGCCGAGACATGCCAATGAAGGGACTTCCCCGGTGAGGGATCAGCTGGACGCAGAGGCCGAGACATGCCAATGAATGGACTTTCCCGATGAGGGATCAGTTGGACGCAGGGGCCGAGACATGCCAATGAAGGGACTTCTCAGGTGAGGGATCAGCTGACGCAGAGGCCGAGACATGCCAATAAATAGACTTCCCGGTGAGGGATCAGCTGGACGCAGGGGCCGAGACATGCCAATGATGGGGCTTCCCTGGTGAGGGATCTGCTCGATGCAGAGGCCGAGACATGCCAATGAAGGGACTTCCCTGGTGAGGGATCAGCTGAACGCAGGGCCGAGACATGCCAATGAAGGGACATCCCTGGTGAGGGATCAGTTCGACGCAGGGGACATCACCTAAAGACAGAACGTTTGAGGTAAGTGGAAAGTAAATTCCAATTCGCTATTCGCCTTCGCGTGCGAAAAAAAACCCACAGTGAGATTGTCTGGGTTCAGGATTTGAACCCGGGCCTTCTGAATACGAGTCCGAGACGATAACGTCTCGATCACCCCGATCGGTATCATTTTATTTTATGAAAGTAATGTTGCAGTACCATAAGAGAGCTCGAAACAAAATCCATGAAGTCCATTTCATATCATAACTGGAAAGAGTCCCACATTGGGCTATGAACTCGTTTCGAAGAGAAATTTGAGTTCGAAGCGAGTGGAATTTTTGGCGTGATTTAGGATGCTTCCCAAATGATGAATCCGTTTCAAACTCTGTTACGTATGAAGATCGGCTTAATTAATTTTGTTTCAAGGTTCCTCGTTATTATGAATTTACATGTGGTAGATTTCATCGGATTGCCCCTATTTGAATCCTTTATGAACCTTCACTTTAGCATTGGACTTTAGCCAGTTAGCTAACAATGCAATCAGAAAGCGAGCATAATCCATACCACGGTTAACCAGATGACTATGACTATGGCTGCACAATATACAGGATGTTTATTAAAAGTCATCTGAAAAGACCAGCACATGATAGGGAGAAACAATTTCAGTTCCCATATTCAATTTACGTAACTTGTTGTTCCTTTCACACGAAATTATACAGATCTTCCACTATAGGGCGTAACGTAACATCTGTTTTCATATACCCCTCAAAAACATCTTATTTGTGATGGCAGGGTCATATAATTACCCTTATTCGCCACCAACTAGAAGCATGGCTCATAGATGTCACTAGTATCGAGAAGCGTAAACCTGTTTGTCAGAGACTATCCAGAGTGCACCACAGACGGTGGGTGTACATTACATTCTCGTAATGGATAATGATGACGGAGGATTGTTGGTATGTCAAAGGAAAACTGAGTACTCATAGAAAACTCCTGTGTTGCTTGGATCACAGGCAGAGTGCATCGACCAGGAACAAAATAGAAAATTATGTTAATTTATTTTTACAATAATAATAATAATAATAATAATAATAATAATAATAATAATAATAATAATAATACTTACTTTCTTACTGGCTTTTAAGGAACCCAGAGATTCATTGCCGCCCTCACATAAGCCCGCCATCAGTCCCTATCCTGAGCAAGATTAATCCAGTCTCTATCATCATATCCCACTTCCCTCAAACCCAATTTAATATTATCTTCCCATCTATGTCTCGGCCTCCCTAAAGGTCTTTTTCCCTCCGGCCTTCCAACTAACACTCTATACAGGGTGTTTCAGAAATACTTTGACAAACCTAGAGGGCATGTTCCTAACATTAAAACAAGAAAAAAAGTTCATGTAAACATATGTTCGAAAATCCTTAGATTTTTAGTTATTAATTAAGAACATAATGAAACATCTGCCCATCTCAAAAGTCTGGATTTAATGTTCCTAATTGAGGCACTCAGAAGCAAAGTGATACAAATGATATTTTTTTAAAAAAGTGAGATAAGTATATATTCTAAATCTTTAACGTCACTTCTGTTCAGAGAAAAAGTAATATAAGTGCAGTTCCAGTCAGTGCTGCTCCATGTTGGCCTTACTCTTGTATTACATTGCATACAGACTTTTGGCTGAGAGGCAAACTAATACAAGTGCGTTGTTTACATAGTGTTGTTGCGTTTCTTCTGTTTATGACTAATGCATTTCCCATAATGGAGAGAGGTAATATATTACAGTGCTGACTTTTCGAAACATCTTCGTCGAAGGCCTGCACAAATTGAGCTGGACCAACTATACAGTGATCCAACAAGGATAACTTTTGCTAAGTGGAGCAATTTGTAATAGCTTTAGCTATAGTAATTCATCCCACCCTTACACCACTATTTCTTTGATGACCTGAAGCATTAGGATGGGCCTATAATAAGGACTGCAGGACGTGGGCATGGACGTGGAAGAGTGCGTGGAAGATAAAGTTCAAGGTATACTCGCGGTAGGAGTCCTACAGATGTACTTCATGATAGAAACATGGATGTTGCAGCAGAGAGAGATGTGACTTCTTCAAATGAGGCTACAGACCTAATGGACAGCGACTAATTTCATTTAAAATTAAAAATTTTCTTAACCCTCTTCTTTCGGAGTACCAAAAACCACATCAACTGTTGTCCTAGAAATTGAATGTAATATTCAACCAATCAGACATTCATTTAAAATTGCAAGCCTCATCCAGATCTCAGATGTTCTTCAAGCTGTCAGATATTTCGTGTATAATTTCTACAAAATAAAAAAGTAGAAACACCAATCTATATCACAGGCACACTCATTGCTAAAACTCCAGTTGTGAACGAAATTCCTCCATGGAAATGGGTAACTCCAGAACATAGCATACAAATTCCAGGAAATCATTCCAAAAATGATCCTCCATACATTCTTAAGTTAGATGTCATGGAACTAATCTGCAGCACATATAAGGATCACCTTCAAATTTATACAGATTGATCTCTAAACCCTGATGATAGGACATCAGGAGCAGGGTATTATATTCCAAAATATGAAGAAAGTTACTTCATACCATGTTCATCCTCCTCCAGCCTTGATACTGTGTGTTACTCAAATTTCTGAAAAACCTATTTGCATACTTACCGACTCCAAGGGGGCTATATTTAAATATGTACAAAACCTATGCGCACATAGAATTATTCCAACTCAGAAACAACTAGTAAACTAAAAAAACTCCAAAAGGAAATAACATTTCAATGGATACCTAGTCATTGTGGCATATCTGGAAACGAGAAAGTCGATAATATTGCAAAACAGGCAACATACTCGTATTTGGAACCAAGACCTCTTCAAGTGATATCTCTATCCAATGCCTTTGCTTCAGTAAACTCTCATTTTATAAACGTATGGATCAACAATTGGCTCTCTTCTGACAAAGAGAAAATGTTACAACCTATACAAAAGAAACTAAATGACCTGGAAATGTACAAACACTTGCCCAGACATGTTCAAACATTTTTTAACAGGAGCCAGAACAGGTCACATTGTCACACAATTGTACCTACACCGATTTCACCTTTCTGATACTCCTACTTGTCTGAGGTGTAATAATCATGATTAGTCGACCTGAGTAGCATAGTCGATTAGCGCTGGCCTTCTGTGCTCGAGGTTGCAAGTTCGATGCCGAACCAGGTCGATGGCATTAATGTCAGTAGGCTTACTGGCATGTAAGAGAACTCCTGCGGGACAAAATTCAGACATACTGGCGACGCTGATATAACCTTTGCAGTTGCGAGCGTCGTTAAATAAACCATATATTTTTTAATAATCATGATGAAGATGTGGAAAGCATTCTTCTATACTGTTCATCCATAAACGACAAAAGAAGTAAATTAAAATCATCAGTACCAGTTGCAGAAAACACAGCCCTGCAGTATACTGTATATTGACTACATCCCAACAGGCTCTGTAATGAACACTGATCAAAATAGCCCTTATTTCTCATAAAAAGAAGAACTGAATAGACTACAGTGAACTATAGTGGATTTTATGTTGTCAGCAAACAGCTGGATACATTAAGAAGATTGATTGATTCTTTCGGTTATACAGACACATTTTGTGTTATAATATGATGATAAGAAAGCTCAAATGTTATTAAGACAGGAATGTTTCAATGTTGTAAGCACTGTTCCTGTTCTTTTAAATAATATACAAATACTGAAAACCGTTGCACTTATAATACTTCTCCATAAAAATATTTTCGTGGCAAAATAATACAAGTGACTTTAGGACCCTATTTTACCTAAACTGTTTCAGAATAGATAATTTCTATATAGAAGTTAGTTTCATTTTGGAGATGCCGATAAGCTCACTGTATTATAATATCAATTTTTGTTTACCACCTGTGCTTATCTTAATATTTGGATTTATATGAACGTTTTCGACACTCAGTGTGTGTCATCTTCAGATATGGGGCCTATGTCATTGTGTGTTGTGAAGCCCTAGCTTCTTAATTATGTTGTGGGTTGTTCACTTGTGTATGGCCTTTCATGATTTCTTAGTTTACTATAAGCAGTATGTGGTTGGTTATTGTGATTCTGTTAAGTTCTATCTTTTGAAAAACCTGTGTAGGACAATAAAATTATGTTAAAAACATTATAACACATAATTATAAACAAATAAAACAAATAAATATATACACTATAAAAACACTGTAAAACACTGTATACACTATATTACTTTTTCACATATATGGTTGGCTGTGTTGGCCTGTTGTATCGTTAAAATTGGGTTACTTTACTGTTCTTGGTAAGAACTGTCTTTTTGACGCACTTTCACTGATATTCCATATTGTATGTTGGGGTTTTTTTGATGTTGTTCAAGTTGACTGCTGTGGATCGTGGATGCTGTTGTTGAATACTTAGACGTATATAATACAAGCTATTTTCTGTTGGGTCCGCTGTCTAGTATGGCCATGCGTGTCTGCAAGAATTTATATTTTAGATGATGTTGGAATGTTCCTATGTGGTGCATGGCTGGGACTAGAATCTAAGATATAAATTCTTGCAGACACGCATGGCCATACTAGACAGCGGACCCAACAGAAAATAGCTTGTATTATATACGTCTAAGTATTCAACAACAGCATCCACGATCCACAGCAGTCAACTTGAACAACATCAAAAAAACCCCAACATACAATATGGAATATAAGTGAAAGTGCGTCAAAAAGACAGTTCTTACCAAGAACAGTAAAGTAACCCAATTTTAACGATACAACAGGCCAACACAGCCAACCATATATGGGAAAAAGTAATATAGTGTATACAGTGTTTTACAGTGTTTTTATAGTGTATGTATTTATTTGTTTTATTTATTTATAATTATGTGTTATAATGTTTTTAACATAATTTTATTGTCCTATACGGGTTTTTCAAAAGATAGAACTTAACAGAATCACAATAACCAACCACATACTGCTTATAGTAAACTAAGAAATCATGAAAGGCCATACACAAGTGAACAACCCACAACATAATTAAGAAGCTAGGGCTTCACAACACACAATGACATAGGCCCCATATCTGAAGATGACACACACCGAGTGTCGAAAACGTTCATATAAATCCAAATATTAAGATAAGCACAGGTGGTAAACAAAAATTGATATTATAATATTCTATATAGAAGTTAAAAAATATAGATACCAACATATACAACTGTAAATTTACAGCAACATAGTCCTGTAACAGATTTTTTAATTTCCTTTTCAACTTCAAAGTCATTTATCTCAAAACTTACTAAACGTCACTTGTATCACTTTGCTTCTGAATGCCTCAATTATGTCAGGTGAAGAATACAATGCGTGCAGTTCTGCGTTGTGTAACTTTCTCTATTCTCCTGTAACTTCATCCCTCTTAGCCCCAGATATTTTCCTAAGCACCTTATTCTCAAACACCCTTAACCTATGTTCCTCTCTCAAAGTGAGAGTCCAAGTTTCACAACCATAAAGAACAACCGGTAATGTAACTGTTTTATAAATTCTAACTTTCAGATGTTTTGACAGCAGACTGGATGATAAAAGTTTCTCAACCGAATAATAACAGGCATTTCCCATATTTATTCTGTGTTTAATTTCCTCCCAAGTATCATTTATATTTGTTACTGTTGCTCCCAGGTATTTGAATTTTCCCATCTCTTCAAAAGATATATTTCCAATTTTTATATTTCCATTTCGTACGATATTCTCGTCACGAGACATAATCATATATCCTACTTTGTCTTTTCGGGATTTACTTCCAAACCTATCTCTTTACTTGCTTCTAGTAAAATTCCCGTTTTTTCCCTAATCGTTTGTGGATTGTCTCCTAACATATTCACGTCATCCGCATAGACAAGCAGCTGATGTAATCCGTTCAATTCCAAATCCTCTCTGTTATCCTGGACTTTCCTAATGGCATACTCTAGAGTCTAGAGCAAAGTTAAAAAGTAAAGGTGATAGTGCATCTCCTTGCTTTAGTCCACAGTGAATTATAAACACATCTGACAGAAACTGACCTATACGGACTGTGCTGTACGTCTCACTGAGACACATTTAAATTAATCGAACTAAATAATAATAATAATAATAATAATAATAATAATAATAATAATAATAATAATAATAATAATAATAATAATAATCTATATATTTAATTTGAATTGTGGCAGAAAATTTTATGAAAACTATACATCCTGTGGGGTTCTGTGACGTCTCTATCGAAAGCTAATAATATTAATATTGCCGGAAAATCTAAATGGTTTGTAGCGAAGTTCATAAAAGCTTTACATTTAAAAAATATGTGCGACCGTCGCAGTAAAGCGTATACCGTAGGACATCTTGCAGTTCGTTTCGTAGTGTTGTGCAGAGGGCCGTGGTTCACGTAATGTACTTTATTTTCATTTGATTTATTAATACAGCTTTTTGAGGTTTCTTGAAGGTCATGAATAGTGTCAGTAATGTTGGGCTTTGTGTATAGAAAAGGCTACGTTTCAAATAACGTAATTTCAAACATTGTGTTTTCTTAAAACGTTCACAAATGTAGTTATCGAAGCCTTCTGTACATGCGAGGTGTTGACGTCACAATATCATGCTTTTCGAGATCTCGATACCGTAATAATGGTTTGTTCATCTTTCAACTGTCAGTATTTGTTTCGTGCTTCAATATAGTACGTGTGTGTTTTTTATCTGGCATTACTTAAAAAGTGATAGTGTTGTTATGTTGTGAATTTAGTTGTTCTTTATTAGTCCATTACTATGAATATAGCTGGTCGACCAAGAAAATGTGGTAGAACGTTTAGAAATGTAGTGCATTAAGAACTCATAAACGACTATGTAGAAAATGATGTTTGTAACAACGTTTCAAGAAGTGAAATTATGCATGAAGATAGTATTACGTATTATGATGTAAAAATTTAAAAAATATGTGCGTCCATCGCAGTAAAAACATACACCGTAGGACAACTTGCAGTTCATTTCGTAGTGTTGTGCAGAGTGCCGTGGTTCACGTAATGTACTTCATCTTCATTTGACTTATTAATACAACTGTGTTAGCTTTTTGAAGGTCATGAATAGTGTCAGTAATGTGGGACTTTGTGTATAGACTTTTATGGTGATTTTCAATCTCTATCAAGCAGCAGTAATACTTCATTGCTAGAACAAAGATATTCGTACATATAGTTTTTTATATAATAATCACTCTAGCATCCCCAGAAAGAATAAGTTACAAATTCTTGCTCAAGGGGCCTTCCACATAATTTTAAGACATTTTATTAAATAACAGAATAAAAAGTAAAAAAAGAAAAAATATAGATATTACAATAAGTTGAACTTTAAATTTTCTCTCTAAACAGTAATTTTTAAGTGATTTTTTAAAATAAAGAGCATTAGCAAATTGTACGAGTATGTTTGGGAATTTAGCTTTTGACCGAAGTTGCTACTGTGATTATAAGCTACAGTTGTGGTATATTTAGGTTCTGTCAAGCATATGTTGTCTGATCTTTTGGTTTTATGTTTATGTGAATACAAATTAAATATATTTCGGTTTTTATGTACAAAATTCAATAAGACATTGTTTTCAATTTGATGAATATCAAATACTTTAAATCCTGAATACATCAGTTCTGAAGGATAATCTAGAGCAAGCTTGGAGAACTGGGCGACAATTGTGGCATTGCGTCACTCATCGGATACTTCACTCACCTCTTCCCCCATCCCCGCGTCATTGACTTTGTAGGGGAGGGGATTTGTATTCATTGTCTGTCTTATGTGATTGCGTACACCCACAGATACTCGTACGTCATTCAACGCCGGTGGACTGTGGACGGGGAACCAACGCTTTCCCCATGCTTTCCACCCCTTTCTCGCCAGTTCTGCATCCCTGATCTAGAGGTTTATTAAGACATATTTTTATTATTCTTTTCCGTAGCAGTGTTATTAGCATGAAGGAGGTACTATAAACAATACCCCATCCTATAATACCATATGTAAAGACATATTTTGTTAAAGCCTTGTACAGTGCCTTTCACTCCTTATTAATGATCATGTTAGTATTCTGTTCTTTAACTTTTTGTTAAATTTTCACTCCTTGTATACTTTGTCTCCTGGTAGAGTGTAAGAGAAGGCCCTATGGCCTTAACTCTGTCAGTATAAATAAATAAATTGGGTTTTCTAAAGCATTGTATTGAGGCATTATTTGTACAAGAAAGGGTAACTTTCTTCTTCTTAACTTATTGTTAGGTAAATTATGCACAAGGAAAAATATAAAAAAATGTCAATGCAAATAGCATTGATCATGACCTTGTATGGTATAATTAATACAAAAATTAAGGAAAGCCACAAATTGTATACTCGCATATCAAATAGTTTTATCCTGGTTTAAATACTGTTGCCTGAGTGTAAATCATGCTAAAAGGCTTACATAATAAATACAGACAAACAACTTCATATCTCTTCTGGAATATCTTCACTGTCTAATGTTTCCGTGAATTTTAGTTTTTGGTAAACACCATGAAAAATTGGAGGGACATATGGCTTTATTGCCATGAGAGCTTTTAACTTCAGGACTGATATGGGTCTTCTGTGTGGATAGAGTAATGGTATTTTCTCAAGAAGAGAAACAAAACAGGGAAATTCGCTCAGTGTCCATTCTATGTATTCCCTATTCACTGGAAACCCGAGACAACGCGCGTCTCGACAGCTGAGCTCGACTGTGTTTTGCCCATCTGCAATGCTGCTGCATTCTGCCTGCCAACGAATTCAATCGAATTCCACATCTGTCATGTGGTGATGACGTTAAGGTATGTATTAACGTTTTGGAGGAAAATCTACATTTTTTAACCAACCTTTTTAAGATATTTATCAGACATCATATGAAAGTAGACTAACATAACCATATATCAAAACTTCAATTTCACTTTTTGATTCCTTAAAAAAATGATTAATTAAAAATTATTCTATTTCTTCAAAATGCCATATATTTTCTAAAAATTACTCAGTTTTGAAATTTCTTTCACTGAGTTATTGCTGTTTATGCGTACAATGCTCTGTACTAGGATTTTGCAGCTAACATTATTACAAAGAAAATTTTAGTCATAAAAACGCCATTTCAAACGTTAATACATACCTTAATATGTTGCCGAAAATACTCAATAAATGTCGTGCTTCATTTCGTATTTAAATTTGAGTCTCTGCCTGATGGAAGGCTAATAGACGCGACACACCGCCTTTTGGGAGCTCAATTTTCGAGTTGCACAGCGAGCTGAAATTCTCTCTGCTGGTTCTTTGGAACTTCACTTTTATTTCAGTTCTTGTTCAGTCAATTTTACATCATTACTGCCATGGTTTCCATTTCCTTTCTCCCCACCCTGTATATAATATTTTATATTAGACCATATCGACGGCTTAGTGTCAAAGGACACTAACTCCAAAAATCGACTTTTTGAGTTATTTATAGTATCATATTGTACAAAGTAGCCTTTATATAGTGTGAAAGTAATATGTCTCTACAAATAATAGTTTTATTTTTTTTTGGAGATAGTGTTGTGTTAATTTAGACAGATGCTGAGTGTCAAACAACACTATCTACACTTAGTTTTCTTTGACAGTAACAAAATATAAACTAGAAGAACACTAAGTCGAGATAGTGTTCTTTGTCTCTAAATTATTTATAATTTCTAAGATTTTATTGGTGACACTGCCTCAGAACATACAACCAAGAATGTAATACAATCACCATACTGTACACTGTTAGAGAATTGATACTTTTTTTATTAATAGAACAAGCATTCTTAAATCATTTCAGTTTGTAAGAAGTTTACAGTTTGTAAGAAACGCACCACAGGATTGCTCTGATAATTTGATACTCTTTTATTAGAGCTAAAAAATACTCAGTTCGAATACTAGGGGCAGGTTAATGGTGAAGTTGGCTTTAGCGACATATAAAATTTCACAAGGAATGAGTGATGAATCTAATAAGAGCATAGCTGTTAATAGTCCATGTTCAATGCTGGATAACAGGGAAAGCCCACAAGTCCTTAAATAGTGGAAAGAAATTGCTGATAAAAAAGTTCTAGACAAAGATTGTACAAAATGTCCCCTCAAATGCAACCTCTCATTTAGTGCTGAAGACAGACATGAAATTCATAAACAATATTGGAATCGGAATCCGAAGTGATACAATGTTGTTGTTGTTTTCTAATGCCAGGCGTTTGACAATAAAGTCATTTGACCTCTTGCACTCCAATATTTTTCAAAGATATTATCATGACCAGCCAATGAAGCACAGATTTTGAGGTGTTCCGAATCCATTTCTTGGTTTGAGTTGCACAATGGGCAGTTAGGGGACTGATATATTCCAATTCTATGCAGGTGTTTAGCCAAACAATCATGGCCTGTTGCCAATTTAAATGCAGCTACAGACGGTTTTCGTGGTAAATCAGGAATTAACTGTGGAGTTTGATGCAGAGAGTTCCATTTTTTCCCTTGGGATTGTGTTATCAAATTTTGTTTGTTGAAGTCTAAGTATGTAGATTTAATAAATCTCTTCACAGAGTAATACGCAGATTTAGTAACAGGTCTGTAAGTAGCAGTGCTGCTCTTCTTTACTAAAGCATCCGCATTCTCGTTTCCCAGGATTCCACAATGGGATGGTATCCATTGGAATACAATTCTTTTATTGAGTGATATTAATTGAGAGAGCATTTCAGTTATTTCTGCTGTTTGAGATGAAGGTGTGTGTTTAGAGACGATTGATAGAATAGCTGCTTTGTAGTCTGACAATATAACTGCATTCCTAAATTTATTGATGTGGCATAGAAGATTCCTGAAACATTCACTTATTGCAATGATTTCACCATCAAAACTCGTTGTTCCATATCCAAGAGATCTATAAAGTGAGAAGAGACAGCACGTAGCACCTGCACTAGCACCTTGTTCTCTGGAGAGCAAGGATCCGTCAGTGTATAAATGAAGCCAGTTTTGTGGAGGGTACCTAATATTAATTGTCTCTAAAGACAATTGCTTCAGTATTTCAGTGTTTACTTCTGATTTCAGTATTGCTTCTGTTAAATTTAGATTATATTCTATATTTAATAGAGTTAAAGGGTTTGGTCTAATTTGTAAGTTTTCTTTTAAATTCGGGATATTGATTTTCTGTTTTAATTCTTGAACAATGGATATGAAACTTTTTTGAGTTTTCAATCTACAGAGAGGACTGTATGAATGCTAATTGTTTTCTGGTAATCTGATAAGTTTTTCATATTGAATCAGTGCTTTTTCTTCCATTGTCATTTTGATACTGTTAATATTAGCGAGGAATCTCATAGAATCTATTGGAGTTGTTTTGATTCCACCAGTAATGAGCCTGAGAGCTTGGTTTTGAACATATTCTATGTCGTTTATGAAAGGTGAAGTAATTAAAATTTCTCCGCAGTATGTCAGCACTGGCTGTATAAACATTTTGTATGTAGTGTTCAAAGTATTCTTAGAGCATCCCCATTTCTTTCCTGCTAGTCTTTTTAGAAGGGAGAATCTTTTACGAGCTTTTTCAGAAATGTATTTCAAATGGTTGCTCCATGTTAACTTACTATCGAAAATAACTCCAAGATATTTGGATTCATAAGTCCTAGGAAGGTGTTGGCCATTGTATTGGCTATTGAATTCTCTTTCTTTTTTACCAAGTGAAAATATTTGGTAGTTACTTTTGCTTAAATTGAGTGTCATCAAATTTGATGTATTCCATTCATGTAGTTGATTTAGAGCTTTAAGAGCAGAATTTTGAATTTTGTCTCTATGTCTGTAAGATCCAGACGTCCACAAAACTATATCATCTGCAAATAGTGCTGTTTTCATGTTTGATTCCTCTAATAGGGAGGGTAAGTCATTTATATAAATATTGAATAAAGTGATACAATGTTAAAAGTTGTGTAATCAAGATGTATAGTATTGGAATATTGAGAATTACTATTTGAAGCTGCAATTTTTTATGGGCCTTACAAAAGTGAAGGAAATCCAAATCCAAAAAGGATGAATCTAGAAAGCAAAACACCATTTTTTGTTTTGTGAAAAATAAAGAAAATATATGGGTATGCAGGGGTTTTTTTCTCGCCATCTTTGACATATCCAACACAATAATAGAACATATTTTGAAAAAAGTGACAATAACATAGTGTATACTGATCGAAGAGGAAAGCATGAACACGGAGTAAAGAAATCTGAAAATACTCGTGAATGTATAGTGAACCACACAACTTCATTTTCAAGAGTACTGTCCAACAAGAGTACAAGAAACGACAATGCGAGAGAATATCTGTCTTGTGATTTAAATTTACAAAAAAATGTATGAATTGTATAAAGAAAAATTCAGATTTTGAACCGAGTTCTATATCTGGATTGTATACCTTAATCAAGATAACAGGGCTGATGAATCGGTATTAAATTATAAAACATAGGTAGCACAATAAGCCTAAGGCTGCAGTGCGTCCAGAGCAATGACGGGCCTAAATGTTGGGGGGGGGGGGGAGGGAATTCAGGAATGCTAATGTTCAGGCAGAAAACCTTTCATATTATCGTCATAGTTTCTAAAATAATTTTAATATAGCTTTTCATAATTCCAGAAAGGATCAATGCGACAAATGTTATAAATACGATCACATGTCTGAATGTAAGAAGGTAGAGACGGAGGCAGTTCATCAGTCCCACATTGAAAGAAAGGAAGGAGATTGTCAAGTAAAAAAAGATTACAAAATTTAGAGCATGAATAAACGATCTTTACTTTTTAAAATTAGATTTCGAGGCTGTGCTCTACAGTCCAAATGTTAAAATGGAATGGCTCCTTTATAAACGGAGATTACTTGTATATAATTTGACCGTGTATGATGCAGCCAACAGAACAGCAGAAAATTGTTTATGGAATGAGAAAATTGCAGAAAGGGGAGCTGCAGGTACCATTATATCTCTTTACTCAAATGAAAAAAACTGCAAAATGGTAAAAGGTTCTATTTCATGTTCGATACTTGTGGAGGACTGTGCTTATATCAACCATGCTCCTCTACGCTGCGAATGTTTTGGACATACCTCAAATTGAACTTTTTTTTTTAACTAGAACATTCACAAGTGGACACCAGTGGCGGCTCGTAGTCAAATGTTCAGGGTAGACAAAATTTACAGAACATTTTTATGTAATTCCCGCGATTCAATGATAGCTCGCTTTCATCATGCCCCCCGAAAACTTAACTCTTGCTTACATAACAATACTGTTACATCAACGAGCCGTCTCATAATTTGTCGGTTTTTTCTAGTTTATTGTTATACTGTTGTCTTGCAACCCTTGTTGTTCAGACAACATTTCCGAAATTGGATTCAAATTCTTTTCAAGTCTCTTTAGACTTACCGAGTTTGTCCACACCTGTGGAGTAACGGTCAGCGCGTCTGGCCGCGAAACCAGGTGGCCCGGGTTCGAATCCCGGTCGGGGCAAGTTACCTGGTTGAGGTTTTTTCCGGGGTTTTCCCTCAACCCAATACGAGCAAATGCTGGGTAACTTTCGGTGCTGGACCCCGGACTCATTTCACCGTCATTATCATCTTCATCTCATTCAGACGCTAAATAACCTGAGATGTTGATACAGCGTCGTAAAATAACCTAACCTTACCGAGTTACAAATATGATCTGATTCCAAGTACCTTCTTTAGATTACAATAACAAACGTGACCACCTACAGCTTAGCTTTAACTTCACTTCCTGTTAGCCATTTATGTGTTTCATACCATACTTATACTTACTTACAAATAGCTTTTGAAGAATCCGCAGGTTCATTGCCGCCCTCACATAAGCCCGCCATCGGTCCCTACACTGTGCAAGGTTAATCCAGTCTCTATCATCATATCCCACCTCCTTCAAATCCATTTTAATATTATTCTCCCATCTACGTCTCGACCTCCCCAAATGTCTTTTTTCCTCCGGCCTCCCAACTAACACACTATATGCATTACTGGATTCGCCCATACGTGCTATATGCCCTGTCCATCTCAAACGTCTGGATTTAATGTTCCTAATTTGTCAGGTGAAGAATAAAATGCATGCAGTTCTGTGTTGTGTAACTTTCTCCATTCTCCTGTAACTTCATCCTTCTTAGCCCCAAATATTTTCCTAAGCACCTTATTCTCAAACACCCTTAACCTATGTTCCTCTCTCAAAGTGAGAGTCCAAGTTTCACTACCATACAGAACAACCGGTAATATAACTGTTTTATAAATTCTAACTTTCAGATTTTTTGACAGCAGACTAGATGACAAAAGCTTCTCAATCGAATAATAACAGGCATTTCCCATATTTATTCTGTGTTTAATTTCCTCCCGAGTATCATTTATATTTGTTACTGTTGCTCCAAGATATTTGAATTTTTCCACCTGTTCGAAAGATAAACCTCCAATTTTTATATTTCCATTTCATAGTGTTTCATACCATGAAGGATTAAATTTTCTTGCACCTTTAGCACTGACTTTATGAACAATAGAGCTTAATGCAGGAGTGGGTCGTCCATTGTCCAAAATACTTCTCTTTTCAATGTCATTACGACGCAAAAACGGACAACGTAACAGTTTACTTATTATATCAGTCATAATATAATATTATTGTTATCACTTACATTAACTATAAATCACCAAATATACGTAACATTAATATACAGTACGTACTTGCAAAAATCACATTTTCTAAAATACACTGTTAAAAAAAAACATCTTTTAAAACACACTGTTTAAAAACTGTTATAGTACTCGTAACAATCTACGTTCCAACTCGTGAAACTTTCAAACAGAAATTTCGCAAATCGTAGGTGTTCGATAATGCTCGTGGGTTCTCGTTAGGGCAGGCAGAATTTTAGCGCGCTGGCTTAAGCATAGAACGCATGCGCTAAGAAAGCATTTAGAATAGCGATCTCTTTTAATGCTTACTCCAGGGCCAGCTTTGAAGTTACGTGGAAGGTCGGCTAACTTCGCTTCTGCCTACCTTCTGACCAAGAGGAGTACTCCTCTTGCTTCTGACGCATCGTGATCTGTCCAGTGTATTCTTGTCGCATAAATCGAACTGCCAGTAGTAAGCAACGTCCAACTAACCCTCAAAAAATCCCATTCATAGTTAATTGAAGAATTTCTAAGCACCTAGACAAGAGTAAGGTTTTCCAAATGTGTTGGGGTAGTTAATAAATATCCACTTTTAGGTTTTTCTAAATGTGTTGAGGTAGGCTTAGCCTACCCTGCCTGCCCTGAGGAGCCGCCTCTGGTGGACACAGTCCATGCGCACATTGAAAAAAAAAAAACAGCAAAATATACAGAAATATTTGATCCATCAGAGTGGTATACTATAGTTAGAGCTGTATCCAAAATAGAAGTGGAACAGAGTAATGTAATGATGTAAGAGAAATTCAGAAGACATCAATAAAGAACAAGAAAGTTGACACTAATGCAAACATTGTAGAGGCTGGATATAGTGTGGTTCCAGTATCGGAAAAGTGACAGTGAACACGTATTTTTTTAAATACAACTATGATGAAGAATTCCATAAATTCAAGGTACAGAGGAAGATTACACGTGGATTTAGGCTGGATAATCTTCAGCTTAAACCAAAGCATCATGGTGCCTTGAAAATATACAAGATTAAAAAATGAATAATGTATTGCAACTGTGTAAACAGAACATTATACCAGGATATTACCATTTTTTTACAACAGTTTAAAAATGAAGAGCAGGAAATCGTAGTAGAAGATACTCAAAATGAAGGGCAACGAGTGATTATAAAATCAAGAAGAAATTTTAAATATTTACATGAGAGGTATGGATATTGATACTACTCAAAACAAATACTGAATCAAATAAAATATAATATATTCAGATTATAATTTATTCAATGTCATTTAGGGTATAAATTCTGAATTAAGTGTGTATTTTCTTTTTATTACGTGCAGACAGACTTTTAAATCAACTGAATTTGTAGGGTTTGCTATTTTTTAAAATAAATTGATCATTAGTTAAATAACTTTTTCATCCAAACTCTTCATCAGCTGTGGTAAATTAAAGTAGCGTAACATTAGCAACTATTTAAAACACTGTTGTTCTAAAATACAATGTAAATTGAAGATAACTTTGCTCTTTTATTATTTTATAAATGCACTGTTAAAATTATTATTTCAGATAATAGTGTAAATTAATCTAATAATGATAATATTATGCTTTTTAAATAATATTAACTGGCATAATGCTGATATGTTTTGAGTATAGATAATGTTCCTTTATAAAGAAGAAGACATATGATAATTGCAGCTCTCTACAATAAATTAAATTTATTAATTTGCATTGTCAAATAGATCTATAATTTTTTATTAGTGTGTTTCAATTCAATATTTTGGCATTTATTTTTAACACCATCTACTAAATTGAACCCTTCGTGTTAGTAACAAAGAACACTATCTCCAAAATGTGTTAATTTTTAAGACAATATTAAATATTTCTAGAAAATATGTATTGTATTGTCTTTAAGATTATATTCTATATATGTGGTTTAAATTTTATCAACATATCTCTTAAATTAAAGGAGTAACATAAGAAAATGTACCCAAACTGTTTTTTGCTTCTCCTGCAAAGTTGTGATTTTGGAGTTAGTGTTCTTTGACATTAAGCCATCGATATATACAGTTTGGTCCGTTAGGATATGGATGGAATGAAATGTAATTTAACTGAGGGGGCACGGATGGCCCAGCACTGCGACCTAATGAGATCTATTGCGCTAACCATCGATATGGAATGAGTTGCATGCCACAGATCCCCTACGCGCACTGCCCTAACCACATGATTCCCTTAACGACCGATCCCTACAGCCGACAGAATTCATATACCATTCCTGCTTCGGCAAATTCCCCCAAGGCCTCCCTGTCGGTCTGAGGCGAAACTCCTCCCCCGAGGAGGTCTGCCTCGGGTGCCATTGCAGAAGCCATCCAACATCGCTAAACTACATTCCACAGAGGCCGATCGAGAGAGTCAGCAGCTTCGGGAGGCCGCCGGTAGAGTGATCGGAAAAACCAGAAACGGGAAGAAGAGGAAAGGATGATGTAGGAGGAAAGGAAGTGGCGAAGATGAGTAGGGTTCCAATCGCCTGACAAAGTTACCTGATATTCATAGGAGTGAGGGAAAAATCCCGAAAAAACCTCATCCAGGCAACTCGTCCTGAGCGGGAGTTCGGACTCGCTAACCCCTCAGCCACAACGGTGGACTTGGGTCTGGATAATATTAATTTATTATTATAAAACTATTATGATAGTAGGAAAAATTTCTTGCTGTATTATGATTAAAAGATGGGAGTTTTCAACAATCAATAATGCATAATCTGAAAGGACAAAATGAAAATCGTAGATGATTAAAATGCCTACTACAAATCAACAGCGGGCACAATGTGTTCTTTGGTATGCTAAATTTGAGAATGTTAAAGGAGTTCAAAGGGAATTTCGACGTGAGTATGGTGTGCGTAATGTACCTAAATGCGATTCCATAATGTTGTGGTACTGAATATTTGTAGAAACTGATTCTTTGTTAAAAAACATGAAGGAGGTCGCAGGCGAAACCCAGTACGAGAAGCAGCTATCTCTTGGCTTGGTCCCCAAACTCCCCAGATCTAACCCCTCCTGACTTCTTCGTGTGGAGTTTTGTTAAAGACATTGTCTATTCACAGAAACCCAGAAACATTGATGATCTGAGAGTAAAAATTACTCAAACTTTTCAACAAATCACCCCTCTTATGTTGCAACGGACATGGGCTGAATTGCATCATCGTTATGAATTGTGCAGGGTGCGCAATAGGGGTCATGTTGAGCTCTGAGAAATCTCATATATGAATGTATGTAAGCCCAATGAAAATAACACTGGATTTCCTCTACAGTACAACTCTCTCAAAATATTGTTTTTCATGTTAAATAATGTGTTATTGCGAAATTCTATCTGTTTAAACATGTTGCTAATGTAGTACCATATGTTGAGCACTGTGGAAAGAACAGTCTCTTAACTTTTAAAATATATGTCTCTCAGAATATTATTCGTTATATTAAACAATGACTTCTTGCAAAATAATTTAATTATTAAACAGTTAACAGTTAAGCTGTTTAATTTTATTAAACTGCGTTTGTATTCTGTATATAAAATGAAAAATAATATGATTATTATGTTCTGAATTTTTGAGACATAATATCATAAGCCATATAAAAAAACAGGTATGATACAAGCAGCGTACAGCGTAGATTAAAAAAATCTTTAAATAAAAATTAAATTATATATGTATATATTGATTCTTTGATACGAATGATAGAGAGAGAAATTTTGGCTCATGATGACACTCCAACAGGTTCAAATTGGGAACAAGGGAATTCCCTATTTATCGTCAGCTCTCTCTGAATTTCAAGTGAAAGGACACTTAGACATGAAATTAGTGAAATATATGTATATCAACACGGCTTCAGGTCAATGTACAGATCTTATAATTATTTTATCTCTGCCTCTGTGCAATGTCACATTTGCAGTTGGGAAGAAAGGAGGTGGTAGAAAATTTGTAATGCTTTTTAATACTCTTACGTCCACGACTAAGATAAGCCACTTGAAATTTAACGGTCAGTGACTAGCAGAGATAAAATGTATGAACTGTAGAACATTGAGCCAACACTAAGTGGGAGTATAGGGACCAAAGAATGTATGTTCGTTTTGCTGAACTTAAAGATGATGCTAGCTCATTTAAAGTTTGTGTGACTGCAGCCTTCGTGTGGTGTCACTTTGTTTATAGTTTGACTTTTTCTATTATTTTTTTTTATTTCTGGAGGTGTGAAAGAGAATGCCTGATGGTGTTAACTACACTAGAATAAATAAATAAATAAATAAATAAATAAATAAATAAATAAATAAATAAATAAATAAATAAATAAATAAATAAATAAATAAATAAATAAATAAATAAATAAATAAGCAAATAAATAAATAAATAAATAGATAAATAGACAGACAGACAGACAGATAAATAAATAAATAAATTAATTAAAAACAGTTGGACGTAAGGTACAGCTGTCAAAAGAAAAAGTGGCCGCTCTCCTGAAACAAAGTTCCCTTCGGGTATCTTCGCTACAATTCGGAGACAGGCGATGTTACATGTTGTTGGACCACGTTGCCTGATATCTACAGTTATAACTGAAATATACTGTGTGTTATTCGATAGCATAATGGTAGCGTTCAGGCCTCTAAGGCTTCGGCCACAGTGCAAGCGGTAGGCGGCGCGGTACCGCTCTCGAAAAATTGAGGAGTGGGGAGGAAAGAGCGTTGGTGTGGCCATATAGCGCAGAGTTGGTGAGCGGCGCGGCGCGGCGTGGAGATGAGATCATGACAGTGTTTGCTTTTAGGCAATTCTTATCTACAAAGAACAGCTTAAAATAGGAATGGAAGAGAATTTTATGTTCATCTATTTAATAAGAGATGTGAAACTCTGAGAATTTCATCGTTTGTATGGAGAATTAGGGACATTTCCAGATAGTTATTTGAAGTATACTCGCATGCCTATTACGACTTTCGACTATTTTCTAAATAAAAATAAGGAGCGACTACAGAAGCAAGCCATCAAATTTCGGAAATTTATCACTATTGCACAATGGCTAATCATTAATTAAGATGCAATTATTTTACGTTAAAGACACAGGATCATGCATTCTTCGAGCAATGATGCAGGTAGGCTATGCTGCGTATAAATTAAATTAAATAAAAATAGTCCTACGAATCCTTAAATTTTTGTGTTGATGGAATTAAGTCTCATTCATTACGAATAATTGCATGGGCTGCATCTTACATGGCAAAAAAACACACGTTTGTACTTACGAAAATTTAACATTAGAAATGAGCAGTTTTCAATATTTTTCATTTTTTTCATTTTGGTTTATTGCATTTAAAACTTCTTACAATTGTGTGCTGTGCAATTTTAATTTTTCCACTGCGCTTATAATTATTACTTTTCATATGCGGCAAAAGAGATATTAAAAATTGTGCTCCGTACCACTGAAAATATGCACTCTTGCCGTTGCTTTATTAACAGGATATCGAACTCCTCTAGTTTCAGCATCAATTATTTTTTTTTATATTATTGTATATATATATATATATATATATATATATTGTTTTAAATAACCAATTATTGATAAATAGATGTAACAAATATATTTTTATATGTGATATATATTTAAATAATTTAGATTTATATTCGAGCCCTTGGCTTTGGTGTTGAGGCATTCGAAGACATATTCGTCTGAAGTGATACGTTATCATCGCTGATAACTGTCTTTACTTTCTCCCAAATCAGGACTGTTTGGAGTCGATGGGATCTCCTGGAAGGAAAGATTTCCTACAGTCCTATCAGAAAGGACGACGTCCTTCATAAACATCGTCAGGTCGAAAAACGTCCACAACGATGTAGCGATTCAAGAGCTTCGGAACCGCTTCGTATCTTTGGGAGTTCTGGAGTTCCTTCTCAAATTTATCTTTTAAATTCTATCACTTATTTTTGCCACGTCTTCTGAAATAGAATGCAATAATGAATATTTAATGAATTAGTGACTAAAATATTAATATATTCTAATATTAAGTCTTCTACTACGTTAAAATGAAGAAAAATTTAAGGTAAATTTCTAACATTACTCTTTCTTGTAGGCTTATAACCACAGGGACATCATTGCGATCACTGGCATTTTCCTTCAGGATAGGAAAATTTACAGCAATTGTAATGGCAAGACAAACGTGTGAGGTAATCTAAAATGAATCGATTAAAGAATTTATACCATAACCAAATAAAGAAAAATTAAACGAAGTAGTCAGTGATTACTACGAACGTTGTGGTTCCCTAACTGCTTCGTAACAAACGACGAAAAGTATGGTCAGGTAAAGGGTTCTGATAAATTCGGTTCCAGATATTTTAATTTACGTAGTATTGCTACAGAGTATTGCTGGCACAGACTAAACATTTTAACCATTGATTTGGTGGGAAGAGGAAAACACAGTGATGGAGGCATTTTCACAACTTTACACTTTTCAATTTGTTGCAGATCAACAGGTTCAATATGCATCAACTATCGAACTCACATGTAAAGGTATCACTTGTACTTATTGGAGATGAAGCCCATCCTCTAAAACTTTATCTTATGAGGCAATATCTAGTGAGAGAACTAACGCCTAGAAGGGAAAATTTTAATCATCGTTTATCTAGTGTTCGAAAAATAATACGTGGAATGTGCTTTCTGAATATTGCGTGCTAAGTGGCGATTCACGATAGAAATATGGACACAAATGTGAAAAGAGCCAGCACATATTATGATCTTCCATTTGAGAAAAGATTGCGACAAAGAATGATTTGCATTATCATGAAACGACTATACAAATTTACAGAACTGATGATGTGCAAACTCATTAGAACTCAGATCGCAGGAATAATAGTTGCAGTGAATTTGATAGACAAATAAGGATAACTTCACTGATTATTTCAATCAGTCGCAGATGTTAATATAACATTATAATTTGTACTTAATAGATTGTGTTTTTTTCATAACAGAAGTGCCAATTTCTTGTATGATATTGTAAATAATTACTTTTGACCTAATAGTTTTAATCCTGCCGGTATTTCCTTGCTTTAACGATCGTTAATCGTAACAACAGAAATATTTAAATCATATAATTGTACCTTTATTTCGGAGTTGGAATATGTTTAATATTGTACGCAGTACTGAGTGTTTATCCCGACAATATTCTACGAAGTATGATTAATAATAATAATAATAATAATAATAATAATAATAATAATAATAATAATAATAATAATCATCATCATCATCATCATACGACATATTATAAAGATATTATTCGTGTTCAGTAAAATGTCTTCCTACATATTCCTCATCATGGAGAGGTTTTTGAAGTTCTTCTCCCAATTATTCCACAGGAATATTCGGGTTTTCACTTCTTAAATGATTACTTCTTTCTCATTTCTTGACAATTCATACGTGCAATTGTGAGCGGCGCCGCTAAAATCTCAAACAAGAGCGTGCGGCCAGCGGCGTGTAGCGTTGTCCTTGAACCAACTTCCCCTCCAAAACGCCGCTCCGCTCACATTATGGCCAGCTGCATTTGCTAACACGCGTTTGTGATTCATCCACGCCGCCACTCAACGCGCCGCGCTGCCTACCGCTTGCACTGTGGCCGAAGCCTAATTCATGAGGTCCTGCGTTCGACTACAATCTCGTGCTTTTTATGTCCTTTTTTGTTGTGTTTTTGAGAGAGACAAACTAGACATAATGGCTCCTTTCTCTTTTATGATTATTTTAATAATTAACATCAGGTTCATTAATATATTATGCCATGACTTTATCATTATGATATTGTGGCTGCAAATGGAAAGAAAAAAGATTTTATTCTCAATAAAAATATCTTTCGTGGCATAAACAAAACAAATTTACTGGCGTCGGCCGTAAAACATTCAAACAATTAAGCGTTCAAAAAAAAGCCACAATTCAATATTTAGTCTATCTTCCTCTTATCTCGAACATCTTGCAGTTGAGTGGGTATGGAATCGACTAGTCTTTGCAAATAGCGACTGTTCTTAGACACGATATTCCAGGCATTCTGAACATACATACATAAGTGTTCTGTCCATGGGCAGGTCTTTCATTGCAAACCCAGCAATCTCCAATCTTTCCTATTTTCTGCCTTCCTCTTAGTCTCCGCATATGATCCACATATCCTAATGTCTTCTATTATTCTTTTCAACCAGAGACCCAACCAATTCCTTTTTCTCTTTCTAATCAGTTTCAGCATCATTCTTTCTTCACTCACTTTTTCAAACACAATTTTATTTCTTATTCTGTCTGTCCACTTCACACGCACCGTTCTTCTCCACATCCACATTTCAAATGCTTCTATTCGTTTCTCTTCATTTCGTCGTAATGTCCATGTTCCTTCCCCATACAATGCCACACTCCACACAAAGCACTTCACTAGTCTCTTCCTTAGTTCTTTTTCCAGAGGTCCGCAGAAGATCCTTCTTCTTCTATTAAAAGTTTCCTTTGTTTATGTTTGCAGTTTTTCTTGGGAAGGATAGGCCTAAATGCGGTAACATCCCGTTGCTTTCCGCACACCACTATCTCTTTCGCATCTTATTAAATTCCAGGGGGCCCAAGCGTGGAGGTGAGGAGAGTGGATTTGACTAATTGGGCCCTCCGGACTTCACCGAAAGTCACGGCAAGGGTTAAATATTAATTCTATCAGGATGTTTGACCCAGTCAGAGACCGGGAAATCTCAATTAGCCTTTGCCCCCCGCATCCTGGACTAGCTTCTACGAATCATCAGAAAATCTTAGAGTGTGATTGGGCCAATTTTTCCGAAAATGTTTCCACACTTTTTCTCTCGTAGCTCAAAGGACGAACGTCGGAATTTAGATGTCAACGTCTCAGGTTCAATTCCTCGTTACTCCTTTTCATTTTATTGTGGTTCAAGATAGTATAATGTAATAATACAAAAAGAAAAACTAATACCAGTATTATGCAACAGGATTTTTCCAAACCTAATATTAAATTTATGTTATTTATATCGCTAAAGAACGATTACAATATAAATAACTTGAATGTTATTTATACAGTATCACTAAAGAACGATAACAGAATATAAATGATAAATATCGGTTTGTTTAATTAATATATTGCGAAAGAACAATAACAATATAAATAACTTGAATATTGTTTTATAATGCTAATGAAGGAAAACAGAATATAAATGATAACTTGAATATTATTTAAATCGCTAAAGAACGATAACAATATAAAAAAGTGAATATTATTCATATCGGAATTTCACAGATTTATTACAGATGTATTTAAGAAATTGTAGAAGAATAGTAATTAGTAACAGTGTCCTATTTATTCTGCTTGGAGCCAAATTTGTAACTTTTAAAAGTGTGGTTACTATGTTGAAGTGTATGTGTTGTAACGGATGCTTGATTTGTTATGTATGTGAGTCAGTTATGGGATGCTTGATGTCGTCGCAATGTAGTAATTATAGTTTGATTGTGTTTATGTGACTATTGTGTATTAATTTATGATGTATGGTACGGAAAGCTGCATATTTGTGTTATAGAAGTGTTACGTATGTGTGTTGTTAATGTTTTTGTATGTTTCAAATTGATACCTGATATTTGTTTTGCAATCGCAATGCCTAATTTACGGATTGTTTATGTTTTGTTTACATCGCATAAGCTAATTGAATTTTCTTTTCCATTTCTCTTTATGCTTATGTTTTTTGTGTATAAAACTATAGCCCTAACATACATATGTATAATAGGGCTAACCCCCATTGGAGATACAATAATAATTATTATTCATATCGTTATAATACGATAACAGAATACAAACGATAACAAAATATAAATAACGTGATATCCATAAAGAACGATAACTGGATATAAATGATAATTTGAATATCATTTACATCGCTAAAGAACGATTAAAAAATAAAATGAAAAGTTGAAGAAGGCCCGAACCCACGACCTTTGAATCATTAAACAAGCACTCTACCGCTGGTCTACGAGGCGCAGATATGGAATACTTTCATAGTTCCGGAACTGCTTCTACAAGCACATGCATCGTGTAACATCGCCGCGACCCGAAGTGGACTTTGAAAATATTCGCTGTTCACGAGTGCGGCCACTTTTTTTTTTTTTTTTTTTTTTTTTGACAGCTGTACATGATGAAATTTTTTCTTTTCGATGCCTGGTGTGCAACTGTTTTAAATTGAATTGACCCTGGCAGGCATTTGGTTAAGAAGTTTATTAATTCATGTAAGTGATGCTATGTAAAGATTCATCTTTATTGACGAGAAAAGCTTAGTAAAGACAATTCATTTTGTTTGTCTACAGATGAGTTTCCGAGATTTCTGAAAAGTGTTATAAATTTAATAAAAAATAAAAGCAAAAAGGTGCTTTCAGCTAGTACAACATAAAAACATAAAAAATACAATATTTTGTTTTGTTTTGAAGTGAAATTAATTACTGTACTAAGGACAACGTTTTATAGCAAAAAAGAAAAAGTAATGTAATTTCATGAACACTCTCTAGGATTCCAGAATCGACACTATTTTCGTTGAAATTACTGCATTTTCCAAAAATGTAAGCTTAAAAAATTGGAGTGCAATGTTATTATCAACATTAGTTTGTAAAGTAATTACGAGGGAAATAGACATTTATTCCAATTTTCGAATGTCGAATTAACTTATTTCCATTGTAGTATTGTTTGAAATAGTTTTGACTCCTACAGAGATTTCTAATCTATATTTTCTATCAATAGGTCAACGTTAATTACCACATGACTGACATAATGTAGTAAGATAAAAAAGACGTCGAAATTTGAACTGTCTACTTTCACTTGTTCTAGAGAAAATGGAGACATATGCAAAGAAATATAATTTTTTAAAAACCAAATATACCTACACAGATTAACACATAAGAACTATGATTTATTAACTGCAAAATCGCAACATTAAGATTCATCTCCTAACTATTATGAAAACACAGCCAGCATACCACTAAGATTTATTTAAAATCATCTGCCCTCAAGAGAGGTTGACCACTGGGATCCGGAATTATAAACAGCAAAAAATAAAGATAAATGAAACGAGTAAATTATTCGATTTGTACATTAAAACAAAAATTTATGTGTTTACAAATTATAGTGTAGAATTTGAAGAGAAGACTTCAGAATTTCCAGAATGAAATTTCATCTGCAAAATTAATTAAAGAAGAGGAAGAAGATGTCTAAGCCAAAGAGTTCTGAAATTGATATTCTCGGAAAAAGTAACGATTTGTGATTTTTATAGTGATAAAACTCAAGTAACATGAATGCAATACATAACTGCATCATAAAATGTATGTTATATAAATTTCTTCACAAAACTTAAAATGGTTTAAACCAAAGCCATATAGATGGTTCTGTTTAAGCATAAAGTATAAAAACGACAATATTTAAATTCCCTTGTGGTCGGTTCCATGTAATATGTACTATTAAAAATTTTGTTTTGTGAAGGAAATAGCCATTAGTGCCCTCAAAGGATCGGTTCAGATATTGAGAAATCATTTGTATGGAAGTGATAATGGAAATTTCAAGTTATCTTAACCGATGGCTGTTGATTGGTTTAGATATCAATGCCAATACATCCTTATTATTATTTTTCTCACGGTATATGGCATTGAAATCATTCTAACCTATCAGATGATTTCCCCACCTCTTTTCTTAACTGTAAATGAACACAAACGCTACTTACGTATAACTTTTTCTGACATTTTGTATATTCGATTCCCTAACCGTTTCAAATGTATATCATTTTAACTTTTAGGTGTGTTTCCAAATTATATGTAATACGCTTTGTCAAATCTGGCAACCTTTTCATAAGGGAAGGTAAATTTATACATACATATATATATATATATATATATATATATATATATACATTTTGTTTTCTAGGCAATTTCTGTTTAGGGAAAGTGTTTGATGATAATAATAATAATAATATTATAATAATAATAATAATAATAATAATAATAATAATAATAATAATAATAATAGTAATAATCAGGCCGAAAGTTCTCAATCCAAATATTAACAATTTTCTTATCTACAGCTATTACCACAGTCTAGTATATACAGTCGCGAAGCTCAATACGTAGTAAATATGCAAACATTAGGTAGTTGCTCACCACTAGGACCGCTAATATCGCCTCATTACAGGCAATGCAAAATAGTACAGTCACAGTCTATTGTTTCTAGTACCCTCAAAACTCAAGCTTCGTGACTGTATATAGTAGACTGTGCTATTACTCACTGATGCTAGTTCCATTTTTTCGTTCTCTATGGAATTCGCATTCATCGCTCAACGCATAACAATGCCCTTCAATAATGTAAATGACATATTGGACCGCCATTATGAGTTTTGATTTCATTTAACGCAAGCAAAGATAGTGCTTTATGAAGAGTACATGAATTGAGGAGCTCAGTTCGATTCTCATGGGACAACCAGGATGAACCTCTTCCCACTAAGGTAAGTTTTCTAAGTTATATTACGATTTCTGCTTGAAAACTGCAACAATAAGTAGGGATTAAAAACATTTACGTTTTGTAGCTTCAATGCCGATTGTAGGAATAAATGTGTATATTAGGGGCTGATAGAATTAAGCCTCGATTGGACAGGCACTTAAATAAATGTCATTATATGATATATACTAGGGGAAAAAACTTATTTTACTTACAGATACTCAATGGGTGGGGAATTACTGGAAATGACTGACACGGTAAAAGATTTAGGCATACGATTCACTTATAATATGAATTTTTCCAGCCATATACTTGACCTTGTGTCTCAGTCTCTTAAACTTCTATGATTTATCTATAGACATACCACAAATTTCTCCTCTCAAGATAGTTTAAAAATTCTATTTTTTCACTAGTTAGAGCAAAACTTGAATATTGCAATACTATATGGAACCCCTATCTAATTAAATATATTAACAAAATTGAGTGTGTTCAAAAAAGGTTCATTAGATTTTTATTTCTTAAATCATTTGGTTACTATCCCTCCTGGAATAATGAAAGTAGTATTTCGTACTCATCTCTTTTTTCTCCCTATAATTTTGAAAGTTTGCAACACAGAAGAAATAATATTGATATTTGTGAATTTAAAAATGGTGTCGTTCTAATAATCTTATCATTAATGTAGACAGAACTTCATGTTTATTTCTTAGTAATAGAGTTAATTCTACATATCTAGTATTTCAATGACATAACTTTAATCTTAAGGGGAGAATGTAGGTATCGGTAGGTCCCTATTTCCGCCATTGTTAAATTTGTGCACTTCATGTACCCTTTTCTCTGAATGTAGTTAAGATAGAATCATGCAATTTTGCACACTAGTAGACAAGAATGTTTTCAGTCATCCTTGGATTTTTTAGATTATAATGTTAGAAATATTGAGATTTCTCACCAAACATACCTACATTCTCCCCTTAAATCATCCTTGAAGACTAACTTTCTTCTTTCTGTTCAATAAGGATCTTAGTTGATCTTTTTACAGTGATGATCTTTGTAATGTTTTAGACTCAATGAGGGGGGCAAAGGCTAATTGGGATTTCCCGGTCTTTGATCGGGTCAAAAACCCTGATGGAACTGATATTTAACCCTTGCGGCGAATTTCGGTGAAGTCCGGAGGGCCTAATTAGTCAAATCCACTCTCCTCACCTCCACGCTGGGGCCCCCTGGGATCTTTTAAGATGCGAAAGAGAGAGTGGTGTGCGGAAGCAATGGGGAACTTCCGCATTTATGTCTCCGGAATCTAACTGAAAAGTGCATGATGAGCTCGGCCCTGGTAAAAGATTCCGGACGTAAACTATCCCCCCAATCGGATGTCCGGGAGGGGGATACCAGGGAAGGGCACACCATGACGCAGTTTAGCACAGCAGAAGAAAGATCACTTATTGGAACCCTTTCATCGCAAGGTAAGATGGAAAAGTTGAAGGAAGCAATGTGAAGAAATAGAGGAGTGAATGTGATTAGAATATCAGAAGGGAGATAGGAAAATAGTGGGGAGTTGGTGAGTGTTGAATAGGGCTGGAAGTTGATGAAATATCATATTTTTTCTGAGATGTCACAGACAATGCAGGATACAATATAAACTCGTTTCATTTTAACACGAACCAATATACTCTATGCCTACTTTTATTTTTCATTTATTTGCATTTTTTGTCTTTCATTGTTTACTGGTCATTTTTTAGGAAATGTTATTAGCAGGCTTCGAGACTTGGGACCCGATACAATAAGTTTACTGTGCATGTACTATAGGTTGTTGACTCGCTGCAGGTAGTGAAAGGTAGAGATGTGTTGAGGTAACAACGTTGCTATTTAGAATAGAGTATGGTAGTATGGGGAAACTCACATGTAAGTACATTCTGAAAGTAAATATACATTACACAATGACAATGTCAAAAGAATGTGAAAAGTATTTATTCTCCTACCTTTTATAAGCATTTGTGTTTAATTATACACAGTGTTAATGGTGGAAATAAACATATAGCAATTTTAATTTCTTTACTTATCCTATAGGTCTTTAGTAAGTGCAGTTACAGTACCGAATTGCAATGTACTACAAGATACATTCTCAGTGTCTCAAACGTAAATCTTTTTCGGTTATCTGCCAGCCACAGTTTGTACTGTGAAAAGCTGCGCTCTACGTCGCATGACGTGATAGGAGCAAAACGAAAAAAACCTAAAATCATTGCAGTCTCTAAGAGACAGTCCTTTATTCTCGGGTGACTCTATGTCCACTAATTTGCTGTTTATATTACACAGTGATCCATATCCGTTATTTTTACATAAAATTGATTTCCACTTCTATTTTACACGGTCGATAACCAGTGTACTTGGTGCCTCATTAATTTTCTGTGTAATTTCCTTAATTAATTTCAGGGCTTCTGGCATCTCTTGCTCTGACTTTTCTAACCGTGTAATAGTTTCAGACATAGTTTGAAAATAGATTTGTATGAAAACCAAATTATTCGTCAGAACCTTCAAATCCAGAGCGTTTTCCTTTGCGTATTTGTTGGAATTCATTCTACAGTACCCCTACCCACAGTACGCTGTTATGCGGATTTCCCACTGAACTGCTCTATCGGATCCGAAGTCACAAAGCCTGGTTATTAGCAAGTACGAGTAAACGCAAACTAACTTACGCTGGTCAGATTAGTTTACGAGCTGAATAACGTTAAGATTATGTTTTAGAGAACATTTTTTTCATAACCGTTTTGTTTGATTTTTTATTTTGTTTGAAGAAGATAAACTATCTCCCAAGTAATGGTTCGTTTTTATATATTTTTTGACCAGGTCAAACCTAATAATAACTGATAGGATTTGGGCAATAATTATTCAACTGGGTCGTTGATATCAATTATACAACAAATCCATTTTCTTTGTATTTTCTCGAGTGCTTTTCAGAACGGAATATGACAACATTCGAAACAGAACGAATTCCCATAACTCCCCTAGCGATAGCTTGTGTATCTATGTTCTATTCTCTGAGCATGCGCAGTTTCTTTTATCTGGAAATTAGAATATTCAACGGCTCATTACCTTTTTTCTAATAGAAACAACAGTGAGGAAGAAGAAGATGGACGCAGCAACACAGGTGCCCGAAGTCATCGAGAAGAAGGACGCATGGACGCAGACGGAGAGAATAGAGTCTATTTCTTCTGAAGGTACAGTTATTGTTTACATCAGTGACGCGTAGTAATATTTCAAAGTAGGGAAGCAGTAACTAAATACAGTGAATATTTAGAAAATAAATTACCTACTCATCTATAATTTAAACTGCAGAACGACTTTCCCGTATTGTTTGTGAAACTCGCCTATGACGACATCATAAAATCGAAATTGTTGTGACAGTTTCTTAATAAAAGGGTTTCCAATATCAAAACTGCTGACTGTGACATTCGCTCTTGGCGTATAGAGTTTCTCACAAATGTCTTTACCCTCTTGCGAATAGAGAGGAAGTAGTGGTAGGAATTGTTAGTGTAGTTCACAAACTTTGAGAACTGCAGAGCAGCCGCCTCTAGCTTATTTTCCTTACTAAATTTCACAACTCAAGATAATACAATATAATGGATCTTGAAACTTTTAACTTGCCGTGCTCTAAAAACAGTAAAACGTGACTTATCAGAGTTTTTCCCTGTATTATTCATATGATATGATATATGACATGACATGATATATATGATGCGATATGGTATGATGTAATGATGATATGATATTACGACATGATACATTATATATGATATGATATGAACAGCAGAGGGGAAAACATGATGAGTCCAAAATTATTCATTTTATGTTTTGATAATAATAATAATAATAATAATAATAATAATAATAATAATAATAATAATAATAATAATTTATTTATTTATTTATTTATTTATTATTAATATTTGTGTGCTGAACAACAGCCAGAGGCCAATTATCTGACAAAATGTTTGTGTAAAAATTGTGATTTTGTAAGATTTAGATTCAAACAAACCACATTTTCTCGTATTTTCTATACTGAGCACAGTGCTGTAAGCAAAATATTTCGACAGTACCATGTCTAGTTTTGTATTCACAGCGTCATTATTGGTTTCTTGTGCTTGGGAAATGTGTTCTATTAGGATTCTACTCAAACGGTGTGGAAAAGCTAGTTACGACTGGCGTGTGGAAAGGGAGAACTATGTGGCACTGGTAAGGTGGTGAGACAGAAAAATAGTGAATTTTGTGTCAACTTAGGCAGCTATTCATCCTGAAGTAAAGTGTAAGAGATGGAGCGTAAACGAAAAGAAATCCGTAGAGTTAAAATGTCCCAAAGTTGTTTCAAAACATAACCACTTTATGGGAGGAGTAGATTTGGCGGATATGCTCTTGGAATTGCACAGAACTGATTTAACACCAACAAGATGGCACACTAGAATAATATATTGGAGCATTAATGTTGCTGTTGTGAATGGCTGGTTGTATCGTAGACATCAGAAACAGCGAAATCAGAAATGTGAATATTCTCTTGCAAAGTTCCAAGCACACATCTCAGCTGAGAAAGGAAAGAACAAAAGGCGTCGTTCTAATGAACGTCAAGGGATCTCTCCGAAAGGAAGAAAATTTGTGATCCAACCAGTTAACAATGTCCGATATGATGGTTATCAGGACTCGCCAAAGGCAGATGCAAAAATTTGCCCTAAAGGCAGTTCGCTCCAAAATGCAACGTAAATCTGTGCTTGACTTCGGGATATAACTGCTTTCTCAATTTCCATAATAAGTAATATGACAAAAATTTTTAATTCTGAATTTTTGTAATACTTTGTAAGAGATGGTTGTGTTTTTATTATTTTTTTTAATTGCTCATTGTAATGTTGATAACACATTCCTGTTTTATGTTGTTGTCTCGAAATTAAAACATTTTAAGTAGTTTATTCTTTGTGTTTTTTCACCATAACAATCATTCCACCCCAAATGTAGGTCTCAAGCTACAGTTAAAAAATGTAACCTTACGAGGGATTACTCCATTATTGCGATAAAATATAGAAATTAAATTTTACATAATTTTTTTTACGTTTGGTGTTGAAAGGGTAATATGATATTCAGTGAAAGCGATGACATACTCAACGATTAAGTTCATTTTGCTTTTTGCAGAAATACTGACTGTCATCGATTTTACAACATTATCAGACACCAGTATTGTATCAGAAGAAGAGACGGAGGGAAAGAATGGTAATATCTTCGTTTAAATTATTTTGGCTGTTATGTTATGTTATGTTTACTGTCACTGTCTTGTTAAAAAGCTATAGAATTTCGTGTTAGAATGTTAAAATAATGGTCTTCCTTTCTGTCAAGGACCTAATATGTTTATACATTGTGTTTTAAAAATGGACTAAAAGTAATCCCAGTGTCAGGAAATTTTAGCTAAGAAGAATGAGTGGTTGAATTTTACTGTAACTGTGTTATATGCAATCATACCTTGGGAATCACCAGTATACTGCCCTGAAAATTGGAATCTGGTCCCAGCAGAGGAATGTCCTAGGAAATACTTTCAGGAGAGTAGCAAGAAACCTAAGAGACGAAAAGTGGAAACATTATTAGCAAGTACGAGTAGACACAAACGAAGACAATGCTGGTCATATTAATTTACGTTCGGAATAACGTTAAAATTGTGTTTTGGAGAACATTTTTTCACAACTGTTTTTTTATTTTGTTTGAAGAAGACAAACTACCTCCCAAGTAATGATTGGTTTTTTATCTTTTTTTTTGGGCCAGGTCAAGCCTAGGAATAACTGATAGGATTTGGTTAATAATTATTCCACTTTCCCATGACTCTGTAGAACTCCATTTTCGAGTTATTCAGGAAATAAAATTCATTGCGACCAGGCTTGAATCCGCTTTCCTCCGCATGACTCGCACATGTCTGAACCTTCAGAGATACTGAGACGAGACGGAAGACTTCACTTCTGTGCGGCGTGTCAGTATCCTCACCAAGGTCTAAAGATATATAGACGGCCCAGTTCAAGAGGGAAACAACTCATAATTTAAAATTATGATAAACCTGAATTTGTAAGCTTCATGTTGCTGTGAAAAATCCAATTAACACATTTTAATTATTTGAAAATTATAATATAGCTATATGAAACATAATTAACAAAATTCTGGAGCAATTTCAATGATCCTTTGGTTTCTCAAAGCAACATATTGCTTTAAAATGTAGTTTTCTCAAAACTTTAAATTTTCAGTAGTTTCCATTTTAACTGGGTCGTTGATATCAATTATATAACAAATGCATTTTCTTTGTATTTTCTCAAGTGCGTTTCAGAATGGTTTACTACAGCACTCGAAATAGAACGAATTTCAATAACTCCCTTAGCGATAGCTTGTGCATCTATGCTCTATGTCACTGAGCATGCGCAGTTTCTTGTATATTTCAACTCAGAAGAATATTGCTTTTCAGCTGAACCCGACACAGTAGAGAACAGAGACTCCGAGGGCTACGTGGATCCTGTAGTGATCATCGTTACACAGACATCCACACAAACCTCCGAATCTGACTTTTGTGAAGGTACAATAATTGTTTACGTCACAGTGACTTGTAAAAATATTTCAAAGTAGGAAGCAGTAACTAACTAGAACCCATAGAGAACAAATGCTGGGCCTCTTTCAGGCTTCTTTTCCTGGACTCATTTAGCTGACATTATCACCTTCATTTCATAATAGCAGTTGATAAAGCATCGTAAAATAACTCACGAGAAAAGATTACTTTTATGGGTTCAAAAGTGAAAAAAAATTTTCATTATTATTGATTTGCTGCATTTGTTAGAAGACTTCAGCATTCTATTAGTTTATAAAATTGACAGTTACTAATAATACTGTAGGAGGGAGATGACTTTTCGTACAATAAAAATGAACTTACAGTATATTGCATCACGGAAGTATATTGGAATTTTAGTTAATGTGTTTGAGATTTGTTCCAATAAACATAACAAGCGTCTTTTGAATACTTCCTCCAATAAAGCATTATGCATACATGACCTACATGATTTCAATGTTACCAATAACATCATTACGCTGTGATAATTATTATGGAATAATTTACGTACTTCAGAAGAATGCTTTCCAATTGGGACCACATTTCTAATTTCATGTTTCATTTACCGACTCTGTGATGCAATGAATATCATTTTGATTATCTACATATTATTTCAGATCCCTAAATTTATTTTTCTTCGAGGTTATACCTTTATTAGAAGTAACCGTTACTACGTGCTTCATCTTTAGATTTCTTTTCAGACTTTACTTGTATGATTCACTTGTTAATAGTTTAGTGATGTACATGTTGTCATGCTATTGTCCATCCGAGTGGTTATGTCACATGCTCGTCAAAACGGGGGAAATCACATGACAGTTACTTATTTAATGTTTTTTTTTTCTTAAAATTACTTTAAAAAGTTCTATAATACTACGTAAAATGCAATTCCGTACAGAAGATATTTGCAGAGAGAACCTAACAACTCAGACACTATCCCTTACAGAGAGGACAAGAGAAACGAGTGTGAGAAACCGGGACGCGACAAAACCATTCGGCCGGACAGTACCTATTTATCCTCTTCATAGTTAGCAAACAGTGTATTATGAAGATTTAAACTCAGAATTACACTGTCTTTTAGCTGAACGTGAAACAACTGAGAAGATGATGATAGACGCTGCCACACAGACGGAGGGAGACAGAGATCCCGACAGCAGCAGGGCCATCAGAGAGAGAGAGACGAATTAAAACCCAAACGTTGGCAACATATAATGCGGGTGGCGATGCCAGAAGATCTGCAGACTCGATTTGGAGCCATCGACGTTATTGGAACGTTTGGATCAAATGGTAAGTAATTGTTTATATTCTGAAGTAGTGGCGCTTTCAGCTAAGCACAAGTGCAGGAGATTTGAATTATTATTGATACAAGTATGCCTTGGCAATTAGAAAATAAGAGCTTACAGTGGTTAGGGCACCTTAAAGTAATGGAAAAGGAAATTCTGTCAAAGAGAATATTAAATTTAAAAGGGAAAGGAAGACGACCAATGTGAAGACCACGGGAAATGTGAATAGATGAAATTCAGAAGAACTTAAAGGAACGGGGATACAAGTGAGATGAAATAAACAGGGAAAAAGCTTGGGAAGACAGAGACGAATGGAGGCACATTTGGAATTGACCTTCGGAAAGGAGGAACGATGATGACAGGTAGCAAATAGGGTTTTATCCAGTAGTGTCCTTCAGCCATTTCTCACCTGTCCACAGTGGTACCGATCACCTCAAAACCCGGCCAGAAATCGACTTTCAAAATGCGAATAACAGGATGTGCCCCACCTGCCATTGTTCTATTACGTCAGTGGGTCATAAAACTGCAGATGATGACTGCTCTTCAACTCTCCTCAGTGGTGAGAGTTTGTGTGTGTGTGTGCGTGGTCCCTTGGCGCTAAGCTTATTTCTGACGCGCGTTTCAGGACACATTTCTGGCAACTTAATCTTTTGTGTTATGGCGAGTAATGTATTTTCTGACTTTGTTTATGTGTATATTATTCTGACACAGTGATGTTTTAATCATATTATGTTATTAGTCGTTATATTTTGACGTATTTAATATCGTAGTAAATATGTTCCGCCGGTAATTGAAAAATTGCTCACGCTGACTTACAAAAGTATCCCGAAGCTCCCCGATTCTGATTTATGTTGTAAGATATTGTCGGACATTTCTATTTTTAGATTCTAGAAGAAAAATTGCGCCTTTTTTTATTATATTTCAAGAAAAGCTTGCTATTGTTAGAACGTAAAAATACTGATAATGTGATAATTACTTAAAGTTTATACTAGATGAAAAATCGAACTGTGGTTTTATATTACAAATAATGACTATTATTTGAATTTACGGTTATGAAAATCACTACAAATTAGTACTGTATTGTTTAAAAAGCCGTCTCATTTAGGATTTCTTTGTTTAATGATAGGGTGCAAGATGGCATTTAGACGGAGACAAAGATTATATACGATATTGCAACAAAAATCTTTTGCCAGAAAGAAACAACAGACATTTTGGTAAATCATATAATAGCAGAAGCTGGAATAGAAAACTCTGAAGAAAAGTCGCAAATATTGATTTTCCGATTTTATATCGAGTTGTTTGGTCAATAAGATAGAGTTTATTTTTATTTATTGAAGCTGGTAGAGATAAGGCCATCAGGCCTTCTCTTCAACTCTACCAAGGGATTACAACTACAATATTAAGAATAAAATTATAATTATAATTACAGTTAATATTAAATTCACAAATACAATAAAAATCAAAGTACTAAACGATTAACTGATTAATAATAGCTAGATAGTTTATTGAAAAAGTTAAGAAGAGTGAAAAAATATTTTTTTTATTAAGTCAGTAAAAAGTAAACCTACTCTACGCAGTAAGAAAATGCTTAATAAGTTTGCTTTTGAACGCTACTAAATTCCGACAGTCTCTGATGTCACTGGGTAGGGTATTCCACAAGCGCGAGAGCGAGATTGTGTATGATGATGAATACGATGATGTCTTGTGTGTTGGTATGGCTAGGATGCGGCTATTTTGCATGCGAGTGAAGAGATTATGATATGATGACAGGTAAGTGAAACGGGAGGCAAGTTAGGTAGGTGTAGAGGTGTGAAGGACTTGGAAAAGGAGAACATGAGAATGAAAATTTCTGCGTTCGTTTAGGAGTAGCCAGTTTAGAGTTTGGAAGGATGGGGTAATGTGGTGAGCGCGACTGACATCGCAGACGTAGCGAACACAAGAATTATGAACACGTTGTAATCTTTGCGACTGGTTGACATTGAGGTCAGTCAGTAGAAAATCCCAATAATCGAAGTGGGGCATTACTAATGTTTCCACTAGTATTTTCTTGAGTGATAGCGGGAGGATATGGACTTGTAAATCGTCTGCGTAAAGGTAATGCTTGCAGTGCTGTAGAGTCGAAGGGATGTCATTAACGTAAATAGTGAATAGTAGTGGCGATAGAACAGATTCCTGCGGGATTCCAGAATTAACGATACGCCATGGGAAGTTCGACTTCCAATGGAAACATACTGGTGACGTTCTCTGAGATAAGAGGAGAACCAAGGAATTGTGCTTTCTGATAGTTGGTGTGATCGTAATTTTCTCGTCAGTAAGTCGATATTTACAGTGTCAAACGCTTTACTGAAGTTTAGTAGTGTCAGTATTGTAATTTTATGTTCGTCCATAGCTTTTCGGATGTCTTCCGTTACTTCCAACAGTGCAGTCGCTGTACTGTGTCGAGTCCTAAAACCAGACTGATATGTATCCAAGAGTTGTCTGTGTACTATCCTCTCCAACGCCTTCGATAAGGTAGTTAGAATACTTATAGGTCGATAGTCGTTGACGGTAGTCGGCGTTTTAACTTCGGGTATAGGGCGCACAAAGGCATTTTTCCAAGCTTTAGGAAAAATGGATGTCATCAGCGAAGTGTTGAAAATGTGTGTCAGTGTTGGTAAGATTACGTCAATTAGTTTGTATATCATTGCGATACTAATGTCGTCAGAACCTGTCGCTTTGGATTTGTTGCGTTGGTAGAAAAGGAGGTAGATTTCTTTAAGATTAGAGCTGAGGACGGAGCGAGTAGAACTGTTGAGTTACTCGGTTCTACCGGTTTATGTGCTTGGCAGCGGAGCATCGAAGTTACTCGGTTAATCGTAGCTGTTACCGGTCAGTTCAAACGTTCAAACAGAGTTCACGTGTTTTAATTCTAGCAGAGAACAACGTAGGTACTGTTGTATTTAAATATTTTCTGCTGCAGGACAAATTATTTCCTTATCCCCAAGGCGGGCTGAGAGGCCTCCAGTATTGAAGAGGAGTTCATTCTATTATATATGACCTGTCAAGTGAGCTTAATGAACACTGACAGTCTGAACATATTACTGTACATAACAATAATAATAATAATAATAATAATAATAATAAAATAATAAAATAATAATAATAATAATAATAATAATAATAATAATAATAATAATAATAATAATAATAATAATATTAAAGTCCAGGATAACAGAAAAAATATGGAATTGAACGGGTTACATTAGCTTCTTCTTTATGCGGATGATGTGTCTATATTAGGAGGAAAATCCACAAAAATTTAGGGAAAACACGGGAATTTTACTTGAAGCGAGTAAAGAGATAGGTGTGGAAGTATCCGGAAAAGACAAAGTATATGATTATATCTCGTGACCAGAATATTGTACGAAATGGAAATATAAATGTTGGAAATTTATCCTTTGAAGAGCTGGAAAATTCAAATATCTTGGAGCAACAGTAACAAATATAAATTACACTCGGGAGGAAATTAACCTTAGAATAAATATCTGAAATGCGTTTTATTATTCGGTTGAGAAGCTTTTATCATCCAGTCTGCTCTCAAACAAGCTAAGAGTTAGAATTTATGAAACAGTTATATTACCTGTTCTTCTATTTGGTTGTGAAACTTGGACTATCACTTTGAGAGAGGAACAGAGGTTAAAGGTGATTGAGGATAAGATAGTTAGGAAAATATTTAGGGCTAAGAGGGATGAAGTTACAGGAGAATGGAGAAAGTTACATAACGCAGAACTGCATGCATTTTATTCTTCACCTGACATAATTAGGGACATTAAATCCAGACGTTTGAGATAGGCAGGGCATGTAGCACGTATAGGCGAATTCAGAAATACATATAGAGTGTTAGTTGAGGGGCCTGGGGAAATAAGACCTTTGGAGAGGCCGAGACGAAGATGGGAGGATAATATTTAAATGTATTTGAGGGAGGTGGGATATGATTGTAGAGACTGGATTAACTTGCTCAGGATAGGGACCGATGACGGGTTTATGTGAGGGCGGCAATAACCCTCCGGGTTCCTTAACAGCCATAAGTATTGTTGTAATTATTACTATTATTATTATTATTATTATTATTATTATCATCATCATCATCATATTAGAGTGTTTGATTAATATTAAAATATGTTGAAAAGGAAGTGCATTATATTTGTCTTCTATTTGTGTTTATTGGATTTATGTTACCGTACCTCATCAGTCATCATTTTATTTGTATTTATTTCTACGAATTGTTTTACCTAATTACTTTAATTCATCAATAATATTACTGTTCACCAAAGAGAACATGGTTGTATTGAAGGCTATTAATGTTATAAAAGAAATAAGCATTATGTTCCTCAATTTAAGATTCCACGTTGTATAGATGATTTTATCCACTTTCCGTAATAGTAAACAATTTTGTGTGTTATTTTGAAGTATTTTAGGCAGAGCTTCATGGAGCTCGTTTCTTTCTTTCTTTCTTTCTTTCTTTCTTTCTTTCTTTCTTTCTTTCTTTCTTTCTCTCTTTCTTTCTTTCTTTCTTTCTTTCTTTCTTTCTTTCTTTCTTTCTTTCTTTCTTTCTTTCTTTCTTTCTTTCTTTCTTTCTTCTACGTGGTACATTCATTAAGTTCTGAGATTGAGGGCATAGTGGCGGTGTGGTGCACTAGAACGGATAGGTGGCGCCGTGATATGGTACCTTGTCAGTTAGTCTCTCGTCCCAGCATCATACAGTTACGTGCATATAGTGTAAGCAGAACTACGGTCATTGTTGTGACGGTGATTTGAATGCGCGCGTCGGAACTCGAGTATGTTGCAGTTTGAGCAACGGGCAAACGTCACGTTCTGTCAGAAATTAGGCGAAACTGCTATAACCGATCATAACTGGAGACGAAACATGGTGTTTCCTTTACGATCCGCAACTGAAGCGACAATCCGCCACCTGGAAAACGCCATTATTTCCACGACAGAAAAATCCGCAACAAGACAGGTCAAAAGGCAAGGTGATGCTTTAACAGTTTTTTTTTATTCAAACGGAATTGTTCATATAGAATTCATCCCACAAGGTGCAACTGTAGACAAGATCCTCTACAAAGAGATTCTTGGCCGTTTACGCAATTCAATTCGTCTTAAGCGTCCTGAGCTTTGGCATAGGAAGAATTGGCCATTGCTACACGACAACGCCCCTGCACATCGCTCCATCCTTGCCCAAGAGGAACTTGCAGGGAACAAGTCGCTGTTTTGCCACATCCTCCGTAATCACCTGATCTCGCACCATGCGATTTTTTTCTCTTTCCCCTCTTGAAATCAATCCTACGTGGGCGTAATTTTTATGCGGCCGAAAAGGTCATGACTGCCACAAGAGAAGCCATACGGCATCTTCCTGCCAACATCTTTCAGCAGTGCTTCCAGCAGCTAAACTAACGTTGGCAGACGTGCATAGCAGCCAACGGCGACTATAGGCACAGTGCATGGATCTCAAAATCGTACTGGTGGCGCCGCGCAGTGTCACAATTCCTAATTAACTACAGGCTCGCAATCATTCACTAGACATGCGGCTTTCTGCCGATAAAAAGTTGTAATATTAGTAAGCATGGGTTCATTGATTCATAGTGTTCTGCTCAAGGGCAGGTCTTTCACTGCAAAGCCAGCAATCTCCAGTCTTTAATTATTTTATAGACTCAGTGGAAAGTTCAGTACTGCTAGAGGAGTGTAAAAATGTAACTACAAAGTTCCTGAAATATTAGTGAAGTTTGGCATTTAAATCAGATTTTAGACCATTGAATGAGGGTGAACAGTCATATTACGAAAACATTGATATACTTGTATTTGATGTCATGACGTGTGTAATATTTGTGTGTATAATGTCTCTATAAATTACGTATTTTAATGTGATTTAATTCTAAAAGTAGTCTTAATTACACTTCCTGAATAATGGGCGACTGGAAATTCTCTAAAACACAACACATATGAACAATATCTTCAACATACTATCTCTGATTGATGTTCTGGCTGATATGTACATCTGTTATCAGGCTGTACATCTCACTTGACGATGTGTCAGAAGAAGAACAATATGAAGTCTGACTAGTGTAATTTGTAGCTAGTCGGTGATATATGCAATGGAAGGCAAAAGGAACTGGCCACTCTATCCCATGATATTCTGGCCTAGTTGCCTCATAAGTGGTGCCATGTTGATATCACTTGTGAGGTTCAGACTTCTCTCTGGACAGTTGAATAAACAACAAGATCAACATGCGGAAGCAGTTCAATTGATAGTTCGTGTAAAATGTTATACTGTATATTTTAATTCGCTGAATGCACCTTTCAACATGAATTCGAACACTGGCAACGCTGTAAGTAGTTTCGACTTCTTCAGCTGTTAATTTACCATCATGCAGATACGGTGGAGTAACAACAATGATCCCTTTATCGGAGAGGTTTGTTATTATTCCGGGAAAACCTGACTTCATCACCACCTTCTAATAAAGTCAATAATCCGCAGTCAGTTGTTATGAATTTGTCACTCGATCTGCCTCGGTATCATTTAGATTTGAAGGCCACCACCTGATCCACATTGGGTGGCTGTTCCACTTCTGAACAATTAATTGTCACTCTACATTTTTCAATATTGCAGGCATTGTTTCCTGAATACTTTCTCTGCTAGGCCAAAACCCAAAATTACGGTAACCTAGATGTCAACAACATTAAAGTGGCGGTAAAAATACATTATAATTATAATTTACGATTAACTCCGAACATCACCCTCATAGCAGAATACGACAATCCAGTTTTCATTTTAATTGGAAAATATGAGTAAATGATTTTCTTTACTAATCTTACTCTTGGACAGAATTTTTCGAAAGCTTTCGATGTGAAATTCACTAATAAAAATGGCAACAGTAATATGAATGGGGCGTTTCGACTATCTGTGTTAGCTAGTTTATGGGTTAAATGATAGAATTAGAAATATTTCTTATTATGATTCTACGGGTATCATTGTATTTGAATTGGCAGCAATTTTAACAATATATTCGAAACCACAAATGTCACTCCCATTACGTCTGGTAGTTCTGTCTCATATTTTATTGTAGAATAATTTCGGAAACCTTTCATTTCATTAAACATATCATCTGTTCCTGAACGCTTGTCATAACATTTCATATGTGACTTCAGTTCGGCATGTAATGGAATAGACACTTGCGTAGACAATTCACACAATTCAATTGTGAAAGAAAAAACAAAATCACTAAGAATGGTTTCATTTACTTCTGCCTGTATGGCTACTTCATTTTTCGAAATAACACTTGTTGAACATTCGCCTTCTATAAAACTTATATTTTCATCTTTTCTTCTTCTTCTTTATGCGTCTCTTTCGTACCTTCCCGGAGCTAGTTGAGATGAGGCAGTCTTTTTCTTGTAATCTTTTATAAAAATACTGTGAACGGTATGCTAGTTTTGGGGGTGTTCTGATCTCGTTCCCAATAAAATGAATACCGCAAATTCTTGCTGCGGGTGTTTGTTTCCAAGGTGAACTATCAGCACTTGAAATCAAGAATTAAATATCGACATGAACTCATTTAAAAATAAGTATATTATTATTTATTGTTGCTAATATTATACATAATATATATGTAAAGAACTTAGTAATTATGTACTTTTTGAAATTTAAATGATAAATTCCTGTCGTTGTTAACTTAATGGTTATTTATAAATATTTTACTATATACATTCTATTTTTATATCAGACCTACTGTAGTATATAATAATACTATGATTACAAGCAGTGTAGCCTTATTTACTTTCGTCTGCGTACTCTTTGTATCCACAATTAGCGTTGTTTCGCTTCAGGTTTCTGTTTTGGGAATGAATAAAAACAATATCGGTTGGTGTGTTCCTATAAGCATTACTACACTCAAGAACACAGCAATTTGCATTACCTTTCTGCTTTTTAGGATCATCCATATTTATAATCATTTAACCCGAGATGTTAAGTATATTCGTACGCTTCAAGCACAACTCTATCGCTGCTGTCCCGCAGTTAGTAACAACAGTCGCCACCAGAGGAGCTTGCACGGTGCCTATATTGAGGGAGGAAGTAGATCTGTTTAAGTGTACGCCGTATCACGCGGCATCTTCTGAGACATCCAGATTCTTGTGGGTGCCTACCCTTCAGGCGTCAGTGTCAGAACTTAATGACTGTACCACGTATTTTACTTAGCTGCAGAATTTTAACGTTTACGTCATGTTAATTTATTAGGTGTTAACATTATAAATTATTTTATCAATTTTATTTCGTCTGTCATATATAACAACACTTTAAGGCAAATAGGCCTTTCATACAAAATAATTCCGCAAATAATTGTAATCACGCAAATGAAATTTGCAACCGCCGCTTTGCAAGGAAGAGAAGCACTTTTTTCTCGTCAATTGAATCGGTCATTGCAGAAAGGGGATAAGTCATAAAATCTTACTTTTGAGATAATCAATAAAAACTGTTTCCTTCTTCCAATACTGGAGTAATCATTATAAATATTTTTTCTTACTTTGTTTATGAATAGTGAAGTATAATACATCATGTTAGACATCTGACATCTCAAACACTTTTGTTTAAAGTTATTTAATCGGACCATGACTTATCCCCTTTCTGCAAGGAATTGTTAAATATAAAAGAAAAAAATATATAATTTACCATTTTGGGCTAATGTAATATTTGAAATCGAACTAAATGGTAATAATTACAATGATAACGATGTTTTGTGTGTAATTACTACATTACTATCACCATTTACATACTTATTTTTGCATTTTAATCATTATTCGTATTACAGAAATGTACGAATATGTGACTTTATATCACAGTTTTAAATGAAAGCTCTACTTTTAAACTAATATTTAAAAACTGCATATACGAGAGCTTAATAAAAATACACTAAAGTACTACACAAAATCATTTGTTTCAATTGTTACAGAGTGTATTGTTAGACGTTGGAAACCACGTCATTTGTAGATTCCTTGTCACAAGGTGGCCAGCTCAGTATCTCTTCGTAAAAGAAAGTGTGTTCCAATGGAATGTATTGCCTCACTTTCGATAGGTCTCAAAGTTTTTTTCGTATTAATGGGAATTTTCCCATTCTATGCTTTTGTGTAGGCATTACTATGCGTCCAGAACCTGGTTTTTTCATACAGAATCTGTTTCCTCATTTCGCTACCAATGAACAAACTGGCAGTCACACATCCTGGATCATCTTTAGAGTAAACAAATTCACTGAATTGTGCTGAAGAAAACATATTCTTATCTTTCCCTTTCTTCCTCAGTGTGTCTAACGACCAGGTAGTTTTCTTGTAGGCCTAATACTCTGGCCACCAGTATTTAAAATTTAAAATATCATCAGTAGTAATTGATTCTACAGAAAATCTGTTGTCTTTGCCTGGTGGATGAAGGTATTGTATTGGTCTGGCACATATACCCTGTCTGTCTTCCTTAGTTTGCGCTTCACTACACCAAAGTTGCGGTCATAGGGAAGAAATGAATGGCCTCGTTGTGGAAAATAATGAATGATTTTGTTAAATCTTCCCATTTGGGCCAGTACAAGCAACAATCGAATTAAGATATGATTTTTATTTTGCCCTTCACAGTTATCAGAAAAAAGATACAATTCCTTGACAGAAGAAGGAACATTACTTTCAATGTAGTTCAGAAGGAACACACTTCATTTGAAGCTTTGTGCCCTATACCTTCATGATAGGAATAGAAGTGCGCCGTATGGTCTTTGAAATTGTGAATGTTGAAAATTGATGACCCAAAGTTGCGTCTAAACAAACAAAGAGTAGTTTCTTACCCACATTGTTCTCCTGTCGTACGGGCTGCTACAGACTTCCCAATGGAATTGAAGTTCCAATGCCTTCAGTTTATTTTTCTTATTTACATTTCTGCTGTAGTTAATTTCATTGCGTTTTTGTTTACCACTAATAACACAGTTTTCTTCCACTGGTTCACTTACTACTTCTAGCTTATCTGTCATTTTCCTTATCAGCTGATGGGCACATAACTTATGCGCGCGGCACTCAGTTGCGTCACGTCCAGTCAGTCAGTGCAGGAAGAAGGTAAGTCGCTGACTTGTCCCCTTTCTGCAATGACTGCGCTGCTTATGGTACTCTGCTTTGCGTTGAGAATGAGCAAATTTGTCCCATTTCTGTATGGAAATGTGTGTCTAGGTCTGGAGAAAGCAATGGCACTCTTAACTCATTTTCGCGTTTTTCATGACTTATCCCCTTTCTGCAATGACTGATTCAATTGGCAAAGCGAAAGCGCTTAACTACAACTCTTTAAAACACGCTTGATTTCACTTTCAAAGCATGTTTTGTAATCGACTCAATCTATCTAAATTTTAAATCTGCCGCCACAATTTGTACTCGGCACTGTACTCGGTTCAACCGAGTAATGACGTCACAGTAACTGCTCCGAACCGAACCGCTCCGTCCCCAGTCCTATTTAAGATGCCAAATTTGGCCTAGCAGTGAATTAATTTCTGACATTGATGTCAATTTTCCTTCAATTTCAAAGAAGGGAAGACTAGACACGGATTTTGAAGAGAGTAATGTGAGGACAAAACGAAGGAAAGCAGAAACCCTAAGAAATTACGAAGTTGTGGAATTATTAACTTTCGCAGCGGAAATGAAATACAGAGAAAGTGGGAACACTGATTCGGACTATCGCTAGCTGAAATGCAAAAAACTTCAGCAAGACTATTAAAAATACAAAAAGTCTGGGCATCAGCATCAAATAGCAGTAATTTCGTTGACAGTTATACCAATGATGATGTTTTAGCTCTCTTTCTAGAATCTGGTGACGCCAAAAATTGTTAACTTTGCGTAGAAACAGAGCAAAACAGCTTAATGCTGAGATCTAACATCATATCAAAACATTTTAACTGCTAAAAGAGATTCTATCCGGAAAATGTTTTATTACAAGACAATGTAGAATTTAAACGTCAATATTTAGTAGATCATACAGCAGTGGGATTGATGCAAGTACAAGAACCAGTATTATCCAGGACATAATGAAAAAACATACCATTTTTAATACTATATCTAATACTATTTTAAAATGGCACTGGTTATGATGAAATCAGCGGACAGTCAAATATAAGCAAAGAGCAGAACGAGAATATTTTTCAGACTGAGATATATTGTTCACGTCCTTGGTACCAAGTCAGCTTTACTTTATTGATGAAAAATCTGAAAGAGTAGTGTTGTGGTAGAATCCTAAACCTTCTTCTACTCTATTTTGTCGGCCGATAAAATTTCAGTTTAATAGAAACAAAAGATCTTGTTAAAGAAGAAGCTTCCAATATGGATACCCAAATAAAAGATCTGAGAAACTTCATGTAACATCAATGGAAAGCAGGCACAAGTGACTCAACATTTAATCTTAAATATGGTAGATGGCAAAGTGTGACCTAAACTTCCTCACAGAACTGTTACGTTTCTGGAGCTAACCCGAAAATTATGAACCAACTGGAGGCTTTGGCTGCGAAACATTTTGATTTGGTCTTTCGTCATTTCATGCTTAAATTCGTTTTCCGAATGCTTGCTTCACATATCTTAGAGGCTGGAAGTTAAACAATGGCAAGTCAGAGGAAATCAAAATAAAGTACTGTAGCAGTTGAGAAACTAATGGATTTTAAAAGACCACCCCGTCCTATTTTCCTCGTGTAGGTAGAATGTGAGCATGATGTACAATTTTAAAATGAAATTGTCAATATTCATAGTTTTAAATTAAATGCTATCTAATGTAATGAAAACTTAATTTAAAAAGGAGGGTTTCGCGAACCACTGGTTGAGAAACAATGGTCTAATGGGTAATAAATATCATGACGTCTTTTTGTTTTTTGTGACTTACTTAAGTCAATGTAGTATAAAAAAATGTATACAGTGCATGCTAGTTAGCTTTAAATATTTTAGCCGTGTTTTGAGGTGATCGGTACCGCTGTGCAGTCTTCCGATTCACTTATTGAATTTGTCGCAGTTCGCAGAACCTGTTCTTAAATGTTTGACGTTGAACATATTAGGTCCTCGACAGAAAGGAAGAGCATTGTTTTAACATTCTAACACGAAATTCTCTAGCGTTTTAATAAGACAGTGACAGTAAACATAACATAAGGTAACGTAACATAGATAACTCCCTGAGCACGAGTTTTTCCTCCTTCAGGGATAAATTAAGTCTGTATTTTTGTACATGTTATTTTACTAACAATAAACTACAATCATATCATATTATTAAATAGTTTCTTATCAAAGTATGCAGACAGGAATACGATATCGACGGTCCATTGTGAGTTGGTTTAACTCAAAATTTAATGTTTTGAGAAATCTGAATGTTTAAGGTTTATGTTGTGAAAAATCGAATAATCGTTCAACTCATGTGCATAAGCAACGGGGGGGGGGGGGGGGTTAACCTGGACTTAAAAAAAAGACATATTTAGATTTGAGTATTTTTTTTATCCACAATCGTTTCCCCTTTTGTAATTTTTCACTGTCAGAGTAACAAAATCTACATCAGTCCTAGGTGCTACGGCATATTCGAATTATAACAATTCGATGCTTTTTTTTTTTATAGAGAGAGGCCTAACGCCTCGTACCAACCTTGTAATAAAATGAAGCTGACACAGTATGAAATTGAGGGGTTGGGTGCAAGAAAGACACTTCTCTCAAATGCAAGTTTTGAGAAAATTGATGTTGAAAATTCAAAACATAATAATGTTACCTATGCACGCCTTTACATTTTTGATACTCCTGACCTCTATGATCACAGTATTGAACTACAACTTGGTGATCATATGCATAACAGATAAGAGACCACAATAAAGCGTTTTACTCAAAAAGGGCACATCCTCTAAAATGCCCTTCTTGCACCCAGCCCCTCAATTGAAAAGTTTGTTTTGTCAATTATGTAGTGCAGATGTTAAATATTGTGCGCTGCCGACTTTAACTCAATTTAAGAGCGGTATTCACCCGTTCGTTAGAGTTCTGACTTAATTGTGAAACGTTCCTGTAACGTTTTGTGCATTTGACAGTTCATATTTTTAATATAAACTTCATATTATCGTTCTAGGTTGTTTGATATGTCTAAGTAACCGCAAAGCACTATTTTACAACTTTTTAAAATAAAAAAGTCGCGTGGTGGTTCTCACGAGTATAGTGAAAATTTCACATTGGCAAATGTTTCTTTGCAGCCGCAGCGTGACAATGTTGTCGCTAACGTTCTTCCTGGAACTAGTTTCACATCTCTCTGTAAAAAAAATCAATTGCTGCTCATAATAATAATAATAATAATAATAATAATAATAATAATAATAATAATAATAATAATAATGATAATAACCAAAGCTCGGGACTTCAGCAGGTAAACAATACGTACAGGTAAAGTATGAAAGGAGGTTTATTGAACCCTGACGCTCTTTACACACTGTGAGCATACAATACGTACACGGGTGTTCTAGTACAGACTGCAACAAAAATAACTTCTCGGCCAAACTTTTGGGTAATAATGAAAGGATTACGCTACGTTCGACAACGTGAACTGCAAAATGGTACTGAAATATAACATTAATTGCAAAAACAAATCTTACACATTTATATAACCCGTCTGAGGAAACATTGCAGTTTTCAGATGAGGGCGCTCGTGTATCGTGAATGCGATCCTCTCAGTCTCGAAGCGTGGCGAATCAGCTGGAGAAATATTGGTACAGTCTGACAATAAAAACATCAACTGTTATAATCAAATACAATTACTAATACTGTACCACAATTGAATTTATTTTTTCTGTCATATGTACGGTATATACACGTGCAGTACCTTATTCCAGAAGTAGCTGTATGCCCGACGCAGAGGCTTCAATTTCATCTGCATTATCAGTTGAACTACCTTCATCTGTGCTGCTACCTGGCCTACCATAATACATCTCATCTTCATCACACTCTTTATCACTACTCATGTGTATTACTATCCTTTCAACTTCCTATTCCATTAACGCGCCACGATATGTTTAACAGATTGGCAGCATTTTATCCAGTCTTGTTTGGTGATTTTGCATTATCTAACACAACAATGCACTCAGATGGAAGATTTTGTATGAGACGTTCCTTTAACCATTTATTATAATTTTCGCCGTTCATTTCATCATGATAATTTGCAGATTAAGATTTGGAGTCATATATCAACTCGGCCCCTTAGATGAATTCCATTTCACCACCAGCGTAAACAACAATAGCCCTATGCCCAACACTTTGGTTTACATGCCAACACTTTTATACGGTATAATGAGTATGGACCCACGTTTCATCTGTATAAACAATTGGCTTTTTCGTTTTGTTTTAGCATTCTCAGTTATGCTTCACGATGTGCAACAATGTCCGATAGCTCCATTAAAACATATCGTATGTTTTTGCATTACTTAAATTTGTATCCTATGGATTTGAGCAGTCTCCAGAATGTATCTTTTCCTTAATAGCATTCATAAGCTTGCTTAGGGTCGGAATTTCTTTATCTCTGCTCATAAAACTCTAAAAAAGTTCTGCGGATGACACATTTTTCAAAATCGTAAAGTACAATTTTCTTTTGGGCGGCTTTTACCAGAAGTTGTAAATTGTCCTCCAATGCGCTTTGCTTCCTCACCCTCCTTAGCTATAATATGTTTTGTTCTTTCATTCTTCCCCACCGCCGTTGCTGTTCTTTTCACAGCATTCGTTAATGGAATGATAAGATCTTTATTTTTCTCTTCTTTACAAAATTTTAGCACATTGTATATAATCTTCTGCTTTGCGTGACGTGTGTCTTGGAGTTTCCATTCGCTCTTGTGTACAGACACACTTCCGATACCGACTAGCAGACTGAACGAACTGAACTGAGGCATTTCTTTACTACAGCGCTGTGCATAGTACGTCAGAACAGGGTGACGTAATGCTGTATCGATCGCAAGCTTACTCTACCTGCCGTCTGCAATGATTCTTCAGACGGGTTGTATGTTAGCAATTAGTTATTCCTCATACAGTTTTGTTTACAAACACGAATCATATGATTTGTTGCAATGAACCACAACATAAATTCTTAAATTATCAAATGAAAAGCTTTTTCTATTTTCTGGCAAACAATTTTTTAACTGAGAAAAGGTTCTTTCAACGTCACATGATGTGGTGTGGGCAAACTCAAACCATGCACCACTCACTATTACAATCACTGTCAATACTGTTCAAAGCTTTGTCTATTGGATTTGTTGTTTTATTTCGAATTTCACAAAGTTTGTAAAATCCAAAGTTTTTCTTGAAAATGTTTTTAAACTTTTGTTGCACCGACACACTTTTTCCATCTTCACTTTGACTTTTGACTGTTTGTAGTAGATAATCCCTCAACGAGTCTGATGGCCTCAATAATTTCCATATTTCTTGACTGTAGCAGAATAATGGTTTTGGAAAGGTCTTGAAACTTATTTGCAATTAACTTCTAGTAGCTCGTTCGAGACGAAGCATTTGGCTTCTTTGATTGCTGCGCTGTCTTCGTCATCGAAGTACATTTAATATTTCAGCTATGCGACTGTAGTATTTCCCATAGTAAATGACAGCGTCCAACCAAGTTCCCCATCTAGTTACAGTAGGCTTAGGCCAGTGGCCGGCAGATGCTGCAGTTATGACGTAAGAGCCAGTCAGGCCTCAAGAGCTTGGAAGAGCGAGCAGTTGAGTCATATTACTGTTAACACGCACCAGCGCAGTGGCGTCAGTGCAGCAACGATACGACAGTTCTTGGAGATAAATTGATGTAATCACATTCCTGTATTTTGCTAGGGAATAACTACTCTGCTGTCATGATGGCAAAATTCTTGGCAAATTCCCCGTCATTAAAAGAACGCATGTTCTTTGCAATGGCTAGTGAAATCCTATATCTTAAGCATTCAGCTTACAATTGATTCACTGACAGTGTGTTCCCTAGCTTTACTTAACAATTTATCTTTCAATTGCTGCACTAATATTTGTCGATATTCTCCCCCATATTCTCATAATCATTTGTGTGGCATAGAGAATAATGGCATTATATATTGAATTTCTTTACATGCTGAAACAGCTTGCCACAAATCAAACACTTCGCCATTCCTCCATACTCCATAACACAGTTTGATCTCGACAAAGCATTTAGCTTGGGCACGATAGTAACATAAAGTGATGGTGTGTTTCAAAAGTTGAAATATTCTTTGCATACTACTCACCAAGTTAGGGCCTATATAGTTCAATCTGTATATTGTGTAGGAAAAGTCTGTTAAAACACTTGAACTGTTTTCAAGTTTCCGAGTAGACAAAGTGTTGTAGTACTGCTTAAATAATTTATTTATATATTTGTATATTTATAGCAGTTTCGGAGCCTCATTTACATAATGCGAACTTTTCTGCAGCTGGCTGTATTATGAATTTCATATTATTATAAGTGTATTAAATTTGATTACAAACCAAAATATTTTGTTACATTGATTTATCACGGATGTACAGTTTTGTTTTCGAACAAATGTATTGTAATTGTGCTGTTCCCATACTACCTCAGACGAATGGATCGCGCTCTGTCATTGCATAGGCGCCGTACCACTACTGTTCAGTTGAACCTTCTCTCCTCGCAGTGCTCAGTATGCAGAGATTTCCGAGCAAAGAGCGTGTCGGTTCCGTGGTATGACGTCACAGAGCACGGTGCATACCGGTCACTGGCTTATGCGGTAAAGGATTTTTTGGCGCCATTTCTTTAAAGGTTCTTGTTCTAGAGCAGGCCTGCACAAGGTTTCCGCTCCCCGAACCGGTTCACAGTTCATGAGCGGAATGCAGATATTAGCTGCGGTCAGTATAGGGTGGACTGGAAAAAGGGATGATCTCGTACAAAATATACACAAAAGGGAAGTACTAGTACGAGTGTTTATGAAATGAATTCCCGTTCAGTGTTTGCAAAACTATCTTGGACTTATTAATTAATACAGAAATATTTATTTTACAGAAATAATAGAAATTTTATACCTACTTAAATGTACAATATCAATTTGTTATATTTTTATTCATCAGTACATGAAAACGAGGTTTTATGCTGTTGGCAGCTGAAAGGAACAGTAGCCTACTGATCGTAATGAAACTTCAGTTACAGATGTTCGATGTCTGCCTTCATTAAAGTTGATTGTAGAAAACAGTTGCTCACAAATATAAATGTTGAACCAAACATAGCAATCATTTTTACAGCCAGCCTGTGTAGTCGTGGATATTATTGCTAATGTTCAGTCTTGTAAAATTCAACCAGGCTAGTAGTATTATTCAAACGATCTTTAGCCCTTAGGCCACAGGAAGTTCAATAAGTCTGAGCTGTAAATCGTTACATGTTATGTTTTATTTAACGACGCTCGCAACTGCCGAGGTTATATGAGCACACTTAAATGCAATCGATCTGGCCCGGAATCGAACCCGCAACCTCGGGCATAGAAGGCTAGCGCTATACCAACTGCGCCAACCAGGCCCACCTGTAACGTATATGACATTGTATCAACTGGTGTTGAAGAATTTATTATGATAACTTTAAACTTCTTTCCAATTAAGACAAGATTTTTAGCAGGTTATTTTACGACGCTTTATCAACAGCTTATGTTATTTACCGTCTGAATGAGAAGAAGGTGATAATGCCGGTGAAATGAGTCCGGAGTCCAACACCGAAAGTTACTCAGCGTTTGCTCATACTGAGTTGAGGGAAAACCACGGAAAAACCTCAACCAGGTAACTTGCAGTGGCGTAGTGTCAATGTAAGCTAAAAAGCTTAGCTTCCCCAGTTAATAATAATTTCATAATAAACCTGCAGTTTATGAAGAAAATTATTTATCAATTTTAATAGAATTTATATTTACGCATTAAATATTGTGATGCGGCAGCTCAGGATGATTTGTGATGCAGCAGTAAACAAGAAGCCTGCACACACCAGCTTCCAAGCAGACCGGTTTCTTCTGTGTAATCCACCCCGCAGATTTTCCATCCCTTCCTAAGCTACCCTAGTCGCAAGGCTCGCAAAGAAGCTAGCTTTAACATTTAAAATAAGTAGTTTCCGCGTTATCCCTTTTCGTCTAGTTATGTTCAGTTGAAGTGTTAGTGTGCATTGTGGCTAATATAATAAATAATGAGCGAAATAACAGTTCCTGACACCAATCTACTTGAATTTTTTTAGGACAATTGTATTATCAAAACTGACTTACGAACAAAAGTGTGATTTAAAAAACTAATGACCGACTCCCTTGCTGTCAATGAAGGACACAACCAAAAGACAGACGCATACTTACGTAATGATACTAATACTGTGATTTCTCTAAGTATGACAGGGAGTGAGCTAATGTTATACGTACACTTGTCTATTTGTTAGAGATATGTGTAAACCGTGAAATCATATTTTATTACGTATCATTTGAGATCATGCCTTATTGGTGTTACTTACGATGTTCCAACCAATCTTCGACTGCTGACTTGAAATTGACTACTATTTATTTTAAGACTGTATTTTTGTAATACGTTTTCTCATATTTCATGAAAGACAACTTGAGTTAGCTTCCCCTACTCAAAATTTCATGCTACGCCACTGGTAACTTGACTCGGGAATCGAACCCGGGCCACCTAGTTTCGCGGCTAGACGCGCTAACCATTACTCCACAGGTGTGGACCTTAAGACAAGACAATTAAATTAATTTTGAATTTTAATTAATATTTGCAAATAATCGTTTAACATGGCTTCATCACGAGCAGTTTCTATCTTTCGAAAGTAAGGCATACTACCTTCCCGAAACTGACTTACCAAAAGTGTAAGTTTACGACTGAAATCCCGTAATTTATTCAACACATCAACACTGAGCTGGCCTTTTCCCTGAAGAGAGATACTGTATTTAAATTGTTGAAGATTAATATCTTTAGTACCGGTATCTTTATGTCTGGACTCGTAATGACGCATTATGTTATGTTTCTTTCTACCTTTCAAAATGTTGTGGCAGATAAAGCACTGAGTATTTACTCCAGCAGGTATGAACAAATAAGCATTTTCCCATGCAACATTGAAAGAATTTGCCTGATCACCACTTTTCCGTCTTTTAGATTCCTCCATACCGAACTGTATCACAAGGTAAGCAATGTGAAACAGTTACTGAGAATACGCACTGCACTCCACTAGATAGCTGAGTGGTCGTTTCCCTCTCCTCTACCTATAGCAGGTCTATATCATTGTGACGTATCTTCCTCTCCGATTCGGCGAACGGTAAACACAGTTCTCCCGCTCCGAAAGAGCGCGCGCGCTCGTTGAGCACTGTTTGTGCAGGTAGCCTATGTTCTAGAGGGTGATTTCAAAAATATTTTCTTCATATAAGAAATAAAACGATCCACGTAACTAAAACAGGATTAAATTTTTTCTTCAACTCTATGCAAGCAATGAGCCAAAGAAGTCACAGTCAGTTTAGGACACAGCTGTTGAATTTTCTTAGCTGCTTTTATCATATAAAGCGCGCCATCGGTAACGAGGAGGAGAACATTTCCACGTTTGATGCTGTCGGGCCATAAAAGAGACAATGATAAAAAAAAAACTTGACATGGTTTTGTGGTTCACTCTTTCGAATAACTCTGAAGTTAATAAAAACCTTTTCCCCGGAATTTGTGGATTGAGTATTCCAATAACATCATTTGCTACACTCCTATGCATGCTGTCACTGGTTTCATCTACAGAAATCCAAATGTTATCAGATATTTCTTCTCGAATGCTATGCAGAACATTTTCGTAACATGATATTAAATATCTTTTACGTAGAGTTGTTTCAGATTAGGCAATTCTACCCGTATACTTCTCTATAAAATTCTTGAAGTGGGGGTTTTCCAACTTGTTAAAAGGAATGTTGGAGCTCACCATCATTTCACACAAACCCCGGAGAAAAATCATTGTGTCTATCAGAATTTGAAACAGAATGCGCGCTTGCTTCCTTCTCGTTACGTATGAATAACTGTAAATGAGCTTCATGTCTCTGAGTTTTGATATGCTGTTCTATGTATTTGGGACTCTCGCCCCTTATTACAGTGTGGCACGCGTTACATTTGATATTAATGTTATCTGTACAACCTACTTATTTCCGTATACTTCCACAAGTTTCTTTAATTTATCTTCTTTTTTCAGTAAAACTTTCGGCATAGTAATTGTGCACAGTTGACTTGTACTCGCGTGTACTCTTGGAATGCTAGCTATCAACTATCAGACAACCGATCACTAGTATGAAGTCGAATGAATAGTCTTTCGGGACTGGGTGGAGGAAGTTTCTTTACAAACACAACCAGCAATATATACTTTGTGTATCATTAACCTGTTTTTAAACTGCTGAACTCCCTAGGCTTGATAATAATAATAATAATAATAATAATAATAATAATAATAATAATAATAGACAAAATTTAAAATACTGATAATGTAAATTTTAAACAATTTTAATAACGCCTCCCCCATTAAAAAAAATTCTGTGCATGCCACTGAAATAATGAATTATTAATTGGATTTTCACAGCAACATGAAGCTTTGAATTTCAGTTTTCTCAAAACTTTAAATTTTGAGTTCTTTCCATTTAGAACTGCCCCGTGGATATTATGCTTGCAGGCTTGAAACCCATCTGCAATTACTTTGGCAGTCGTCTACCAATATCCCTTTCCCTTTGAGTGCTAATACTGCATACACTACAATGAACCATTGTTTATTATTCAAAAACACAATTTAAAAAATAAATGTACTTTAAACTAAAAAAATATACAATTAATCACATTACTAATATTCTTCGTTTTCCTCTGTTAATGGGCCACTTCTCCCACAATTTTTTATTCCACTTGAATGAATTAGTTTATTTTTTCATTAAAAGTATTCACAAAATACAGAATGGTTTATGATTACTGGGTCAGTTTAGTCAGTATCATTTAAGCTGCGTTTATGTTTGAATTTAAATCCCAGACTGAAATTAGTGTAGTGCATTGAAATGTGAGAGCGTTCCATCAAGTCTTTCAAGGCTTGTTTTTTAAGAAACGACGCATGCGAGGTGCGAGGCCGGTTTCGTACAAATCCACACTATACGATCAACAGTGAGTGGTTTGTAAAGCTAAGACGTACGCGGAGTACACACCTTCACAAATTTCCAAGGACAGATAGGCTACTTCACTGCAAATTCAGCATTCTCCAATCTTCCCTATTTTCCGCCTTTTTTTCTGAGTCTCTGCATATGATCCATAGCCCATATCTTAATGTTATCTGTCAACTATTATATTTCTCTACATAAAATTTTCTACCGTTCACCATTCCTTCCAGTAAGCAGTTTCTTCTCAGCCAGTGACCCAGCCAATTTCTTTTTCCCTTCCTGATCAGTTTCAGCACCAATCTTCCTTCACCCACTCTTTCCAACACAGCTTCATTTCTTATTCTGTCAGTCCATTTCACACGCTCCATTCTTCTCCATATCCACATTTCAAATGTTCTAGTCTTTTCTCTTCACTTCGTCGTAATGTTCATATCTATGCCCCTTACATTGGCACATCCCATACAAAGTACTTCACTAGTCTCTTCCTTAGTGTTTTTTTCCGGATGTCCGCAGAAGCTGCTGCTTTTTCTATTGAAAGCTAGCTATCCTTTTAACTTCCTGGCAGCAGAAGATACACCCAAAATATTCGAAGCTGTCCACTTCGCATATCGTTTTTGGAGGATGCATTTCTAACGTAGCTCTGCCTCGAGTAGATTAATACAGTTTTATTAATAAGGTCGTGAAACTTATTCAATATTACAATAAGGTGAATGTTTCTATTTTAACGTGTTGATGAACGTTTTAGGTTGAAGGAACCATCATTAGATCTCCAATTAACCTACAAAATCTTATGAACAAAGTATTATAAACAATCAGTGAAATCATGGGTTTTATGAAATAGATTGAGATGCATAATGAATTATGATAACACATATGGAAACGTCCACCGTCAGTAGTGTGACACAATTTTTATTATTGTATGAAATTTAGCAAGTTATTTCTTATTAATCTCATTTACCAAATGTATGTATATACTCTTTGAGAACTTGCAAAGTCATGTACAAAATTTTGTTAACAACAGTCGAACTCAATTAATCCTACCTCAATTTTTTTACACGTCAGTAGTGTGACAATATTTAGACTGGTGTAAAGTAGTAGAAAACAATTTGATATGTTACTGCAAAATAGAAAATGATGGACTAATTACAGTGATTGGTGACACAAATATTAGTCTTTCAATGTATCTTGCATAATGTTTTGTTTAATTAACTACAACTATTTTAATTATAAAAAGTATTTTAGAATATAATGTGCGTCAGTAGTGTGACGTCAGTAGTGTGACTTCCAGTTGCATTTTCTATTTGATGTGCAAGATAAGTGTTCTTACAACCAGGGACACACACTCTTCTTTACTTGTGATGAACTGGACGCTTTCTCTGTCTCTTACGGACTTCAGGGCGAAGATACTCTTCCCATTCACTGGAGTTCTGCGGAAAATATTTGATCTTATAAACTAACAGAGGAATAACACGTTGAATTTTTTGCGTCCTCGTAATAGGTAGGGTATTTTCCCAAGCTTTACCCAGTTTCTGCATCACAGAATTTATTTCCTCGCTCTTAACATGAAGCACATTTACTGTGGGTGTGCTACAGGCTCGAGCAAATGTTTCAGCATCTCGCACTGTTACCTTTCTGGCTCTAACCAAGTTCCAAACCTTTCGTTTCACTACAGCACCAATACCATCAACGGCACCTTTGCCATGTGACGTGGCAAAGAATGTCCAAGTCAGATTGGACAGATTGAACTGTTCTTTGAGAAGAGTAATGTTTGAAAAGTTATATTTGGACTTGAGTTGTCCAGCACACCCATCAGAAAATATGTTAACATTCTTCATCGCTTCATTTTTCTTTTGATGGTCACAGACAGGTATTTGTATGAAGTCTTTAATGGATGCTCCAAATCCTGGCAGGACACCTGAAATCTTCTCATGAAGATTAGAAAAATTCTCATGGATGCGGCATACACACATTATGTGGCATATCCCTGTATGGTTTCACATGTGGAGGGCGCGAAGAGGCAAACTTGCTACGACCAACTTTCTTGTTTGGATATTTCTGCAGAAAAGATTATGGACTTCCCTAATTGGATAAAGAAGGTGTCGCTCGTGCTGTTGTGATGAATCTTTGTGATGAGACACCCTTCAGACTTGGATAAACACGACTGATCTCATAATTTACATAAAATCCTGTAATGAGATTAGTTACATCATCAGAAAGTCTTTCCCTCTTAATAGCTAATACTTTATTTTCTAATGGAACACCGTATTTTGTGGCTAATTTTACAACCGTAGCCCTCTGCTTCCTTGGAGACCGAGGCATATTTCTATCAACTTTCTTGAATGCCTTTCCCAGTGCAGATAGTGAAGCCTCACTACTATCCTCGAGTAATTCTTTATTTCATTTTTTTATTTTTCCGTTTTTCTCTTTTTTTTTTCTGTTTTTCTGTTTTCCACTCTCTTAAACTAATACGTACACAACACCCTTGCCCGAGGCGGGACTCGAACCCACAACCCTTCGGAACAAGCGATAGAGACATGCCGTGCCCCTACCGCTTGAGCCATCTGGGCCAGCTATTCAATTTGTCTTTGACTCTTCTGCTTCCTAATCGCAGCCTTAGATTTTCTTATATTCCGTTCCTGGATAGTTTCTGTCGATTTTCTCTTCTCTCTATAACGCTTATCAATGGCAGCTCTATGGCGTTTGTAGTCTTCATCATTCTTATTTTTTTCTGCATATGCCCTTTGTATCTCAGCTCCAGTTTTAGTCATTCTAGAACTTTAAAAATAATAAAAAGATGAAGTAAAGATATTTAAATTAATCTACAATAACCTAAGTTGCTTGTAAAGTTATGTTAAGTATGGATTCAAACTGAGGTACTTTAGCTTAAATATTGCACACATAATATAATACAATATTTACTACTTGTTATTAGGCTAGTAGACTCAATAGAGCAATTTTTCAGATGATGTAGCACTGAATACACTTCAAACAGCAGCAGCATCAGTAGTTTGACCAATGTTTCGACAATTATTAAAAAAAAAAACGTCGTTGCTAGCGAAACAACTTTTTGCACCACCTATGGACCACTCAATAAAAATTACTAGTAAGTTGCACCAGTAATAATCTTGTTACGGAAACTTTTAAATTATTTTGTCAGTAGTATGACATGAAGACAACCATTTTCAAAATTAAAAATATTGATTTTTCCTTATAGTGTACTTACATAAAAGGATTATATTTTTTAAATAGAAGATAGAGTGGATATCTTGGTGCCTAAAAATTATGTGTGCCTCACTTATTAGACTTCTGAACATAACGTGAAATAATGTTATGAATTGTCATAATGCTAAGTGTTGGACCATGTCATATTTCTTGTAATGTAGTGTCCAATACATTCTTAAAATGAAGAAAATTGATATGTAGCCTAAAAATAGTAATTTCAAGCTTTCATTTGATATATAATACGTAGACGAAAATATATTTTTATTATTTTCATTTTTGGACATTTTCTCATGGACGTTCCCATATGGAGTCACAAGTAAATGGATAAAATTTATAATAATACCATAAAACAGTGAAAACTATAGCTATATACTAAAATGAAATTGTTAAAAAATTAACGATCACTCCAGGTTTATGAGTATAAGATTAAGCTATATAAATAGCATAAGCGCTATTCAATGTGACTATATAACAAGATTAAGATGAAGTCTGCATTTACAAATGTCGTATCGATGTGCTGATGCAAATTGGCAGAGTAGTAAGAGAGGTGAATGAGCAGCTTCAGGCGTAGTAAAAATGGACGTAACGCTCGAGACGTGTGGTCTTGTAATCTGAAAGAAAGTAGAAATTCTTATTTAGGCGTACTATGTTGAATAGATTAATAATGGAAATTATTGTGATTTGTAACCAAATGATGTTAATTCACGAAACACAAAAAGAGGGGGGCAAACAATTAAATAAAGAAATTACTTACGGAGACGGAGCAGAAGAAAATATATCCTTGTTGTAGAAAGTTCAGTCACAAATGTTGACGAACGTTACGCTTAAATTCTAAGTAACATAAAACTGAAAGGTAGAGGGGGGGGGATGGAAGCTTATTGGTGTACCGAAAATCACATGTGTAAGGAGAATTTAATTATAAAGCAGACTATGTATGTTCGGGAGTTGCTCATTCAAAAGGGATAAACCATTATTTAATGCTTGTGAAATATATAATACTTCAGCGATATTTATACGTGGACTTTATTGATAGGGTGAACGACGTGTAGTATATAATTTATATTGGTTAATTCATGACCTTGTTCTATCAGATGTGTTGTAAATTTTGATTTTCGTCTAATGTATTTGAAATCGGAAACATGTTCATTAAACCGGGTTCTGTAATTTCTGCGAGTTTGACCAATGTATTTGCTGGAACAATTCTTGCATTGTGATATATATATATATATATATATATATATATATATATATATATATATATATATATATATATATTTTTAAATCGATCTCTAGTCTGAAGCTTATTAGGATTGACGTTATTTAATTTATTATTAGTGCGGAAGGCAATATTTATTATTTATTTATTTATTTTTATTTATTTTATTTATTTTTTTTAAGATTTACTCAGATGGTTAGAAATTTATACAAAGTAGGTCATGATTGTCCATGTGTTTTTTTTTCATGTTTAGGGGTTACCGGTTCAAGAAATGTGTGTTGAGTTTTTTGTAATTTGTTCTTAGGTTGTATGACTTGAATTTGCTTGACTTGCAAATGGACAGTAGAAATATGCAGCTCGCCCTACTAATATGCCATTCGCTGAGAGCCTGTGAATGCAAGGACACATGCTTAACGATCAAGTTTATTTCGTTTCTTGCAGAGTACATACCAGTGATCCCAAACATACAAGGTGCCACGCCTGACCCAAAAGACAGACCGCATTACGCATCGCTATGGGAATTTCGCATGCCATATTCCACACCCGAATCACAAGACCAACCAAAGTGCGCATCAGTATCGGAATATCGAATTCCTGATACCACGCCAAAATCAGAAGAAAGACCGAAGAGCGCACTAATACGGGAATTTGGCATGCCAGATTCCACACCAGAATCACAAGACCAACCAAAGTGCGAATCAGTATCGGAATATCGAATTCCTGATACCACGCCAAAATCAGAAGAAAGACCGAAGAGCGCACTAATACGGGAATTTGGCATGCCAGATTCCACACCAGAATCACAAGACCAACCAAAGTGCGAATCAGTATCGGAATATCGAATTCCTGATACCACGCCAAAATCAGAAGAAAGACCGAAGAGCGCACTAATACGGGAATTTGGCATGCCAGATTCCACGCGACAATCAAACGAAATACCAAAGTGCTTATCAATCTGGAAATTTGGCATGCCAGATTACGTCCCAGAATCGGAAGCCATGCCACATTTCGCGACAATCGAATATCGCATGCGAGATCCCACGCGAGAGTCAGAAGATCGACCGAAGTGCGCATCGGTATGGGAATTTGCCATGCCATATTCCATCTCAGAGTCCAGGGCAGCACCCATGTTATGTGATATGTCAGAAGAGTTGCCACCTACCATGCCAGTTGACATGCCATCCCTCATGCCAGATTCGATGGCAACACTATCCATTGAGGACCAATTACCATCAAAAGGAGAAGAAAAAGAAGATGAAAAAGAAGAGGATGATGAAAGAAAAACGAAGAATGGCCGCTGGTCATGTCTGAGAAGTATATTTTGTGGGGCTTGCCGTCTTTTAAGGCGGAAGTTCAGATCGGTTAAGATCAGAACCCATACGAGATCAGATCAGATCAGATCCCAGGATCAGATCCCAAAATCAGATCAGATCAGATCCGAGAATCAGATCAGATCAGATCAGATCCTAGAATCAGATCAGATCAGATTAGATCCCAGAATCGGATCAGATCAGATCAGATCCAGGATTCAGATGAGATCAGATCTGATCAGATCCCAGAATCAGATGAGATCAGATCGGATCAGATCCCAGAATCAGATGAGATCAGATCGGATCAGATCCCAGAACAAGATGAGATCAGATCAGATCAGATCCCAGAATCAGATGAGATCAGATCAGATCAGATCCGAGAATCAAATGAGATCAGATCAGATCAGATCCCACAATGAGATGAGATCAGATCAGATCAGATCCCAGAACCAAATGAGATCAGATCTGATCAGATCCCAGAATCAAATGAGATCAGATCTGATAAGATCCCAGAATCAGATCAGATCGCATCAGATCAGATGAGATCAGATCAGATAATCAGACAGGATCGGATGGGGCATCGGATCGGGGATCGGATCGGATCGGATCGGGGATAGGATCGGATCGGATCGGGAGTCGGATCGGATCGGATCGGATCGGATCTGATCGGAAAAAAAGAGATCTGTAGTTATACTGTTACTATTAAAGAGAAGAGATAATTTTATTATACACTAGTGGTCAATGCCTCAATTTTTTTTTATTTGTCCCGTAGTTTTAGATGTTTATTTAAGAGTTTAAGAGTTGATGTAGGAGTTGTGTTGAGGATACTTTGTGAGTTAGTTAAAATGTATGGAGAAATTCGGGTTTTACATTTTTGTTTCATTTTATATAATCTTAATTTTTGTATTTTAGTCCAATTTCTGTTTTAGTGTTTATTTAATGAGTTTTATTCTTGCGTATTTATTTGCTTTTAATTATTTTATTTGTAAGTTTTTGCGTGATTTAATTATTTTTATCTTAATGATTACTTAATTTGTTGTTCTTTCGCAGTAATAAGTTTTGTAAATTTATGGGAATTTGCTTTGGTAATTTTGATTTATTATTGGTAAAATTTGTGCCAGAATCCGCGGTTATACAATGAATATAAGTAAATCTTTTTAGTTGAAGTAGTTAAGAGTTTTGTTAGAGGTTATTTTATTATTTTTGAGTGAAATCTTAATATTTATTATGACTCTATTTTATTTGAGGCTATGAAACCTTTTGTTTTAAACTAGGATTAGATAACCTATTATTTTAGATATAAATTATTTTTAACTTGAGTAGTATTAGTTAGGGTCTTGAAACTTAAAGAATTTGGCGGTATTTTAGTCTTTTAGAGGAATCTGTCCCTTAATCGAAAGTCCGGATTGAACCTTACCAAGATTAATATATGTATACCGCCGTTATAATGAAAATCTTCTTAGGGTTAATGACATTTTCTTAATTTAATTTTATAAATTATTTCAGGTCAAGGTGCAGTTTATGTTTTGGTGGAGATGGATTACATTTATATTTATTATTGGATTATTATTTGAAATTTTATTATGAAATTGGATTTAATTGTAATTTTTTGCAGATTGTAATAGTGATTTTGGCTCTAAAATAAAATGTAAACATCTCCCGTCGCTCTCATTCTTTATTAGTTGAGATAAGTCGTAACATAATGATTGTACCGGAAGGTGTGGCTGGGATAATAATTTAATACGGATTAAATCTTTAAGTTAAGAATTTAATTTACAATGATTAATTTCATCGTGCAATTCAATATAATCTGAAATATTATATAATTTTTCTTTCATTTTATTTTTATGTTAAACTTAATTAATTGTTTTTCTATATATTGTTGATTAAATTTTTTGCAATTATAGTTCAATTTTACTGTAAAGGTTACATGATTAACTTATAAAAGTAGATTTTTATTGTACCTTGTGTATCAGGGTTTATTAAATTATATAATAAATTTATTGTTTCCCGATTTTGAAGGATCTAATTAATTATTTTAGTTACTGTTTTATAATTATTAATAATTATTATTTAGTAGTGAAATGTTATTCGGCTTCAATGGTCTCTGGTTTTTCAAGAAATGAATTTAATTCATAGGCCTATATTATTATTATTATATTTCTATCTCTTTAGTTTTTATTTTATTAATATTAATGATATGGGGGATATGCTCTCTAACATATTTTTATAATTTTTATTATTATTTATTGATGTTGGTTTTATAATAACTATCATTTTAAATGAGTTAAATTTTTTTTTTTATTTCTTTTAGATTTTGATTTATTAATATTTAATTGTTGTATTGGAATTTTTTATTAAATTATTATTTATTGTAATTATGATGGAATTAGTAATTTTGTAATTGCATTATAAAATTTTTGTTATGATTTTAAAAGGAACTAGGCAAGTAAATTTATTCTCGCATGTTTATCAAAAACATCTTTTTTTGTATTCTAATATGAAATATGACCTGCGCACTAATTAGTTTTCAAGGGACGCCGTATTTTGAACGTGCAAAGGTAGCATAATCATTAGTCTTTTAATTGTGGACTGGAATGAATGGTCGGACGAGGAATAAACTGTTTCTTATTATTTTTGTTGAATTTAATTTTTAAGTTCAAAATCTTAAATTTATTTATAGGACGAGAAGACCCTATAGAGTTTATATATATTATTTTATTAATTTTGTTTGTTTATTTTATTTACTATTTGATATATTTTGTTTGGGGTGATGGGAAGAATTAATTAACTCTTTTTGTTTAATATACATTTATTTATGAATACTTGATCCAATTTTGTTGATTATAAGATTAAATTCCCTTAGGGATAACATAATAATCTTTTTTGAGAGTTCTTATTGATAAATGGGTTTGCGACCTCGATGTTGATTTAATTTGGGTGTAGAATTTCAATTTGTTTAGGTCTGTTCGATCTTTAAAATCTTACATGATCTGAGTTCAGACCGGCGAGAGCCAGGTCGGATTCTATCTATAATAAATTTTATATCTTAGTACGAGAGGACCAGATATTTGGAATAATGTTTTGTTTATGATTATTATTAATTGCTACTGTTTTGGCAGATAAGTGCAATGGATTTAGAATCTTTGAATATAGATTTATTCTATAAATAATATTTATGTTTAGGGAGATTTTTGGTTTATTTATTATTTTCATTTTACTAGTTATTTTTGTTATAGTTGGTATTGCCTTTTTAACCTTGTTGGAGCATAAAGTTTCCGTTTATATTCATATTCGTAAAGGTCCGAATAAGGTTGGTGTTATTGGTATTTTGCAGCCTTTTAGAGATGCAATTAAACTTTTTACTATGGAGCAGACATTTCCTTTCTTGTCTAATTATTTATGTTATTATTTTGCTCCTGTTTTTAGATTATTTTTGTCCTTGTTATTGTGATTTGTAATTCCTTACTTTACTGGATTTATTTCATTTGAGTTGGGTTTATTATTTTTTCTTTGTTATACTGGGTTTGGGTGTATATACTGTTATAATTGCTAGTTGGTCATCTAATTCTAATTATGCATTATTAGGGTGATTACGCGCTGTTTCTCAGACAATTTCTTATGAAGTTAGATTGGCTTTAATTTTGTTGTCTTTTGTATTTTTAGTAGGTAGCTATAATTTAATAATATTTTGTGGTTTTCAGATTTACATTTGAAAATTTTTTTTTTACATTTCCTTTATCAATAATTTGGTTTACTTCATGTATGGCTGAAACCAATCGCACTTCTTTTGATTTTGCTGTGGGTGAATCAGAATTGGTTTCAGGTTTTAATGTTGAATATAAAAGGGGAGGATCGGATCGTGTCGGGGATCGGATCGGATCGGAGATCGGGTTGGATCGGATCGGAGATAGGATCGGATCGGAGATCGGATCGCATCGGAGATCGGATCGGATAGTATCGTATCGGAACGGATCGGATCGGATCGGGGATCGGATAGTATCGGATCGGGGAACGGATCGGATCTGGGATCTGATCGGAGATTGGATCGGATCGGATCGGGGGTCGGATCGGATCGGATTTGATCGGAAAAGGAAAGAGATCTGTAGTTATACTGTTACTGTTAAAGAGAAGAGATAATTTTATTGTACACTAGTGGTCAATGCCTCAATTTTTTTTTATTAGTCCCGTAGTTTTAGATGTTTATTTAAGAGTTTAAGAGTTGATGTAGGAGTTGTGTTGAGGATACTTTGTGAGTTGGTTAAAATGTATGGACAAATTCGGGTTTTACATTTTTGTTTCATTTTATATAATCTTTATTTTTGTATTTAAGTCCAATTTTTGTTTTAGTATTTATTTAAATAAGTTTTATTCTTGCGTATTTATATGCTTTTAATTATTTATATGTAAGGTTTTGCGTGATTTAATTATTTTTATCTTAATGATTACTTAATTTGTTGTTCTTTCGCAGTAATAAGTTTTGAAAACTTATGGGAATTTGATTAGGTAATTTTGATTTATTATTGGTAAAAGTTGTGCCAGAATCCGCGGTTATACAATGAATATAAGTAAATCTTTTTTGTTAAAGTAGTTAAGAGTTTTGTTAGAGGTTATGTTATTATTTTTGGGTGAAATCTTAATATTTATTATGACCTTATTTTATTTGAGCCTATGAAACGTTTTGTTTTAAACTAGGATTAGATACCCTATTATTTTAGATATAAATTATTTTTAACTTTAGTAGTATTAGTTAGGGTCTTGAAACGTAAAGAATTTGGCGGTATTTTAGTCTTTTAGAGAAATCTGTCCCTTAATCGAAAGTCCGGGTTGAACCTTACCAAGATTAATATATGTATACCGCCATTATAATGAAAATATTCTTAGGGTTAATGACATTTTCTTAATTTAATTTTATAAATTATTTCAGGTCAAGGTGCATTTTATGTTTTGGTGGAGATGGATTACGCTTGTATTTATTATTGGATTAATATTTGAAATTTTATTATGAAATTGGATTTAATTGTAATTTTTTGCAGATTGTAATAGTGATTTTGGCTCTAAAATAAAATGTACACATCGCCCGTCACTTTCATTATTTATTAGTTGAGATAAGTCGTAACGTAGTGGTTGTACCGGAAGGTGTGGCTGGGATGATAATTTAATACGGATTAAATCTTTAAGTTAAGAAATTAATTTACACTGATTAATTTTATCGTGCAATTCAATATAATCTGAAATATTATATAATTTTTTTTTTCATTTTATTTTTATGTTAAAATTAATTAATTGTTTTTGTATATATTGTTGATTAAATTTTTTGCAATTATAGTTAATTTTTACTGTAAAGGTTATATGATTAATTTATAGAAGTAGATTTTTGTTGTACCTTGTGTATCAGGGTTTATTAAATTATATTATAAATTTATTGTTTCCCGATTTTGAAGGATCTAATTAATTATTTTAGTTACTGTTTTATAATTATTAATAATTATTATTTAGTAGTGAAATGTTATTCGGCTTCAATGGTTTCTGGTTTTTCAAGAAATGAATTTAATTCATATATTATTATTATTATTATTATTATTATTATTATTATATTTCTATCTCTTTAGTTTTTATTTTATTAATATTAATGATGTGGGGGATAAGCTCTCTAACATATTTTTATAATTTGTATTATTATTTATTGATGTTGGTTTTATAATAACTATCATTTTAAATGAGTTAAATTTTTTTTTTATTTTTTTTTTAGACTTTGATTTATTAATATTTAATTGTTGTATTGGAATGTTTTATTAAATTACTATTTATTTGTAATTATGATGGAATTAGTAATTTTGTAAATGTATTATATAATCTTTGTTAAGATTTTAAAAGGAACTAGGCAAGTAAATTTATTCTCGCATGTTTATCAAAAATATTTTTCTTGTATTTTAATATGAAATATGACCTGCGCACTGATTAGTTTTGAAGGGCCGCGGTATTTTGAACGTGCAAAGGTAGCATAATCATTAGTCTTTTAATTGTGGGCTGGAATGAATGGTCGGACGAGGAATATACTGTTTCTTATTATTTTTGTTGAATTTAACTTTTAAGTTCAAAAGCTTAAATTTATTTATAGGACGAGAAGACCCTATAGAGTTTATATATATTATTTTATTTATTTTGTTTGTTTATTTTATTTAATATTTGATATATTTTGTTGGGGTGATGGGAAGAATTAATTAACTCTTTTTGTTTAATATACATTTATTTATGAATACTTGATCCAATTTTGTTGATTATAAGATTAAATTGCCTTATGGATAACAGCATTATCTTTTTTGAGAGTTCTTATTGATAAATGGGTTTGCGGCCTCGATGTTGAATTAATTTGGGTGTAGAATTTCAATTTGTTCGATCTTTAAAATCTTACATTATCTGAGTTCAGACCGGCGAGAGCCAGGTCGGATTCTATCTATAATAAATTTTATATCTTAGTACGAGAGGACCAGATATTTGGAATAATGTTTTGTTTATGATTATTATTAATTGCTACTGTTTTGGCAGATAAGTGCAATGGATTTAGAATCTTTGAATATAGATTTATTCTATAAATAATATTTATGTTTAGGGAGATTTTGGTGTATTTATTATTTTTATTTTACTAGTTATTTTTGTTATAGTAGGTATTGCCTTTTTAACCTTGTTGGAGCGTAAAGTTTTCGGGTATATTCATATTCGTAAAGGTCCGAATGAGGTTGGTTTTATTGGTATTTTGCAGCCTTTTAGAGATGCAATTAAACTTTTTACTATGGAGCAGACATTTCCTTTCTTGTCTAATTATTTATGTTATTATTTTGCTCCTGTTTTTAGATTATTTTTGTCCTTGTTAGTGTGATTTGTAATTCCTTACTTTTCTGGTTTTATTTCTTTTGAGTTGGGTTTATTATTTTTTCCTTGTTGTACTGGGTTTGGGTGTATATACTGTTATAATTGCTAGTTGGTCATCTAATTCTAATTATGCATTATTAGGGTGATTACGCGCTGTTTCTCAGACAATTTCTTATGAAGTTAGATTGGCTTTAATTTTGTTGTCTTTTGTATTTTTAGTAGGTAACTATAATTTAATAATATTTTATGGTTTTCAGATTTACATTTGAATAATTTTTTTTTACATTTCCTTTATCAATAATTTGGTTTACTTCATGTATGGCTGAAACCAATCGCACTTCTTTTGATTTTGCTGAGGGTGAATCAGAATTGGTTTCATGTCTTAATGTTGAATATAGAAGTGGGGAATCGGATCGTATCGGGGATCGGAGTTCGTGTCGGATCGGAGATCGGGTTGGATCGGATCGGAGATAGGTTCGGATCGGAAATCTGATCGGAGATCGGATCGCATCGCATATCGGATCGGGGATCAGATTGGATCGGATCGGGGATCGAATCGGAATCGGATCGGATCGGGGATCGGATCGGATCGGCGATCGGATCAGGGATCGAATCTGAGATCGGATAGGATCGGGAATCGGATCGGATCGGATCGGGGGTCGAATCGGATTGGATTTGATCGGAAAAGAAAAGAGATCTGTAGTTATACTGTTACTATTAAAGAGAAGAGATAATTTTATTATACACTAGTGGTCAATGCCTCAATTTTTTTTATTGGTCCTGTAGTTTTAGATGTTTATTTAAGAGTTTCAGAGTTGATGTAGGAGTTGTGTTGAGGATACTTTGTGAGTTGGTTAAAATGTATGGAGAAATTCGGGTTTTACATTTTTGTTTCATTTTATATAATCTTTATTTTTGTATTTAAGTCCAATTTTTGTTTTAGTGTTTATTTAATGAGTTTTATTCTTGCGTATTTAATTACTTTTAATTTTTTTATATGTAAGTTTTTGCGTGATTTAATTATTCTTATCTTAATGATTACTTAATTTGTTGTTCTTTCGCAGTAATAATTTTTGTAAACTTATGGGAAATTGATTAGGTAATTTTGATTTATTATTGGTAAAATTTGTGCCAGAATCCGCGGTTATACAATGAATATAAGTAAATCTTTTTTGTTAAAGTAGTTAAGAGTTTTGTTAGAGGTTATTTTATTATTTTTGGGTGAAATCTTAATAATTATTATGACTTTATTTTATTTGAGGCTATGAAATATTTTGTTTTAAACTAGGAATAGATACCCTATTATTTTAGATATAAATTATTTTTAACTTTAGTAGTATTAGTTAGGGTCTTGAAACTTAAAGAATTTGGCGGTATTTTAGTCTTTTAGAGGAATCTGTCCCTTAATCGAAAGTCCGGGTTGAACCTTACCAAGATTAATATATGTATACCGCCATTATAATGAAAATCTTCTTAGGGTTAATGACATTTTCTTAATTTAATTTTATAAATTATTTCAGGTCAAGGTGCATTTTATGTTTTGGTGGAGATGGATTACGCTTATATTTATTATTGGATTATTATTTGAAATTTTATTATGAAATTGGATTTAATTGTAATTTTTTGCAGATTGTAATAGTGATTTTGGCTCTAAAATAAAATGTACACATCGCCCGTCACTCTCATTATTTATTAGTTGAGATAAGTCGTAACGTAGTGGTTGTACCGGAAGGTGTGGCTGGGATGATAATTTAATACGGATTAAATCTTTAAGTTAAGAAATTAATTTACACTGATTAATTTTATCGTGCAATTCAATATAATCTGAAATATTGTATAATTTTTTTTTTCATTTTATTTTTATGTTAAAATTAATTAATTGTTTTTGTATATATTGTTGATTAAATTTTTTGCAATTATAGTTAATTTTTACTGTAAAGGTTATATGATTAATTTATAGAAGTAGATTTTTGTTGTACCTTGTGTATCAGGGTTTATTAAATTATATTATAAATTTATTGTTTCCCGATTTTGAAGGATCTAATTAATTATTTTAGTTACTGTTTTATAATTATTAATAATTATTATTTAGTAGTGAAATGTTATTCGGCTTCAATGGTTTCTGGTTTTTCAAGAAATGAATTTAATTCATATATTATTATTATTATTATTATTATTATATTTCTATCTCTTTAGTTTTTATTTTATTAATATTAATGATGTGGGGGATAAGCTCTCTAACATATTTTTATAATTTTTATTATTATTTATTGATGTTGGTTTTATAATAACTATCATTTTAAATGAGTTAAATTTTTTTTTATTTCTTTTAGATTTTGATTTATTAATATTTAACTGTTGTATTGGAATTTTTTATTAAATTATTATTTATTTGTAATTATGATGGAATTAGTAATTTTGTAAATGTATTATATAATCTTTGTTAAGATTTTAAAAGGAACTAGGCAAGTAAATTTATTCTCGCATGTTTATCAAAAACATTTTTTCTTGTATTTTAATATGAAATATGACCTGCGCACTGATTAGTTTTGAAGGGCCGCGGTATTTTGAACGTGCAAAGGTAGCATAATCATTAGTCTTTTAATTGTGGGCTGGAATGAATGGTCGGACGAGGAATATACTGTTTCTTATTATTTTTGTTGAATTTAACTTTTAAGTTCAAAAGCTTAAATTTATTTATAGGACGAGAAGACCCTATAGAGTTTATATATATTATTTTATTTATTTTGTTTGTTTATTTTATTTAATATTTGATATATTTTGTTGGGGTGATGGGAAGAATTAATTAACTCTTTTTGTTTAATATACATTTATTTATGAATACTTGATCCAATTTTGTTGATTATAAGATTAAATTGCCTTATGGATAACAGCATTATCTTTTTTGAGAGTTCTTATTGATAAATGGGTTTGCGGCCTCGATGTTGAATTAATTTGGGTGTAGAATTTCAATTTGTTCGATCTTTAAAATCTTACATTATCTGAGTTCAGACCGGCGAGAGCCAGATCGGATTCTATCTATAATAAATTTTATATCTTAGTACGAGAGGACCAGATATTTGGAATAATGTTTTGTTTATGATTATTATTAATTGCTACTGTTTTGGCAGATAAGTGCAATGGATTTAGAATCTTTGAATATAGATTTATTCTATAAATAATATTTATGTTTAGGGAGATTTTGGTGTATTTATTATTTTTATTTTACTAGTTATTTTTGTTATAGTAGGTATTGCCTTTTTAACCTTGTTGGAGCGTAAAGTTTTCGGGTATATTCATATTCGTAAAGGTCCGAATGAGGTTGGTTTTATTGGTATTTTGCAGCCTTTTAGAGATGCAATTAAACTTTTTACTATGGAGCAGACATTTCCTTTCTTGTCTAATTATTTATGTTATTATTTTGCTCCTGCTTTTAGATTATTTTTGTCCTTGTTAGTGTGATTTGTAATTCCTTACTTTTCTGGTTTTATTTCTTTTGAGTTGGGTTTATTATTTTTTCCTTGTTGTACTGGGTTTGGGTGTATATACTGTTATAATTGCTAGTTGGTCATCTAATTCTAATTATGCATTATTAGGGTGATTACGCGCTGTTTCTCAGACAATTTCTTATGAAGTTAGATTGGCTTTAATTTTGTTGTCTTTTGTATTTTTAGTAGGTAACTATAATTTAATAATATTTTATGGTTTTCAGATTCACATTTGAATAATTTTTTTTTACATTTCCTTTATCAATAATTTGGTTTACTTCATGTTTGGCTGAAACCAATCGCACTTCTTTTGATTTTGCTGAGGGTGAATCAGAATTGGTTTCATGTCTTAATGTTGAATAAAGAAGTGGGGAATCGGATCGTATCGGGGATCGGAGTTCGTGTCGGATCGGAGATCGGGTTGGATCGGATCGGAGATAGGTTCGGATCGGAAATCTGATCGGAGATCGGATCGCATCGCATATCGGATCGGATCTTATCGGATCGGGGATCAGATTGGATCGGATCGGGGATCGAATCGGAATCGGATCGGATCGGGGATCGGATCGGATCGGCGATCGGATCAGGGATCGGATCTGAGATCGGATCGGATCGGGAATCGGATCGGATCGGATCGGATCGGGGGTCGGATCGGATTGGATTTGATCGGAAAAGAAAAGAGATCTGTAGTTATACTGTTACTATTAAAGAGAAGAGATAATTTTATTATACACTAGTGGTCAATGCCTCAATTTTTTTTATTGGTCCTGTAGTTTTAGATGTTTATTTAAGAGTTTCAGAGTTGATGTAGGAGTTGTGTTGAGGATACTTTGTGAGTTGGTTAAAATGTATGGAGAAATTCGGGTTTTACATTTTTGTTTCATTTTATATAATCTTTATTTTTGTATTTAAGTCCAATTTTTGTTTTAGTGTTTATTTAATGAGTTTTATTCTTGCGTATTTAATTACTTTTAATTTTTTTATATGTAAGTTTTTGCGTGATTTAATTATTCTTATCTTAATGATTACTTAATTTGTTGTTCTTTCGCAGTAACAATTTTTGTAAACTTATGGGAATTTGATTAGGTAATTTTGATTTATTATTGGTGAAATTTGTGCCAGAATCCGCGGTTATACAATGAATATAAGTAAATCTTTTTTGTTAAAGTAGTTAAGAGTTTTGTTAGAGGTTATTTTATTATTTTTGGGTGAAATCTTAATAATTATTATGACTTTATTTTATTTGAGGCTATGAAATATTTTGTTTTAAACTAGGATTAGATACCCTATTATTTTAGATATAAATTATTTTTAACTTTAGTAGTATTAGTTAGGGTCTTGAAACGTAAAGAATTTGGCGGTATTTTAGTCTTTTAGAGGAATCTGTCCCTTAATCGATAGTCCGGGTTGAACCTTACCAAGATTAATATATGTATACCGCCGTTATAATGAAAATCTCCTTATGGTTAATGACATTTTCTTAATTTAATGTTATAAATTATTTCAGGTCAAGGTGCAGTTTGTGTTTTGTTGGAGATGGTTTACATTTATATTTATTATTGGATTATTATTTGAAATTTTATTATGAAATTGGATTTAATTGTAATTTTTTGCAGATTGTAATAGTGATTTTGGCTCTAAAATAAAATGTACACATCGCCCGTCACTCTCATTATTTATTAGTTGAGATAAGTCGTAACATAGTGGTTGTACCGGAAGGTGTGGCTGGGATGATAATTTAATACGGATTAAATCTATAAGTTAAGAATTTAATTTACACTGATTAATTTTATCGTGCAATTCAATATATTCTGAAATATTATATATATATTTTTCATTTTATTTTTATGTTAAAATTAATTAATTGTTTTTGTATATATTGTTGATTAAATTTTTTGCAATTACAGTTAATTTTTACTGTAAATCTTACATGATTAATTTATAAAAGTAGATTTTTGTGTACCTTGTGTATAAGGGTTTATTAAATTATATCATAAATTTATTGTTTACCGATTTTGAAGGATCTAATTAATTATTTTAGTTACTGTTTTATAATTATTAATAATTATTATTTAGTAGTGAAATGTTATTCGGCTTCAATGGTTTCTGGTTTTTCAAGAAATTATTTTAATTCATATATTATTATTATTATTATTATTATTATATTTCTATCTCTTTAGTTTTTATTTTATTAATATTAATGATGTGGGGGATAAGCTCTCTAACATATTTTTATAATTTTTATTATTTTTTATTGATGTTGGTTTTATAATAACTATAATTTTAAGTTTGTTAAAATTTTATTTTATTTTTTTTTTTTAGATTTTGATTTATTAATATTTAATTGTTGTATTGGAATTTTTTATTAAATTATTATTTATTTGTAATTATGATGGAATTATTAATTTTGTATTTGTATTATAAAATTTTTGTTAAGATTTTAAAAGGAACTAGGCAAGTAAATTTATTCTCGCATGTTTATCAAAAACATTTTTCTTGTATTTTAATATGAAATATGACCTGCGCACTGATTAGTTTTGAAGGGCCGCGGTATTTTGAACGTGCAAAGATAGCATAATTATTAGTCTTTTAATTGTGGACTGGAATGAATGGTCGGACGAGGAATATACTGTTTCTTATTATTTTTGTTGAATTTAATTTTTAAGTTCAAAAGCTTAAATTTATTTATAGGACGAGAAGACCCTATAGAGTTTATATATATTATTTTATTTATTTTGTTTGTTTATTTTATTTAATATTTGATATATTTTGTTGGGGTGATGGGAAGAATTAATTAACTATTTTTGTTTAATATACATTTATTTATGAATACTTGATCCAATTTTGTTGATTATAAGATTAAATTGCCTTAGGGATAAGAGCATTATCTTTTTTGAGAGTTCTTATTGATAAATGGGTTTGCGGCCTCGATGTTGAATTAATTTGGGTGTAGAATTTCAATTTGTTTAGGTCTGTTCGATCTTTAAAATCTTACATTATCTGAGTTCAGACCGGCGAGAGCCAGGTCGGATTCTATCTATAATAAATTTTATATCTTATTACGAGAGGACCAGATATTTGGAATAATGTTTTGTTTATGATTATTATTAATTGCTACTGTTTTGGCAGATAAGTGCAATGGATTTAGAATCTTTGAATATAGATTTATTCTATAAATAATATTTATGTTAAGGGAGATTTTGGTTTATTTATTATTTTTATTTTACTAGTTATTTTTGTTATAGTAGGTATTGCCTTTTTAACCTTGTTGGAGCGTAAAGTTTTCGGGTATATTCATATTCGTAAAGGTCCGAATGAGGTTGGTTTTATTGGTATTTTGCAGCCTTTTAGAGATGCAATTAAACTTTTTACTATGGAGCAGACATTTCCTTTCTTGTCTAATTATTTATGTTATTATTTTGCTCCTGTTTTTAGATTATTTTTGTCCTTGTTAGTGTGATTTGTAATTCCTTACTTTTCTGGTTTTATTTCTTTTGAGTTGGGTTTATTATTTTTTCCTTGTTGTACTGGGTTTGGGTGTATATACTGTTATAATTGCTAGTTGGTCATCTAATTCTAATTATGCATTATTAGGGTGATTACGCGCTGTTTCTCAGACAATTTCTTATGAAGTTAGATTGGCTTTAATTTTGTTGTCTTTTGTATTTTTAGTAGGTAACTATAATTTAATAATATTTTATGGTTTTCAGATTTACATTTGAATAATTTTTTTTTACATTTCCTTTATCAATAATTTGGTTTACTTCATGTTTGGCTGAAACCAATCGCACTTCTTTTGATTTTGCTGAGGGTGAATCAGAATTGGTTTCATGTCTTAATGTTGAATATAGAAGTGGGGAATCGGATCGTATCGGGGATCGGAGTTCGTGTCGGATCGGAGATCGGGTTGGATCGGATCGGAGATAGGTTCGGATCGGAAATCTGATCGGAGATCGGATCGCATCGCATATCGGATCGGGGATCAGATTGGATCGGATCGGGGATCGAATCGGAATCGGATCGGATCGGGGATCGGATCGGATCGGCGATCGGATCAGGGATCGAATCTGAGATCGGATCGGATCGGGAATCGGATCGGATCGGATCGGGGGTCGGATCGGATTGGATTTGATCGGAAAAGAAAAGAGATCTGTAGTTATACTGTTACTATTAAAGAGAAGAGATAATTTTATTATACACTAGTGGTCAATGCCTCAATTTTTTTTATTGGTCCTGTAGTTTTAGATGTTTATTTAAGAGTTTCAGAGTTGATGTAGGAGTTGTGTTGAGGATACTTTGTGAGTTGGTTAAAATGTATGGAGAAATTCGGGTTTTACATTTTTGTTTCATTTTATATAATCTTTATTTTTGTATTTAAGTCCAATTTTTGTTTTAGTGTTTATTTAATGAGTTTTATTCTTGCGTATTTAATTACTTTTAATTTTTTTATATGTAAGTTTTTGCGTGATTTAATTATTCTTATCTTAATGATTACTTAATTTGTTGTTCTTTCGCAGTAATAATTTTTGTAAACTTATGGGAATTTGATTAGGTAATTTTGATTTATTATTGGTAAAATTTGTGCCAGAATCCGCGGTTATACAATGAATATAAGTAAATCTTTTTTGTTAAAGTAGTTAAGAGTTTTGTTAGAGGTTATTTTATTATTTTTGGGTGAAATCTTAATAATTATTATGACTTTATTTTATTTGAGGCTATGAAATATTTTGTTTTAAACTAGGAATAGATACCCTATTATTTTAGATATAAATTATTTTTAACTTTAGTAGTATTAGTTAGGGTCTTGAAACTTAAAGAATTTGGCGGTATTTTAGTCTTTTAGAGGAATCTGTCCCTTAATCGAAAGTCCGGGTTGAACCTTACCAAGATTAATATATGTATACCGCCATTATAATGAAAATCTTCTTAGGGTTAATGACATTTTCTTAATTTAATTTTATAAATTATTTCAGGTCAAGGTGCATTTTATGTTTTGGTGGAGATGGATTACGCTTATATTTATTATTGGATTATTATTTGAAATTTTATTATGAAATTGGATTTAATTGTAATTTTTTGCAGATTGTAATAGTGATTTTGGCTCTAAAATAAAATGTACACATCGCCCGTCACTCTCATTATTTATTAGTTGAGATAAGTCGTAACGTAGTGGTTGTACCGGAAGGTGTGGCTGGGATGATAATTTAATACGGATTAAATCTTTAAGTTAAGAAATTAATTTACACTGATTAATTTTATCGTGCAATTCAATATAATCTGAAATATTGTATAATTTTTTTTTTTCATTTTATTTTTATGTTAAAATTAATTAATTGTTTTTGTATATATTGTTGATTAAATTTTTTGCAATTATAGTTAATTTTTACTGTAAAGGTTATATGATTAATTTATAGAAGTAGATTTTTGTTGTACCTTGTGTATCAGGGTTTATTAAATTATATTATAAATTTATTGTTTCCCGATTTTGAAGGATCTAATTAATTATTTTAGTTACTGTTTTATAATTATTAATAATTATTATTTAGTAGTGAAATGTTATTCGGCTTCAATGGTTTCTGGTTTTTCAAGAAATGAATTTAATTCATATATTATTATTATTATTATTATTATTATTATTATTATTATTATTATTATATATATTATTAAAATTCTTTCTCTTTAGTTTTTATTTTATTAATATTAATGATGTGGGGGATAAGCTCTCTAACATATTTTTATAATTTTTATTATTATTTATTGATGTTGGTTTTATAATAACTATCATTTTAAATGAGTTAAATTTTTTTTTTATTTCTTTTAGATTTTGATTTATTAATATTTAATTGTTGTATTGGAATTTTTTATTAAATTATTATTTATTTGTAATTATGATGGAATTAGTAATTTTGTAAATGTATTATATAATCTTTGTTAAGATTTTAAAAGGAACTAGGCAAGTAAATTTATTCTCGCATGTTTATCAAAAACATTTTTTCTTGTATTTTAATATGAAATATGACCTGCGCACTGATTAGTTTTGAAGGGCCGCGGTATTTTGAACGTGCAAAGGTAGCATAATCATTAGTCTTTTAATTGTGGGCTGGAATGAATGGTCGGACGAGGAATATACTGTTTCTTATTATTTTTGTTGAATTTAACTTTTAAGTTCAAAAGCTTAAATTTATTTATAGGACGAGAAGACCCTATAGAGTTTATATATATTATTTTATTTATTTTGTTTGTTTATTTTATTTAATATTTGATATATTTTGTTGGGGTGATGGGAAGAATTAATTAACTCTTTTTGTTTAATATACATTTATTTATGAATACTTGATCCAATTTTGTTGATTATAAGATTAAATTGCCTTATGGATAACAGCATTATCTTTTTTGAGAGTTCTTATTGATAAATGGGTTTGCGGCCTCGATGTTGAATTAATTTGGGTGTAGAATTTCAATTTGTTCGATCTTTAAAATCTTACATTATCTGAGTTCAGACCGGCGAGAGCCAGATCGGATTCTATCTATAATAAATTTTATATCTTAGTACGAGAGGACCAGATATTTGGAATAATGTTTTGTTTATGATTATTATTAATTGCTACTGTTTTGGCAGATAAGTGCAATGGATTTAGAATCTTTGAATATAGATTTATTCTATAAATAATATTTATGTTTAGGGAGATTTTGGTGTATTTATTATTTTTATTTTACTAGTTATTTTTGTTATAGTAGGTATTGCCTTTTTAACCTTGTTGGAGCGTAAAGTTTTCGGGTATATTCATATTCGTAAAGGTCCGAATGAGGTTGGTTTTATTGGTATTTTGCAGCCTTTTAGAGATGCAATTAAACTTTTTACTATGGAGCAGACATTTCCTTTCTTGTCTAATTATTTATGTTATTATTTTGCTCCTGCTTTTAGATTATTTTTGTCCTTGTTAGTGTGATTTGTAATTCCTTACTTTTCTGGTTTTATTTCTTTTGAGTTGGGTTTATTATTTTTTCCTTGTTGTACTGGGTTTGGGTGTATATACTGTTATAATTGCTAGTTGGTCATCTAATTCTAATTATGCATTATTAGGGTGATTACGCGCTGTTTCTCAGACAATTTCTTATGAAGTTAGATTGGCTTTAATTTTGTTGTCTTTTGTATTTTTAGTAGGTAACTATAATTTAATAATATTTTATGGTTTTCAGATTCACATTTGAATAATTTTTTTTTACATTTCCTTTATCAATAATTTGGTTTACTTCATGTTTGGCTGAAACCAATCGCACTTCTTTTGATTTTGCTGAGGGTGAATCAGAATTGGTTTCATGTCTTAATGTTGAATATAGAAGTGGGGAATCGGATCGTATCGGGGATCGGAGTTCGTGTCGGATCGGAGATCGGGTTGGATCGGATCGGAGATAGGTTCGGATCGGAAATCTGATCGGAGATCGGATCGCATCGCATATCGGATCGGATCTTATCGGATCGGGGATCAGATTGGATCGGATCGGGGATCGAATCGGAATCGGATCGGATCGGGGATCGGATCGGATCGGCGATCGGATCAGGGATCGGATCTGAGATCGGATCGGATCGGGAATCGGATCGGATCGGATCGGATCGGGGGTCGGATCGGATTGGATTTGATCGGAAAAGAAAAGAGATCTGTAGTTATACTGTTACTATTAAAGAGAAGAGATAATTTTATTATACACTAGTGGTCAATGCCTCAATTTTTTTTATTGGTCCTGTAGTTTTAGATGTTTATTTAAGAGTTTCAGAGTTGATGTAGGAGTTGTGTTGAGGATACTTTGTGAGTTGGTTAAAATGTATGGAGAAATTCGGGTTTTACATTTTTGTTTCATTTTATATAATCTTTATTTTTGTATTTAAGTCCAATTTTTGTTTTAGTGTTTATTTAATGAGTTTTATTCTTGCGTATTTAATTACTTTTAATTTTTTTATATGTAAGTTTTTGCGTGATTTAATTATTCTTATCTTAATGATTACTTAATTTGTTGTTCTTTCGCAGTAACAATTTTTGTAAACTTATGGGAATTTGATTAGGTAATTTTGATTTATTATTGGTAAAATTTGTGCCAGAATCCGCGGTTATACAATGAATATAAGTAAATCTTTTTTGTTAAAGTAGTTAAGAGTTTTGTTAGAGGTTATTTTATTATTTTTGGGTGAAATCTTAATAATTATTATGACTTTATTTTATTTGAGGCTATGAAATATTTTGTTTTAAACTAGGATTAGATACCCTATTATTTTAGATATAAATTATTTTTAACTTTAGTAGTATTAGTTAGGGTCTTGAAACGTAAAGAATTTGGCGGTATTTTAGTCTTTTAGAGGAATCTGTCCCTTAATCGATAGTCCGGGTTGAACCTTACCAAGATTAATATATGTATACCGCCGTTATAATGAAAATCTCCTTATGGTTAATGACATTTTCTTAATTTAATGTTATAAATTATTTCAGGTCAAGGTGCAGTTTGTGTTTTGTTGGAGATGGTTTACATTTATATTTATTATTGGATTATTATTTGAAATTTTATTATGAAATTGGATTTAATTGTAATTTTTTGCAGATTGTAATAGTGATTTTGGCTCTAAAATAAAATGTACACATCGCCCGTCACTCTCATTATTTATTAGTTGAGATAAGTCGTAACATAGTGGTTGTACCGGAAGGTGTGGCTGGGATGATAATTTAATACGGATTAAATCTATAAGTTAAGAATTTAATTTACACTGATTAATTTTATCGTGCAATTCAATATATTCTGAAATATTATATATATATTTTTCATTTTATTTTTATGTTAAAATTAATTAATTGTTTTTGTATATATTGTTGATTAAATTTTTTGCAATTACAGTTAATTTTTACTGTAAATCTTACATGATTAATTTATAAAAGTAGATTTTTGTGTACCTTGTGTATAAGGGTTTATTAAATTATATCATAAATTTATTGTTTACCGATTTTGAAGGATCTAATTAATTATTTTAGTTACTGTTTTATAATTATTAATAATTATTATTTAGTAGTGAAATGTTATTCGGCTTCAATGGTTTCTGGTTTTTCAAGAAATTATTTTAATTCATATATTATTATTATTATTATTATTATTATTATTATATTTCTATCTCTTTAGTTTTTATTTTATTAATATTAATGATGTGGGGGATAAGCTCTCTAACATATTTTTATAATTTTTATTATTTTTTATTGATGTTGGTTTTATAATAACTATAATTTTAAGTTTGTTAAAATTTTATTTTATTTTTTTTTTTTAGATTTTGATTTATTAATATTTAATTGTTGTATTGGAATTTTTTATTAAATTATTATTTATTTGTAATTATGATGGAATTATTAATTTTGTATTTGTATTATAAAATTTTTGTTAAGATTTTAAAAGGAACTAGGCAAGTAAATTTATTCTCGCATGTTTATCAAAAACATTTTTCTTGTATTTTAATATGAAATATGACCTGCGCACTGATTAGTTTTGAAGGGCCGCGGTATTTTGAACGTGCAAAGATAGCATAATTATTAGTCTTTTAATTGTGGACTGGAATGAATGGTCGGACGAGGAATATACTGTTTCTTATTATTTTTGTTGAATTTAATTTTTAAGTTCAAAAGCTTAAATTTATTTATAGGACGAGAAGACCCTATAGAGTTTATATATATTATTTTATTTATTTTGTTTGTTTATTTTATTTAATATTTGATATATTTTGTTGGGGTGATGGGAAGAATTAATTAACTATTTTTGTTTAATATACATTTATTTATGAATACTTGATCCAATTTTGTTGATTATAAGATTAAATTGCCTTAGGGATAAGAGCATTATCTTTTTTGAGAGTTCTTATTGATAAATGGGTTTGCGGCCTCGATGTTGAATTAATTTGGGTGTAGAATTTCAATTTGTTTAGGTCTGTTCGATCTTTAAAATCTTACATTATCTGAGTTCAGACCGGCGAGAGCCAGGTCGGATTCTATCTATAATAAATTTTATATCTTATTACGAGAGGACCAGATATTTGGAATAATGTTTTGTTTATGATTATTATTAATTGCTACTGTTTTGGCAGATAAGTGCAATGGATTTAGAATCTTTGAATATAGATTTATTCTATAAATAATATTTATGTTAAGGGAGATTTTGGTTTATTTATTATTTTTATTTTACTAGTTATTTTTGTTATAGTTGGTATTGCCTTTTTAACCTTGTTGGAGCGTAAAGTTTTCGGGTATATTCATATTCGTAAAGGTCCGAATGAGGTTGGTTTTATTGGTATTTTGCAGCCTTTTAGAGATGCAATTAAACTTTTTACTAGGGAGCAGACATTTCCTTTCTTGTCTAATTATTTATGTTATTATTTTGCTCCTGTTTTTAGATTATTTTTGTCCTTGTTAGTGTGATATGTAATTCCTTACTTTACTGGTTTTATTTCTTTTGTGTTGGGTTTATTATTTTTTCTTTGTTGTACTGGGTTTGGGTGTATATACTGTTATAATTGCTAGTTGGTCATCTAATTCTAATTATGCATTATTAGGGTGATTACGCGCTGTTTCTCAGACAATTTCTTATGAAGTTAGATTGGCTTTAATTTTGTTGTCTTTTGTATTTTTAGTAGGTAACTATAATTTAATAATATTTTATGGTTTTCAGATTTACATTTGAATAATTTTTTTTTACATTTCCTTTATCAATAATTTGGTTTACTTCATGTATGGCTGAAACCAATCGCACTTCTTTTGATTTTGCTGAGGGTGAATTAGAATTGGTTTCAGGTCTCAATGTTGCATATAGAAGTAGGGGATCGGATCGTATCGGGGATCGGATCGGGTCGGATCGGAGATCGGGTGGGATCGGAGATCGGTTCGGATCGGTTCGGAGATCGGATCGCATCGGATATCGGATCGAATGGAATCGGATCGGATGGGGGATCGAATCGGAATCGGATCCGATCGGGGATCGGATAGTGTCGGATCGGGGATCGGATCTGAGATCGGATCGGATCGGATCGGGGGTCGGATCGGATCGGATTTGATCGGAAAAGAAAAGAGATCTGTAGATATACTGTTACTATTAGAGAGAAGAGATAATTTTATTATACACTAGTGGTCAATGCCTCAATTTTTTTTTATTGGTCCCGTAGTTTTAGATGTTTATTTAAGAGTTTAAGAGTTGATGTAGGAGTTGTGTTGAGGATACTTTGTGAGTTGGTTAAAATGTATGGAGAAATTCGGGTTTTACATTTTTGTTTCTTTTTATATAATCTTTATTTTTGTATTTAAGTCCAATTTTTGTTTTAGTGTTTATTTAATGAGTTTTATTCTTGCGTATTTATTTGCTTTTAATTTTTTTATATGTAAGTTTTTGCGTGATTTAATTATTTTTATCTTAATGGTTACTTAATAATGTTGTTCATTCGCAGTAATAATTTTTGTAAACTTATGGGAATTTGATTTGGTAATTTTGATTTATTATTGGTAAAATTTGTGCCAGAATCCGCGGTTATACAATGAATATAAGTAAATCATTTTGTTAAAGTTGTTAAGAGTTTTGTTAGAGTTTATTTTATTATATTTGTGTGAAATCTTTTTATTTATTATGATTTTATTTTATTTGAGGCTATGAAATATTTTGTTTTAAACTAGGATTAGATACCCTATTATTTTAGTTATAAATTATTTTTAACTTTAGTAGTATTAGTTAGCGTCTTGAAACTTAAAGAATTTGGCGGTATTTTAGTCATTTAGAGGAATCTGTCCCTTAATCGATAGTCCGGGTTGAACCTTACCAAGATTAATATATGTATACCGCCGTTATAATGAAAATCTTCTTAGGGTTAATGACATTTTCTTAATTTAATTTTATAAATTATTTCTGGTCAAGGTGCAGTTTATGTTTTGGTGGAGATGGATTACATTTATATTTATTATTGGATTATTATTTGAAATTTTATTATGAAATTGGATTTAATTGTAATTTTTTGCAGATTGTAATAGTGATTTTGGCTCTAAAATAAAATGTACACATCGCCCGTCACTCTCATTATTTATTAGTAGAGATAAGTCGTAACATAGTGGTTGTACCGGAAGGTGTGTCTGGGATGATAATTTAATACGGATTAAATCTTTAAGTTAAGAAATTAATTTACACTGATTAATTTTATCGTGCAATTCAATATAATCTGAAATATTATATATATTTTTTTTCATTTTATTTTTATGTTAAAATTAATCAATTGTTTTTGTATATATTGTTGATTAAATTTTTTGCAATTACAGTTCATTTTTACTGTAAATGTTATATGATTAATTTATAAAAGTAGATTTTTGTTGTACCCTCTGTATCAGGGTTTATTAAATTATATTATAAATTTATTGTTTCCCGATTTTGAAGGATCTAATTAATTATTTTAGTTACTGTTTTATAATTATTAATAATTATTATTTAGTAGTGAAATGTTATTCGGCTTCAATGGTCTCTGGTTTTTCAAGAAATGAATTTAATTCATAGGCCTATATTGTTATTAATATATTTCTATCTTTTTAGTTTTTATTTTAATAATATTAATGATATTGGGGATAAGCTCTCTAACATATTTTTATAATTTTTATTATTTGTTATTGATGTTGGTTTTATAATAACTATCATTTTAAGTTTGTTAAAATTTTATTTTGTTTTTTTTTTTCAGATTTTGATTTATTAATATTTAATTGTTGTATTGGAATTTTTTATTAAATTATTATTTATTTGTAATTATGATGGAATTAGTAATTTTGTAATTGTATTATAAATTTTTTTTAAGGTTTTTAAAAGGAACTAGGCAAGTAAATTTATTCTCGCATGTTTATCAAAAACATTTTTTCTTGTATTTTAATATGAAATATGACCTGCGCACTGATAAGTTTTGAAGGGCCACGGTGTTTTGACCGTGCAAAGGTAGCATAATCATTAGTCTTTTAATTGTGGACTGGAATGAATGCTCGGACGAGGAATATACTGTTTCTTATTATTTTTGTTGAATTTAATTTTTAAGTTCATAAGCTTATATTTATTTATAGGACGAGAAGACCCTATAGAGTTTATATATATTATTTTATTTATTTTGTTTGTTTATTTTATTTAATATTTGATATATTTTTTTGGGGTGATGGGAAGAATTAATTAACTCTTTTTGTTTAATATACATTTATTTATGAATACTTGATCCAATTTTGTTCATTATAAGATTAAATTACCTTAGGGATAACAGCATAATCTTTTTTGAGAGTTCTTATTGATAAATGGGTTTGCGACCTCGATGTTGATTTAATTTGGGTGTAGAATTTCAATTTGTTTAGGTCTGTTCGATCTTTAAAATCCTACATGATCTGAGTTCAGACCGGCGAGAGCCAGGTCGGATTCTATCTATAATAAATTTTATATCTTAGTACGAGAGGACCAGATATTTGGAATAATGTTTTGTTTATGATTATTATTAATTGCTACTGTTTTGGCAGATAAGTGCAATGGATTTAGAATCTTTGAATATAGAGTTATTCTATAAATAATATTTATGTTTAGGGACATTTTTGTTTTATTTATTATTTTTATTTTACTAGTTATTTTTGTTATAGTTGGTATTGCCCTTTTAACCTTGTTGGAGCGTAAAGTTTTCGGGTATACTCATATTCGTAAAGGTCCGAATAAGGTTGGTTTTATTGGTATTTTGCAGCCTTTTAGAGATGCAATTAAACTTTTTACTATGGAGCAGACATTTCCTTTCTTGTCTAATTATTTATGTTATTATTTTGTTCCTGTTTTTAGATTATTTTTGTCCTTGTTGGTGTGATTTGTAATTCCTTACTTTTCTGGTTTTATTTCTTTTGAGTTGGTTTATTATTTTTTCTTTGTTGTACTAGTTTGGGTGTTTATACTGTTATAATTGCTGGTTGGTCATCTAATTCTAATTATGCATTATTAGGCTGATTACGCGCTGTTGCTCAGACAATATCTTATGAAGTTAGATTGGCTTTAATTTTGTTGTCTTTTGTATTTTTAGTAGGTAGCTATAATTTAATAATATATTATGGTTTTCAGATTTACATTTGAATAATTTTTTTTTACATTTCCTTTAACAATAATTTGGTTTACTTCATGTTTGGGTGAAAGCAATCGCTCTACTTTTGATTATGCTGAGGGTGAATGAGAATTTTTTTCAGATTGTAATGTTGAATATAAAAGTGGTGGTTTTATATTAATTTGTTTGGCTGAATATGCTAGCATTTTTTTTATGAGAATATTATTTTGTATCATTTTTTTGGGTAGTGATATTAATTCTATATTTTTTTTATTTTAGGCTTTCTTTTTTTCTTTTATATTTATTTGGGTTCGTGGTACAATACCTCTTTATCATAATGATAGGTTGATATATTTGGCTTGGAGGAGATTTTTAACCTTATCATTAAATTATTCACTGTTTTTCTTGGGTATTAAGATTTATTTATTTTTATTATTAATTTAAGTAAAGTTATTAGAAGATTTTAACTTCTTTCTTATGCTTTCAAAACATATACATTTCTTTAAAGCTTTTTAACTTTAATTATTTTAATTATCTCAAAATTTTATTATTATTGGGTGGATAACGTAATGTAAGAAATATAAAACTGTTAAGATTTGTCCAGTAATAATATAAGGATCTTCTACTGGTCGTGCTCCAATTCATGTTAATAAGATTACAATATTTGTTATTAATCAAAATATAATTTGATTAATAGCATAAAAATTGTATACCTCGGAAATTTGAATCATATATAGGTATAATAAACAAAATTGCATATGCAAATAGAAAGTATCATTCTGGTTGAATATGAACTGGGGTAACTAATGGGTTTGCTGGAGTAAATCGGACCGGACCGGATCGGATCGCATCGGGGATCGGTTCGGATCGGTGATCGGATCGTATCGGGGATCAGATCGGGTCGGATCGGAGTTCGGGTCGGATCGGAGATCGGATCGGATCGGGTCGGAGATCGGATCAGATCGGGTCGGAGATCGGATCAGATCGGGTCGGAGATCGGATCGGATCGGATCGGGGAATGCTCTTGCCCACATGGTAGGGAGGTTGGGATGGGCAGGGCGGAACTCGTCATGCAGCCACCTCCACGTGGTGAGTTCTGGGTTGTTTCATTTCATAGAGAATTAAACAAGCAAAGAGCTGCATCTCAACTGTGAATAATGATGATGATATGGTTTATTTAACGACGCTCGCAACAGGAGAGGTGTGCCGGAATTTTGCCCCTGAGTAGTTCTTTTACATGCCAGTAAACCTACTGACATGAGCCTGTCGCATTTAAACACACTTAAATATCATCGTCCTGGGCCAGAATCGAACCCGCAACCTCGAGCACAGAAGGCCAGCACTATGCCAACTACGCTACCGATGCTGACTCTCAACTGTGAATGATGGTAAGAAAATGTACAGGATAAAAGGAGTTCAATAACAGTAATTTCACATACTAAATCCTTGAGATAAATGGAATAGAATCTTCCTTCGCCATTTTTGTTTTCATTTAATAAGAAATCGGTTTTTTTTCTAGGAATGGTCGCTGTGAATTCAGTAGCACTTGCCAACAGGCGGAAACGCTCTTTCCTGCAGCTCTGATGGCAGTCACGAGGAGACTGCGCTTACACCTCATCTCCGCCGTGCTCAAGTTTAAGGTGAAGTACGCGTCTTGTAGCAGCCTTGCAAAATGCCTATTCATAAACTGATTTACTATTAATACAAGTATTAAAATAGTTACTCTTAAACTGCAAATGTAACAGAAACAATGCAAAATTATTTGTTGCAACTGGAAAGTGTAATGTAGACATGTTCACAAGATGTGTGTTCATAAATTTGTTTAAAAGGTAATGGTATCAAAAATAATATAGCGATGTATGCAAAAATTTGTGAAATGATAGCGTTTTAAGCATGAGAGTTGAAGATTGCCCACAGATCCGAAGGGAATTTATGTTTTCAGTATTTCTAATTAGCGTGCTTAAAAATTATTTAGGCACGGAAATTTACTTTTAGATACGCTAATTTGTGGTTGTAGAAATCAGTGACTTTTCGATACTAAAATGGGAATCGAAAAGTCGTCTTTATGAAATAACTATCTGAAAAATAATAACATTATTTCTGAGAAATGTAAGCTCAAAGCAATTATATGTTAGAGAACTTTTCCAGTTACACTATGCTTAGGATCCGTCTCCCAAAGGACTATTACCGAAATCGTTCCGTCCCGTATAATCTTTATTCATTCTTACATTCAGGTAGAATATTAGGAATAGTTTTCAATTTAGTGCTTAAACTTCACAAAATGTAACAAGGATAAAAGAAGCAGAAACACACACTAATTAACAGACTCCATTAAAACAAGAGAATAAAAATATTACATTTTCTTCAGAAAAAAATACATTGAGGTATGATTAGGGTGACTGAACGAGATAAAAAATCTTCAAAATTGCTCCTTGGCTGCTCAGGATAAGAAGTCAGCATATTCAAAGAAAAATCGGGTTTCCAATCATGTAATGAGACATAATTTGTCAATCATTTAAGAACTAATTGCTGTATATTTTCCATTCTTAACATCACGCTCTCATAACTTGAAGGGTTGTCTACTGTGCTAAGTCTTTCGCATCTCACTAGTTAGTCTCTAATTGTTTGGATAGCCAGGTGACCTGGGAGATTAAGCAGTCTTCAGTTTTTGGGGACATAGCCCTTTTGATAGTACCAGAAAGTAGGCCCTAATTCTGAATCGTCCGAGATGTTAAGTGTCTGCGTACTGCCGAAATCCAAGCCGAGGACACCTAGAATATTATCAAATGCATTATAATTGTTATGTTTGTTTTTTGGCTCCGGTTAATACTAGTGAATGGGACTAATTTAATAAGCCACACAAGTGTTAAATCTATTATGGTAGTCCTGAATTAAGGAGCGGAGGAACGGGGTAAATAGAATTTGCTGCAGATTGAATGCTGACCCTTCAGGTGAGTGGCTACTAGCTTATTTCACTGTAATGCTGTTGTGCTGTACACGTGCAAGACAAGGTAGGTTAAAGCTGTTGAGTTCTCACAATAAACAGTAAAATCATTGTGTACCTACTTTTAACATTTCACATCACTGATTGAAGACTAAAAACAAAACGAAACTCAGAGATTATGAATGTAGGTTGAAGATTGGAACATTGGCCCACAGTTCCAATTGCTTAATTTCAAGTTAACTGGAATCAAATGAAATTTGATATTTTTGATTATGACAGTAACTATGTGATTTAAAATATACACTATAGGCTACATTTGTAAACTCTTTCAACCAGTAAATTTGAATACAAATGGGAACTGTACTGATTATATTAATCAACTTACTAAGTCTCTTTATAATTTCGGTATATTTAAAGATTTACTTGTCTAAAATCACGTCATCTTTAACTATTTCAGCCGTTAAAATTTAATTCTTGTAAAACATTAAGAATGCAATTGACGTTCGGAAACCAATTTTTTTACAACTGCAATATTGCAATAATATCTTGATAATCATACTTTCATAAAGGTAGACAAACAGACAGACAGACAGGCAGGCAGGCAGGCAGGCAGGCAGGCAGGCAGGCAGGCAGGCAGGCAGGCAGACAGATAGTTAGATATATAGATGGATATTTATTGAGCATATTATGCATACAGATTCACTACACTATCAGAACTTTCTCTTAAATCCAATGCACGGGTCTTTTGATCGTACGTACTTTACAAAATATGTCCTACTTTGTAGGTTTCACCTCCATCAACTATTTCATAAAGTACGTAATGTGAACCATGCAGAACGCATTCTAGGGACAAAAATTAAATGATTAAGTTCACGTATCCGTGACGGAATTACGCCGAGCATTCACGGAAACAAACAGCGGGAGTAGCGTGGGAATTTTTCCAGTGGTCGGCCTATCTACATGATGTCAACTATCCTTATTTCACCTATCGAGCTCAGTAACTCTCAAATGATGTTCGCTATGAGAGAAAGAGAATTAATGTTATATGATATAAAGAAAACTAATTCAAGAGCAGTAGCGATTCGTGATATTTTTTGTATGTAAGATATATAATTGACGATTGATGACCAAGACAAACTAATAATAATAATAACAATAATAATAATAATAATTATAATAAAATAATAATAATAATAATAATAATAATAATAATAATAATAATAATAACATAACAATAATACTTACTTACTTTCTTACTGGCATTTAAGGAACCCGGATGTTCATTGCCTCCCTCACGTAAGCTCGCCATCGGTCCCTATCCTGAGCAAGACCAATCCAGTCTCTATCATCATATCCCACCTCCCTCCCTCCCTCCCTCCCTCTTCCCATCTACGTCTCGGCCTTTCCAAAGGTCTTTTTCCCCTCCGGCCTCCCAACTAACACTCTATATGCATTTCTGGATTCGCCCATACGTGCTACATGCCCTGTCCATCTCAAACGTCTGGATTTAATGTTCCTAATTATGTCAGGTGAAGAATACAATGCGTGCAGTTGTGTTGTGTAACTATCTCCATTCTCCTGTAACTTCATCCCTCTTAGCCCAAATATTTTCCTAAGCATCTTATTCTCAAACACCCTTAACCTATGTTCGTCTCTCAAAGTGAGAGTCCAAGTTTTACAACCATAAGGAACAACCGGTAATATAACTGTTTTATAAATTGTAACTTTCAGATTTTTTGACAGCAGACTGGATGATAAACACTTCTCAACCGAATAATAACAGGCATTTCCCATATTTATTCTGTGTTTAATTTCCTCCCGAGTATCATTTATATTTGTTACTGTTGCTCCCAGGTATTTGAATTTTTCCACCTCTTCAAAAGATAAATTTCCAATTTTTATATTTCCATTTCGTACGATATTCTCGTCACGAGACAGAATCATATACTTTGTCTTTTCGGGATTTACTTCCAAACCTATCTCAATAATAATAATAATAATAATAATAATAATAATAATAATAATAATAATAATAATAATCATTATCATCATCATCATCATCATCCTTGCATGTATTGGGCCTAGTGCCCCGTTACGGTCTCTTGCCAACGCTTGAACGGTCTGCCCAAGGATCTCTTGCCCACAGGATGGTAATTTAAAATTTGGCGTGGAATTCTAGGACAAGGCATTCTGATGACATGTGATCTCCTATTTTTTCAGTATTTCTGTAGGTATTCCGTAATCGGTTCAATCTGCAATTCTTTCATAATGTCAAAATTTCTAATGTGATCCAGTCTCGTGTATTCTGCAGTACGAAGCATAAATCTCATTTCTGCCGCCATTAATCTTTGTGAATCAATATTACGAATCGTCCAAGCTTCACTACCAAAACAGAGTATAGGTCTGGCCAATGTTTTATAAATTGTGGTGCGCGTGTGTTTTAGTACTAAGGTTAGTTTGAATATCTGATTAATTATCCCCATTGTTCTGTTGAATTTAATAATTTTCTCATTCAAATCTTTTTCTTCTTCATTATGAAATTTGGTAGTCGAGATAACTAAAATTTTTAACTTGTTCGATGATCTTATTATTGATGCAAATTTTGCTACGGACTGGTTGCTTTCCTAAAAAAGCCATCACTTTATATTTGACAGTTGAAATTTCCATATTGAAACTTGAAAGTTGTAAACCAAACATTGTAAATTATCTTCTGAAGTTGTCATAAACACAATATAATCATCTGGGAACCGAGTCATGGCGGTATAACCATTACATCTAGTACAGAGGAAATGCTGTACTCCCATGCCTATCCAGAGGCTATAGGTGGCAACCCCACCACTGGACTTACTTCCTCCAGGCTAGTAACCTGTTGGAAGGACATCTTCTTACTAAAAAGTCTCTACAAACACACAATAATAATAATAATAATAATAATAATAATAATAATAATAATAATAATAATAATAGTAATAATAATAATAATAATAATAATAATAATAATAATAATAATATAGGTAACATAAACATAGCATGTAGTATTGCAAATATTGTATGCAATGGAACATGCTGTTTTAGCACAATAAAGGAAAAAAATAATAATAACAACAATAACAACTACAATAACAATAATAATAACAATAATAATAATAATAATAATAATAATAATAAAGATTGCAAAATCAACACAAATAGGCTTATGTTAGTCTTTGGTCGACTATTCTGGAACTGGAAATTTATTTGTACGGGTAGTGAAGTTCGAATATTTGAAACTGAAAATAGGTTTAATCACACCGTAAAATTTCTCACATTCTTGTACGTGAACCACGTTTGTTAAGATAATGGTCAAGTGCTGTAAAAACACAAATGAATTACAAACAAGAGATGAACAATACAGACTTAAATATAAAAAATCTGGTTTGAAATGGAGTCTAACATTCTGCATTTTAACGGTAAATAAATAGGCCTGTTGCGTTCATGAAAACAGGCAAGAAAGCTCACAATACAGTACAGACTGATTTCCAACCTATAAATATCATCATGACCTAAGAAATAGGGCCCATAGTATATTGGCTCTAATCCTTTTTCATATTTAGTACTAAATTGTAAATTAGGGAAAACCTGGCTAATTTCAATACACGCTCTTATTTTAGCACACTCGCCTTTCTGGTTTTCCTCTTTGTTCTTCTCGACTCCTCATTCTTCTGTGCTTCCTCCTCTTAATATTACTCCTCGCCTTCCCTTTCTTTTTGTTTTTCTGCTTTTCCTCTTATATTTTCTGCTATTCCTCCTCGTATTTCTATTCCTCTTCTTCTTTTTATTCTTTTTTCTCGTCAGTCTGTCCGTTTTTCTATTACTGCACTTTTGGACTTATTGTTCTTCCTCTTAACCTTTTAATTTTTCTCGTCTTTCTGTCCTTCCTTTTCGTCTTTCTTTTCTTCCTCTTCATATTTATGTCCTTCCTGCTCGCCTTTATATTCTTCATTCTCATTATTCTGTGCTTCCTCTTAGTTTTTTATTCCTCCTGCTCTTTATATTCTTCCTCGTAGCCTTTCTGTTTCTCCTCGTTTTTCTTTCTTTTTCCTCGAGTTTCTGTTCTTCTTTATCATTATATTCTCTCTCCTTTCCTTTCTGCTTTTCGACGTCTTTATATTAATCTTTCTAGTATTTCTGTTCTTCCTCATCTTTCTGTTCTTCCTCCTCGCCTTGTGTTGTAAAAGCATTTGTCTTGAGATGAGGGAAAGAACAGTGATTTTTATTTTTTTTGACATATATATTCCCCTTTATAGTTGTAGAGACAAGAAATATCTGGCGAAACTACCGACAGTGAGTGTGATAGTACCATTTCACAAGGAACACTGGAGCACACTTCTGAGAACTGTGGTCAGCGTCCTCAACAGGTCACCAGAACATCTCCTCAAAGAAATAATTTTAGTTGATGACTTCAGTTCAAAAGACAAGTTGTATAGGTACTAACTACCATATCCACAGACCCATAGAGACAAATGAGGCAGCTTAAGTCAAAATCTATGCTTCAGTAGCTGGCCATGATAATATCTTTGAAAAATATTGGAGTGCAAGAGGTCAAATGACTTTATTGGCATTAGATAACAATGACAACAACAACAACAACATATTTATATCACCATATTTGTTCTATGATGTTATTATTTATTACAGACTTAGCTATGATATTACCAGCTTCCTTAAAAATGAGGACCTCGGTCTTTATGGAGATATTTATATTATGACTGTTCTAAGTGAGAAGAGATTGTTGAAGATAATTCTCTGTGTCGGCAAACGAAACCTAGTCATGAATAATTTCGAGGGAAAAATTGTTCCGGGGCCGGATATCGAACCCGGGACCTTTAGTTAAACGTACCAACGCCCTTCCAACTGAGCTACCCGGGAACTCTACCCGACACCGATTCAATTTTTTCTTCTATATCCACAGAGCTCAAAGTGGGCTGACAACCGTCAAGCAACCAACATTTGAATGCACACTAACTCTGTGTGACTTTAAATTGTGGGTTTCTGTTACGTACAGTGACGTGTCTTATGCAAATTAAGCTTTCAGGAATAACTCCCTGTAAAGTTAATTTGAATAATTTCGAGGGAAAAATTGTTCCGGGGCCGGGTATCGAACCCGGGACTTTTGGTTAATCGTACCAACGCTCTCCCAACTGAGCTACCCAGGAACTCTACCCGACACCGAGTCAATTTTTCCTTCTATATCCACAGACCTCAAAGTGGGCTGACAACCGTCAAGCAACCAACATTTGAGTGCACACTAACTCAGTGTGACTTTAAATTGTGGTTTTCTGTTTCGTACAGTGACGTGTATTATGCAAATTAAGCTTTCAGTAATTACTCCCTGTAAAGTTAATTTGAATAATTTCGAGGGAAAAATTATTCCGGGGCCGGGTATTGAACCCGGGACCTTTGGTTAAACGTACCAACGCTATCCCAACTGATCTACCCGGGAACTCTACCCGACACCGATTCTACCCGGCCCCGGAACAATTTTTCCCTCGAAATTATTCAAATTAACTTTACAGGGAGTTATTCCTGAAAGCTTAATTTGCAAAACCTAGTCATTTCCGAAGAGTAATGTGTTAAGGGATTTTTTTATAAAAAATAAGTACGTACATCTATACAATTTACGTTAAATACTATTATCTTTTAATGGGGTAAATATATTTATGAATGGAATGAAACAGAAGTGTCTGTTTCTTGACCAATTTTTTTCTACAACAATGTAAAACATTTCTCAAGTTGTTCAAATATACCTAATACAGTGCAAATAAAATATTTATAAACCTAAGAACACCAGCCCTACTGATGACATGCAATTTTTTCTCAAGAGAAGAAAATAACATGTAAGCAAGTGTAGCTCAATTGGTAGGGAGTTGGACACGTACTGGAAGATTCCGAGTTTATTTCCGGATCGTGACGGGATTTCTGTCGTTTCCAGAGCTTCTAGAATGGTGACGATGCCCACTCAGTCTTTTATGAAACTGAGTACCGGGACTTCCCGGGATGAAAGTTTGGTTGAAGCGTGGTGTCGACCACACCTGCTCATTCTAGTGTCGTGGTCAAGAAAATAAAGAGCCTTACCTTCCTACCCACTAAGCACTTTCATGGGTTTGTTTCTAAAGAGGATACATTTAACTTTTTTTTACATGTAAGGAAAGATGAAACAGAATACCAGCTACACTGTTTCTGTACGTAACAATGCTGAAGTAGGGATCTGCTCTCGTTTTACAGTTGGTTATGCCGTTCTCGAGTTTGAATATAAAGCCCGCATAAGAGTTGCGGCTTGGCTCCGGCATTAAGCGCGAGTCCCTAGGGACCGCACGACCCTCTCATCTTCTTACCGCACCTTTGATCTCCCCATTGAAACTAAACAGGGCTGTCCAGTTGGTGCCAAGTGTAGATCTCTGTTTTAGTGAAAGTTTATTCCAGGTTGTCCAAACTTTATTTACACCTTATGCTCTAATAAAACTAGACTTTATCTTTTTTTGTCTCGCTTTCTGTGAGGGCGGGAGGAGAACATTCCATGCACCGCGACCTGAGGTCTATTGTGCGCCCCTGGGATGAGTTGCATGCCCACCGACGTCACCTACACCAAACCAACCTAATCGCTAACACCCTGAGGACCAGTCCCGCCGTCCTTCTAAACCAGTATACCAGCCCCCCTCAAACGGTCTGAGTTGTAAGCCCCCTCTCTTGTCTACTCAACTATCTGAGATGTAAGCTCCCTCTCCCATCGGGAGGGAAGTGTGTTCCACTGCTGGCCACCAACTACCACATCTTGACATATCCACGGAGGCCGGCCAAGAGTGTCAGCGGCTCTGGAGGGCCGCCGCAGGCGCGATCTGAAAACCAAGTAAGACAACCAGAATGATGAGGAAAGGATGATAGGGGAGGAAAGGAAGTGGCGAGAATGAATGGGGTTCCATACACCTGATAAAGTTACCGGATATTCATCCATAGGAGTGAAGGAAAAACCCCGAAAAAACTTCATCCAGCAACTTATCCTAAGCGGGGAATCGAACCCCAGTCCGCTGGGTTCGGGAGTGAAGACGCTACCACGAGACCACAGCGGTAGATAAACTTTATCTTTAGCATATTTATTTTAAATTTAATTTAATGTCATCAAAAAGTATACGAGCAATGGTGTACCTTCACATTGCTGTATATGTGTACTCACCACAACTGTGGAATAGAATGAGGGGTCCAGCACTGCGACCTGTTACTAACTCTTAAGCTAGGCGCATTCCCAAACCCACATCCGCGCATGCAACTCTCCTCGTCCGTGGGTCGCCAGCCGGAGATCGGGGAATGCTATGGAATGATGACGATATGGGGAAATGATGACGGAATGATGTAGATGCCTAAAATAGGGAACAACGGGAGACTGCCGATAAAACCCCAACTGTGACCATGTAGTATTAGTAGTAGTATTTATTTAACCCGGTAGAGATAAGGCCGTCAGGCCTTCTCTGCCCCTTTAACAGGGGATTACAACTATAATATGAGAATAAAATTACAATTTATATTAAATCTGCCACAAGTGTGAATAAAAAATCCCATGCCTCACCTGGACTCGAACCCGGGCCACTGCGTGATTGGCTGAAATTCTGACTACTCAGCCATTGCAAGCGTCACCAGAACTATACATACATTCTTACATATTGTTGATATTTACATTCTGAAGCATTTAAGCCTTAAGGTACTCTAACTATAGTTTAACTATTATTATCTTTAAAAGACTGTAGATACATATTTCACCAGTATCTGTGTAAAAATAAGTAGTATAGATATGTAGTATACCGCATAACAAAAACTAAAACCCCAGCATACAGCTTGGTGAATTAGGGTTCTTTTCCGCGGATATTTAATAATGATAATAATATTTCTCTTTCAAACAGCATTATCAAAAGTGACATCAGAAAACTGAAGAAAAGCGTGTGAATGTGTAGAAAAGCAGAAAACGTTTTATTCGGAGAAAGAAAGTTTAATTGACGAAGTCATCGATCAGTTTGTAATCAACAAAGGAGAGACAGATAGCGAGGACGAAGCATGTGAACAATCTATAGAGGAGCAAGCCGCCACTGACATGATGGAACAATGCCAACAACCCCACAATAGTAGCTGTGCGAGAGAGAGGGTAAGTACATATGATTTCTCTGTTCAATATTTTGTCTCAACTTGTTGCTCAAATACTGTCTGTAGTTAGTAGTATTTTGTGAATAGTGAATTTGTGTCTTGTTGTACCAATTTAATATATAATTCACAATTTAAACAAAATGTTTTCGGAGATGCGTGGTTTCACTGTTACCTTAAATATTGTAATAGGGTGTTATGCTCTTGTTTTTAATAATAATGGTAGGCAATATGGGAAAACGCGGTGAACCTTGAAGTCGGACGGTATGAGCATGGCTATTAATGCACACAAATTCTTTATTGAAGAATATGAGTCATTGAAATGCGGAAGGCAAACAATATCTGTGCCGAGTGTTATCGAAAGAACTGGTGCAGCGACAGTTACATCATCAAAATAGTGTTAACAGGATTAAAAAAATAAAAGGAAGCACTAGAAAGTGGAAATGGAAGTGTGCTGCGAATTCCAGGAAAGAAACGCCCGAACAGGACCCCTAAAAAACTGCAATTGACTCATTTTCTGCCGTCCCTATAAGACGAGTAATTTATTCTTTATATCGAACTCATTTTTTTGCTTAGTTTCAAAAAATATGAATGACGCTTTAATTAAGGAAGACATATTCACTGGGAGCTTATGGAGTTTGAAAGATAAATTAAATTTAGGTATGTTAAAAATACTCAAGATAGATATTTTTTATGGAAAGGTCAGATATTATTAAAAAAATTAAATTCTTAAGAAAAATGAAGAAATTACGCTCTACTGGATGCACTTTTATTTGTGTAGACGAAACTTGGGTTAAAGTGCACCATACGAAAAGCAAAGTTTGGAAAAGCGATGATCACGAAATTGACTTCCCCACTTGAAACCCGAATAGGAAAAGGTAAGCGGTTTATTATTTTACACGCCGGATGTTCAACAGAGTTCGTTCCCAACGCGCTTCTAACTTTCAAATCTGATTTAACTAAGGGCTATCACGAAGAGATGGACAGTACTGTTTTTAAGAACTGATTCATAAATCAATTATTACCAAACATTCCTCCCAATAGTATTATTATGGACAATGTCCCCTATCATTCAACAGAATTCAATAAGGCACCGATTTGATCAACAACGAAATCTGAAATGCAGTCCTGGCTCCGTAACAATAACGTTGGATTTATTTACGATCCACGAAACCTGTATTCTATGAACTTATAAACACGAAAAAAGACAATTTCAAAACATATGAAATCGATCAAATTTCGACAATGTACCCCCCCCCTACTGTAGTGCGACAGCCACCATACTATTGCGACTTAAGCGCGATCGAATTAATATGGGAACAGGTTAAAAATGACGTTGCGAAGCATAATGTATTATTCCAAATTAGATGTGAAATTGTTGTTTGAGAGCGCTCTTGCAAGTGACGCGAGAAAATTGGAGAAAGGTCTGTGAACACGTAGTGAAAGTTAAAAAAAAATTATTGGAAGAAGGATGGAAATTTATGATTGATTGGTAATCAATTTGGACGACACGGACACGGACGATGAACTTTGTGGCGGAGTGGAGTAAGAATTTGAAGAGGAAGAGAATGCCGCCACTGATAACTCGTGGTCGTTGGAAGGAATGTCGACCTTACTAACGTACCATAAATGAGGGTAGAGAGAAATGGTGAGTATTGTTTCTCTTTCTATACAAGTAAATCCTTATGGACTTCAGAGTGTTAGGCCTATGTATTTGACCACATTCATTTTAGATAACTTATACTCTTTAAAAAGTGACAGGGGATTCTGTATTTTCGTGAAAAGTTTATGTTCTCGGTCGAGTGTTATGATTTTGAAGGAATTAGTTGTTATACAGTATGTGAATATGATTGAAAGTTAAATTTAATGTACGAGTAATTTATGTGTTGTATTATTAACTACGATTTTTTATTTCCTTATTAAATACATATGTGTACAAGCATTTAAAATAGATTTACTGCATTTCATCTGAATGATGACAAAATTAATCTTTAATAATATTTTTTGGTAATTTTTCTGGTGATTTTCGATTTTCCAAAAATAATTGGTGGTAACATGTATAATTAACCATCCTGAGACCGAAAATAGCTTTTTTGAAATTTTTGTTTGTATGTCTGTCTCTCTGTCTGGATGTTCGTTACCTTTTCACACGATAATGGCTGAACCGATTTATATGATAATTGGAATATAAATGAAGTTCGTTATAACTTAGATTTTAGGCTATATTTCATTCAAAATACTTTACTTAAAAATGGAAATTATGAGGGGACCTTAATTAAATAAATCGAAATATCTCGCTTAGTATTGATTTTTATAAAAAATATTACATAACAAAAGTTTCCTTAAAAACGATTTCCTATAAGTTTTATTCTATGCAAAATTTTGATAGGACTGATATTACTATGATGTACGTACCGAGGTGCATAATGATATTTCCGTGCAGCAATTCTGCATATATGGCGAGATATATGTTTTAAAATAACTATGCTTTTTATATCATGGCCACGCCGATTAATATATAGCAGTAAAGATAAAATAAATGACTCCGCATTTATTTAAGGCGGCCTTGGAGTCGTTGAACAACAATGGGATTAATATACGGATGATAGATGTAACTTTCTCCATTCTCCTGTAACTTCATCCCTGTTAGCCAGTGGCGGTTATTGAAGTGAAGTACATGAAGGCCACCTTCACCCCTTTTTTCGTGCTTTAATAAAATACATTTTATCAATAAATTAAAATAAAATGAATTCTTAACTAAACCATATTTTGCTCTACTTTTTAATATCTTGTTCGGCTTAATCCGCTCAGTTAACGTTCACTGCAGTACTTCACATGAACCCCTGCCAGTCAGGCCACGTGGCTAGCAGACCAGCTGAAGGTCCGAATGAGCCTTTCCTTTTCGCCTTCAGTACACACACCCGTTTGCCATGCAACGTGTTGCTTACTATGAATTACCAGCCCTTTTTGCGAGGCTATTAGGAAGGTCTGGGGAGCAGGCATTCATCTCCTTTCTCTGTTCTTGAAAGACAGAATCTCTCTCTCGTCCAAACATTGGACCAGGGTGGCAAACTGTAATATTTTGCAACTAAATAAGAAAACATAAAATATTCTGTAAAGAAGTTAAATATTGTTTAAATTTAGTATATAACGTATATATTTTGGTATTTTTTTTAACTTTAGCACCTCTTGAATATTATGTTTTGTATAGATTTTGAAATATTTTGAGTACCCTGTAATAAAGAAAGTTGGCATAACATTTGAAACTACGTTGTACATTTGGCCAGCGCTGACCAACGATTTCGCTTTTAGTCTATAGGCCTACGTATTCTTTGTCGTGACAAGTGCAGTGAAGTGTGAAGGTGTTACCAAGTGTATTGATGCGATGAAAACATGAATCCGTTAAACGATTTAGTGTGTAATCTTTTGAAGCCACCATTCTCTCGTTGTTGTGCAGACGATAAGCAAGATATTTTAAAATAAGTGAAAAGTGGTGGTCGGCCATACAATATTCAGTTTCAAGATTCGTGGTATGCCGATTACAACTGGTTATGTGGGAGTCACTATAACGAGAAGTTATATTGTTGGCCTTGTCTTCTTCTGAGGAACAAGAAACTCGCTTGGAATTCAACTGGATCTTGTGATTTCAAAAATGTCAATCGCGGTCTTCACAGCCATGCAGATTCAGCTGAACACATCAAATGTATTTTGGAATAAAGGCACTGCAGAAGAACATGAACACCATTGCGGATGCACTAAAGGAAAGTTCCAGGTTATACGTAAGTCAATTTAATGAATACGTACGCTTAAATACACACCGTAATCGATACGGTATTGTTTCTAAGCAAGCAGGAGTTTGGCTTTTCGCGGTCATGATGAGAGTATTTCGTCACAGAACAGGGGGAATTTCAAAGAATTATTGGCTCTCCTCATTTCGAAAAGCCCTCTGAAAATTAGAAATCACTATGAAAAAATTAGGCCTGTTTTTTCTGGGAAATCTAAAACGATTCAAAATGAAATAATTGATTGTATTTCCGAATGCATCAATGAACATGTAAGAGATGAAATTACTAATGCCCCTTTCTTTTCCGTTCAAGTGTAAGTTTTCTGTTCAACAGAATACTGCTTTGATTTAATCGTAGCTACTTGATTTTACTGGATAGGTAAGCTTATATTGGAAGTTGCATTTCCGAAGTTGATTTAAAATACGAATACAGTTTACGGTTATGATTGTGATTTTGAATTTTGTTATGGGTAATATTTCTTGTGTACTCTTTTAATTTGTGTTGTGTAAAATGTGTTAGATTTTGTCTTTTTTATGTCCTGTGGACTTGTGGTTGTTTTATTATGTTGTGGTATGTATTGTGTGGAAATTTTGTTGGGACAGTGAATTCTTCGGGGTTGAGGGGACGTAGCTTCCGAAAATGTTGAAAATTTGTTTATTTTATATGCTGTGCTTTTCATAAAACTTAAGAAAATTGTGAATATATTACATTAATTCAATATGGCCATAGTATAGGTTACAAAAGCATTCGCGACGTCATCAACGACGTCACGGCTATATAAAGATTCCAGGAAATTACCTAGAATTCTATTGGCCTTCACCTAATTTATCCCGCACGAGCCGCCACTGCTCTTAGCTCCACATATTTTCCTCGAACATCCTTAACCTCTGTTCCAATGTGTGGTGCGTACAAAAATGTCACATTCTTCAGGTTTTGAATAAGAACCTCCGGGTTGTACACGTGGCCACAGCACACTATTCGCTTCCGAAAAAATCGTGCTGTATGCCGTTTTAATACATTTCAAAAAATATAGTGTACAGATTGTGCTCACCTCTTTATCACTTTACCTCGAAACTCTTTCTACGATTACAAGTTCATAAAAATTACACCGTGCGAAATGTTGGCGACACGATGAAAAATGCAAAGTTGTTACACATATTTCAGTGTATTTGCGCTAGCACTTTAGCCTTATGCTGTCTTGTGTTATCTTGAGGCAGGAAACCTGTCTTTCTCAGTGAGTCCCTTAAATCCCTTCTGAGGAGAGTAAAGTAATATTTCCCATTGACATCTTGTCCCTGGGGCATCCAGCAGTGCAGAATAATCCGTTCTGGCGCCAGAGAAAAGAAGGATGCATGTGAATATTTTTGGCTGGAAGAGGATATACGTTTTCTCTGCACTGACAACTGCTACTTCATTTTAGAATCACTCACTGGACTCTCGTTACACTGGGGCTAGGATTTATATGCACAAAGAAAATGTAATAGTACATTATGCAACGGACCTATAATGGTAGTAATTAAGATGCGAGTATGTTTGTTTATGAAACGAGCGCAAGCGAATTTCATAATTTTCATACGAGCGTCTTAATTACCATTATAGACAAGTTTTTATGCTCGACCATATTTATAACTTGAAATTATTGATAAGTAAGTATTCATGTTATGGGTATGTAAGTGAGGAGCGGAACTGACCTAAATTGTGAGATGTGCGCAGACGCGAAAGTATTGATTTTTTTTTTTCGAGGAACGAATGTCATTGACCTTGATATAATGTAGAGAATAACATGAACATTAGTCTAGATATAACCTGGAAATTGATTTAGAATTGAAAAACGAGATGACAAATTGTATTTTAATATTATTTACAATTAACGCTAATTATTATAGTAACAGAACATAACCTTCTGCGATAGTATTGGATTTTCAGCCTCCGTGACTTTTCGCTAGTTGTCTTTCGATTGCATATCCAAGAATAATCGATACTTGCTGTTTTATAATGGTACAATGGTGATTTCTCATTGGCTGAACTGAATTATAATCAATAGGTGTACTTTAATGAGATGCATTAAAGGGCTACTACCAGGTGTATAATTACAACATTTCGGCATGGTCCAGCATAAAATATTTATAATAAGACAAGAAATTATTAAAAAAACATGCAAAATCCAATTTTTGGTAGGATTCACTATTTCTCTAAAAGAGAAAATGTGGATTATATGTCAGGTGGGTGTACAGGGGGTAGGGGGTATAAGTGCCATCATTTTAACTGATGATTATTCATTTCATAAGGAAGAAAAAATGCCCTTACATTTTTTTTATAATTGCAATATTTTATTAAAGTTTACAATAATAGACGTTTTGCAACGTTGCTGGATGGAGAGGAGGGAGTTTAGGAAGTACACAGTACAGCTCAAGGGGGAAGGAGGGGGTTTAGAAGTGCACAGTACAGCTCAAGCGGGGAGGGGGTTTAGAAGTACACAGTGCAGCTCAAGCGGGGAGGGGGGTTTAGAAGTACACAGTACAGCTCAAGCGGGGAGGAGGGGGTTTAGAAGTACACAGTGCAGCTCAAGGGGTGAGGAGGGGGTTTAGAAGTACACAGTACAGCTCAAGCGGGGAGGGGGTTTAGAAGTACACAGTGCAGCTCAAGCGGGAAGGAGGGGGTTTAGAAGTACACAGTACAGCTCAAGGGGGGAGGAGGGGGTTTAGAAATACACAGTACAGCTCAAGCGGGGAGGGGGTTTAGAAGTACACAGTGCAGCTCAAGCGGGGAGGAGGGGGTTTAGAAGTACACAGTGCAGCTCAAGGGGGGAGGAGGGGTTTAGAAGTACACAGTAGAGCTCAAGGGGGGAGGGGGGTTTAGAAGTACACAGTGCAGCTCAAGCGGGGAGGAGGGGGTTTAGAAGTAAACAGTGCAGCTCAAGCGGGGAGAAGGGGGTTTAGAAGTACACAGTACAGCTCAAGGGGGAGGAGGGGGTTTAGAAGTACACAGTACAGCTCAAGGGGGGAGGAGGGGGTTTAGATACACAGTGCAACTCAAGCGGGGAGGAGGGGGTAAAGAAGTACACAGTACAGCTCAAGGGGGGGAGGGGGTTTAGAAGTACACAGTACAGCTCAAGCGGGGAGGAGAGGGGTTTATAAGTACACAGTACAGCTCAAGGGGGGAGGAGGGGGTTTAGAAGTACACAGTACAGCTCAAGCGGGGAGGAGGGGTTTAGAAGTACACAGTGCAGCTCAAGCTGGGAGGAGAGGGTTTAGAAGTACACAGTACAGCTCAAGGGGGAAAGGGGGTTTAGAAGTACACAGTGCAGGTCAAGCTGGGAGGAGGGGGTTTAGAAGTACACAGTGCAGCTCAAGCTGGGAGGAGAGGGTTTAGAAGTACACAGTACAGCTCAAGCGGGGAGGAGGGGGTTTAGAAGTACACAGTGCAGCTCAAGCTGGGAGGAGAGGGTTTAGAAGTACACAGTACAGCTCAAGGGGAGGAGGGGGTTTAGAAGTACACAGTGCAGGTCAAGCTGGGAGGAGGGGGTTTAGAAGTACACAGTACAGCTCAAGCGGGAAGAAGAGGGTTTAGAAGTACACAGTATAGCTGAAGCGGGGAGGAGAGGGTTTAGAAATACACTGTACAGCTCAAGCGAGTGCAGATATACCGGTATAAAACAGATGCTCTGTTCTAACGCAGGAATGACCATGACAATATTGTTATTTACATAAAACGAGCAGCAAATACAAATTTACATTTTATGTAACAATATTGCTCAATTTTTTATTGTACGTCTAAAAATATACAATAATGGTTTTCTGCACAAAATCACACGAACTTTTTTTCTAATGCAATATTTTAATCTCTCCCACTTCCTTAAAGCAGTATCATTTTAAAACAAATTTCTGGTTGTGTGATTTTCGAAACGAGTAAGAGACTTCTAGTTTTTAAAAATCGTTAGAAACTGCTACAAAAGTTCGCCGAGTAGGTAACCTTCTTTGAGTAAGACGTTGACAGTACATCCTTCTTGCTTCACTTGAATTATGACGACTTTCTCCATAATTGATAACATATAATATTCCTAAACTGTAAATGACATTGTAAGTTGTTCATCGAATACCCTGTACTGAACTGTCATCCGCTCTCCAGTATACCTATGGAGAGGGAGCTTGAACTCAGCTGACTTGTACTTACGTCTGTTCGGAGTACTGCCTGCTGAACACGTTGCCACGTCTCTCACGCCAGAATATTAACAAATTTAATCATGCATTGTTATCTAATTTCACGGAAACGTAATACAACACACAAATTTTTATTTAAACTAATATTAACTCTTTGCTAGATATACCTACTGTTGTAATTGTTTTCGTAATTTTACTAACGATATAAGCAGTATAACGCAAATAAAATAAGGAAATACTTTTTTCTGGGAAAACTATCAAGTTTTGACCCTATGTAGCATGGACATTTTTTGATCCTGTAGACCGTCCCCGACGACTGTGAAAAAGACGGCACTTATACCCCTTACACTCGGTATACCCGTATGTTTTTTGACATTAAGATTCTTCATTCCTTTGTTTACTTTACTTTTTCTGGTTGAAAAACACAAGTAACAACGTTTCAAGGGTCTCTATTTTCATACTTTGTTACCTACAAGAATAATTTTTGTGCTGAAAATGATCGTTCACCATCACATGAGATTGCTTGAACATTTTAGTGTGCAGAGTGGGAGTTTTAAAGGTCCAGATACAAATAAGTACAAAACCTTATTCACTTCGAGTACAGTGCTGTAACCAGAATTTTTTTTATAGCATTATGTCTGATTTTAACTTTACAACTTCATCAGTGGCCTCTTGTGCGTGGAAAATTTGTTCTGTTAGGGATTCAATAATTTACAGGAGGCATTGCGATCGAACGCAATCCGCACGCAAAATACAACAAAATCACGCACTTGACACTCGAACTGCTGACACATCAACTGAGAAAAGATGGGTAAGGAGTGTTAGTTAGGATGTTTGGGAATGCTCTGTGTTATGCAGTAGTTCAATGGAACAAAAACAGAGAATGGTTGTTTTTATATTTCCAAAGCTAGCCTTTATAAGCAAGAAATTTTCATCCATCGAGTACAGTAAATAAAAATATTATGTTGACAATTGAATAATCCAGAATCTATTTCTTTTTACGAACTAAGAAAATTTGGGGTTAATGCAACAAAGTCCTGAAAATATGCTACCAGTATTAAGTAGGGGCACAATAATCTAGGCTTATTATATGCAGGCACGCGTGAAATATGCACAAATAAACAGGAATATGCAGGATTAAGTTTGGATATTCGTCATCACATAGTTAAAAACGTGTGTAAAATGTTACTGTATGATTTTCAACTGGCTAGTAAAAATATGCATTAGCATACGAATCCTGAACCTACTCATTACATATTCTGTTAAAAAGTTATGGATAATTATTTGATTGTTCTTCATGATTGCGAGAAATTTTCGCTTATTTATTTCTTATAGTAGACTACAAAGTAAAAGAGGAAGTATTGTGACACCACAAGCATTCGATTTCTACGTACTCGCAGAAATATACACTTGTATATTACTGATATTGTGTCCAGAAAGTGGTTTTGGATGTGTTACGCATAACATTTAAGTACTGGTCAGATTTTGTTGATATTCAATCTGAAGTAAATTTATGAGTATAACTTAAATTGCCTCATAGAAATACATGTGTAAATGTAGGTAACTGTGGACAATGGTTGTTTTAAGAAAAAATGCTCTGTTGTGGCTGAAGTGTGCCTTTCCTTTAAACTTCTTTTTCTTTATTATATCCTGTTTCGTCTCCTCCCGTTGCTTAAGTTTCTTCCATGGGGTTACTTCTGCACCTAAAGATGACTCCGTAACTAATACAGGAACATCGTTTTATTTTTACTAACATTTTTAATGTTAACTTGCCTATACCTCTGGAACAAAGCCGTTTGCTACCTCCTTCCACGACTGGAGGTCGATGATACTGGCGTAATATACAAACAAATCACTTTACTGGATATAGGAGGGAAGAAAAGTAGTTCATACATTTACGTAAACTAGGAAATATTGCGCTTTTAAGTTTGATTATTTTCATCAGATTTTGTTTACTCAAAATACAGTACAGTATTAATAATGAGTGTTTTTACTCGCGAACTGAGCTGTCCATGTGGACGTATTCATTATGCAGTGTATATTATACTGTCTACAGCACATTAGCGTACGATGTAGAGAATGAAGTTAAATTGAAAAATAATCATAATATGGATATTTAAACACATTTTTTAAAATGGTGGCCATTCATTTCGATACAGGCTTCAGTTCTAATGTGCATATTATCGCACTATAGACTATTGTACCTAATCCCAATTACCAGTTTCGTCCTTCGTACTAGTAGCTCATGTTGAAATAATTCTGTACCTACTCTATAAAAGAGTTCTTTACGTACTGTAAATTCAATCTTCACTTCTGCCCGATCCGAAAACATAAAATTACTCAGACATACTATCTACTGTCCGTCCAAGTGGTTATGTCGTAGGGTCGTAGAAAGGGAGGAAATCACGTGACAGTTAATTATTTAACGAGGCCTTTTTATCTAAGTTATTTTAAACAGTTGTATAATATTACATAGACGTCCAATTCCTAACAGAAATTAATGTTCTCAGAAAAGAGCTAAGACAGCCCAGCCATTAGCTGGCGAATAAAAGCTGGTGGGGGGAACCGGGATACGACGTAGGCAAATGGACGACAGTATCTTTGCGAAAATGATTCAATATTGAAAGCTCTTTCGTCACTAGAAAACGCGAACATATTTTTGGAACATACTATTTACTATGACTGTATATGCGGTCTTGGATACTTGTGGAGGACGGTTGAACTTCATTAGTAGAAGGGGTAGGAGTGAAGTACATTAAAAAACTCAGGTACAATAAAAATTGAAGCAAAAATAAAATGATGTCCCTGTATAACAATTCACGTACCGAGGTGGTTTAGCTGCGTATACATAAGAAGCATTACTGCCGATCTACTACAGTTTAAAATATTGTATGGATAAATGTTTCAAGATGTAAATGCTACCATCGTCCTGGCTGGACAATGACTTCATAAAAAATGTAGGTCTTGGACTACGGTTGTTTTATAAAAACCACTGAAAATTTCCACTCCTATGACATAGGCCTATCGTGTTTGTTTTAACCTAACAACTAATTGAGTAGATGGCCGCTACAATACGTTCACCATATACTTAATATCTGAAATTTGCATTTTTTTGGACTATGGTTTTTTCCCTTAAAATGATTTGAGCCTACAAGGCTCGTCCTAGTATCATAAATTTCCAATTTGTTCCATCAGTTACTTTCAAGTCGACCTACATTTTCTCACTCTATGGGCTTATATGTTAAACAAGAGAAACGTGAAATAGAGGAAACAGTTAATCTGTCTCGGTTCTGCTGGACCAAAATTCCCCTGGAGGAATTCTCGATTTAAGCTCCAGTAGGCCTACGCCTTCGAAGCATTTAAGCAAGCAGATACACACATATCTATCGGCCAGTTTCACAAACATTCGCCGGGGTTTTCTTAATGCATGTCAGATTACCAACTGCTAATTTTATAGCGTTTCGTTAATTTCAACATCTATCAACAAATAATTAACAACACACTTTATGCCTGGAAACATACAGGGTGTAAGGTATTTAATGACAGTCCTTTTAATGAACGAATTTTCGCTTAGATTTTCCAATGTTACATTTGTTCGGATCAAATTTTTGCATATTTAAAGGACAAAACTAAAATTCTTTCACTCATTTATTATCACAAATTCAGTGAGCATATTGTAAATTAAATCAATGGCTTTCCCAAATCACGCTTTGGAATGTTTCATATAAAACAAAGGAACCAAAAATTATCAAAATTCGATGGTGTTCGGGTAAAGGGGGTTGTATTTTTTTTGTGGAAAAATGGAGTTTTGTTCCCTAGTGGAATACACAAATTAAATTTGACCACCTCTGTGGTGTAGGAATCAGCATGCTGGTCTCTTACGCTGAGGGCTCGGGTTCGATTTCCGGTCGGGTTGAATTTCCTGATTGAGGTTTTTCAGGGTTTTCCCTCAACCGTAAGGAAAATGCCAGGGAATTCGTGCCACAACATCCCTGAATATCACCGGGCTCATTCATCACCGAAATCATATTCATAACAAAATAATCAGTAAGACATAATTCTACAGTCCCCATCTAGTTCACAACAACAGAACCAGTCTCAACAATAGTACACAGGCCTTCGGATTTCACCCAAAAGATTAAATATGACTAACGATACTTCCAATTCCTAACAGAAAATAATGTTTTCAGAAAAAGAGCTAAGACAGCCCAGCCACTAGCCTTTACAGAGGGGCGAACATGAGCGAGTAGGGGAAACCGGCATGCGACGTAGACAAATGGACGACAGTACCTGTGCGAAAATATGATTCAATATTGAAAGCTCTTTCGTCACTGGAAAACGCGAACATATTTCTGGAACGTACTATACTCACTAACTCAGTACTGTTTACAATGAACGTAAGGCTACTATGACTGTATATGCGGCCTTGGTCCTGTGTGGAGGACGGTTGAACTTCATTAGTAGAAGGGGTGGGAGTAAAGTACATTAAAAAAGTCAGGTACAATAAAAATTGAAGTAAAAATAAAATGACGTTCCTGTATAAATGTTCATTATTTCAGTGTGACAAAAGTTTCCGGTTAAGTAGAAAAAGTAATGGTGGTAATAGTGGTGGTGGTAGCAGTACAGAAGAAATACTTTATTTAACGACACTTTCAGTTGTAGTGATATTTAGTGTCGAAATTCAGGATGGGCGGGAAATAGACAAATTTTTGAACATGAAACCTTTATGCACTTGCGTCCCTGGAAATACTTCGATCAGGTAACTTATACCAACCAGGATTTTAACCCGGTTTCGTTTCACGGTCAGACATGCTAACCGTTACTCCACAGAGGTGGACTTTCTGTAACTGAAATAGAAAATAACAATTAACATGTTAGTCACAGACGGGGAGAGAGAGTATAATGACTTCAGTGCAGGGTGGGTTATAGCTCAAGAGAGGGTAGCTTTGCAGCAACAAGTGAAGTTAGTTTTTGTCGTCTTTTGTGCCGTGAAGCGTGTTTGTTATTACGTCACTAGATACGTCACTACAAAGGAACTGCGTTTCCGATTTTGTTCTCGCTGCGGACGTCGATGGACACAGAACTGAGGGTAAATGGAAGAGGAAGTGGAAAGGGACGGAGAGTCAGTCATTAGCGGCGAAGAGTGCAGAAAATGTCGCATCTGTCAGATGCGTCTGCGTGCTCGTGGTTAGTAAAGAAGAGCCAATGATGGCTCGAGAGCAGGAAGAAATGTCAAGAGAAAACTAAAACAGAAATTAAACACAAAAATAAAAAAATAAAATGAAACGAATGGGCAGAAATAAGAAAAAGGAGACCGCCTTTGTGGTCAGCATGCTGGTCTCTTACGCAGAGGGTCCGGGTTCGACTCCCGGTCGGGTTGAATTTCCTGGTTGAGATTTTTCAGGGTTTTCTCTCAACTGTAACACAAATGCCAGGAAATTCGGGCCACACATCTCTGAATATCACCGGCTACATTCATCTCCAAAATCATATTCATAACAAATCTGTAATATATCTATAGACGCGTTCACAACAATAGAATCAGTGTCAACAATAGTACACAGGCCTTCGGATTTCGCCCAAAAGATTATCTCGCGATATGACCGGAGATGTTAAGGCGAGTATAAATAACAGCAAAAATAAATAAATAAATAAATAAATAAATAAATAAATAAATAAATAAATAAATAGATAAATAAATAAGTAAATAAATGCATTGTTTCTTATGTTCACTTTAACATTTGATTAACACTTTAAAACGTTCTATAGTTAAAACGTTAAAAGTGTTATAATTAAAAAAAACGGTAATGTATCTTCATGACAAACGGGCCCCGTTTCAACACCGATGTGGTGTCATCTTCAGTGACGAAAGCAAACGCCGCAAAACAAGACTAGCTCGAGCAGCAATAGTTCGAAGGACACTGAAGATGACGCCACACCGATGTTGAAACGGGGCCCGTCTGTCATAAAGGTACATTACTTTTTTTTTAATTGCAACACTTTTAATGTTTTTAATTATAGAAGGATTTGGAAAAATAAATGCAAATGAATAAAATAACCGGAAGGAAATAATTTAACAAATGAATGAAGTGTAAATGTCACTGCCAGTTAGTAATTCAATTAGTTTATCAATTAATTCTCTCTGTACAACCAGTAGGTAATATATATATATATATATATATATATATATATATATATATATATATATATAACAGTTTTACTTTGTTTTTTAGTTTTCCGTTCTTCTACTTTCTTTTTCTCAAATTAACACAAACACAACACCCATGTCCGAAGCGTAACCCGAACTCTCACTACTTCGGACCAAGCAGTAAAGACATTCCGTGCCCATACCGCTTGCTCCACCCAGGCCGGTATGTGTCAGTAAGTTTGTTCAATCAGTGAGCTATAGTCTTTGCATTTCGAGCTGGCGAATCAAGGTCATTTCGTCTCTTCCACACTGTACGTACCCCTTCTCCTAAGCTCTGGCTGATCCCCTTCCCCTCTAATATGCCGCGCCACTGGTCCAGCTGACTTTTCTTGAGGAGAACGGTCCAAGAGTGGAGGTAAGCATGCATGGCAAATGTAGTCCATTGCTTGACCTTGAGCCGCCAATTCGAAATGCACAGATTATAGTAGGCAATCAGCAAATGTGTGAGTCAGACAATCTGTCCAAACAGTCACTGTTTAATCAGTAAGTAAATCAGTCAGTCAGTGAGTAAATCAACCAGTCACTAAGTAAATAAATAAGCCAGTCAGTCAGTAAATCAGTAAGTCAGTCCGTCAGAGAGCAAATAAGTCAATAAGTCAGTAAATCAGCCAGTCAGTAAGTCAGTCAGTCAGTAAGTCTATAAGTCAATAAATAAATCAATGTCAGTAAGTAAGTAGTTAGTCAGTAAATCAATCAGCCAGTCAGTAAGTCAGTCAGCCAGTAAATCAGTAAGTCAGTCAGTCAGTAAATCAGTCAATCAGCCAGTCAGTCGGTAAATCAGTCTGTCACTTAGTGAGTTAGTCACTCAGTCAGGCATCAGTAGTCAACTAATCAGTCACTCAGTCAATCAGCTAGTCAGTTAGTCACGCATCAGTTAGGCAGGCATCAGTCAGTCAGCAAGCCAGTCAACCAGTCAGTCACTCAGTCAGCCACGCTTCAACCAATCAATCAATCAGGAAGTCAGTGACTCACTCAAGCATGCAGTCTGTTAGGCAATCAGACAGCAGTCAGTCAGGCATGCAGTCATTAGTAGCAAGATTCTGAATGCCACTTCAACTTCTATATATTCATTTGTCTTCATCAATTACCTAAGAAAGCGATATCTGTGCACACTGATTGTGAATCAAGGAGACGAGTTGCGACGCTAGCGATGCAATGTTGAGTTAAATTGCCGCCGCCTCTACTTCAGAGCGTATTTTTCAGCTATACAAGATAACCTAGATCACGGCAACAACAGTGCTTATCTCTTCACACCATTTTGAAATGATGTTATTGCGCAGGTGCTGTTCTGGTAACAGCAGATAGCAGGAGTAAGATTATTTGAATTTCAAATTGCTTGGTCGATCAGAATGGCTTGGAGTGTTTCGAGGAGACAGGGTTGGGGGATTTTCTGCATTTGAAGAGAGTTTCCTTTTACCAACGCAGACTCGGGTATCCTTCTTTAAAAGGTGTTTGTCGGGTTGACTAGAGTGCCCCTGCTTCAGAATGTGTTGAAGTTCGTTGAGGAGGGACTACGGATGATGGAGATGGCGCTGGTGTGTGTACGCGTAAGAAATCGAATTTATTTTCTCAATCGATCCTCGTATCTCGCAATGCCTAATCTCCGTTCTTACATTCAGATGAATGTTGTATGTAGTCGCGTAACCAGCGAATAAGGATTACAAAGAATGGACACTGAGCGAATTTTCCTGTGTTTTGTTTCTCTGTGCGCCGGCGTTTAGTTCCACTTTCAAGCGCTAGAGGTTAGTGTAATCGAGCATACGCTAAGATAATAATTGAGTATAAAGTTGAGACACAGGATCCAAACATCGCCTACCTTATTGCATAATCCAGTAACGCTTTGCTTAGAATAAATTCAAGTTAACAGCTTTTCCTTATTTCTCAGTGGCAAACTAGTTGTAATAATATATATATATATATATATATATATATATATATATATGTATATATATTGTATTTCAGGTATAATAAATTATATTATAAAATAATTTAATACATTATAAAATCAAGTATCAAATTCGTTTAATATTTGTATGTAATATAATATAGTTATATGGTTTTACTTCTCATAAGAGTTTTGTTTTTCCATTTTCAATGCTATCAAATCATTACATATTTTAATTGTTGTTGGGGTCAACGTCTCAACTCTCATTATAAAGGAACTCTAGAGTATAGACATTATAGTTAATGACGGATTTATTATTTTATGGATCCAGTTTATTTTATATGAGTACATAATGTACCTTACTTACTTACTGGCTTTTAAGGAACCCGGAGGTTCATTGCCGCCCTCACATAAGCCCGCCATTGGTCCCTATCCTGAGCGAGATTAATCCATTCTCTATCATCATATCCCACCTCCCTCAAATCCATTTTAATATTATCTTCCCACCTACGTCTCGGCCTCCCCAAAGGTCTTTTTCCCTCTGGCCTCCCAACTAACACTCTATATGCATTTCTGGATTCGCCCATACGTGCTACATGCCCTGCCCATCTCAAACGTCTGGATTTAATGTTCCTAATTATGTCAGGTGAAGAATACAATGCGTGCAGTTCTGTGTTGTACCTAGATGTATTAATTATATGTGTTATATTTCCGCTGTGTCGACTGCTAGCTGGTGTGATGTGAGCGCCAACTCTAGGGAGAAAGCAGAATCTCACGCTCTAGCTGGCTTGAAGGTCATTGAAATCAGTCCGGCTACATCAAAGGTACCGACGCGAAGTGTTCACACTTAATTACCTATACGCTGGTGTAACAGGGATAATAATTTTTGTTCATAGACGTCGCTGTTAGCCGATAGAAGGTAATCAATAGAAGTGGCGGACGGTGGGTTTGAAAGTTGAGGAGGCCAAGACGTTACTGACGAGAGTTTGTATTTTATGTATTAAAAATATAGGGCCTGTCGCGTACCTCATTACCAAGCGCCGAATTTTTAAGTTTTAAGGCACTAAAATTAGGTTACCAACCTATGTTTTAGGATTTTAAGGATTTTAAATCTTTCATTCTAGAATTTATATGATTTTACAGAGGGAAAGCAACATACTGTTAATATATTACAATACTGTTAGACTTACATTCAAATATCCGTTATTATACTGTACACCAGAGGTCTCCAAAAAGCGTATAGTCATTCGTGATCCCGATGCTGCCCGCCGAACACAGGGTGCTGTAAAGCTAGAGACTCGTACCTCAACAGATGGGAGCGGTCAGTGGGGGATTGCGGCAACTATCTGCTTATGTTTACAAATAATAACATCAAAAGGATAAGAAATATCATACGTTTGTATATTATTTTGACATACAGTAAAATGTTCATTAGCTCCTCGGATGAAATTGGCTAGGTGAGCTTTGTCATTTCTATCTGTGCTTTCGTCCAATGCTACAGACTGGTTAATTGTGGTTTTGACTTCAGATTCAATTACATTTGCAATCTTGCAAATCCTTCTCTGAACTATGTTTGGGGACAATTTAATTTTCTTAAACTTGTGACTTTGTTCTGGACACAGTATTTTAGTAACGTCTTGTATGCACGATTTTACAAATGCTCATTCTGCAAAGGGCTTCATTAATTTTCTATTATTCCAAGTCAGAACATAACTAGCAAGAAGTTTTTTTTGTTTAAGACTGAGGATACGTGTGTGATTTATGTTTGTATGTTCTTGTTTCAAATTTATCAAAATATTTGTACATATTTCACCTAAAATGAAACGAAAAACCAACAGTTATACAGACGTCCCAAAATAAATTATTGTCACATGTCCAGCATACCTGTAACTGTATGATATTCTTTGCGAAGAGTCGAGTAGTGTCGTCGCATGTTGAATTTTAACACCCTTAAGAATTTTCGAATAAATTAAACATTTCATATTCTCCCTACTAACACAAAAAATTCTCTTCCTATTTACCCTTGAATGTACTACGTACATGATTAGAAGACATTGTGAAACGGTCGAACACTCCGACCAACACAATGATAATGGCAGTCCGCCACCGCTCTTCGTTTGCGCAGTACAGTACAGGTGGGGATGGGTGAGGTGGAGGGCGCTCATTACGTACTGGCTTCGGTTCCGTTCAGGGGCTTACTCGCGAGTACGGTTTTGGAGACGTCTGCTGTAGACCAAACATTACAAATCTAAAAAGTAACCTGGTGGTGAAATGTTTTACGGAACTATTTACCAATATTAATAGATTCACATATTAATAGTGTTTTATGTTTACAACACTGTATCTTTATGAAGTTATTAAATCCGCAAATCACTCTTTTAAGTAGTGCTCCTTATATGAATTAAGTCTCTTTAGGCCATTTTAGGTCCTAACTCACGAATTAGATCTTTTTAGGTCATATTAAATTTAGGAATGTTATTCGTTGCTACATAAATCGAATAAGAAAATTAATATTTCGAGAGTAACGAGATAGCACCAGAATAGGTTCGAACCTAAGAATCCGGAGCTTGCTCATTACTATTACATAGCCTACTTGTACAGCATATTCACTCGACGAACCTCTTTCTTCGCAAAACGATAAATTAATTAGGTGACAACGTAAAGAAAACAAGCAAATTAATAAGTAAATAAATAAATAAATAAATAAATAAATAAATAAATAAATAAATAAAAATAAAAAAATAAATAAAAATAAATAAATAAATAAATAAATAAATTAATTAATTAATTAAATAAATAAAACGAATAGTAGTTGAGGGAACACTATTCTATGAAAAACACGCGGAATACTTCTCTTTACATGGGAACTACAACAATGAAGAGAGTTTTCTTAATTCTTATTCGATATAATGTATAGCGTTATTATGTTGCTAAATCCTTTCAAACAATTGAATTTGCAATAACAATAATCATTCTGCTGCTGTCCAGAAATGTGGAAATTACTGAAGCCGTGAAATATGTGGAAGAATAATAGCTATTGTTCAAGTATATAGGCTATACCAATCGCAAAAGTTCCACTAATCATTAAAACAAATGAGAAACATGTCATTTTTTTATTTAACACTTACGCCACGTTTACAATCTGTCTACAATAGACAAGACGTAAATACAGGGACATAATTTTATTTTTCCTTCAATTTTTATTGTACCTGAGTTTTTGAATGTACTTCACTCCCACCCCTTCTACTAATGAAGTTCAACCGTCCTCCAAACAGATCCAAGACTGCATATACACTCATAGTAGCCTTACGGTCATAGTAAAGGGTACGTTCCAAAAATATGTTCGCGTTTTCCAGTGAGAAAGAGCTTTCAATATTGCATCATTTTCCATTTGCTTACCTCGCATCCCGGTTTCCCCCACCTGCTTCTATTCGCCTCTCTGTAAATGCTAGTGGAACATTAATTTCTGTTAGGAATTGGATGTCTACGTAACATTATACCCATACAATTGTTTAAAATAACTCAAATAAAAGGGCCTCGTTAAGTAATTAACTGTCACGTGATTTCCTCCCTTTCTACGACGCTGCGACATAACCACTTGGACGGACAGTAGATAGTATGTCTGAGTAATTTTATCTTTTCGGATCGGGCAGAAGTGAAGATTGAATTTACAGTACGTAAGGTCTCTTTTATAGAGTAGGTACAGAATTATTTCAACATGAGTTACTGATACGAAGTACGAACATGGTAATTGGAATTACGTACAATAGTCTTTAGTGTGATAATATGCACATTAGAACTGAAGCCTGTATCGAAATGAACGGCCACCATTTTCAAAAATGTGTTTAAATATCCATATTATGATTATTTTTCAATTTAACTTCATTTCTATAGTGTGCGCTAATGTGCTATAGACAGTATAATATACGCTGCATAATGAATACGTCTGCATGGAAAGCTCAGTTCGTGAGTAAAAACACTTATTGTTAATACTGTACTGTGTTTTGATTAAACAAAAACGTAATGAAAATTATCAACCTCAAAATCGCGATTTTTCCTAGTTTACGTAAATGGATGAACTACTTTTCTTCCCTCCTATACCTAGTAAAGTGATTTGTTTGTATATTACGCCAGTATCATCGAACTCCAGTCATGGAAGGAGGTAGCAAACGGCGTTGATCCAAAGGTATAGGCAAGTTAATATTAAAAATGTTAGTGAAAATAAAATGATGTCCCTGTATTATAAAATAATATGACATGAGTGGAGATATTATCCCATTACAACACTCCAAAAGAAAAATAACAATGTTTCAAATAGCTGTACTAAAAATGAATGGAAGGTCAAGAGCATTGGTTCTTTTAAGTCTTCTTATTGTTTGACTATTATCCAGCAAATTTAATGCATAATGATTGGGATGCTGATTTAATCGGTGCAGGTATTTTTTGCTGAACTTAGATATTTCTTCTTTCACAGTTGAAATGTTTAGGTCACCGTGAATGACATCATTACGGACATACCATGGTGCAGTGACAATGGAACGTAAAGTTTTGGACTGATACCTCTGCAGTATTTCAATGTTTGAGTTGCTAGCAGTTCCCCACAGTTGGATGCCGTATGTCCAGATTGGTTTTAGTATGACTTTATAAACGTGAAACATGTCATTGAAAAGAATTTTTATGGGTTAAATATGATGTGCCACATACGCGATTCACTATTAAATTCACAAAGCTATTGCTCTCTTGATGATATAGGAAGAAATACGGTATCATATTTCAGATTTGCTCGTCACATCTTGTGATTTAAAACGAACATCTTCCTCACACAAATGTTTTTTTTTTTTGAATATAGGAGTATTTCTTTTGATGAAATAAAAATGTACATTATTAAGTATTGTAACAAGTATAGAGACATAGCACTATGTATTTGATTCGTTACTTTTATACTTATTCGTAAATTATTTTAGACTGAAAATTACTAAGGTTCTAATTGATAATTGGTGTCGTGTTATATTATTTTGTGTATTGTGTTTCTTGTCCTATGACCGTGGACCATTGGCACAAATACAAGTTTGGTTACCACACGACTGTACATGTTTGACGACTTTACATGTTTGTTTTGCTGGTTCATTGACATTCAGACCTGCGTTTTTTTTACTAATTTCGGCACCGCAGCCTGAGGCTTATTGTGCCTAGACCCACAACTCTACTTAACACACGCACACACTGCAGGACTCCCCCGTTTACTGGGTCAGGGTACCGGGGGCCACTGCGAGACACCACACACACTGGAACAATGGACAACAACCAGTCCCCGTGAAGAGATCCGAATTAAAATCCTCCTGACTTCACGACTGGAAGTCGAACCCGGGACACTTGGTCAGGAGTTCAGCACGCTACCTCGAGATCAAGGAGACGGACCAGAGCTGCGTTACTACTGTTCATTCGGTGGAGATATAGTGAAAGCTGAAAGAACTTAATAAATTCGGTACCAATTTCCAAGTTCTAATTGTAACATTGATAGGCCTATTGCTTTTCGATGGCCGAATCCGGGAGGATGGCCCTATATATGTAATGATTGTCCAAGGTGGCCTGGGTGGGATTCGTGAATCCGATGCTGACAGGTGGACCATCCTGCCCCAGTCCCTGATATAGTCTGGTCCATTTTCAGTGGAGTACCTGATGAAACCTTAGGAGCCCAGAACACGGAGCTCTCCCCACATCACGCGTCGTAAATCCGTATTTTCCCAAAGATATCCCAATCTAGTTTACTAGTAACTATTGAAAATGATAGCTGAAATGAAGATAAGGTGTTAGTGGAATAAAAGAGAGAAACGAAAGTACCCTAAACTGCAATATTTGCTTTGTCTACCACAAATTTCATCCTGATCTTGCCGGAATCCAACAACATACAGCGCTCCGCCGATTTGGTAGAATGCGTTTGGGTCTAAAGAAAGCAGCAAAACAGTACAATGTGGTCTGTTGTGACGAGAATCCAACCCCCGCATATCGGTAAGGCATCATGTCACCAACACGTTCACGTCGGAGTATTTCTGACAAAGTAAATATTATTCAACGCCTTGAAAACGGTCCAAATTTTAAGGATATTGATGGAGAGTTTAAAGTAATATTCATTCATTCATTCGTCCGTCCGTTTATTTATTTATTTATTTATTTATTTATTTATTTATTTATTTATTTATTTATTTATTTATTTTTGTACTTATTTGCTTCCCTTTTTATTTACTTATTTATTATTGTTATATTTTATAGATAGGCCTAGTTGTATTCTAAATCCGTACTATTATTTTTCTCGCGGTATATGGCATTCAAATCATTCTAACCTATCTGATGATATTTTTTCCCCCTTTCTTAACTACTGTAAATGAGCACAAACGCTAATTAGGTGTAAATTTTTCTGACATTTTGTATATTCGATTTCCTAACCGTTTCAAATGTATATCATTTTACCTTTTAGGATGTGTTTCCAAATTACATGTAATACGCTTTGTCAAATCTGGCAACCTTTTCATAAGGGAAGCTAAATTTATTTATTTTTTTATAACATTCACTTGTATTAACGTATCAGATTCAATTAACAACTCTTAAACACCCATTCCCATAGGATCGAATTTTTACTGGCGTAATATTCCTTGACTTTAATGCTCTACCAAAACATGAGGCTTACCGATTGCAAGGGACTTGCTCTGCATGCTATTTCTAAGTAAGTAAGTAAACGAAAGCTTTCTCCTATATCGACGGAACAGTATATGTAGTTATTTATTACGATTTTTATACCGAAGGATTTTTTTCGTGCAAAAGCTAAGACCTTGGTATTTTCTGTCGACAATTTTCACATATCTTTTTAAAATTGTTTCTAATTTATGTAGTTTATTCATCCCTCCAAATTGTCCACTGCTGTGATCTCGTGGTAGCGTCTTCGCCCCCAAACCCGATTCCCCGCCTTGGACGAATTGCCTGGGTGAGGTTTTTTTCGGGGTTTTACCCTCACACCTATGGTTGAATATCAGACACCTTTATCAGGCGTATGAAACCCTAGTCATTATCGCCACTTCCTATCATCCTTTCCTTATCATTCTGGTTGTCTTACTTGGTTTTCAAATCGCGTCTGCGGCGGGCATCCGAAGCTGCTGACTCTCTCGGCCCGCTTCCGTGGATATGTCACGTTATGGCTTGCAACTCATTCCAGGGACCCACAATAGACCTCAGGTCGCGGTGTATAGGGATGTTCCTCCCCTCCCTCATAGAGAGAGGAAAAAAACAGTCCAGATCTACTATTAGTGCGAAATAAATATAAAATAAACACCATAATACAGCAATTAAAATTAACGATTAAAGGAAACCACATATCAGTACTGCTTACTTGGAGCGTTGGCGCCTGAAATTTTAGTGGACAAGAAGCTTCATTCTCTTTTTTCTTCATTTTTGTTTAACCTCCATTTTGGGGCTTACAAGCAGTGTACATAGGAGAGGGATAATTCTTTGGATTACACACGAGAGATGCCAATGAAAGGTCTTCCCCGGTGAGGGATCAGCTGGACGCAGGGGCCGAGAAATGCCAATGAAGGGACTTCTATAGTGAGGGATCAGCTGGACGCAGGGGCCGAGACATGCCAATGAAGAGACTTCTCTGGTGAGGGATCAGATGGATGCAGGTGCCGAGACATGCCAAAGAATGGACTTCCCCGGTGAGTGATCAGCTGGAGGCAGGGGGAGAGGCATGCCAATGAATGGACTTCCCCGGTGAGGGATCAGCTGGACGCAGGGGCCGAGACAACCAATGAATGGACTTCCCCGGTGAGGGATCAGCTGGACGCTGGGGCCGAGACATGCCAATGAATGGACCTCAAAGTGGGGGATCAGCTAGATGCAGGGGCCGAGACATTCCAATGAATGGACTTCCCGGCGAGGGATCAGCTGGACGCAGGTGCCGAGACATGCCAATGAATGGACTTCCCGGTGAGGGATCAGCTGGACGCAGGGGCCGAGATATGCCAATGAATGGACTTCCCCGGTGAGGGATCAGTTGGACGCAGGGGGCGAGACATGCCTATGAATGGACTTCCCCGGTGAGAGATCAGCTGGACGCAGGGGCCGAGACATGCCAATGAATGGACTTCCCGGTGAGGGAATAGCTGGACGCAGGGGGCGAGACATTCCAATGAATGGACTTCCCGGTGAGGGATCAGCCGGACGCAGGTGGCGAGACATGCCAATGAATGGACTTACCGGGGAGGGATCAGCTGGACGCAGAGGGCGAGAAATGCCAATGAATAGACTTCCCCGGTGAGGGACCAGCTGGACGCAGGGGCCGAGATATGCCAATGAATGGACTTCCCGGTGAAGGATCAGCTGGACGCAGGGGCCGAACATGCCAATGATTGGACTTCCCGGTGAGGGATCAGCTGGACGCAGGGGGCGAGACATGCCAATGAATGGACTTCCGTGTGTGGGATCAGCTGGACGCAGGGGGCGAGACATGCCAATGAATGGACTTACCGGTGAGGGATCAGCTGGACGCAGAGGGCGAGACATGCCAATGAAAGGACTTCCCCGGTGAGGGATCAGCTGACGCACGTGCCGAGACATGCCAATGAATGGACTTCCCGGTGAGGAATCAGATGGACGCAGGGGCCGAGACATGCCAATGAATGGACTTCCCGGTGAGGGATCAGCTGGACGCAGAGGGAGAGACATGCCAATGAAGGAACTTCCCTGGTGATGGATCAGCTAACGCAGGGGGCGAGACATGCCAATGAAAGGACTTCACCGGTGAGAGATCAGCTGACGCAGTAGCCGAGTCATGCCAATGTAGGGACTTCACCGGTGAGGGATCAGCTGACGCAGGGGGCGAGGCATGCCAATGAAAGGACTTCCACGTTGACGGAACAGCTGGACGCAGGGGGCGAGACATGCCAACGAATGTACTTCCCGGTGAGGGATCAGCTGGACGCAGGGGCCGAGACATGCCAATGAATGGACTTCCCGGTGAGGGATCAGCTGGACGCAAAGGCCGAGACAAGCCAATGAATGGACTTCCCGGTGAAGGATCAGCTGACGCAGGGGGCGAGACATGCCAATGAAAGGACTTTCCCGGTGAGGGATCAGCTGACGCAGTGGCCGAGACATGCCAAAGAATGGACTTCCCCGGTGAGGGATCAGCTGGACGCTGGGGGGCGAAATATTCCAATGAATATACTTCCCGGTGAGGGATCAGCTGGACGCAGGGGCCGAGACATGCCAATGAAGGGACTTCCCGGTAAGGGATCAGCTGGACGCAGGGGCCGAGAAATGCCAATGAATGGACTTTCTCCTTGAGGGATCAGCTGGACGCTGGGGCCGAGACATGCCTATGAATTAACTTCCCGGTTAAGGAACAGATGGACGCAGGGGCCGAGACATGCCAATGAATGGACGCACGGTGAGGGATCAGCTGACGCTGGGGGCGAGCCATGCCAATGAAAGGACTTCACCTTGACGGATCAGCTGACGCAGTGGCCGAGACATGCCAAAGAATGGACTTCCCCGGTGAGGGAATAGCTGGACGCAGGGGCCGAGACATGCCAATGAAGGGACTTCCCTGGTGAGGGATCAGATGGACGCAGGTGCCGAGAGATGCCAAAGAATGGACTTCCCCGGTGAGGGATCAGCTGGAGGCAGGGAGAGAGACATGCCAATGAATGACTTTCCCGGTGAGGGATCAGCTGGACGCAGAGGGGCGAGACATGCCAATGAAAGGCCTTCCCCGGCGAGGGATCAGCGGGACGCAGGGGGCGAGACATGCCAATGAATGGACTTCCCCGGTGAGGGATCAGCTGGAGGCAGGGGGAGAGACATGCCAATGAATGACTTTCCCGGTGAGGGATCAGCTGGACGCAGGGGCCGAGAAATGCCAATGAAGGGACTTCTATAGTGAGGGATCAGCTGGACGCAGGGGCCGAGTCATGCCAATGAAGGGACTTCTCTGGCGAGGGATCAGATGGATGCAGGTGCCGAGACATGCCAAAGAATGGACTTCCCCGGTGAGTATCAGCTGGAGGCAGGGGGAGAGACATGCCAATGAATGGACTTCCCCGGTGAGGGATCAGCTGGACGCAGGGGCCGAGACAACCAATGAATGGATTTCCCCGGTGAGGGATCAGCTGGCCGCTGGGGCCGAGACATGCCAATGAATGGACTTCCCGGTGAGGGATCAGGTGGACGCAGAGGCCGAGACATGCCTTTGAAGGGACTACCCTTGTGATGGATCAGCTGACACAGGGGCGAGATATGCGGATGAAAGGACTTCCCCGTTGATGGATCAGCTGACGCAGTGGCCGAGACATGCCAATGAAAGGACTTCCCCGGTGAGAGATCAGCTGACGCAGGGGGCGTGACAAGCCAATGAAAGGACTTCCCCGGTTATGGTTCAGTTGGACGCAGGGGGCGAGCCATGCCAATGATTGGACTTCCCGGTGAGTGGATCAGCTGGACGCAGGGGCCGAGACATGCCAATGAATGGACTTCCCGGTGTGGGATCAGCTGGACGCAGGGGCCGAGACATACAAATGAACGGACTTCCCGGTGAGGGATCATCTGACGCAGATGGCGAGACATACCAATGAAAGGACTTCCCCGGTGAGGGATCAGCTGACGCAGTGGCCGACACATGTCAATGAATGGACTTCCCCTGTGAGGGATCAGCTGCACGCAGGGGGGCGAGCCATGCCAATGAAAGGACATCCCGGTGAGGGATCAGCTGGACGCAGGGGCCGAGGCATGCGAATGAAGAGACTTCTCGGTGAGGAATCAGCTGGACTCAGGAGCCGAGACATGCCAATGAAAGGACTTACCCGGTGAGGGATCAGCTGGACGCAGGAGCCGAGAAATGCCAATGAATGCACTTCCCTTGTGAGGGATCGCCTGGACGCAGGGGGCGAGACATGCCAATGAAAGGATTTCCCCGGCGAGGGATCAGCTAAACGCAGGGGGCGAGACATGCCAATGAATGAACTTCCCGGTGAGGGATCAGCTGGTCGCAGGGGCGGAGACATGCCAATGAATAGACTTCCCGGAGAGGGATCAGCTGGAAGCAGGTGGCGACACATTCCAATGAATGGAATTCCCGGTGAGGGATCAGCTGGACGCAGGGGCCGAGACATGCCAAAGAATGGATTCCCGGTGAAGGATCAGCTGGACGCAGGGGGCGAGACATGCCAATGAACGGACTTCCCTGTGAGGGATCAGCGGGACGCAGGGGCGAGATATGCCATTGAAAGGACTTCCCGGTGAGAGATCAGCTGGACGCAGCTGCCGAGACATGCCAATAAAGGGACTTCCCGGTGAGGGATCAGCTGGACGCAGGGGCCGAAACATGCCAAAGAATGGACTTCCCTGGTGAGGGATCAGCTGGACGCAGTTGGCGAGACATGCCAATGAATGAACTTCCCTGTGAGGGATCAGCTGGACACAGGGGGCGAGACATGCCAAGGAAAGGACTTCCCAAGTGCGGGATCAGCTGGACGCAAAGGCCGAGACATGCCAATGAATGGACTTCCCGGTGAAGGATCAGCTAACGCAGGGGGCGAGACTTCCCAAGGAAAGGACTTTTCCAGTGAGAGTTCAGCTGGACGCAGGGGGGCGAGACATGCCAATGAATGGTATTCCCGGTGTGGGATCAGCTGTACGCAGGAGCCGAGACATGCCAACGAAGGCATTTCCCGGTGACGGATCAGCTGGACGCAGGGGCCGTGACATGCCAATGAATGGACTTCCCCGGTGAGGGATCAGCTGGACGCAGGGGCCGAGAAATGCCAATGAATGGATTTCCCCGGCGAGGGATCAGCTGGACGCAGGGGCCGAGACATGCCAATGAATGGACTTTCCGGTGTTGGCGCAGCTGACGCTGGGTGCGAGACCTGCCAATGAAAGGACTTCCCCGTTACTGAACATCTGACGCAGTGAACGAGACATGCCAATGAATGCACTTCCCCGGTGAGGGATCAGCTGGACGCAGGGGGCGACACATCCCAATGAATGGAATTCCCGGTGAGGGATCAGCTGGACGAAGGGGCAGACATGCCAATGAATGGACTTTCCGATGTGGGATCACATGTACGCAGGGGCCAAGACATGCCAATGAGTGGACTCACCGTTGAGGGATCAGCTAGACGCAGGCGCCTAGACATGCCATTAAGGGGACTTCCCGGTGAAGAATCAGCTGGACGCAGGGGCCGAGACATGCCAATGAATGGAATTCCCGGTGAGGGATCAGCTGACGGAGAGGGCGAAACATGCCAAAGAAAGGACTTCCCGGTGAGGGATCAACTGGACGCAGGGGCCAGACATGCGAAAGAAGGGACTTCCCTGTGAGGGATCAGCTGGACGCACGAGCCGAGACATGCCAATGAATGGACTTCCCCGGTGAGGGATCAGCTGACGCAGTGGCCGAGACATGCCAATGAATGGACTTCCCGGTGAGGGATCAGTTGGACGCAAGGGGGCGAGACATGCCAATGAATGGACTTCCCGGTGAGGGATCAACTGGACGCTAGGGGCGAGACATGCCAATGAATGGACTTACCGGTGAGGGATCAACTGGACGCAGATGGCGAGACATGCCTATGAAAGGACTTCCCCGTTGAGGGATCAGCTGACGCAGGTGCCGAGACATGCCAATGAATGGACTTCCCGTTGAGGGATCAGCTGGACGCAGAGGGCGAGACATGCCAATGAATGTACTTCCCGGAGAGGGATCAGGTGTACGCAGAGGCCAAGACATGCCATTGAAGGGACTTCCCTTGTGATGGATCAGCTGACACAAGGGGCGAGATATGCGAATGAAAGGACTTCCACGGTGATGGATCAGCTGACGTAGAGGCCGAGACTTGCCAATGAAAGGACTTCCCCGGTGAGAGATCAGCTGACGCAGGGGGCGTGACAAGCCAATGAAAGGACTTGCCCGGTTATGGTTCAGTTGGACGCAGGGGGCGAGCCATGCCAATGAATGGACTTCCCGGTGAGTGGATCAGCTGGACGCAGGGGCCGAGACATGCCAATGAATGGACTTCCCGGTGAGGGATCAGCTGGACGCAGGGGCCGAGACATGCAAATGAACGGACTTCCCGGTGAGGGATCAGCTGAAGCAGAGGGCGAGACATACCAATGAAAGGACTTCCCCGGTGAGGGATCAGCTGACGCAGTGGCCGAGGCATGCGAATGAAGAGACTTCTCGGTGAGGGATCAGCTGGACTCAGGAGCCGAGACATGCCAATGAATGGACTTCGTCGGTGAGGGATCAGCTGGACGCAGGAGCCGAGAAATGCCAGTGAATGCACTTCCCTTGTGAGGGATCGGCTGGACTCTGGGGCCGAGTCATGAATATGAATGGACTTCCCGCTGAGGGATCAGCTGGACGCAGGGGCAGAGACATGCCAATGAATGGACTTCCCGGTGAGGGATGAGCTGAAGCTGGGGGGCGAGACATACCAATGAAAGGACTTCCCCGTGAGGGTTCAGATGGACGCAGGGGCAAGGCATGTAAATTAATGGACTCTCCGGTGAGGGGTCAGCTGTACGCAAGGTCCGAGACATGCCAATGAGTGGACACCCCGGTGAGGGATCAGCTGGACGCAGGGGCGGAGACATGCCAATGAATGGACTTCCCGGTGAGGGATCAGCTGGACGCACTGGACAAGACATGCCAATGAATGGAGTTCCCCTGTGAGGGATTAGCTGGACGCAGGGACCGAGACTTGCCAATGAAGGGACTTCCCGCTGAGGGATCAGCTAGACGCAGGGGCCCAGACATTCCAATGAGTGGACTTCCCCGGTGAGTGATCAGCAGGGCGCAGTGGCCGAGACATGCCAAAGAAGGGACTTTCCCCGGTGAGGGATCAGCTGACGCAGGGGGCGAGACATGCCAATGAAAGGACTTCCACTGTGAGGGATTAGCTGACGCAGGAGGTGAGACATGCCTATGAAGGGACAACCCCTTGAGATATCAGCTTGACGCAGGGGGGAGATATGACAATGAATGGACTTCCCGGTGAAGGATCAGCTGGACGCAGCTGCCGAGACATGCCAATAAAGGGACTTCCAGGTGAGGGATCAGCTGGACGCAGGGGCCGAAACATGCCAATGAATGGACATCCCGAAGAGGGATCAGTTGGACGCAGGGGCCGATACTTGCAAATGAATGGACTTCCCGGTGAAGGATCAGCTGACACAGGGGGCGAGACATGCCAATGATAGGAATTGCCCGCTGAGGGATCAGCTGGACGCAAAGGCCGAGACATGCCAATGAATGTTCTTCCCGGTGAAGGATCAGCTGACGGGGGGGCCGAGACATGCCAATGAATAGACTTCCCCGGTGAGGGACCAGCTGGACGCAGGGGCCGAGACATGCCAATGAATAGACTTCCCGGTGAGGGATCAGCTGGACGCAGGGGCCGAGACATGCCAATGAATGGACTTGCCGGTGAGGGATCAGCTGGTCGCAGGGGGCGATACATGCCAATGAATGGACTTCCGTGTGTGGGTTCAGCTGGACGCAGGGAGCGAGACATGCCAATGAATGGACTTACCGGTGAGGGATCAGCTGGACGCAGAGGGCGAGACATGACAATGAAAGGACTTCCCCGGTGAGGGATCAGCTGACGCACGTGCCGAGACTTGCGAATGAATGGACTTCCCGGTGAGGGATCAGATGGACGCAGGGGCCGAGACATGCCAATGAATGGACTTCCCGGTGAGGGATCAGCTGGACGCAGAGGGAGAGAAATGCCAATGAAGGGACTTCCCTGGTGATGGATCAGCTGACGCAGGGGGCGAGACATGCCAATGAAAGGACTTCCCCGGCGAGGGATCAGCGGGACGCAGGGGGCGAGACATGCCAATGAATGGACTTCCCCAGTGAGGGTTCAGCTGGACGCAGGGGTCGAGACATGCCAATAAATGAACTTCCCGGTGAGGGATCAGCTGGACACAGGGTCCGGGACATGCCAATAAATGAACTTCCCGGTAACGGATCAGCTAGACGCAGGGGCCGAGACATGCCTATAAAGGGACTTCCCGGTGCGGGATCAGCTGGACGCGGGGGCCGAGACATGACAATGAATGGAATCCCCTGTGAGGGTTCAGCTGGACGCAGGGCCCGAGACATGCCAATGAATGGACTTCCCCGTGAGGGATCAGCTGAAGCAGAGGGCGAAACATGCCAATGAAAGGTCTTCCCCGTTGAGGGATCAGCTGACGTAGGGGGCGAGACATGCCAAAGAATGGACCTCACGGTGAGGGATCAGCTGGACGCAGGTAGCGAGACATGCCAATGAATGGACTTCCCGGGGAGGGAGCAGCTGACGTAGCGGGCGAGACATGCCAATGAAAGGACTTCCCCGGTGAGGGATCAGCTGACGCCGTGGCCGAGACATGCCAATGAATGGAAATTCCCTGTGAGGGATCAGCTGGACGCAAGGGGCGAGACATGCCAATGAATGGACTTCCCGGTGAGGGATCAGCTGGACGCAGGGGCCGAGACTTTCCCAAAGAAGGAACTTCCCTGTGCGGGATCAACTGGACGCAGGGGCCGAGACAAGTCAATGAATGGACTTCCCGGTGAGAGATCAGCTGGAGGCAGTGGCCGAGACGTGCCAATAAAGGGACTTCCCGGTGAGGGGTCAGCTGGACGCAGGGGCCGAGACTTGCCAAAAAATGGACTTCCCGGTTAGGGATCAGCTTGACGCTGGGGGCGAGACATGCCAATGAATGGACTTCCCGGTGAGGGATCAGCTGGACACAGGGTGCGCGACATGCCAATGAATGGACTTACCGGTGAGGGATCAGCTGGACGCAGAGGGCGAGACATGCCAATGAATGGACTTCCCCGGTGATGGATCAGCTGGACGCACTGGTCAAGACATGCCAATGAATGGAGTTCCACTGTGAGGGATTAACTGGACGCAGGGACCGAGACTTGCCAATGAAGTTACTTCCCGCCGAGGGATCAGCTAGACACAGGGGCCCAGACATTCCAACGAATGGACTTCCCCGGTGAGTGATCAGCTGGACGCAGTGGCTGAGACGTGCCAAAGAAGGTACTTTCCCCGGTTAGGGATCAGCTGACGCAGGGGGCGAGACATGCCAATGAAAGAACTTCCCCGGTGAAAGGTCAGCTGACGCAGTGGCCGAGATATGCCAAAGAAACGACTTCCCCTGTGAGGGATTAGCTGACGCAGGAGGTGAGACATGCCAATGAAGGGACTTCCCCGTTGAGGAATCAGCTTGACGCAGGGGGGAGACATGACAATGAATGGAATTCCCGGTGAAGGATCAGCTGGACGCAGAGGCCGAGACATGCCAATGAAGAGACTTTCCTGGTAATGGATCAGCTGACGCAGGGGCGAGATATGCCAATGACAGGAGTTCCCCGGAGATGGATCAGCTAACGCAGTCGACGAGACATGCCAATGAAGTGACTTCCACGGTGAGGGATCAGCTGACGTGGGGTCGTGACAAGCCAATGAAAGAAGTTCCCCAGTGAGGCATCAGCTGGACGCAGAGGCGAGACATGCCAATGAATGGACTTCCCGCTGAGGGATCAGCTGGACGCAGGGGCCGAGACATACCATAGAATGGACTTCCCGGTGAGGGATCAGCTGGACGCAGGGGCCGAGACATGCCAATGAATGGACTTCTCCGGTGAGGGATCAGCTGGACGCAGGGGCCGAGAAATGCCAATGAATGGACTTCCCCCGTGAGGGATCAGCAGGATACTAAGGCCGAGACATGACTATGAATGGACTTCCATTTGAGGGATCAGCTGGACGCAGGGGCCGAGACATGCCTATGAATGGACTTCCCGGTGATGGATCAGCTGACGCAGGGGGCGAGACTTGCCAATGAATGGACTTCCCGGTGAGGGATCAGCTGGACGCACGGGTTGAGGCATGCGAATGAATGGACTTCCCGTTGAGGGATCAGCTGGAGGCAAAGGCCGAGACATGCCTATGAATGGACTTCCCGGTGAAGGATCAGCTGACGTAAGTGGCGAGACATGCCAATGAAAGGACTTCCCCGGTGAGGGATCAGATTATGCAGTGGCCGAGACGTGCCAATGAATGGACTTCCCCGGTGAGGGATCAGCTGGACGCAGGGGGAGAGACATTCCAATGAATGGACTTTCCGATGAGGGATCACCTGTACGCAGGGGCCGAGACATGCCAATGAGTGGACTTCCTGTTGAGGGATCAGCTGGACGCAGGGGCCGAGACATGCCAATAAAGTGACTTGCCGGTGAGGGATCAGCTGGACGCAGAGGCCGAGACTTCCCAATTAATGGAAATCCCGGTGATGGATACGCAGGACGCAGGGGACGAGACATGCCAATGAATGGACTTCCCCCGTGAGGTATCAGCTGGACGCAGGGGAACGAGAAATGCCAATGAAGGGACTTCTCTGGTGAAGGATCAGTTGGACGCAGGGTCCGAGACATGCCAATGAAGGGACTTCTCTGGTGAGGGATAAGATGGAGGCAGTGGGCGAGACATGCCAATGAATGGACTTCCCCGGTGAGCGATCAGCTGGACGCAGGGGGCCGAAACATGCCAATTAAGGGAAATCTCGGTTAGGGATCAGCTGGACGCAGGGGCCGAGACATGCCAATGAATGGACTTCCCGGTGAGGGATTAACTGGACGCAGGGTGCGAGACAAGTCAATGAATGGACTTCCCGGTGAGGGATCAGCTGGACGCAGTGCCCGAGAAGTGCCAATAAAAGGACTTCCCCGATTAGAGATCAGCTGGACGCAGAGACCAAGACATTCCAATGAATGGACTTCCCGGTGAGAGATCAGCTTGTCGCTGGGGGCGAGACATGCCAATGAATGGACTTCCCTTTGAGGGTTCAGCTGGACGAAGGGGGCGAGATATGCCAACAAATCTACTTACCGGTGAGGGATCAGCTGGACGCAGAGGGCGAGACATGCCAAAGAATGGACTTCCCCGGTGAGGGATCAGCTGACGCAGTTGCGAATACATGCCAATGAATGGACTTCCCCGGTGTGGGTTCAGCTGGTCGCAGGGGCGAGATATGCCAATGAATGGACTTCCCCGGTGAGGGATCAACTGGACGCAGGGGCCGAGACATGCCAATGAATGGACTTCCCGGTGAGGGATCAGCTGGAAGCAGGGGGCGAGATATGCCAATGAATGGATTTCCCGGTGAGGGATAAGCTGGACGCAGGGGGCGAGACATGCCAATGAATGGACTTACCGGTGAGGGATCAGATGGATGCAGATGGCGAGACATGCCAATGAAAGGACTTCCCCGGTGAGGATGAGCTGACGCAGGTGCCGAGACATGCCAATGAATGGACTTCCCGGTGAGCGATGAGCTGGACGCAGAGTGCGAGACATGCCAATGAATGGACTTCCCGGTGTGGGATCAGGTAGAGCAGAGGCCGAGACATGCCAATGAAGGGACTTTCCTGGTGATGGATCGGCTGACGCAGGGGGCGAGATATGCGAATGAAAGGACTTCCCCGGTGAGGGATCAGCTGGACGCAGGGGGCGAGACATGCCAATGAATGGACTTCCCTGTGAGGGATCAGCTGGACTCAGGGGCCGAGACATGCCAAAGATTGGACTTCCCGGTGAGGGATCAGCTGGACGCAGGGGCCGAGACATGCCATCGAATGGACTTCCCGGTGAGGGATCAGCTGGACGCAAAGGCCGAGACATGCTAATGAATGGACTTCCGGTGAAAAATCAGCTGACGCAGGGGCCAGACATGCCAATGAAAGGACTTCCGCGGTGAGGGATCAGCTGACGCCGTTGAAGAGACATGACAATGAATGGACTTACCCGGTGAGGGATCAGCTGGACGCAGGGGGGCGAGACATCCCAATGAAGAGACTGCTCTGGTGAGGGATCAGATGCACGCAGGTGCCGAGACATGCCAAAGAATGGACTTCCCCGGTGGTGGTTCAGCTGGAAGCAGGGGGACAGACATGCCAATGAATGGACTTCCCCGGTTAGGGATCTGCTGGATGCAGGGGGCGAGACATGCCAAAGAAAGGACTTCCCCGGCGAGGGATCAGCTGGACGCAGGTGGCGAGACATGCCATTGAATAGACTCTCCCAGTGAGGGTTCAGCTGGACGCAGGGGCCGAGACATGCCAATGAAGGGACTTCCCCGGTGAGGGATCAGCTGGACGCAGGGGGCGAGACATGCCAATGAAGGGACTTCCCCGGTGAGGGATCAGCTGGACGCAGGGGGCGAGACATGCCAATGAATGGACTTCCCTGTGAGGGATCAGCTGGACTCAGGGGCCGAGACATGCCAAACATTGGACTTCCCGGTGGGGGATCAGCTGGACGCATGGGCCGAGACAGGCCAATGAACGGACTTCCCGGTGAGGGATCAGCTGACGCAGAGGGGAGACATGCCAATGAAAGGACTTCCCCGGTGAGGGATCAGCTGACGCAGTGGCCGAGACATGCCAATGATTGGACTTCCCCGGTGAGGAATCAGCTGGACGCAGGGGGGCGAGACATCCCTATGAAAGGACATCCCGGTGAGGGATCAGCTGGACGCAAGTGCCTATACTTGCGAATGAAAAAACTTCCCCGTGAGGGATCAGCTGGACTCAGGGGCCGAGACATGCCAATGAATGGAATTCCCGGTTAGGGATCAGCTGACGCTGGGGGCGAGACATGCCAATGAAAAAACTTCCCTTTGAGGGATCAGCTGGTCGCAGCGGCCCAGATTTTCCAATGAATGGACTTCCGCGGTGAGGGATCAGCTGGACGCAGGGGGCGAGACATGCCAATGAAGGGACTTCCCCGGTGAGGAATCAGCTGGACGCAGGGGCCGAGACATGCTAATGAAAGGTCTTCCCCGGTGAGGGATAAGCTGACGCAGCGGCCGAGACATGCATAAGAAACGACATCCCCTGCAGGGATTAGATGACGCAGGAGATGAGACATGCCAATGAAAGGACTTCCCTGGTGAGGGATCAGCTTGACGTAGGGGGGAGAGATGACAATGAATGGACTTCCCGGTGAGGGATCAGCTGGACGCAGGGGCGGAGACATGCCAATTAAGGAACTTCCCGGTGAGGGATCAGCTGACGCAGAGGGCGAAACATGCCAATGAAAGGACTTCCCCGGTGAGGGATCATCTGATGCAGAGGGCGAGACATCCCAATGAATGGACCTCCCGGTGAGGGATCAGCTGGACGCAGGGGCCGAGACATGCCTATAAAGGGACTTCCGGTTGGGGGATCAGCTGACGCAGGGGGAGAGACATGCCAATGAAAGAACTTCCCCGGCGAGGGATGAGCTGGACGCAGGGGGCGAGACATGCCAAAGAATGGACTTCCCCGCTGAGGGTTCAGCTGGAAGCAGGGGCCGAGACATGCCAATGAATGAACTTCCCGGTGAGGGATCAGTTTAACGCATTGGCGGAGACATGCCAATGAATGGACATCCCGGGGAAGGAGCAGCTGACGCAGGGGCCGAGACATGCCAATGATAGGAATTGCCCGCTGAGGGATCAGCTGGACGCAAAGGCCGAGACATTCCAATGAATGGTCTTCCCGGTGAAGGATCAGCTGACGGGGGGGCTAGACATGCCAATGAAAGGACTTCCCCGGTGAGGTATCAGCTGACGCAGTAGCCGAGACATGCCAATGAGTGGACTTCCCCGTTGAGGGATCAGCTGGACGCAGGGTGGCGAAACATGCCAATGAATGGCCTTCCCGGTGTGGATGTAGCTGGACGCAGGGGCCGAGACATGCCAATGAATGGAATTCCCGGTGAGGGATCAGCCGGACGCAGGGTCCGAGACATGCCAATGAATGGCCTTCCCCGGTGAGGGATGAGCTGGACGCAGGGGCCGAGAAATGCCAAAGATGAACTTCCTCGCTGACGGATCAGCTGGACGCTGGGGCCGAGACATGCCTATGAATGGACTTCCCGGAGAGGGATCAGCTGGACGCAGGGGCCGAGACATGCCAATGAATGGACTTCACCGTTACGGATCAGCTGACGCAGTGGACGAGACATGCCAATGAATGGACTACCCGGTGAGGGATCAACTGGACGCAGGGGGCGAGACATTCCAAAGAATGGACTTCCCGGTGAGGAATCAGCTAGAAGAAGGGAGTCAGGCATGCCAATGAATGGACTTTCCGATGTAGGATCAGTTGTACGCAATGGTCGAGACATGCCAATGAGTAGACTACCCGGTGAGGGATCAGCTGGACACAGGGTCCGGGACATGACAATAAATGAACTTCCCGGTGACGGATAAGCTAGACGCAGGGGCCGAGACATGCCTTTAAAGGGACTTCCCGGTGAGGGATCAGCTGGACGCGGGGGCCGAGACATGACAATGAATGGAATACCCTGTGAGGGTTCAGCTGGACGCAGGGCCCGAGTCATGCCAATGAATGGACTTCCCCGTGAGGGATCAGCTGAAGCAGAGGGCGAAACATGCCAATGAAAGATCTTCCCCGTTACGGATCAGCTGGACGCAGGGGGCGAGACATGCCAAAGAATGGACTTCCCGGTGAGGAATCAGCTAGAAGAAGGGAGTCAGGCATCCCAATGAATGGACTTTCCGATGTAGGATCAGTTGTACGCAGGGGTCGAGACATGCCAATGAGTAGACTTCCCGGTGAGGGATCAGCTGGACACAGGGGCCGAGACATGCCAATGAATGGACTTCACCGTTACGGATCAGCTGACGCAGTGGACGAGACATGCCAATGAATGGACCTCTCGGTGAGGGATCAGCTGGACGCAGGACGCGAGACATGCCAACGAATGGACTTCCCGGTGGGGGATCAGTTGACGCAGGGAGCAAGACATGCCAAAGAATGGACTTCCCCGGTGAGGGGTCAGCTGGACGCAGGGGGCGAGACATGCCAATGAATGGACTTCCCGGGGAGGGAGCAGCTGACGTAGGGGGCGAGACATGCCAATGAAAGGACTTCCTCGGTGAGGGATCAGCTGACGCCGTGGCCGAGACATGCCAATGAATGGAAATACCCTGTGAGGGATCAGCTGGACGCAAGGGGCGAGACATGCCAAAGAATGGACTTCCCGGTGAGGGATCAGCTGGACGGAGGGGCCGAGACAGCCCAAAGAAGGAACTTTCCTGTGCGGGATTAACTGGACGCAGGGGCCGAGACAAGTCAATGAATGGTCTTCCCGTTGAGGGATCAGCTGGAGGCAGTGGCCGAGACGTGCCAATAAAGGGACTTCCCGGTGAGGGGTCAGCTGGACGCAGGGGCCGAGACTTGCCAAAAAATGGACTTCCCGGTTAGGGATCTGCTTGACGCTGGGGGCGAGACATGCCAATGAATGGACTTCCCGGTGAGAGATCAGCTGGACACAGGGTGCGCGACATGCCAATGAATGGACTTACCGGTGAGGGATCAGCTGGACGCAGAGGGCGAGACATGCCAATGAATGGACTTCCCCGGTGATGGATCAGCTGGACGCACTGGTCAAGACATGCCAATGAATGGAGTTCCACTGTGAAGGATTAACTGGACACAGGGACCGAGACTTGCCAATGAAGTTACTTCCCGCTGAGGGATTAGCTAGTCGCAGGGGTCCAGACATTCCAACGAATGGACTTCCCCGGTGAGTGATCAGTTGGACGCAGTGGCTGAGACGTGCCAAAGAGGGTACATTCCCCGGTTAGGGATCAGCTCACGCAGGGGGCGAGACATGCCAATGAAAGAACTTCCCCGGAGAGGGGTCAGCTGACGCAGTGGCCGAGACATGCCAAAGAAACGACTTCCCCTGTGAGGGATTAGCTGACGCAGGAGGTGAGACATGCCAATGAAGGGACTTCCCCGTTGAGGAATCAGCTTGACGCAGGGGGGAGACATTACAATGAATGGACTTCCCGGTGAAGGATCAGCTGGACGCAGCTGCCGAGACATGCCAATAAAGGGACATCCCGGTGAGGGATCAGCTGGACGCAGGGGCCGAAACATGCCAATGAATGGACATCCCGATGAGGAATCAGCTGGACGCATGGGCCGAGATTTGCCAATGAATGGAATTCCCGGTGAGGGATGAGCTGGACGCAGGGGCCGAGACGTGCCCAAAGAAGGAACTTCCCTGTGAGGGATCAACTGGACGCAGGGGCCGAGACATTCCAATGAATGGACTTCCCGTTGAGGTATCAACTGGACGCCGGGTGTGACACAAATCAATGAATGGACTTCCCGGTGAGGGATCAGCTGGACGCAGTGGCCGAGACGTGCAAATAAAGGGACTTCCCCGGTGAAGGATCAGCTGGACGCAGACGGCGAGACATGCCAATGAATGGACTACACGGTGAGGGATCAGCTGGACGCAGGGTGCGAGACATACCAATGAATGGACTTCCCGGTGAGGGATCAGCTGGACGCAAATGGCGAGACATGCCAATGAATGGACTTCCCGATGAGGGATCAGGTGGACGCAGAGGCCGAGACATGCCAATGAAGAGACTTCCCTGGTAATGGATCAGCTGACGCAGGGGCGAGATATGCCAATGACAGGAGTTCCCCGGTGATGGATCAGCTAACGCAGTCGCCGAGACATGCCAATGAAGTGACTTCCACGGTGAGGGATCAGCTGACGCAGGGGTCGTGACAAGCCAATGAAAGAACTTACCCGGTGAGGGATCAGCTGGACGCAGAGGCGAGACATGCCAATGAATAGACTTCCCGCTGAGGGATCAGCTGGACGCAGGGGCCGAGACATACCATAGAATGGACTTCCCGGTGAGGGATCAGCTGGACGCAGGTGCCGAGACATGCCAATGAATGGACGTCTCCGGTGAGGGATCAGCTGGACGCAGGGGCCGAGAAATGCCAATGAATGGACTTCCCCGGTGAGGGATCAGCTGGACACTAAGGCCGAGACATGACTATGAAAGGACTTCCAGGTGAGGGATCAGCTGGACGCAGGGGCCGAGACATGCCAATGAATGGACTTCCCGGTGATGGATCAGCTGACGCAGGGGGCGAGACTTGCCAAAGAATGGACTTCCCGGTGAGGGATCAGCTGGACGCACGGGTTGAGACATGCGAATGAATGGACTTCCCGTTGAGGGATCAGCTAGAGGCAAAGGCCGAGACATGCCTATGAATGGACTTCCCGGTGAAGGACCAGCTGACGTAAGTGGCGAGACATGCCAATGAAAGGACTTCCCCGGTGAGGGATCAGATTATGCAGTGGCCGAGACGTGCCAATGAATGGACGTCCCCGGTAAGGGATCAGCTGGACGCAGGGGGCGAGACATTCCAATGAATGGACTTTACGTAGAGGGATCACCTGTACGCAGGGGCCGGGACATGCCAATGAGTGGACTTCCCGTTGAGGGATCAGCTGGACGCAGAGGCCGAGACATGCCAATAAAGTGACTTGCCGGTGAGGGATCAGCTGGACGCAGGGGCCGAGACTTCCCAATTAATGGAAATCCCGGTGATGGATACGCAGGACGCAGGGGAAGAGACATGCCAAGGAATGGACTTCCCCGTGAGGGATCAGCTGGACGCAGGGGAACGAGAAATGCCAAAGAAGGGACTTCTCTGGTGAAGGATCAGTTGGACCCAGGGTCCGAGACATGCCAATGAATGGACTTCACCGGTGAGCGATCAGCTGGACGCAGGGGGCCGAGACATGCCAATTAAGGGAAATCCCGGTTAGGGATCAGCTGGACGCAGGGGCCGAGACATGCCAATGAATGGACTTCCCGGTGAGGGATCAGCTGACGCAGAGGGCGAAACATGCCAAAGAAGGGACTTCCCGGTGAAAGATCTGCTGGACGCAGGGGCCAGACATGACAAAGAAGGGACTTACCTGTGAGGGATCAGCTGGACGCAGGGGCCGAGACATACCAATGAACGGACTTCCCTGGTGAGGGATCAGCTGGACGCAGGGGTCGAGACATGCCAATGAATGGACTTCCCGGTGAGGGATTAACTGGACGCAGGGTGCGAGACAAGTCAATGAATGGACTTCCCGGTTAGGGATCAGCTGGACGCAGTGCCCGAGACGTGCCAATAAAAGGACTTCCCCGATTAGAGATCAGCTGGACGCAGAGGCCAAGACATTCCAATGAATGGACTTCCCGGTGAGAGATCAGCTTGTCGCTGGGGGCGAGACATGCCAATGAATGGACTTCCCTGTGAGGGTTCAGCTGGACGCAGGGGGCGAGATATGCCAACAAATGGACTTACCGGTGAGGGATCAGCTGGACGCAGAGGGCGAGACATGCCAAAGAATGGACTTCCCCGGTGAGGGATCAGCTGACGGATTTGCGAATACATGCCAATGAATGGACTTCCCCGGTGAGGGATCAGCTGGACGCAGGGGCCGAGACATGCCAATTAATGGACTTCCCTGTGAGGGATCAGCTGGACGCAGGGGGCGAGACATGCCAATGAATGGATTTCCCGGTGAGGGATAAGCTGGACGCAGGGGGCGAGACATGCCAATGAATGGACTTACCTGTGAGGGATCAGCTGGATGCAGATGGCGAGACATGCCAATGAAAGGGCTTTCCCGGTGAGGGATGAGCTGACGCAGGTGCCGAGACATGCCAATGAATGGACTTCCCGGTGAGGGATCAGGTAGAGCAGAGGCCGAGACATGCCAATGAAGGGACTTCCTTGGTGATGGATCGGCTGACGCAGGGGGCGAGATATGCGAATGAAAGGACTTCCCCGGTGATGGATCAGTTGACGCAGTGGCCGAGACATGCCAATGAAGGGACTTCCCCGGTGAGGGATCAGCTGGACGCAGGGGGCGAGACATGCCAATGAATGGACTTCCCTGTGAGGGATCAGCTGGACTCAGGGGCCGAGACATGCCAAAGATTGGACTTCCCGGTGAGGGTTCAGCTGGACGCAGGGGCCGAGACATGCCATCGAATGGACTTCCCGGTGAGGGATCAGCTGGACGCAAAGGCCCAGACATGCTAATGAATGGACTTCCGGTGAAGAATCAGCTGACGCAGGGGCCAGACATGCCAATGAAAGGACTTCCGCGGTGAGGGATCAGCTGACGCCGTTGAAGAGACATGACAATGAATGGACTTACCCGGTGAGGGATCAGCTGGACGCAGGGAGGCGAGACATCCCAATGAATGGATTTCCCCGGAGAGGGATCAGCTGGACGCAGAGGGCGAGGCATTCCAATGAAGAGACTGCTCTGGTGAGGGATCAGATGCACGCAGGTGCCGAGACATGCCAAAAAATGGACTTCACCGGTGGGGGTTCAGCTGGAAGCAGGGGGAGAGACATGCCAATGAATGGACTTCCCCGGTTAGGGATCTGCTGGATGCAGGGGGCGAGACATGCCAAAGAAAGGACTTCCCCGGCGAGGGATCAGCTGGACGCAGGTGGCGAGACATGCCATTGAATAGACTCTCCCAGTGAGGGTTCAGCTTTACGCAGGGGCCGAGACATGCCAATGAATGAACTTCCCGGTGAGGGATCAGCTGGACGCAGGGGCGGAGACATGCCAATGAATGGACCTCCCGGTGAGGGATCAGCTGGCCGCAGGTGGCGACACATTCCAATGAATGGAATTCCCGGTGAGGGATCAGCTGGACGCAGGGGCCGAGACATGCCAACGAAGGCATTTCCAGGTGACGGATCAGCTGGACGCAGGGGCCGAGACATGCCAATGAATGGACTTCCCCTGTGAGGGATCAGCTGGACGCAGGGGCCGAGAAATGCCAATGAATGGACTTCCCCGGCGAGGGATCAGCTGGACGCAGGGGCCGAGACATGCCAATGAATGGACTTTCCGGTGAGGGCTCAGCTGACGCTGTGTGCGAGACATGCCAATGAAAGGACTTCCCCGTTACTGAACATCTGACGCAGTGAACGAGACATGCCAATGAATGCACTTCCCCGGTGAGGGATCAGCTGGACGCAGGGGCGACACATCACAATGAATGGAATTCCCGGTGAGGGATCAGCTGGACGAAGGGCCAGACATGCCAATGAATGGACTTTCCGATGTGGGATCACATGTACGCAGGAGCCGAGACATGCCAATGAGTGGACTCACCGTTGAGGGATCAGCTAGACGCAGGCGCCGAGACATGCCATAAAGGGGACTTTCCGGTGAGGAATCAGCTGGACGCAGGGGCCGAGACATGCCAATGAATGGACTTACCGGTGAGGGATCAGATAGACGCAGAGGGAGAGACATGCCAATGAAAGGACTTCACCGTGACGGATCAGCTGACGCAGTGGCCGAGACATGCCAATGAATGGACTTCCCCGGTGAGGGATCAGCTGGACGCAAGGGCCGAGACATGCCAATGAAGAGTCTGCTGTGGTGAGGGATCAGAAAAACGCAGGTGCCGAGACATGCCAAAGAATGTACTTCCCCGGTAAGGGATCAACTGGAGGCTGGGGGAGAGATGTGCCAATGAATGGACATCCGCGGTGAAGGATCAGCTGGACGCAGGGGGCGAGACATGCCAATGAAAGGACTTCCCCGGCGAGGGATCAGCTGGACGCAGGGGGCGAGACATGAAAATGAATGGACTTCCCAAGTGAGGGTTCAGCTGGACGCAGGGGCCGCGACATGCCAATGAATGAACTTCCCGTGAGGGATCAGCTGGACGCAGGGGCGGAGACATTCCAATGAATGAACTTCCCGGTGAGGGAGCAGCTGACGCAGGAGCCGAGACATTCCAAAGAATGGACTTCCAGGCGAGGGAACAGCTAGACGCAGGGCCGAGACATGCCAATGAATGGACTTCCAGATGAGGGAACAGCTGGACGCAGGGCCGAGATATGCCAATGAATGGACTTCCCAGTGAGGGATAAGCTGGACGCAGGGGGCGAGATATGACAATGAATGGATTTCCCGGTGAGGGATCAGTTGGACGCTTGGGGCGAGACATGCCAATGAAGGACTTACCGATGAGGGATCAGATGGACGCAGAGGGCGAGACATGCCAAAGAATGGACTTCCCTGGTGAGGGATCAGCTGGACGCAGTTGGCGAGTCATGCCAATGAGTGGACTTCCCTGTGAGGGATCAGCTGGTCACAGGGGGCGAGACATGCCAATGAATGGACTTACCGGTGAGGGATCAGCTGGACGCAAAGGGCGAGACGTGCCAATGAAAGGACATCGCTGGGGAGGGATCAGCTCACGCAATTGCCGAGACATGCCAATGAATGGACTTCACGGTGAGGGATCAGCTAAACGCAGGGGCCGAGATGTGAAAATGAATGGACTTCCCGGTGAGGGATCAGCTGTACGCAAAGGCCGAGACATGCCAATGTATGGACTTCCCGGTGAAGGATCAGCTAACGCAGGGGGCGAGACATGCCAAGGAAAGGACTTCCCAAGTGCGGGATCAGCTGGACGCAAAGGCCGAGACTTGCCAATGAATGGACTTCCCCGGTGAGGGATCAGCTGGACGCAGGGTTCGAAACATGAAAATGAATGGACTTCACGGTGAGGGGTCAACTGGACGTAGGGTGCGAGACAAGTCAATGAATGGCCTTCCCGGTGATGGATCAGCTGGACGCAGTGGCCGAGACCTGTCAATAAGAGGGACTTCCCCGATGAGGGATCAGCTGGACACAGGGGCCGAGACATGCGAATGAATGGACTTCCCGAAGAGGGATCAGCTTGACGCTGGGTGCGAGACATGCCAATGAATAGACTTCCCTGTGATGTATCAGCGGGACGCAGGGGCGAGATATGCCATTGAATGGACTTCCCGGTGATGGATCAGCTAGACGCAGGGGCAGAGACATGCCAATGAATGGACTTCCCGGTGAGGGATCAGGTGGACGCAGAGGCCGAGACATGCGATTGAAGGGACTACCCTTGTGATGGATCAGCTGACACAGGGGGCGAGATATGCGAATCAAAGGACTTCCCCGTTGATGGATCAGCTGACGCAGTGGCCGAGACTTGCCAATGAAAGGACTTCCCCGGTGAGAAATCAGCTGACGCAGGGGGCGTGACAAGCCAATGAAAGGACTTCCCCGGTTATGGTTCAGTTGGACGCAGGGGGCGAGCCATGCCAATGATTGGACGTCCCGGTGAGTGGATCAGCTGGACGCAGGGGCCGAGACATGCCAATGAATGGACTTCCCGGTGTGGGATCAGCTGGACGCAGGGGCCGAGACATGCAAATGAACGGACTTCCCGGTGAGGGATCATCTGACGCAGATGGCGAGACATACCAATGAAAGGACTTCCCCGGTGAGGGATCAGCTGACGCAGTGGCCGACACATGCCAATGAATGGACTTCCCCTGTGAGGGATAAGCTGCACGCAGGGGGGCGAGCCATGCCAATGAAAGGACATCCCGGTGAGGGATCAGCTGGACGCAGGGGCCGAGGCATGCGAATGAAGAGACTTCTCGGTGAGGAATCAGCTGGACTCAGGAGCCGAGACATGCCAATGAAAGGACTTCCCCGGTGAGGGATCAGCTGGACGCAGGAGCCGAGAAATGCCAATGAATGCACTTCCCTTGTGAGGGATCGCCTGGACGCAGGGGGCGAGACATGCCAATGAAAGGATTTCCCCGGCGAGGGATCAGCTAAACGCAGGGGGCGAGACATGCCAATGAATGAACTTCCCGGTGAGGGATCAGCTGGTCGCAGGGGCGGAGACATGCCAATGAATAGACTTCCCGGAGAGGGATCAGCTGGACGCAGGTGGCGACACATTCCAATGAATGGAATTCCCGGTGAGGGATCAGCTGGACGCAGGGGCCGAGACATGCCAAAGAATGGATTCCCGGTGAAGGATCAGCTGGACGCAGGGGGCGAGATATGCCAATGAACGGACTTCCCTGTGAGGGATCAGCGGGACGCAGGGGCGAGATATGCCATTGAATGGACTTCCCGGAGAGGGATCAGCTGGTCGCAGCTGCCGAGACATGCCAATAAAGGAACGCCCGGTGAGGGATCAGCTGGACGCAGGGGCCGAAACATGCCAAAGAATGGACTTCCCTGGTGAGGGATCAGCTGGACGCAGTTGGCGAGACATGCCAATGAATGAACTTCCCTGTGAGGGATCAGCTGGACACAGGGGGCGAGACATGCCAAGGAAAGGACTTCCCAAGTGCGGGATCAGCTGGACGCAAAGGCCGAGACATGCCAATGAATGGACTTCCCGGTGAAGGATCAGCTAACGCAGGGGCGCGAGACATGCCAAGGAAAGAACTTCCCCAGTGAGGGTTCAGCTGGACGCAGGGGGGCGAGACATGCCAATGAATGGTATTCCCGGTGTGGGATCAGCTGTACGCAGAGGCCGAGACATGCCAACGAAGGCATTTCCCGGTGACGGATCAGCTGGACGCAGGGGCCGAGACATGCCAATGAATGGACTTCCCCGGTGAGGGATCAGCTGGACGCAGGGGCCGAGAAATGCCAATGAATGGACTTCCCCGGCGAGGGATCAGCTGGACGCAGGGGCCGAGACATGCCAATGAATGGACTTTCCCGTGAGGGCTCAGCTGACGCTGGGTGCGAGACATGCCAATGAAAGGAGTTCCCCGTTACTGAACATCTGACGCAGTGAACGAGACATGCCAATGAATGCACTTCCCCGGTGAGGGATCAGCTGGACGCAGGGGGCGACACATCCCAATGAATGGAATTCCCTGTGAGGGATCAGATGGACGAAGGGCCAGACATGCCAATGAATGGACTTTCCGATGTGGGATCACATGTACGCAGGGGCCGAGACATGCCAATGAGTGGACTCACCGTTGAGGGATCAGCTAGACGCAGGCGCCGAGACATGCCATTAAGGGGACTTCCCGGTGAGGAATCAGCTGGACGCAGGGGCCGAGACATGCCAATGAATGGAATTCCCGGTGAGGGATCAGCTGACGGAGAGGGCGAAACATGCCAAAGAAAGGACTTCCCGGTGAGGGATCAGCTGGACGCAGGGGCCAGACATGCGAAAGAAGGGACTTCCCTGTGAGGGATCAGCTGGACGCACGAGCCGAGACATGCCAATGAATGGACTTCCCCGGTGAGGGATCAGCTGACGCAGTGGCCGAGACATGCCAATGAATGGACTTCCCGGTGAGGGATCAGTTGGACGCAAGGGGGCGAGACATGCCAATGAATGGACTTCCCGGTGAGGGATCAACTGGACGCTAGGGGCGAGACATTCCAATGAATGGACTTACCGGTGAGGGATCAACTGGACGCAGATGGCGAGACATGCCTATGAAAGGACTTCCCCGTTGAGGGATCAGCTGACGCAGGTGCCGAGACATGCCAATGAATGGACTTCCCGTTGAGGGATCAGCTGGACGCAGAGGGCGAGACATGCCAATGAATGTACTTCCCGGATAGGGATCAGGTGGACGCAGAGGCCAAGATATGCCATTGAAGGGACTTCCCTTGTGATGGATCAGCTTACACAAGGGGCGTGATATGCGAATGAAAGGACTTCCACGGTGATGGATCAGCTGACGTAGAGGCCGAGACTTGCCAATGAAAGGACTTCCCCGGTGAGAGATCAGCTGACGCAGGGGGCGTGACAAGCCAATGAAAGATCTTGCCCGGTTATGGTTCAGTTGGACGCAGGGGGCGAGCCATGCCAATGAATGGACTTCCCGGTGAGTGGATCAGCTGGACGCAGGGGCCGAGACATGCCAATGAATGGACTTCCCGGTGAGGGATCAGCTGGACGCAGGGGCCGAGACATGCAAATGAACGGACTTCCCGGTGAGGGATCAGCTGAAGCAGAGTGCGAGACATACCAATGAAAGGACTTCCCCGGAGAGGGATCAGCTGCACGCAGGGCGGCGAGACATGCCAATGAAAGCACATCCCGGTGAGGGATCAGCTGCACGCAGGGGCCGAGGCATGCGAATGAAGAGACTTCTCGGTGAGGGATCAGCTGGACTCAGGAGCCGAGAAATGCCAATGAATGGACTTCGTCGGTGAGGGATCAGCTGGACGCAGGAGCCGAGAAATGCCAGTGAATGCACTTCCCTTGTGAGGGATCGGCTGGACTCTTGGGCCGAGTCATGAATATGAATGGACTTCCCGCTGAGGGATCAGCTGGACGCAGGGGCAGAGACATGCCAATGAATGGACTTCCCGGTGAGGGATGAGCTGAAGCTGGGGGGCGAGACATACCAATGAAAGGAATTCCCCGTGAGGGTTCAGCTGGACGAAGGGGCAAGGCATGTAAATTAATGGAATTTCCGGTGAGGGGTCAGCTGTACGCAGGGTCCGAGACATGCCAATGAGTGGACACCCCGGTGAGGGATCAGCTGGACGCAGGGGCGGAGACATGCCAAAGAATGGACTTCCCGGTGAGGGATCAGCTGGACGCACTGGACAAGACATGCCAATGAATGGAGTTCCCCTGTGAGGGATTAGCTGGACGCAGGGACCGAGACTTGCCAATGAAGGGACTTCCCGCTGAGGGATCAGCTAGACGCAGGGGCCCAGACATTCCAATGAATGGACTTCCCCGGTGAGTGATCAGCAGGGCGCAGTGGCCGTGACATGCCAAAGAAGGGACTTTCCCCGGTGAGGAATCAGCTGACGCAGGGGGCGAGACATGCCAATGAAAGGACTTCCACTGTGAGGGATTAGCTGACGCAGGAGGTGAGACATGCCTATGAAGGGACATCCCCTTGTGGGATCAGCTTGACGCAGGGGGGAGATATGACAATGAATGGACTTCCCGGTGAAGGATCAGCTGGACGCAGCTGCCGATACATGCCAATAAAGGGACTTCCAGGTGAGGGATCAGCTGGACGCAGGGGCCGAACCATGCCAATGAATGGACATCCCGATGAGGGATCAGCTGGACGCAGGGGCCGATACTTGCAAATGAATGGACTTCCCGGTGAAGGATCAGTTGACACAGGGGGCGAGACATGCCAATGAGAGGAATTGCCCGCTGAGGGATCAGCTGGACGCAAAGGCCGAGACATGCCAATGAATGGTCTTCCCGGTGAAGGATCAGCTGACGGGGGGGGGCGAGACATGCCAATGAAAGGACTTCCCCGGTGAGGTATCAGCTGACGCAGTAGCCGAGACATGCCAATGAGTGGACTTCCCCGGTGAGGGATCAGCTGGACGCAGGGGGGCGAGACATGCCAATGAATGGCCTTCCCGGTGTGGATTTAGCTGGACGCAGGGGCCGAGACATGCCAATGAATGGACTTCCCGGTGTGGGATCAGCTGGACGCAGGGGTCGAGACATGCCAATGAATGGACTTCCCGGTGAGGGATTAACTGGACGCAGGGTGCGAGACAAGTCAATGAATGGACTTCCCGGTTAGGGATCAGCTGGACGCAGTGCCCGAGACGTGCCAATAAAAGGACTTCCCCGATTAGAGATCAGCTGGACGCAGAGGCCAAGACATTCCAATGAATGGACTTCCCGGTGAGAGATCAGCTTGTCGCTGGGGGCGAGACATGCCAATGAATGGACTTCCCTGTGAGGGTTCAGCTGGACGCAGGGGGCGAGATATGCCAACAAATGGACTTACCGGTGAGGGATCAGCTGGACGCAGAGGGCGAGACATGCCAAAGAATGGACTTCCCCGGTGAGGGATCAGCTGACGGATTTGCGAATACATGCCAATGAATGGACTTCCCCGGTGAGGGATCAGCTGGACGCAGGGGCCGAGACATGCCAATTAATGGACTTCCCTGTGAGGGATCAGCTGGACGCAGGGGGCGAGACATGCCAATGAATGGATTTCCCGGTGAGGGATAAGCTGGACGCAGGGGGCGAGACATGCCAATGAATGGACTTACCTGTGAGGGATCAGCTGGATGCAGATGGCGAGACATGCCAATGAAAGGGCTTTCCCGGTGAGGGATGAGCTGACGCAGGTGCCGAGACATGCCAATGAATGGACTTCCCGGTGAGGGATCAGGTAGAGCAGAGGCCGAGACATGCCAATGAAGGGACTTCCTTGGTGATGGATCGGCTGACGCAGGGGGCGAGATATGCGAATGAAAGGACTTCCCCGGTGATGGATCAGTTGACGCAGTGGCCGAGACATGCCAATGAAGGGACTTCCCCGGTGAGGGATCAGCTGGACGCAGGGGGCGAGACATGCCAATGAATGGACTTCCCTGTGAGGGATCAGCTGGACTCAGGGGCCGAGACATGCCAAAGATTGGACTTCCCGGTGAGGGTTCAGCTGGACGCAGGGGCCGAGACATGCCATCGAATGGACTTCCCGGTGAGGGATCAGCTGGACGCAAAGGCCCAGACATGCTAATGAATGGACTTCCGGTGAAGAATCAGCTGACGCAGGGGCCAGACATGCCAATGAAAGGACTTCCGCGGTGAGGGATCAGCTGACGCCGTTGAAGAGACATGACAATGAATGGACTTACCCGGTGAGGGATCAGCTGGACGCAGGGAGGCGAGACATCCCAATGAATGGATTTCCCCGGAGAGGGATCAGCTGGACGCAGAGGGCGAGGCATTCCAATGAAGAGACTGCTCTGGTGAGGGATCAGATGCACGCAGGTGCCGAGACATGCCAAAAAATGGACTTCACCGGTGGGGGTTCAGCTGGAAGCAGGGGGAGAGACATGCCAATGAATGGACTTCCCCGGTTAGGGATCTGCTGGATGCAGGGGGCGAGACATGCCAAAGAAAGGACTTCCCCGGCGAGGGATCAGCTGGACGCAGGTGGCGAGACATGCCATTGAATAGACTCTCCCAGTGAGGGTTCAGCTTTACGCAGGGGCCGAGACATGCCAATGAATGAACTTCCCGGTGAGGGATCAGCTGGACGCAGGGGCGGAGACATGCCAATGAATGGACCTCCCGGTGAGGGATCAGCTGGCCGCAGGTGGCGACACATTCCAATGAATGGAATTCCCGGTGAGGGATCAGCTGGACGCAGGGGCCGAGACATGCCAACGAAGGCATTTCCAGGTGACGGATCAGCTGGACGCAGGGGCCGAGACATGCCAATGAATGGACTTCCCCTGTGAGGGATCAGCTGGACGCAGGGGCCGAGAAATGCCAATGAATGGACTTCCCCGGCGAGGGATCAGCTGGACGCAGGGGCCGAGACATGCCAATGAATGGACTTTCCGGTGAGGGCTCAGCTGACGCTGTGTGCGAGACATGCCAATGAAAGGACTTCCCCGTTACTGAACATCTGACGCAGTGAACGAGACATGCCAATGAATGCACTTCCCCGGTGAGGGATCAGCTGGACGCAGGGGCGACACATCACAATGAATGGAATTCCCGGTGAGGGATCAGCTGGACGAAGGGCCAGACATGCCAATGAATGGACTTTCCGATGTGGGATCACATGTACGCAGGAGCCGAGACATGCCAATGAGTGGACTCACCGTTGAGGGATCAGCTAGACGCAGGCGCCGAGACATGCCATAAAGGGGACTTTCCGGTGAGGAATCAGCTGGACGCAGGGGCCGAGACATGCCAATGAATGGACTTACCGGTGAGGGATCAGATAGACGCAGAGGGAGAGACATGCCAATGAAAGGACTTCACCGTGACGGATCAGCTGACGCAGTGGCCGAGACATGCCAATGAATGGACTTCCCCGGTGAGGGATCAGCTGGACGCAAGGGCCGAGACATGCCAATGAAGAGTCTGCTGTGGTGAGGGATCAGAAAAACGCAGGTGCCGAGACATGCCAAAGAATGTACTTCCCCGGTAAGGGATCAACTGGAGGCTGGGGGAGAGATGTGCCAATGAATGGACATCCGCGGTGAAGGATCAGCTGGACGCAGGGGGCGAGACATGCCAATGAAAGGACTTCCCCGGCGAGGGATCAGCTGGACGCAGGGGGCGAGACATGAAAATGAATGGACTTCCCAAGTGAGGGTTCAGCTGGACGCAGGGGCCGCGACATGCCAATGAATGAACTTCCCGTGAGGGATCAGCTGGACGCAGGGGCGGAGACATTCCAATGAATGAACTTCCCGGTGAGGGAGCAGCTGACGCAGGAGCCGAGACATTCCAAAGAATGGACTTCCAGGCGAGGGAACAGCTAGACGCAGGGCCGAGACATGCCAATGAATGGACTTCCAGATGAGGGAACAGCTGGACGCAGGGCCGAGATATGCCAATGAATGGACTTCCCAGTGAGGGATAAGCTGGACGCAGGGGGCGAGATATGACAATGAATGGATTTCCCGGTGAGGGATCAGTTGGACGCTTGGGGCGAGACATGCCAATGAAGGACTTACCGATGAGGGATCAGATGGACGCAGAGGGCGAGACATGCCAAAGAATGGACTTCCCTGGTGAGGGATCAGCTGGACGCAGTTGGCGAGTCATGCCAATGAGTGGACTTCCCTGTGAGGGATCAGCTGGTCACAGGGGGCGAGACATGCCAATGAATGGACTTACCGGTGAGGGATCAGCTGGACGCAAAGGGCGAGACGTGCCAATGAAAGGACATCGCTGGGGAGGGATCAGCTCACGCAATTGCCGAGACATGCCAATGAATGGACTTCACGGTGAGGGATCAGCTAAACGCAGGGGCCGAGATGTGAAAATGAATGGACTTCCCGGTGAGGGATCAGCTGTACGCAAAGGCCGAGACATGCCAATGTATGGACTTCCCGGTGAAGGATCAGCTAACGCAGGGGGCGAGACATGCCAAGGAAAGGACTTCCCAAGTGCGGGATCAGCTGGACGCAAAGGCCGAGACTTGCCAATGAATGGACTTCCCCGGTGAGGGATCAGCTGGACGCAGGGTTCGAAACATGAAAATGAATGGACTTCACGGTGAGGGGTCAACTGGACGTAGGGTGCGAGACAAGTCAATGAATGGCCTTCCCGGTGATGGATCAGCTGGACGCAGTGGCCGAGACCTGTCAATAAGAGGGACTTCCCCGATGAGGGATCAGCTGGACACAGGGGCCGAGACATGCGAATGAATGGACTTCCCGAAGAGGGATCAGCTTGACGCTGGGTGCGAGACATGCCAATGAATAGACTTCCCTGTGATGTATCAGCGGGACGCAGGGGCGAGATATGCCATTGAATGGACTTCCCGGTGATGGATCAGCTAGACGCAGGGGCAGAGACATGCCAATGAATGGACTTCCCGGTGAGGGATCAGGTGGACGCAGAGGCCGAGACATGCGATTGAAGGGACTACCCTTGTGATGGATCAGCTGACACAGGGGGCGAGATATGCGAATCAAAGGACTTCCCCGTTGATGGATCAGCTGACGCAGTGGCCGAGACTTGCCAATGAAAGGACTTCCCCGGTGAGAAATCAGCTGACGCAGGGGGCGTGACAAGCCAATGAAAGGACTTCCCCGGTTATGGTTCAGTTGGACGCAGGGGGCGAGCCATGCCAATGATTGGACGTCCCGGTGAGTGGATCAGCTGGACGCAGGGGCCGAGACATGCCAATGAATGGACTTCCCGGTGTGGGATCAGCTGGACGCAGGGGCCGAGACATGCAAATGAACGGACTTCCCGGTGAGGGATCATCTGACGCAGATGGCGAGACATACCAATGAAAGGACTTCCCCGGTGAGGGATCAGCTGACGCAGTGGCCGACACATGCCAATGAATGGACTTCCCCTGTGAGGGATAAGCTGCACGCAGGGGGGCGAGCCATGCCAATGAAAGGACATCCCGGTGAGGGATCAGCTGGACGCAGGGGCCGAGGCATGCGAATGAAGAGACTTCTCGGTGAGGAATCAGCTGGACTCAGGAGCCGAGACATGCCAATGAAAGGACTTCCCCGGTGAGGGATCAGCTGGACGCAGGAGCCGAGAAATGCCAATGAATGCACTTCCCTTGTGAGGGATCGCCTGGACGCAGGGGGCGAGACATGCCAATGAAAGGATTTCCCCGGCGAGGGATCAGCTAAACGCAGGGGGCGAGACATGCCAATGAATGAACTTCCCGGTGAGGGATCAGCTGGTCGCAGGGGCGGAGACATGCCAATGAATAGACTTCCCGGAGAGGGATCAGCTGGACGCAGGTGGCGACACATTCCAATGAATGGAATTCCCGGTGAGGGATCAGCTGGACGCAGGGGCCGAGACATGCCAAAGAATGGATTCCCGGTGAAGGATCAGCTGGACGCAGGGGGCGAGATATGCCAATGAACGGACTTCCCTGTGAGGGATCAGCGGGACGCAGGGGCGAGATATGCCATTGAATGGACTTCCCGGAGAGGGATCAGCTGGTCGCAGCTGCCGAGACATGCCAATAAAGGAACGCCCGGTGAGGGATCAGCTGGACGCAGGGGCCGAAACATGCCAAAGAATGGACTTCCCTGGTGAGGGATCAGCTGGACGCAGTTGGCGAGACATGCCAATGAATGAACTTCCCTGTGAGGGATCAGCTGGACACAGGGGGCGAGACATGCCAAGGAAAGGACTTCCCAAGTGCGGGATCAGCTGGACGCAAAGGCCGAGACATGCCAATGAATGGACTTCCCGGTGAAGGATCAGCTAACGCAGGGGCGCGAGACATGCCAAGGAAAGAACTTCCCCAGTGAGGGTTCAGCTGGACGCAGGGGGGCGAGACATGCCAATGAATGGTATTCCCGGTGTGGGATCAGCTGTACGCAGAGGCCGAGACATGCCAACGAAGGCATTTCCCGGTGACGGATCAGCTGGACGCAGGGGCCGAGACATGCCAATGAATGGACTTCCCCGGTGAGGGATCAGCTGGACGCAGGGGCCGAGAAATGCCAATGAATGGACTTCCCCGGCGAGGGATCAGCTGGACGCAGGGGCCGAGACATGCCAATGAATGGACTTTCCCGTGAGGGCTCAGCTGACGCTGGGTGCGAGACATGCCAATGAAAGGAGTTCCCCGTTACTGAACATCTGACGCAGTGAACGAGACATGCCAATGAATGCACTTCCCCGGTGAGGGATCAGCTGGACGCAGGGGGCGACACATCCCAATGAATGGAATTCCCTGTGAGGGATCAGATGGACGAAGGGCCAGACATGCCAATGAATGGACTTTCCGATGTGGGATCACATGTACGCAGGGGCCGAGACATGCCAATGAGTGGACTCACCGTTGAGGGATCAGCTAGACGCAGGCGCCGAGACATGCCATTAAGGGGACTTCCCGGTGAGGAATCAGCTGGACGCAGGGGCCGAGACATGCCAATGAATGGAATTCCCGGTGAGGGATCAGCTGACGGAGAGGGCGAAACATGCCAAAGAAAGGACTTCCCGGTGAGGGATCAGCTGGACGCAGGGGCCAGACATGCGAAAGAAGGGACTTCCCTGTGAGGGATCAGCTGGACGCACGAGCCGAGACATGCCAATGAATGGACTTCCCCGGTGAGGGATCAGCTGACGCAGTGGCCGAGACATGCCAATGAATGGACTTCCCGGTGAGGGATCAGTTGGACGCAAGGGGGCGAGACATGCCAATGAATGGACTTCCCGGTGAGGGATCAACTGGACGCTAGGGGCGAGACATTCCAATGAATGGACTTACCGGTGAGGGATCAACTGGACGCAGATGGCGAGACATGCCTATGAAAGGACTTCCCCGTTGAGGGATCAGCTGACGCAGGTGCCGAGACATGCCAATGAATGGACTTCCCGTTGAGGGATCAGCTGGACGCAGAGGGCGAGACATGCCAATGAATGTACTTCCCGGATAGGGATCAGGTGGACGCAGAGGCCAAGATATGCCATTGAAGGGACTTCCCTTGTGATGGATCAGCTTACACAAGGGGCGTGATATGCGAATGAAAGGACTTCCACGGTGATGGATCAGCTGACGTAGAGGCCGAGACTTGCCAATGAAAGGACTTCCCCGGTGAGAGATCAGCTGACGCAGGGGGCGTGACAAGCCAATGAAAGATCTTGCCCGGTTATGGTTCAGTTGGACGCAGGGGGCGAGCCATGCCAATGAATGGACTTCCCGGTGAGTGGATCAGCTGGACGCAGGGGCCGAGACATGCCAATGAATGGACTTCCCGGTGAGGGATCAGCTGGACGCAGGGGCCGAGACATGCAAATGAACGGACTTCCCGGTGAGGGATCAGCTGAAGCAGAGTGCGAGACATACCAATGAAAGGACTTCCCCGGAGAGGGATCAGCTGCACGCAGGGCGGCGAGACATGCCAATGAAAGCACATCCCGGTGAGGGATCAGCTGCACGCAGGGGCCGAGGCATGCGAATGAAGAGACTTCTCGGTGAGGGATCAGCTGGACTCAGGAGCCGAGAAATGCCAATGAATGGACTTCGTCGGTGAGGGATCAGCTGGACGCAGGAGCCGAGAAATGCCAGTGAATGCACTTCCCTTGTGAGGGATCGGCTGGACTCTTGGGCCGAGTCATGAATATGAATGGACTTCCCGCTGAGGGATCAGCTGGACGCAGGGGCAGAGACATGCCAATGAATGGACTTCCCGGTGAGGGATGAGCTGAAGCTGGGGGGCGAGACATACCAATGAAAGGAATTCCCCGTGAGGGTTCAGCTGGACGAAGGGGCAAGGCATGTAAATTAATGGAATTTCCGGTGAGGGGTCAGCTGTACGCAGGGTCCGAGACATGCCAATGAGTGGACACCCCGGTGAGGGATCAGCTGGACGCAGGGGCGGAGACATGCCAAAGAATGGACTTCCCGGTGAGGGATCAGCTGGACGCACTGGACAAGACATGCCAATGAATGGAGTTCCCCTGTGAGGGATTAGCTGGACGCAGGGACCGAGACTTGCCAATGAAGGGACTTCCCGCTGAGGGATCAGCTAGACGCAGGGGCCCAGACATTCCAATGAATGGACTTCCCCGGTGAGTGATCAGCAGGGCGCAGTGGCCGTGACATGCCAAAGAAGGGACTTTCCCCGGTGAGGAATCAGCTGACGCAGGGGGCGAGACATGCCAATGAAAGGACTTCCACTGTGAGGGATTAGCTGACGCAGGAGGTGAGACATGCCTATGAAGGGACATCCCCTTGTGGGATCAGCTTGACGCAGGGGGGAGATATGACAATGAATGGACTTCCCGGTGAAGGATCAGCTGGACGCAGCTGCCGATACATGCCAATAAAGGGACTTCCAGGTGAGGGATCAGCTGGACGCAGGGGCCGAACCATGCCAATGAATGGACATCCCGATGAGGGATCAGCTGGACGCAGGGGCCGATACTTGCAAATGAATGGACTTCCCGGTGAAGGATCAGTTGACACAGGGGGCGAGACATGCCAATGAGAGGAATTGCCCGCTGAGGGATCAGCTGGACGCAAAGGCCGAGACATGCCAATGAATGGTCTTCCCGGTGAAGGATCAGCTGACGGGGGGGGGCGAGACATGCCAATGAAAGGACTTCCCCGGTGAGGTATCAGCTGACGCAGTAGCCGAGACATGCCAATGAGTGGACTTCCCCGGTGAGGGATCAGCTGGACGCAGGGGGGCGAGACATGCCAATGAATGGCCTTCCCGGTGTGGATTTAGCTGGACGCAGGGGCCGAGACATGCCAATGAATGGACTTCCCGGTGTGGGATCAGCTGGACGCAGGGGCCGAGACATGCAAATGAACGGACTTCCCGGTGAGGGATCATCTGACGCATATGGCGAGACATACCAATGAAAGGACTTCCCCGGTGAGGGATCAGCTGACGCAGTGGCCGACACATGCCAATGAATGGACTTCCCCTGTGAGGTATCAGCTGCACGCAGGGGGGCGAGCCATGCCAATGAAAGGACATCCCGGTAAGGGATCAGCTGGACGCAGGGGCCGAGGCATGCGAATGAAGAGACTTCTCGGTGAGGAATCAGCTGGACTCAGGAGCCGAGACATGCCAATGAAAGGACTTCCCCGGTGAGGGATCAGCTGGACGCAGGAGCCGAGAAATACCAATGAATGCACTTCCCTTGTGAGGGATCGCCTGGACGCAGGGGGCGAGACATGCCAATGAAAGGATTTCCCCGGCGAGGGATCAGCTAAACGCAGGGGGCGAGACATGCCAATGAATGAACTTCCCGGTGAGGGATCAGCTGGTCGCAGGGGCGGAGACATGCCAATGAATAGACTTCCCGGAGAGGGATCAGCTGGATGCAGGTGGCGACACATTCCAGTGAATGGAATTCCCGGTGAGGGATCAGCTGGACGCAGGGGCCGAGACATGCCTAAGAATGGATTCCCAGTGAAGGATCAGCTGGACGCAGGGGGCGAGATATGCCAATGAACGGACTTCCCTGTGAGGGATCAGCGGGACGCAGGGGCGAGATATGCCATTGAATGGACTTCCCGGAGAGGGATCAGCTGGATGCAGCTGCCGAGACATGCCAATAAAGGAACGCCCGGTGAGGGATCAGCTGGACGCAGGGGCCGAAACATGCCAAAGAATGGACTTCCCTGGTGAGGGATCAGCTGGACGCAGTTTGCGAGATATGCCAATGAATGAACTTCCCTGTGAGGTATCAGCTGGACACAGGGGGCGAGACATGCCAAGGAAAGGACTTCCCAAGTGCGGGATCAGCTGGACGCAAACGCCGAGACATGCCAATGAATGGACTTCCCGGTGAAGGATCAGCTAACGCAGGGGGCGAGACATGCCAAGGAAAGAACTTCCCCAGTGAGGGTTCAGCTGGACGCAGGGGGGCGAGACATGCCAATGAATGGTATTCCCGGTGTGGGATCAGCTGTACGCAGAGGCCGAGACATGCCAACGAAGGCATTTCCCGGTGACGGATCAGCTGGACGCAGGGGCCGAGACATGCCAATGAATGGACTTCCCCGGTGAGGGATCAGCTGGACGCAGGGGCCGAGAAATGCCAATGAATGGACTTCCGCGGCGAGGGATCAGCTGGACGCAGGGGCCGAGACATGCCAATGAATGGACTTTCCCGTGAGGGCTCAGCTGACGCTGGGTGCGAGACATGCCAATGAAAGGACTTCCCCGTTACTGAACATCTGACGCAGTGAACGAGACATGCCAATGAATGCACTTCCCCGGAGAGGGATCAGCTGGACGCAGGGGGCGACACATCCCAATGAATGGAATTCCCGGTGAGGGATCAGATGGACGAAGGGCCAGACATGCCAATGAATGGACTTTCCGATGTGGGATCACATGTACGCAGGGGCCGAGACATGCCAATGAGTGGACTCACCGTTGAGGGATCAGCTAGACGCAGGCGCCGAGACATGCCATTAAGGGGACTTCCCGGTGAGGAATCAGCTGGACGCAGGGGCCGAGACATGCCAATGAATGGAATTCCCGGTGACGGATCGGCTGACGGAGAGGGCGAAACATGCCAAAAGAAAGGACTTCCCGGTGAGGGATCAGCTGGACGCAGGGGCCAGACATGCGAAAGAAGGGACTTCCCTGTGAGGGATCAGCTGGACGCACGAGCCGAGACATGCCAATGAATGGACTTCCCCGGTGAGGGATCAGCTGACGCAGTGGCCGAGACATGCCAATGAATGGACTTCCCGGTGAGGGATCAGTTGGACGCAAGGGGGCGAGACATGCCAATGAATGGACTTCCCGGTGAGGGATCAACTGGACGCTAGGGGCGAGACATGCCAATGAATGGACTTACCGGTGAGGGATCAACTGGACGCAGATGGCGAGACATGCCTATGAAAGGACTTCCCCGTTGAGGGATCAGCTGACGCAGGTGCCGAGACATGCCAATGAATGGACTTCCCGTTGAGGGATCAGCTGGACGCAGAGGACGAGACATGCCAATGAATGTACTTCCCGGAGAGGGATCAGGTGGACGCAGAGGCCAAGACATGCCATTGAAGGGACTTCCCTTGTGATGGATCAGCTGACACAAGGGGCGTGATATGCGAATGAAAGGACTTCCACGGTGATGGATCAGCTGACGTAGATGCCGAGACTTGCCAATGAAAGGACTTCCCCGGTGAGAGATCAGCTGACGCAGGGGGCGTGACAAGCCAATGAAAGGACTTGCCCGGTTATGGTTCAGTTGGACGCAGGAGGCGAGCCATGCCAATGAATGGACTTCCCGGTGAGTGGATCAGCTGGACGCAGGGGCCGAGACATGCCAATGAATGGACTTCCCGGTGAGGGATCAGCTGGACGCAGGGGCCGAGACATGCAAATGAACGGACATCCCGGTGAGGGATCAGCTGAAGCAGAGTGCGAGACATACCAATGAAAGGACTTCCCCGGTGAGGGATCAGCTGACGCAGTGGCCGACACATGCCAATGAATGGACTTCCCCGGTGAGGGATCAGCTGCACGCAGGGCGGCGAGACATGCCAATGAAAGCACATCCCGGTGAGGGATCAGCTGCACGCAGGGTCCGAGGCATGCGAATGAAGAGACTTCTCGGTGAGGGATCAGCTGGACTCAGGAGCCGAGACATGCCAATGAATCGACTTCGTCGGTGAGGGATCAGCTGGACGCAGGAGCCGAGAAATGCCAGTGAATGCTCTTCCCTTGTGAGGGATCGGCTGGACTCTTGGGCCGAGTCATGAATATGAATGGACTTCCCGCTGAGGGATCAGCTGGACGCAGGGGCAGAGACATGCCAATGAATGGACTTCCCGGTGAGGGATGAGCTGAAGCTGGGGGGCGAGACATACCAATGAAAGGACTTCCCCGTGAGGGTTCAGCTGGACGAAGAGGCAAGTCATGTAAATTAATGGACTTTCCGGTGAGGGGTCAGCTGTACGCAGGGTCCGAGACATGCCAATGAGTGGACACCCCGGTGAGGGATCAGCTGGACGCAGGGGCGGAGACATGCCAAAGAATGGACTTCCCGGTGAGGGATCAGCTGGACGCACTGGACAAGACATGCCAATGAATGGAGTTCCCCTGTGAGGGATTAGCTGGACGCAGGGACCGAGACTTGCCAATTAAGGGACTTCCCGCTGAGGGATCAGCTAGACGCAGGGGCCCAGACATTCCAATGAATGGACTTCCCCGGTGAGTGATCAGCAGGGCGCAGTGGCCGTGACATGCCAAAGAAGGGACTTTCCCCGGTGAGGGATCAGCTGACGCAGGGGGGAGACATGCCAATGAAAGGACTTCCACTGTGAGGGATTAGCTGACGCAGGAGGTGAGACATGCCTATGAAGGGACATCCCCTTGAGGGATCAGCTTGACGCAGGGGGGAGATATGACAATGAATGGACTTCCCGGTGAAGGATCAGCTGGACGCAGCTGCCGAGACATGCCAATAAAGGGACTTCCAGGTGAGGGATCAGCTGGACGCAGGGGCCGAAACATGCCAATGAATGGACATCCCGATGAGGGATCAGCTGGACGCAGGGGCCGATACTTGCAAATGAATGGACTTCCCGGTGAAGGATCAGCTGACACAGGGGGCGAGACATGCCAATGATAGGAATTGCCCGCTGAGGGATCAGCTGGACGCAAAGGCCGAGACATGCCAATGAATGGTCTTCCCGGTGAAGGATCAGCTGACGGGTGGGGCGAGACATGCCAATGAAAGGACTTCCCCGGTGAGGTATCAGCTGACGCAGTAGCCGAGACATGCCAATGAGTGGACTTCCCCGGTGAGGGATCAGCTGGACGCAGGGGGGCGAGACATGCCAATGAATGGCCTTCCCGGTGTGGATTTAGCTGGACGCAGGGGCCGAGACATGCCAATGAATGGCTTTCCCCGTTGAGGGATGAGCTGGACGCAGGGGCCGAGAAATGCCAAAGATGAACTTCCTCGGTGACGGATCAGCTGGACGCTGGGGCCGAGACATGCCTATGAATGGAGTTCCCGGAGAGGGATCAGCTGGACGCAGGGGCCGAGACATGCCAATGAATGGACTTCACCGTTACGGATCACCTGACGCAGTGGACGAGACATGCCAATGAATGGACTACCCGGTGAGGTATCAGCTGGACGCAGGGGGCGAGACATTCCAATGAATGGACTTTCCGATGAGGGATCACCTGTACGCAGGGGCCGAGACATGCCAATGAGTGGACTTCCCGTTGAGGGATCAGCTGGACGCAGGGGCCGAGACATGCCAATAAAGTGACTTGCCGGTGAGGGATCAGTTGGACGCAGGGGCCGAGACTTCCCAGTTAATGGAAATCCCGGTGATGGATACGCAGGACGCAGGGGACTAGACATGCCAATTAATGGACTTCCCCCGTGAGGGATCAGCTGGACGCAGGGGAACGAGAAATGCCAATGAAGGGACTTCTCTGGTGAAGGATCAGTTGGACGCAGGGTCCGAGACATGCCAATGAAGGGACTTCTCAGGTGAGGGATCAGATGGAGGCAGTGGGCGAGACATGCCAATGAATGGACTTCTCCGGTGAGCGATCAGCTGGACGCAGGGGGCCGAAACATGCCAATTAAGGGAAATCTCGGTTAGGGATCAGCTGGACGCAGGGGCCGAGACATGCCAATGAATGGACTTCCCGGTGAGGGATTAACTGGACGCAGGGTGCGAGACAAGTCAATGAAAGGACTTCCCGGTGAGGGATCAGCTGGACGCAGTGCCCGAGACGTGCCAATAAAAGGACTTCCCCGATTAGAGATCAGCTGGACGCAGAGACCAAGACATTCCAATGAATGGACATCCCGGTGAGAGATCAGCTTGTCGCTGGGGGCGTAACATGCCAATGAATGGACTTCCCTTTGAGGGTTCAGCTGGACGAAGGGGGCGAGATATGCCAACAAATCTACTTACCTGTGAGGGATCAGCTGGACGCAGAGGGCGAGACATGCCAAAGAATGGACTTCCCCGGTGAGGGATCAGCTGACGCAGTTGCGAATACATGCCAATGAATGGACTTCCCCGGTTTGGGTTCAGCTGGTCGCAGGGGCGAGATATGCCAATGAATGGACTTCCCCGGTGAGGGATCAACTGGATGCAGGGGCCGATTCATGCCAATGAATGGACTTTCCGGTGAGGGATCAGCTGGAAGCAGGGGGCGAGACATGCCAATGAATGGATTTCCCGGTGAGGGATAAGCTGGACGCAGGGGGCGAGACATGCCAATGAATGGACTTACCGGTGAGGGATCAGCTGGATGCAGATGGCGAGACATGCCAATGAAAGGACTTCCCCGGTGAGGGATGAGCTGACGCAGGTGCCGAGACATGCCAATGAATGGACTTCCCGGTGAGCGATGAGCTTGACGCAGAGTGCGAGACATGCCAATGAATGGACTTCCCGGTGTGGGATCAGGTAGAGCAGAGGCCGAGACATGCCAATGAAGGGACTTCCCTGGTGATGGATCGGCTGACGCAGGGGGCGAGATATGCGAATGAAAGGACTTCCCCGGTGATGGATCAGCTGACGCAGTGGCCGAGACATGCCAATGAAGGGACTTCCCCGGTGAGAGATCAGCTGGACGCAGGGGGCGAGACATGCCAATGAATGGACTTCCCTGTGAGGGATCAGCTGGACTCAGGGCCCGAAACATGCCAAAGATTGGACTTCCCGGTGAGGGATCAGCTGGACGCAGGGGCCGAGACATGACATCGAATGGACTTTCCGGTGAGGGATCAGCTGGACGCAAAGGCCGAGACATGCTAATGAATGGACTTCCGGTGAAAAATCAGCTAACGCAGGGGCCAGACATGCCAATGAAAGGACTTCCGCGGTGAGGGATCAGCTGACGCCGTTGAAGAGACAAGTCAATGAATGGACTTCCCGGTGAGGGATCAGCTGGACGCAGTGCCCGAGACGTGCCAATAAAAGGACTTCCCCGATTAGAGATCAGCTGGACGCAGAGACCAAGACATTCCAATGAATGGACTTCCCGGTGAGAGATCAGCTTGTCGCTGGGGGCGAGACATGCCAATGAATGGACTTCCCTTTGAGGGTTCAGCTGGACGAAGGGGGCGAGATATGCCAACAAATCTACTTACCGGTGAGGGATCAGCTGGACGCAGGGGGGCGAGACATCCCAATGAATGGACTTCCCCGGAGAGGGATTAGCTGGACGCAGAGATCGAGGCATTCAAATGAAGAGACTGCTCTGGTGAGGGATCAGATGCACGCAGGTGCCGAGACATGCCAAAGAATGGACTTCCCCGGTGGTGGTTTAGCTGGAAGCAGGGGGACAGACATGCCAATGAATGGACTTCCCCGGTTAGGGAACTGCTGGACGCAGGGGGCGAGACATGCCAAAGAAAGGATTTCCCCGGCGAGGGATCAGCTGGACGCAGGTGGCGAGACATGCCATTGAATAGACTCTCCCAGTGAGGGTTCAGCTGGACGCAGGGGCCGAGACATGCCAATGAAGGGACTTCCCCGGTGAGGGATCAGCTGGACGCAGGGGGCGAGACATGCCAATGAAGGGACTTCCCCGGTGAGGGATCAGCTGGACGCAGGGGGCGAGACATGCCAATGAATGGACTTCCCTGTGAGGGATCAGCTGGACTCAGGGGCCGAGACATGCCAAACATTGGACTTCCCGGTGAGGGATCAGCTGGACGCAGGGGCCGAGACATGCCAATGAACGGACTTCCCGGTGAGGGATCAGCTGACGCAGAGGGGAGACATGCCAATGAAAGGACTTCCCCGGTGAGGGATCAGCTGACGCAGTGGCCGAGACATGCCAATGATTGGACTTCCCCGGTGAGGAACCAGCTGGACGCAGGGGGGCGAGACATGCCTATGAAAGGACATCCCGGTGAGGGATCAGCTGGACGCAAGTGCCGATACTTGCGAATGAAAAAATTTCCCCGTGAGGGATCAGCTGGACTCAAGGGCCGAGACATGCCAATGAATGGAATTCCCGGTTAGGGATCAGCTGACGCAGGGGGCGAGACATGCCAATGAAAAAACTTCCCTTTGAGGGATCAGCTGGTCGCAGCGGCCCAGATTTTCCAATGAATGGACTTCCGCGGTGAGGGATCAGCTGGACGCAGGGGGCGAGACATGCCAATGAAGGGACTTCCCCGGTGAGAGATCAGCTGGACGCAGGGGCCGAGACATGCTAATGAAAGGTCTTCCCCGGTGAGGGATAAGCTGACGCAGCGGCCGAGACATGCAAAAGAAACGACATCCCCTGTCAGGGATTAGATGACGCAGGAGGTGAGACATGCCAATGAAAGGACTTCCCTGGTGAGGGATCAGCTTGACGTAGGGGGGAGACATGACAATGAATGGACTTCCCGGTGAGGGATCAGCTGGACGCAGGGGCGGAGACATGCCAATAAAGGGACTTCCCGGTGAGGGATCAGCTGACGCAGAGGGCGAAACATGCCAATGAAAGGACTTCCCCGGTGAGGGATCATCTGATGCAGGGGGCGAGACATCCCAATGAATGGACCTCCCGGTGAGGGATCAGCTGGACGCAGGGGCCGAGACATGCCTATAAAGGGACTTCCGGGTGGGGGATCAGCTGACGCAGGGGGAGAGACATGCCAATGGAAGAACTTCCCCGGCGAGGGATGAGCTGGACGCAGGGGGCGAGACATGCCAAAGAATGGACTTCCCCGCTGAGGGTTCAGCTGGAAGCAGGGGCCGAGATATGCCAATGAATGAACTTCCCGGTGAGGGATCAGCTTAACGCATTGGCGGAGACATGCCAATGAATGGACATCCCGGGGAAGGAGCAGCTGACGCAGGGGCCGAGACATGCCAATGATAGGAATTGCCCGCTGGGGGATCAGCTGGACGCAAAGGCCGAGACATTCCAATGAATGGTCTTCCCGGTGAAGGATCAGCTGACGGGTTGGGCGAGACATGCCAATGAAAGGACTTCCCCGGTGAGGTATCAGCTGACGCAGTAGCCGAGACATGCCAATGAGTGGACTTCCCCGTTGAGGGATCAGCTGGACGCAGGGTGGCGAGACATGCCAATGAATGGCATTCCCGGTGTGGATGTAGCTGGACGCAGGGGCCGAGACATGCCAATGAAGGGAATTCCCGGTGAGGGATCAGCCGGACGCAGGGTCCGAGACATGCCAATGAATGGCCTTCCCCGGTGAGGGATGAGCTGGACGCAGGGGCCGAGAAATGCCTATGAATGGACTTCCCGGAGAGGGATCAGCTGGACGCAGGGGCCGAGACATGCCAATGAATGGACTTCACCGTTACGGATCAGCTGACGCAGTGGACGAGACATGCCAATGAATGGACTTCCCGGAGAGGGATCAGCTGGACGCAGGGGCCGAGACATGCCAATGAATGGACTTCACCGTTACGGATCAGCTGACGCAGTGGACGAGACATGCCAAAGAATGGACTACCCGGTGAGGGATCAGCTGGACGCAGGGGGCGAGACATTCCAAAGAATGGACTTCCCGGTGAGGAATCAGCTAGAAGAAGGGAGTCAGGCATGCCAATGAATGGACTTTCCGATGTAGGATCAGTTGTACGCAATGGTCGAGACATGCCAATGAGTAGACTTCCCGGTGAGGGATCATCTCGACACAGGGTCCGGGACATGACAATAAATGAACTTCCCGGTGACGGATAAGCTAGACGCAGGGGCCGAGACATGCCTTTAAAGGGACTTCCCGGTGAGAGATCAGCTGAAGCAGAGGGCGAAACATGCCAAAGAAAGATCTTCCCCGTTACGGATCAGCTGGATGCAGGGGGCGAGACATGCCAAAGAATGGACTTCCCGGTGAGGAATCAGCTAGAAGAAGGGAGTCAGGCATCCCAATGAATGGCCTTTCCGATGTAGGATCAGTTGTACGCAGGGGTCGAGACATGCCAATGAGTAGACTTCCCGGTGAGGGATCAGCTGGACACAGGGGCCGAGACATGCCAATGAATGGACTTCACCGTTACGGATCAGCTGACGCAGTGGACGAGACATGCCAATGAATGGACCTCTCGGTGAGGGATCAGCTGGACGCAGGGAGCGAGACATGCCAACGAATGGACTTCCCGGTGGGGGATCAGTTGACGCAGGGAGCGAGACATGCCAAAGAATGGACTTCCCCGGTGAGGGGTCAGCTGGACGCAGGGCGCGAGACATGCCAATGAATGGCCTTCCCGGGGAGGGAGCAGCTGACGTAGGGGGCGAGACATGCCAATGAAAGGACTTCCTAGGTGAGGAATCAGCTGACGCCGTGGCCGAGACATGCCAATGAATGGAAATACTCTGTGAGGGATCAGCTGGACGCAAGGGGCGAGACATGCCAAAGAATGGACTTCCCGGTGAGGGATCAGCTGGACGCAGGGGCCGAGACGTGCCCAAAGAAGGAACTTCCCTGTGCGGGATTAACTGGACGCAGGGGCCGAGACAAGTCAATGAATGGTCTTCCCGTTGAGGGATCAGCTGGAGGCAGTGGCCGAGACGTGCCAATAAAGGGACTTCCCGGTGAGGGGTCAGCTGGACGCAGGGGCCGAGACTTGCCAAAAAATGGACTTCCCGGTTAGGGATCTGCTTGACGCTGGGGGCGAGACATGCCAATGAATGGACTTCCCGGTGAGGGATCAGCTGGACACAGGGTGCGCGACATGCCAATGAATGGACTTACCGGTGAGGGATCAGCTGGACGCAGAGGGCGAGACATGCCAATGAATGGACTTCCCTGGTGATGGATCAGCTGGACGCACTGGTCAAGAAATGCCAATGAATGGAGTTCCACTGTGAAGGATTAACTGGACACAGGGACCGAGACTTGCCAATGAAGTTACTTCCCGCTGAGGGATCAGCTAGACGCAGGGATCCGGACATTCCAACGAATGGACTTCCCCGGTGAGTGATCAGCTGGACGCAGTGGCTGAGACGTGCCAAAGAGGGTACATTCCCCGGTTAGGGATCAGCTGACGCAGGGGGCGAGACATGCCAATGAAAGAACTTCCCCGGAGAGGGGTCAGCTGACGCAGTGGCCGAGACATGCCAAAGAAACGACTTCCCATGTGAGGGATTAGCTGACGCAGGAGGTGAGACATGCCAAAGAAGGGACTTCCCCGTTGAGGAATCAGCTTGACGCAGGGGGGAGACATTACAATGAATGGACTTCCCGGTGAAGGATCAGCTGGACGCAGCTGCCGAGACATGCCAATAAAGGGACATCCCGGTGAAGGATCAGCTGGACGCAGGGGCCGAAACATGCCAATGAATGGACATCCCGATGAGGAATCAGCTGGACGCATGGGCCGAGATTTGCCAATGAATGGAATTCCTGGTGAGGGATGAGCTGGACGCAGGGGCCGAGACGTGCCCAAAGAAGGAACATCCCTGTGAGGGATCAACCGGACGCAGGGGCCGAGACATGCCAAAGAATGGACTTCCCGTTGAGGTATCAACTGGACGCAGGGTGTGAGACAAATCAATGAATGGACTTCCCGGTGAGGGATCAGCTGGACGCAGTGGCCGAGACGTGCAAATAAAGGGACTTCCCCGGTGAAGGATCAGCCGGACGCAGACGGCGAGACATGCCAATGAATGGACTACACGGTGAGGGATCAGCTGGACGCAGGGTGCGAGACATACCAATGAATGGACTTCCCGGTGAGGGATCAGCTGGACGCAGATGGCGAGACATGCCAATGAATGGACTTCCCGATGAGGGATCAGGTGGACGCAGAGGCCGAGACATGCCAATGAAGAGACTTCCCTGGTAATGGATCAGCTGACGCAGGGGCGAGATATGCCAATGACAGGAGTTCCCCGGTGATGGATCAGCTAACGCAGTCGCCGAGAAATGCCAATGAAGTGACTTCCACGGTGAGGGATCAGCTGACGCAGGGGTCGTGACAAGCCAATGAAAGAACTTCCCCGGTGAGGGATCAGCTGGACGCAGAGGCGAGACATGCCAAAGAATAGACTTCCCGCTGAGGGATCAGCTGGACGCAGGGGCCGAGACATACCATAGAATGGACTTCCCGGTGAGGGATCAGCTGGACGCAGGGGCCGAGACATGCCAATGAATGGACGTCTCCGGTGAGGGATCAGCTGGACGCAGGGGCCGAGAAATGCCAATGAATGGACTTCCCCGGTGAGGGATCAGCTGGACACTAAGGCCGAGACATGACTATGAATGGACTTCCAGGTGAGGGATCAGCTGGACGCAGGGGCCGAGACATGCCAATGAATGGACTTCCCGGTGATGGATCAGCTGACGCAGGGGGCGAGACTTGCCAATGAATGGACTTCCCGGTGAGGGATCAGCTGGACGCACGGGTTGAGACATGCGAATGAATGGACTTACCGTTGAGGGATCAGCTAGAGGCAAAGGCCGAGACATGCCTATGAATGGACTTCCCGGTGAAGGATCAGCTGACGTAAGTGGCGAGACACGCCAATGAAAGGACTTCCCCGGTGAGGGATCAGATTATGCAGTGGCCGAGACGTGCCAATGAATGGACGTACCCGGTAAGGGATCAGCTGGACGCAGGGGGCGAGACATTCCAATGAATGGACTTTCCGATGAGGGATCACCTGTACGCAGGGGCCGAGACATGCCAATGAGTGGTATTCCCGTTGAGGGATCAGCTGGACGCAGAGGCCGAGACATGCCAATAAAGTGAGTTGCCGGTGAGGGATCAGCTGGACGCAGGGGCCGAGACTTCCCACTTAATGGAAATCCCGGTGATGGATACGCAGGACGCAGGGGACGAGACATGCCAATGAATGGACTTCCCCGTGAGGGATCAGCTGGACGCAGGGGAACGAGAAATGCCAATGAAGGGACTTCTCTGGTGAAGGATCAGTTGGACCCAGGGTCCGAGACATGCCAATGAAGGGACTTCCTCGGTGAGCGATCATCTGGACGCAGGGGGCCGAGACATGCCAAATAAGGGAAATCCCGGTTAGGGATCAGCTGGACGCAGGGGCCGAGACATGCCAATGAATGGACTTCCCGGTGAGGGATCAGCTGACGCAGAGGGCGAAACATGCCAAAGAAGGGACTTCCCGGTGAGAGATCTGCTGGACGCAGGGGCCAGACATGACAAAGAAGGGACTTACCTGTGAGGGATCAGCTGGACGCAGGTGCCGAGACATACCAATGAACGGACTTCCCCGGTGAGGGATCAGCTGGACGTAGGGGTCGAGACATGCCAATGAATGGACTTCCCGGTGAGGGATTAACTGGACGCAGGGTGCGAGACAAGTCAATGAATGGACTTCCCGGTTAGGGATCAGCTGGACGCAGTGCCCGATACGTGCCAATAAAAGGACTTCCCCGATTAGAGATCAGCTGGACGCAGAGGCCATGACATTCCAATGAATGGACTTCCCGGTGAGAGATCAGCTTGTCGCTGGGGGCGAGACATGCCAATGAATGGACTTCCCTGTGAGGGTTCAGCTGGACGAAGGGGGCGAGATATGCCAACAAATGGACTTACCGGTGAGGGATCAGCTGGACGCAGAGGGCGAGACATGCGAAAGAATGGACTTCCCCGGTGAGGGATCAGCTGACGGATTTGCGAATACATGCCAATGAATGGACTTCCCCGGTGAGGGATCAGCTGGACGCAGGGGCCGAGACATGCCAATTAATGGACTTCCCTGTGAGGGATCAGCTGGACGCAGGGGGCGAGACATGCCAATGAATGGATTTCCCGGTGAGGGATAAGCTGGACGCAGGGGGCGAGACATGCCAATGAATGGACTTACCGGTGAGGGATCAGCTGGATGCAGATGGCGAGACATGCCAATGAAAGGACTTCCCCGGTGAGGGATGAGCTGACGCAGGTGCCGAGACATGCCAATGAATGGACTTCCCGGTGAGCGATCAGCTGGACGCAGAGTGCGAGACATGCCAATGATTGGACTTCCCGGTGAGGGATCAGGTAGAGCAGAGGCCGAGACATGCCAATGAAGGGACTTCCCTGGTGATGGATCGGCTGACGCAGGGGGCGAGATATGGGAATGAAAGGACTTCCCCGGTGATGGATCAGCTGACGCAGTGGCCGAGACATGCCAATGAAGGTACTTCCCCGGTGAGGGATCAGCTGGACGCAGGGGGCGAGACATGCCAAAGAATGGAGTTCCCTGTGAGGGATCAGCTGGACTCAGGGGCCGAGACATGCCAAAGATTGGACTTCCCGGTGAGGGATCAGCTGGACGCAGGGGCCGAGACATGCCATCGAATGGACTTCCCGGTGAGGGATCAGCTGGACGCAAAGGCCGAGACATGCTAATGAATGGACTTCCGGTGAAGTATCAGCTGACGCAGGGGCCAGACATGCCAATGAAAGGACTTCCGCGGTGAGGGATCAGCTGACGCCGTTGAAGAGACATGACAATGAATGGACTTACCCGGTGAGGGATCAGCTGGACGCAGGGAGGCGAGACATCCCAAAGAATGGACTTCCCCGGAGAGGGATCAGCTGGACGCAGAGGGCGAGGCATTCCAATGAAGAGACTGCTCTGGTGAGGGATCAGATGCACGCAGGTGCCGAGACATGCCAAAGAATGGACTTCCCCGGTGGGGGTTCAGCTGGAAGCAGGGGGAGAGACATGCCAATGAATGGACTTCCCCGGTTAGGGATCTGCTGGATGCAGGGGGCGAGACATGCCAAAGAAAGGACTTCCCCGGCGAGGGATCAGCTGGACGCAGGTGGCGAGACATGCCATTGAATAGACTCTCCCAGTGAGGGTTCAGCTGGACGCAGGGGCCGAGACATGCCAATGAATGAACTTCCCGGCGACGGATCAGCTGGACGCAGGGGCGGAGACATGCCAATGAATGGACCTCCCGGTGAGGGATCAGCTGGATAACAGGTGGCGAAACATTCCAATGAATGGAATTCCCGGTGAGGGATCAGCTGGACGCTGAGACGGTTCCTCGTATAGGATAAGGAGATTTTGATTAGATTAGTATTTCGTGTTAATATTCTTATATGGATAGGATGCGCGGACGTGTAAGTTAGTTTCAAAATCTGAGACGGAAGTAACAGGTGGACAGGAAGGCCGAAGGGAAGCCAGGCTGACAGGAAACATGTGTCCAGGCGTGGAGTTGACTGATGACGGAATGTATGGACTTTGCCTGCAGGTGGTCAGTAAGATGACGCCAAGCCAGGTTCCAATAGAGATGATCTGGTGTATGTCAGAGAATGGTCAGGACGCCGGAAGTAGGGGGATGTTCTAGTTAACGAACAATTTTTGAAGAACGCGTCTTAAGTGACGTAAGTGTAATCATGGCCAATCAGGATTCTTAATAGAGACACGTGATATATAGATAGGAGGGTGAAATTCTATGTTTGGTGGTTGAAAGTAGGGGATAGATTTGGCAGATAGACAGAAGGCATATACAACTCGTACGGAGAAGTTGCACTCCACATATTCTCGGCAAACCTAACTCGGAAGTATAACAATTTACGGACTTAGAATTTTTTAGTGGGTGTAGTAAGAAGTCGTGTGTTGCATTATTATTATAAGTCTGAATTCTTTCCTCTCATCACGTTATCAACTGTCCGTTATATTACTGGTGTTTTATAGTACAAATTATATAATTACGTGAAGTCAGAAATTAGTATATCAACTTGCGGGAAGTGAGAGCGAGATATTATACACTTGGACGCGCATTTCTGCTAATCTGAAACGAACTCTTAATAATAATAATAAACGTTTTCATAGTTCTTACCAACAACTTCTGGTGTGCGCCTACATCATTTCAACCTACGAGCACGTCTCCCAAACCCCATGTCCCGACCGTTTTGCAGCTGACCTGGGAACCTCATCCTCTACCGAAAAGGCAGCCGAGGGCGACGACGACGGTTACAAAATTTGGCGTCCCAACGTCGGGCTCGAGATGGCAACAATGACCACGGCGGGGATCGACGCGAGAGCCGACAGCCGACGCAGGGTTAATGCGGCTCGAGATGGCAACAATGACAACGGCGGTTATCGACGCGAGGGACGACAGCCGACGCAGGGTTAATGCGGCTGATGGCAACAATGATCGCAGCGGGGATCGACGCGAGAGCCGACAGCCAACGCAGTGTTAGTAGAGCAGCTTGCAGTACCATGCAGTGTCAACGACCGACAGCCACAACACCATGCAGACCCCAAACAGCTGAGAACAATGAAGGACGGTGGGGGAGACGATCAACCAGGCGTAACCTAGAAGACGTCGATACGTAAGCATAAAGGGTTTCATTTCAATTGTTGTATCCATATATATGTACATGTGTATAATTCATTTTGGTAGGGTGTATTTTGTTTTTGAGTTTAAGGGGAATTGTTGAAGATATATTATATATTACATGTTGCTAAGGAGCCAGACTAGAAGTAAAAAAAAAAAAGGAGACTACAGCAGGGACGAGTACTAGCCAAGATAAAGAAAGTTCGCGAGGTTCGGACAATGCCATGTCGAATAATGTGTTAGAGCGGATATTGGAGCAGATGAATCAGATGAGGAACGAAATGATAGAAACTAGTAATAAGTTGAAGAGTGAGATGGCTGAGTATAGTAGCAGGCTAGAGAGCCATAGTAGCAGGCTAGAGAGCCAGTTCGTTAATTTGAGAAATGAAGTAGCCGAGAATTATAGGAAATTGGAATCTATGCTGGTCTGGAATTGTAGTGAATTGGATAATAAGATAGCTGAGAATAGTAATGAAGTGGAAAGTAAATTGATTGAGGATATTAGTGAATTGAATAATAAGATAGTCGAGAATAGTAATGAAGTGGAAAGTAAATTAATTGAGGATATTGGTGAATTGAATAATAAGATAGCCGAGAATAGTAATGATGTAGAAAGTAAATTGATAGAGGATATTAGTGAATTGAATAATAAGGTAGCCGAGAATAGTAATGAAGTGGAAAGTAAATTGATTGAGGATATTAGTGAATCGAATAATAAGGTAGCCGAGAATAGTAATGAAGTGGAAAGTAAATTGATTGAGGATACTAGTGAATTGAATAATAAGGTAGCCGAGAATAGTAATGAAGTGGAAAGTAAATTGATTGAGGATATTAGTGAATTGAATAATAAGATAGCCGAGAATAGTAATGAAGTTGAAAGTAAATTAATTGTGGATACTAGTGAATTGGATAATAAGATAGCCGAGAATAGTAATGAAATGGAAAGTAAATTAATTGTGGATATTAGTGAATTGGATAATAAGATAGCCGAGAATAGTAATGAAGTGGAAAGTAAATTAATTGAAGATATTAGTGAATTGGATAATGAGATAGCTGAGAATAGTAATGAAGTGGAAAGTAAATTAATTGAGGATATTAGTGAATTGGATAATAAGATAGCCGAGAATAGTAATGAAGTGGAAAGTAAATTAATTGTGGATATTAGTGAATTGGATAATAAGATAGCCGAGAATAGTAATGAAGTGGAAAGTAAATTAATTGTGGATATTAGTGAATTGGATAATAAGATAGCCGAGAATAGTAATGGAGTGGAACGTAAATTAATTGTGGATATTAGTGAATTGAATAATAAGATAGCCGAGAATAGTAATGAAGTGATGAACAAATTAGTGGAGAATATTAATGAATTGGGTAGTAAGATAACTGAGAATAGTAATGAAGTGGGCAGTAAATTAGCTGTAGATATTGATGAATTGGGAGATAATCTAGATGAGAATTGTAATGAATTGGATAATAATATAGCTGAGAATAGTAATGAAGTGAGAAATAAATTAGCTGTGGATATTGATGAATTGGGAGATAATCTAGATGAAAATTGTAATGTATTGGATAATAAATTAGAAGAGAATATTGATGAATTGAATAATATGGTAGCCGAGAATAGTAATGAAGTGGAAATTAAATCAGCCGTGAATAGTAATGAGTTGAAAGAGAAACTAGATGAAAATAGTACTGAACTGAAAGATAAGTTAGCTGAGAATATTAATGGATTGAATAATACGATAGCAGGAAATGGTAATGAAGTGGAGAGTAAATTAGCTAAGGATATTAATGAGAACACTGAGGAATTGAATATTAAGATAGCCGGAAATAATAATGACGTGGAAAGTAAAATAAATATGGATATTAATGGATTGGACGATAATCTCGATGAGAATAATAATGAATTGCAGTATAGACTAGCCGAGGACAGTATCAGGTTAGAGAGCCAGGTGTTAGAAAATTATAGAGCATTCAAGGAGCAAGTAAATAGAGTAATCGAAAAGTTTGATGTTTTTGGGAGCGATACTGGACTTGTGAAAACCATCACAAACATGGGGCGGAGGGCAGAAGAAGCCTTCCCACCCCACAGAGGGTACAAAAGCAATGACCATAATGACGGTTGGAGTAGGGATCGGCCACACAGTGCTGGCGGTCATGGTTTACAACCCTACAATAATGACACGCGGTATTTTGTGAACCGATTCTCTAACAATGGTACAAAGCGGTACTGCAACGATCAAAGGAGTGAATATAGGAAGGGCTATTGGAGGCCTCATTTTTCTGCAGGAGGAGAAAAAGTTAAGTGGAAGCATGCTGGTAGATTTATTGTGAGGAGAAGTGTGTCTCCACGTGTAAACTGTCAATTTAAGAATGGCACAATGACATATGAGGAAGGCCGCAGACGATCCCATTCGGAGAATGACGATCCGATTCATGATAGACATCCAGGCGACGTACCAGGTTAATAAACGAGAATTTGTGTAAAGTTGAAAATAATATGATTTTAATTATAAGAAAAATAAGAATGTGTTTGTTTTGTGCATGTAGTATTTGAGCGGTATAAGCAACTAGAACCAAGAACTGATGTCAGTGCTGAAAATGTTAACTTTGGGAAAATTTTTGTTACTCTTGTTTTCTTTTTGCCACCTTCAGAATTAGTTGTTTTTGTGTGTCTTCTTATAAGATCACGCGATAAGTAGTATTCCCTGTGGCAATAATTTAAAGATGATATTAATAGGAATTAATAATGATTAATAATAATGATAGAATATTTTTTTTAATTAACTTCATTTATGTTCATTCATTTGTAGAGGTTGAATGATTCGATTTGAATATGTATCCATTTTTTTTAGAATCAATATTAAGTGCCAGACCCTCATTTTTAGTTCGAGACATAAAGTTGTCCTCTATATTGAGGGGACGTTATTCGAGATGTGTATTCAAGGTTGCAGCTCATGTATGAGATATGATAAATAGAGTCAGTTAGTATTTCAGAAGTATTATGTATCGTTTGGTATAATTTTGATTCTGGTTAATAATTATTTCGGTTTTATGAATGTAAATGTGTTTTCAAGGCTGAAGCTAATGTATGAAGTATGATATAAAGGGTTAATTGGTATTTTAAAATGTATTATGTATTATTTAGCGTATTTTTTTTATTGTAGTTCATAATTCTTATTTCTATGTTATAAGTATAAGTATGTATCAAGGAACAGATCATGAATGTGAGTGAGAGAGCGCCATTGTATTCGGATGTGCCCTGAATGTTACGATTGGATGCTGTATATATGTCAGGTAGAAGTCAGTTAAACTGGCGTGTGAGATGTAAGCAGGCGTGAGGTGTGTATATAGATTCATACATGTGAATAGTTGTAAATATGTAATAATTGTAAGTGTAAATTTGTACATTGTTTATAAGCATAGCAAAAGGTGTATCCAAGTGTGACTAATTAGGGGACACCGGAGACTAGTAGCGAAGGTATTTTTTTTTTGGGGCGTCTCATAACAACAAATATTCCCTTGGGAATATTCTTTGTTATGAGAGGGCATTTGAGACGGTTCCTCGTATAGGATAAGGAGATTTTGATTAGATTAGTATTTCGTGTTAATATTCTTATATGGATAGGATGCGCGGACGTGTAAGTTAGTTTCAAAATCTGAGACGGAAGTAACAGGTGGACAGGAAGGCCGAAGGGAAGCCAGGCTGACAGGAAACATGTGTCCAGGCGTGGAGTTGACTGATGAGGGAATGTATGGACTTTGCCTGCGGGTGGTCAGTAAGATGACGCCAAGCCAGGTTCCAATAGAGATGATCTGGTGTATGTCAGAGAATGGTCAGGACGCCGGAAGTAGGGGGATGTTCTAGTTAACGAACAATTTTTGAAGAACGCGTCTTAAGTGACGTAAGTGTAATCATGGCCAATCAGGATTCTTAATAGAGACACGTGATATATAGATAGGAGGGTGAAATTCTATGTTTGGTGGTTGAAAGTAGGGGATAGATTTGGCAGATAGACAGAAGGCATATACAACTCGTACGGAGAAGTTGCACTCCACATATTCTCGGCAAACCTAACTCGGAAGTATAACAATTTACGGACTTAGAATTTTTTAGTGGGTGTAGTAAGAAGTCGTGTGTTGCATTATTATTATAAGTCTGAATTCTTTCCTCTCATCACGTTATCAACTGTCCGTTATATTACTGGTGTTTTATAGTACAAATTATATAATTACGTGAAGTCAGAAATTAGTATATCAACTTGCGGGAAGTGAGAGCGAGATATTATACACTTGGACGCGCATTTCTGCTAATCTGAAACGAACACTTAATAATAATAATAAACGTTTCCATAGTTCTTACCAACAACTTCTGGTGTGCGCCTACATCATTTCAACCTACGAGCACGTCTCCCAAACCCCATGTCCCGACCGTTTTGCAGCTGACCTGGGAACCTCATCCTCTACCGAAGTAATCTCGAGGAGGCTGGCGCCCAAATTAATCAGTGTACGTAATTAATTATTGACATCGACGTGTCATCCTCGAGATACTTTCCATATTTCGGAGCTGGCAGCCGAGGGCGACGACGACGGTTACAACGCAGGGGCCGAGACATGCCAACGAAGGCATTTCCCGGTGACGGATCAGCTGGACGCAGGGGCCGAGACATGCCAATGAATGGACTTCCCCGGTGAGGGATCAGCTGGACGCAGGGGCCGAGAAATGCCAATGAATGGACTTCCCCGGCGAGGGATCAGCTGGACGCAGGGGCCGAGATGTGCCAATGAATGGACTTTCCGGTGAGGGCTCAGCTGACGCTGGTTGCGAGACATGCCAATGAAAGGACTTCCCCGTTACTGAACATCTGACGCAGTGAACGAGACATGCCAATGAGTGCACTTCCCCGATGAGGGATCAGCTGGACGCAGGGGCGACACATCCCAATGAATGGAATTCCCGGTGAGGGATCAGCTGACGCAGAGGGGAGACATGCCAATGAAAGGACTTCCCCGGTGAGGGATCAGCTGACGCAGTGGCCGAGACATGCCAATGATTGGACTTCCCCGGTGAGGAATCAGCTGGACGCAGGGGGGCGAGACATGCCTATGAAAGGACATCCCGGTGAGGGATCAGCTGGACGCAAGTGCCGATACTTGCGAATGAAAAAACTTCCCCGTGAGGGATCAGCTGGACTCAGGGGCCGAGACATGCCAATGAATGGAATTCCCGGTTAGGGATCAGCTGACGCTGGGGGCGAGACATGCCAATGAAAAAACTTCCCTTTGAGGGATCAGCTGCTCGCAGCGGCCCAGATTTTCCAATGAATGGACTTCCGCGGTGAGGGATCAGCTGGACGCAGGGGGCGAGACATGCCAATGAAGGGACTTCCCCGGTGAGGGATTAGCTGGACGCAGGGGCCGAGACATGCTAATGAAAGGTCTTCCCCGGTGAGGGATAAGCTGACGCAGCGGCCGAGACATGCAAAAGAAACGACATCCCCTGTCAGGGATTAGATGACGCAGGAGGTGAGACATGCCAATGAAAGGACTTCCCTGGTGAGGGATCAGCTTGACGTAGGGGGGAGACATGACAATGAATGGACTTCCCGGTGAGGGATCAGCTGGACGCAGGGGCGGAAACATGCCAATAAAGGGACTTCCCGGTGAGGGATCAGCTGACGCAGAGGGCGAAACATGCCAATGAAAGGACTTCCCCGGTGAGGGATCATCTGATGCAGGGGGCGAGACATCCCAATGAATGGACCTCCCGGTGAGGGATCAGCTGGACGCAGGGGCCGAGACATGCCTATAAAGGGACTTCCGGGTGGGGGATCAGCTGACGCAAGGAGAGAGACATGCCAATGAAAGAACTTCCCCGGCGAGGGATGAGCTGGACGCAGGGGGCGAGATATGCCAAAGAATGGTCTTCCCCGCTGAGGGTTCAGCTGGAAGCAGGGGCCGAGACATGCCAATGAATGAACTTCCCGGTGAGGGATCAGCTTAACGCATTGGCGGAGACATGCCAATGAATGGACATCCCGGGGAAGGAGCAGCTGACGCAGGGGCCGAGACATGCCAATGATAGGAATTGCCCGCTGAGGGATCAGCTGGACGCAAAGGCCGAGACATTCCAATGAATGGTCTTCCCGGTGAAGGATCAGCTGACGGGGGGGGGGCGAGACATGACAATGAAAGGACTTCCCCGGTGAGGTATCAGCTGACGCAGTAGCCGAGACATGCCAATGAGTGGACTTCACCGTTGAGGGATCAGCTGGACGCAGGGTGGCGAGACATGCCAATGAATGGCCTTCCAGGTGTGGATGTAGCTGGACGCAGGGGCCGAGACATGCCAATGAAGGGAATTCCCGGTGAGGGATCATCCGGACGCAGGGTCCGAGACATGCCAATGAATGGCCTTCCCCGGTGAGGGATGAGCTGGACGCAAGGGCCGAGAAATGCCAAAGATGAACTTCCTCGGTGACGGATCAGCTGGATGCTGGGGCCGAGACATGCCTATGAATGGACTTCCCGGAGAGGGATCAGCTGGACGCAGGGGCCGAGACATGCCAATGAATGCACTTCACCGTTACGGATCAGCTGACGCAGTGGACGAGACATGCCAATGAATGGACTACCCGGTGAGGGATCAGCTGGACGCAGGGGGCGAGACATTCCAAAGAATGGACTTCCCGGTGAGGAATCAGCTAGAAGAAGGGAGTCAGGCATGCCAATGAATGGACTTTCCGATGTAGGATCAGTTGTACGCAATGGTCGAGATATGCCAATGAGTAGACTTCCCAGTGAGGGATCAGCTGGACACAGGGTCTGGGACATGACAATAAATGAACTTCCCGGTGACGGATAAGCTAGACGCAGGGGCCGAGACATGCTTTTAAAGGGACTTCCCGGTGAGGGATCAGCTGGACGCGGGGGCCGAGACATGACAATGAATGGAATACCCTGTGAGGGTTCAGCTGGACGCAGGGCCCGAGTCATGCCAATGAATGGACTTCCCCGTGAGGGATCAGCTGAAGCAGAGGGCGAAACATGCCAATGAAAGATCTTCCCCGTTACGGATCAGCTGGACGCAGGGGGCGAGACATGCCAAAGAATGGACTTCCCGGTGAGGAATCAGCTAGAAGAAGGGAGTCAGGCATCCCAATGAATGGACTTTCCGATGTAGGATCAGTTGTACGCAGGTGTCGAGACATGCCAATGAGTAGACTTCCCGGTGAGGGATCAGCTGGACACAGGGGCTGAGACATGCCAATGAATGGATTTCACCGTTACGGATCAGCTGACGCAGTGGACGAGACATGCCAATGAATGGACCTCTCGGTGAGGGATCAGCTGGACACAGGGAGCGAGACATGCCAACGAATGGACTTCCCGGTGGGGGATCAGTTGACGCAGGGAGCGAGACATGCCAAAGAATGGACTTCCCCGGTGAGGGGTCAGCTGGACGCAGGGGGCGAGACATGCCAATGAATGGACTTCCCGGGGAGGGAGCAGCTGACGTAGGGGGCGAGACATGCCAATGAAAGGACTTCCTCGGTGAGGGATCAGCTGACGCCGTGGCCGAGACATGCCAATGAATGGAAATACCCTGTGAGGGATCAGCTGGACGCAGGGGCGAGACATGCCAAAGAATGGACTTCCCGGTGAGGGATCAGCTGGACGCAGGGACCGAGACGTGCCCAAAGAAGGAACTTCCCTGTGCGGGATTAACTGGACGCAGGGGCCGAGACAAGTCAATGAATGGTCTTCCCGTTGAGGGATCAGCTGGAGGCAGTGGCCGAGACGTGCCAATAAAGGGACTTCCCGGTGAGGGGTCAGCTGGACACAGGGTGCGCGACATGCCAATGAATGGACTTACCGGTGAGGGATCAGCTGGACGCAGAGGGCGAGACATGCCAATGAATGGACTTCCCCGGTAATGGATCAGCTGGACGCACTGGTCAAGACATGCCAATGAATGGAGTTCCACTGTGAAGGATTAACTGGACACAGGGACCGAGACTTGCCAATGAAGTTACTTCCCGCTGAGGGATCAGCTAGACGCAGGGGTCCAGACATTCCAACGAATGGACTTACCCGGTGAGTGATCAGCTGGACGCAGTGGCTGAGACGTGCCAAAGAGGATACATTCCCCGGTTAGGGATCAGCTGACGCAGGGGGCGAGACATGCCAATGAAAGAACTTCCCCGGAGAGGGGTCAGCTGACGCAGTGGCCGAGACATGCCAAAGAAACGACTTCCCCTCTGAGGGATTAGCTGACGCAGGAGGTGAGACATGCCAATGAAGGATCTTCCCCGTTGAGGAATCAGCTTGACGCAGGGGGGAGACATTACAATGAATGGACTTCCCGGTGAAGGATCAGCTGGACGCAGCTGCCGAGACATGCCAATAAAGGGACATCCCGGTGAGGGATCAGCTGGACGCAGGGGCCGAAACATGCCAATGAATGGACATCCCGATGAGGAATCAGCTGGACGCATGGGCCGGGATTTGCCAATGAATGGAATTCCCGGTGAGGGATGAGCTGGACGCAGGGGCCGAGACGTGCCCAAAGAAGGAACTTCCCTGTGAGGGATCAACTGGACGCAGGACCGAGACATGCCAATGAATGGACTTCCCGTTGAGGAATCAACTGGACGCAGGGTGTGAGATAAATCAATGAATGGACTTCCCGGTGAGGGATCAGCTGGACGCAGTGGCCGAGACGTGCAAATAAAGGGACTTCCCCGGTAAAGGATCAGCTGGACGCAGACGGCGAGACATGCCAATGAATGGACTACACGGTGAGGGATCAGCTGGACGCAGGGTGCGAGACATACAAATGAATGGACTTCCCGGTGAGGGATCAGCTGGACGCAGATGGCGAGACATGCCAATGAATGGACTTCCCGATGAGGGATCAGGTGGACGCAGAGGCCGAGACATGCCAAAGAAGAGACTTCCCTGGTAATGGATCAGCTGACGCAGGGGCGAGATATGCCAATGACAGGAGTTCCCCGGTGATGGATCAGCTAACGCAGTCGCCGAGACATGCCAATGAAGTGACTTCCACGATGAGGGATCAGCTGACGCAGGGGTCGTGTCAAGCCAATGAAAGAACTTCCCCGGTGAGGGATCAGCTGGACGCAGAGGCGAGACATGCCAATGAATAGACTCCCCGCTGAGGGATCAGCTGGACGCAGGGGCCGAGACATAACATAGAATGGACTTCCCGGTGAGGGATCAGCTGGACGCAGGGGCCTAGACATGCCAATGAATGGACGTCTCCGGTGAGGGATCAGCTGGACGCAGGGGCCGAGAAATGCCAATGAATGGACTTCCCCGGTGAGGGATCAGCTGGACACTAAGGCCGAGACATGACTATGAATGGACTTCCAGGTGAGGGATCAACTGGACGCAGGGGCCGAGACATGCCAATGAATGGACTTCCCGGTGATGGATCAGCTGACGCAGGGGGCGAGACTTGCCAATGAATGGACTTCCCGGTGAGGGATCAGCTGGACGCACGGGTTGAGACATGCGAATGAATGGACTTCCCGTTGAGGGATCAGCTAGAGGCAAAGGCCGAGACATGCCTATGAATGGACTTCCCGGTGAAGAATCAGCTGACGTAAGTGGCGAGACATGCCAATGAAAGGACTTCCCCGGTGAGGGATCAGATTCTGCAGTGGCCGAGACGTGCCAATGAATGGACGTTCCCGGTAAGGGATCAGCTGGACGCAGGGGGCGAGACATTCCATTGAATGGACTCTCCGATGAGGGATCACCTGTACGCAGGGGCCGAGACATGCCAATGAGTGGACTTCCCGTTGAGGGATCAGCTGGACGCAGAGGCCGAGACATGCCAATAAAGTGACTTGCCGGTGAGGGATCAGCTGGACGCAGGGGCCGAGACTTCCCAATTAATGGAAATCCCGGTGATGGATACGCAGGACGCAGGGGACGAGACATGCCAATGAATGGACTTCCCCGTGAGGGCTGAGCTGGACGCAGGGGAACGAGAAATGCCAATGAAGGGACTTCTCTGGTGAAGGATCAGTTGGACCCAAGGTCCGAGACATGCCAATGAAGGGACTTCTATGGTGAGGTATCAGATGGACGCAGTGGGCGAGACATGCCAAAGAATGGACTTCCCCGGTGAGCGATCAGCTGGACGCAGGGGGCCGAGACATGCCAATTAAGGGAAATCCCGGTTAGGGATCAGCTGGACGCAGGGGCCGAGACATGCCAATGAATGGACTTCCCGGTGCGGGATCAGCTGACGCAGAGGGCGAAACATGCCAAAGAAGGGACTTCCCGGTGAGAGATCTGCTGGACGCAGGGGCCAGACATGACAAAGAAGGGACTTACCTGTGAGGGATCAGCTGGACGCAGGGGCCGAGACATACCAATGAACGGACTTCCCCGGTGAGGAATCAGCTGGACGCAGGGGTCGAGACATGCCAATGAATGGACTTCCCGGTGAGGGATTAACTGGACGCAGGGTGCGAGACAAGTCAATGAATGGACTTCCCGGTTAGGGATCAGCTGGACGCAGTGCCCGAGACGTGCCAATAAAAGGACTTCCCCGATTAGAGATCAGCTGGACGCAGAGGCCAAGACATTCCAATGAATGGACTTCCCAGTGAGAGATCAGCTTGTCGCTGGGGGCGAGACATGCCAATGAATGGACTTCCCTGTGAGGGTTCAGCTGGACGAAGGGGCGAGATATGCCAACAAATGGACTTACCGGTGAGGGATCAGCTGGACGCAGAGGGCGAGATATGCCAAAGAATGGACTTCCCCGGTGAGGGATCAGCTGACGGATTTGCGAATACATGCCAATGAATGGACTTCCCCGGTGAGGGATCAGCTGGACGCAGGGGCGAAATATGCCATTGAATGGACTTCCCGGTGATGGATCAGCTAGACGCAGGGGCCAGACATGCGAAAGAAGGGACTTCCCTGTGAGGGATCAGCTGGACGCACGAGCCGAGACATGCCAATGAATGGACTTCCCCGGTCAGGGATCAACTGACGCAGTGGCCGAGACATGCCAATGAATGGACTTACCGGTGAGAGATCTGTTGGACGCAAGGGGGCGAGACATGCCAATGAATGGACTTCCCGGTGAGGGATCAACTGGACGCTAGGGGCGAGACATGCCAATGAATGGACTTACCGGTGAGGGATCAACTGGACGCAGATGCCGAGACATGCCTATGAAAGGACTTCCCCGTTGAGGGATCAGCTGACGCAGGTGCCGAGACATGCCAATGAATGGACTTCCCGTTGAGGGATCAGCTGGACGCAGAGGGCGAGACATGCCAATGAATGTACTTCCCGGAGAGGGATCAGGTGGACGCAGATGCCAAGACATGCCATTGAAGGGACTTCCCTTGTGATGGATCAGCTGACACAAGGGGCGTGATATGCGAATGAAAGGACTTCCACGGTGATGGATCAGCTGACGTAGAGGCCGAGACTTGCCAATGAAAGGACTTCCCCGGTGAGAGATCAGCTGACACAGGGGGCGTGACAAGCCAATGAAAGGGCTTGCCCGGTTATGGTTCAGTTGGACGCAGGGGGCGAGCCATGCCAATGAATGGACTTCCCGGTGAGTGGATCAGCTGGACGCAGGGGCCGAGACATGCCAATGAATGGACTTCCCGGTGAGGGATCATATGGACGCAGGGGCCGAGACATGCAAATGAACGGACTTCCCGGTGAGGGATCAGCTGAAGCAGAGTGCGAGACATACCAATGAAAAGACTTCCCCGGTGAGGGATCAGCTGACGCAGTGGCCGACACATGCCAATGAATGGACTTCCCCGGTGAGGGATCAGCTGCACGCAGGGCGGCGAGTCATGCCAATGAAAGCACATCCCGGTGAGGGATCAGCTGCACGCAGGGGCCGAGGCATGCGAATGAAGAGACTTCTCGGTGAGGGATCAGCTGGACTCAGGAGCCGAGACATGCCAATGAATGGACTTCGTCGGTGAGGGATCAGCTGGACGCAGGAGCCGAGAAAAGCCAGTGAATGCACTTCCCTTGTGAGGGATCGGCTGGACTCTTGGGCCGAGTCATGAATATGAATGGACTTCCCGCTGAGGGATCAGCTGGACGCAGGGGTAGAGACATGCCAATGAATGGACTTCCCGGTGAGGGATGAGCTGAAGCTGGGGGGCGAGACATACCAATGAAAGGAATTCCCCGTGAGGGTTCAGCTGGACGAAGGGGCAAGGCATGTAAATTAATGGACTTTCCGGTGAGGGGTCAGCTGTACGCAGGGTCCGAGACATGCCAATGAGTGGACACCCCGGTGAGGGATCAGCTGGACGCAGGGGCGGAGACATGCCAATGAATGGACTTCCCGGTGAGGGATCAGCTGGACGCACTGGACAAGACATGCCAATGAATGGAGTTCCCCTGTGAGGGATTAGCTGGACGCAGGGACCGAGACTTGCCAATGAAGGGACTTCCCGCTGAGGGATCAGCTAGACGCAGGGGCCCAGACATTCCAATGAATGGACTTCCCCGGTGAGTGATCAGCAGGGCGCATTGGCCGTGACATGCCAAAGAAGGGACTTTCCCCGGTGAGGGATCAGCTGACGCAGGGGGCGAGACATGCCAATGAAAGGACTTCCACTGTGAGGGATTAGCTGACGCAGGAGGTGAGACATGCCTATGAAGGGACATCCCCTTGAGGGATCAGCTTGACGCAGGGGGGAGATATGAAAATGAATGGACTTCCCGGTGAAGGATCAGCTGGACGCAGCTGCCGAGACATGCCAATAAAGGGACTTCCAGGTGAGGGATCAGCTGGACGCAGGGGCCGATACTTGCAAATGAATGGACTTCCCGGTGAAGGATCAGCTGACACAGGGGGCGAGACATGCCAATGATAGGAATTGCCCGCTGAGGGATCAGCTGGACACAAAGGCCGAGACATGCCAATGAATGGTCTTCCCGGTGAAGGATCAGCTGACGGGGGGGGCGAGACATGCCAATGAAAGGACTTCCCCGGTGAGGTATCAGCTGACGCAGTAGCCGAGACATGCCAATGAGTGGACTTCCCCGGTGAGGGATCAGCTGGACGCAGGGGGGCGAGACATGCCAATGAATGGCCTTCCCGGTGTGGATTTAGCTGGACGGAGGGGCCGAGACATGCCAATGAAGGGAATTCCCGGTGAGGGATCAGCCGGACGCAGGGGCCGAGACATGCCAATGAATGGCTTTCGCCGGTGAGGGATGAGCTGGACGCAGGGGCCGAGAAATGCCAAAGATGAACTACCTCGGTGACGGATCAGCTGGACGCTGGGGCCGAGACATGCCTATGAATGGAGTTCCCGGAGAGGGATCAGCTGGACGCAGGGGCCGAGACATGCCAATGAATGGACTTCCCGGTGATGGATCAGCCGACGCAGGGGCCGAGACATACCAATGAACGGACTTCCCCGGTGAGGGATCAGTTGGACGCAGGGGTCGAGACATGCCAATGAATGGACTTCCCGGTGAGGGATTAACTGGACGCAGGGTGCGAGACAAGTCAATGAATGGATTTCCCGGTTAGGGATCAGCTGGACGCAGTGCCCGAGACGTGCCAATAAAAGGACTTCCCCGATTAGAGATCAGCTGGACGCAGAGGCCAAGACATTCCAATGAATGGACTTCCCGGTGAGAGATCAGCTTGTCGCTGGGGGCGAGACATGCCAATGAATGGACTTCCCCTGTGAGGGTTCAGCTGGACGAAGGGGGCGAGATATGCCAACAAATGGACTTACCGGTGAGGGATCAGCTGGACGCAGAGGGCGAGACATGCCAAAGAATGGACTTCCCCGGTGAGGGATCAGCTGACGGATTTGCGAATACATGCCAATGAATGGACTTCCCCGGTGAGGGATCAGCTGGACGCAGGGACCGAGACATGCCAATTAATGGATTTCCCTGTGAGGGATCAGCTGGACGCAGGGGGCGAGACATGCCAATGAATGGACTTACCGGTGAGGGATCAGCTGGAAGCAGATGGCGAGACATGCCAATGAAAGGACTTCCCCGGTGAGGGATGAGCTGACGCAGGTGCCGAGACATGCCAATGAATGGACTTCCCGGTGAGCGATCATCTGGACGCAGAGTGCGAGACATGCCAATGATTGGACTTCCCGGTGAGGGATCAGGTAGAGCAGAGGCCGAGACATGCCAATGAAGGGACTTCCCTGGTGATGGATCGGCTGACGCAGGGGGCGAGATATGCGAATGAAAGGACTTCCCCGGTGATGGATCAGCTGACGCAGTGGCCGAGACATGCCAATGAAGGGACTTCCCCGGTGAGGGATCAGCTGGACGCAGGGGGCGAGACATGCCAATGAATGGACTTCCCTGTGAGGGATCAGCTGGACTCAGGGGCCGAGACATGCCAAAGATTGGACTTCCCGGTGAGGGATCAGCTGGACGCAGGGGCCGAGACATGCCATCGAATGGACTTCCCGGTGAGGGATCAGCTGGACGCAAAGGCCGAGACATGCTAATGAATGGACTTCCGATGAAGAATCATCTGACGCAGGGGCCAGACATGCCAATGAAAGGACTTCCGCGGTGAGGGATCAGCTGACGCCGTTGAAGAGACATGACAATGAATGGACTTACCCGGTGAGGGATTAGCTGGACGCAGGGAGGCGAGACATCCCAATGAATGGACTTCCCCGGAGAGGGATCAGCTGGACGCAGAGGGCGAGGCATTCCAATGAAGAGACTGCTCTGGTGAGGGATCAGATGCACGCAGGTGCCGAGACATGCCAAAGAATGGACTTCCCCGGTGGGGGTTCAGCTGGAAGCAGGGGGAGAGACATGCCAATGAATGGACTTCCCCGGTTAGGGATCTGCTGGATGCAGGGGGCGAGACATGCCAAAGAAAGGACTTCCCCGGTGAGAGATTAGCTGGACGCAGGGGCCGAGAAATGCCAATGAATGGACTTCCTCTGTGACGGATCAGCTGGACGCAGGGGCCTAGAAATGCCAATGAATGGACTTCCTCGGTGACGGCTCAGCTGAACGCTGGGGATGAGAATGCATAAGAATGGACTTCCCGGTGAGGAATCAGCTAGACGCAGGGGCCGAGACATGCCAACATAGGGACTTCCCGGTGAGAGATCAGCTGGGCGCTGGGGCCGAATCTTGCCAATGAATGGACTACCCGGTGAGGGATCAGTTGACGCAGAGGGCGAAACATGCCAATGAAAGGACTTCCACGGTGAGGGATCAGCTGACGCATAGTTCGAGACATGGCAATGAATGGACCTCCCGGTGAGGGATCAGCTGGACTCTGGGGCCGAGACATTCCAATGAATGGACTTCCCGGTGGGGGATCAGCTGACGCAGGGAGCGAGACATGCCAATGAATGGACTTCCGCTGTGTGGGATATGCTGGACACAGAGGGCGAGACTTGAAGGACTTCCCCGCTGAGGGTTCAGTTGGACGCAGGGGCCGAGACATGCCAATGAAAGAACTTCCCGGTGAGGGATCAGCTGGACTCAGGGGCGGAGACTTGCCAAAGAGTGGACTACCCGGGGAGGGAGCAGCTGACGCAGGGGGCGAGACATGCCAATGAAAGGACTTCCCCGGAGAGGGATCAGCTGACGCAGTGGCCGAGACATGCCAATTAATGGACTTCCCCTGTGAGGGATCAGCTGGACGTTAGGGGCGAGACATGCCAATGAATGGACTTCCCGTTGAGTTATCAGCTGGACGCAGGGGCCGAGACACGCTAAAGAAGGGACTTCAATGTGAGGGATCAGCTGGACGAATGGGCCGAGATATGCTATTGGACTTCCCCTGTGAGGGATCAGCTGGACGCAGGGGCCGAGACAGGCCAATGAATGGACTTCACGGTGAGGGATCAACTGGACGCAGTGTGCGAGACAAGTCAATGAATGGAATTCCCGGTGTGGGATCAGCTGGACGCAGTGGCCGAGACGTGGCAATAAAGAGACTTCTCCGGTGAGGGTTCAGCTGGACGCAGGGGCCGAGTCATGTCAATGAATGGACTTCCCGGTGAGGGATCAGCTGGACGCAGGGGCCGAGACATGCCAATGAATTGACTTCCTGGTGAGGGATCAGCTGGACACAGGGGGCGAGACATGCCAATGAAAGGACTACCCCGGTGAGTGATCAGCTGACGCAGGTGCAGAGACATGCCAATGAATGGACTTCCGCGGTGTGGGATATGCTGGACACAGAGGGCGAGACTTGAAGGAATTCCCCGGCGAGGGGTCAGCTGGACGCAGGGGGCGAGATATGCCAATGAATGGACTTCCCTGCTGAGGGTTCAGCTGGACGCAGAGGCCGAGACATGCCAATGAATGAACTTCCCTGTGAGAGATCAGCTGGACGCAGGGGCGGAGACATGCCAATGAATGGACTTCCCGGGGAGGGAGCAGCTGACGCAGGGGGCGAGACATGCCAATGAAAGAACTTCCCCGGTGAGGGATGAGCTGACGCAGTGGCCGAGACATGCCAATGAATGGAGTTCCCGGTGAGGGATCAGCTGGGCGCAGTTTCCGAGACATACCAATGAATGGATTTCCCGGTGAGGGATCAGCTGACGCAGGGAGCGAGACATGCCAAAGAATGGACTTCCGCGGTGTGGGATATGCTGGACACAGAGGGCGAGACTCGAAGTAATTCCCCGGCGAGAGATCAGCTGGACGCAGGGGGCGAGATATGCCAATGAATGGACTTCCGCGCTGAGGGTTCAGCTGGACACAGGGGCTGAGACATGCCAATGCATGAACTTCCCGTTGAGGGATCAGCTGGACGCAGGGGCCGAGACATGCAAATGAACGGACTTCCCGGTGAGGGATCAGCTGAAGCAGAGTGCGAGACATACCAATGAAAAGACTTCCCCGGTGAGGGATCAGCTGACGCAGTGGCCGACACATGCCAATGAATGGACTTCCCCGGTGAGGGATCAGCTGCACGCAGGGCGGCGAGTCATGCCAATGAAAGCACATCCCGGTGAGGGATCAGCTGCACGCAGGGGCCGAGGCATGCGAATGAAGAGACTTCTCGGTGAGGGATCAGCTGGACTCAGGAGCCGAGACATGCCAATGAATGGACTTCGTCGGTGAGGGATCAGCTGGACGCAGGAGCCGAGAAAAGCCAGTGAATGCACTTCCCTTGTGAGGGATCGGCTGGACTCTTGGGCCGAGTCATGAATATGAATGGTCTTCCCGCTGAGGGATCAGCTGGACGCAGGGGTAGAGACATGCCAACGAATGGACTTCCCGGTGAGGGATGAGCTGAAGCTGGGGGGCGAGACATACCAATGAAAGGAATTCCCCGTGAGGGTTCAGCTGGACGAAAGGGGCAAGGCATGTAAATTAATGGACTTTCCGGTGAGGGGTCAGCTGTACGCAGGGTCCGAGACATGCCAATGAGTGGACACCCCGGTGAGGGATCAGCTGGACGCAGGGGCGGAGACATGCCAATGAATGGACTTCCCGGTGAGGGATCAGCTGGACGCACTGGACAAGACATGCCAATGAATGGAGTTCCCCTGTGAGGGATTAGCTGGACGCAGGGACCGAGACTTGCCAATGAAGGGACTTCCCGCTGAGGGATCAGCTAGACGCAGGGGCCCAGACATTCCAATGAATGGACTTCCCGGTGAGAGATCAGCTGGACGCTGGGGCCGAGACATGCCTATGAATGGAGTTCCCGGATAGGGATCAGCTGGACGCAGGGGCCGAGACATGCCAATGAATGGACTTCCCGGTGATGGATCAGCCGACGCAGGGGCCGAGACATACCAATGAACGGACTTCCCCGGTGAGGGATCAGCTGGACGCAGAGGGCGAGACATGCCAAAGAATGGACTTCCCCGGTGAGGGATCAGCTGACGGATTTGCGAATACATGCCAATGAATGGACTTCCCGGGTGAGGGATCAGCTGGACGCAGGGACCGAGACATGCCAATTAATGGACTTCCCTGTGAGTGATCAGCTGGACGCAGGGGGCGAGACATGCCAATGAATGGACTTACCGGTGAGGGATCAGCTGGAAGCAGATGGCGAGACATGCCAATGAAAGGACTTCCCCGGTGAGGGATGAGCTGACGCAGGTGCCGAGACATGCCAATGAATGGACTTCCCGGTGAGCGATCAGCTGGACGCAGAGTGCGAGACATGCCAATGATTGGACTTCCCGGTGAGGGATCAGGTAGAGCAGAGGCCGAGACATGCCAATGAAGGGACTTCCCTGGTGATGGATCGGCTGACGCAGGGGGCGAGATATGCGAGTGAAAGGACTTCCCCGGTGATGGATCAGCTGACGCAGTGGCCGAGACATGCCAATGAAGGGACTTCCCCGGTGAGGGATCAGCTGGACGCAGGGGGCGAGACATGCCAATGAATGGACTTCCCTGTGAGGGATCAGCTGGACTCAGGGGCCGAGACATGCCAAAGATTGGACTTCCCGGTGAGGGATCAGCTGGACGCAGGGGCCGAGACATGCCATCGAATGGACTTTCCGGTGAGGGATCAGCTGGACGCAAAGGCCGAGACATGCTAATGAATGGACTTCCGATGAAGAATCATCTGACGCAGGGGCCAGACATGCCAATGAAAGGACTTCCGCGGTGAGGGATCAGCTGACGCCGTTGAAGAGACATGACAATGAATGGACTTACCCGGTGAGGGATTAGCTGGACGCAGGGAGGCGAGACATCCCAATGAATGGACTTCCCCGGAGAGGGATCAGCTGGACGCAGAGGGCGAGGCATTCCAATGAAGAGACTGCTCTGGTGAGGGATCAGATGCACGCAGGTGCCGAGACATGCCAAAGAATGGACTTCCCCGGTGGGGGTTCAGCTGGAAGCAGGGGGAGAGACATGCCAATGAATGGACTTCCCCGGTTAGGGATCTGCTGGATGCAGGGGGCGAGACATGCCAAAGAAAGGACTTCCCCGGTGAGAGATTAGCTGGACGCAGGGGCCGAGAAATGCCAATGAATGGACTTCCTCTGTGACGGATCAGCTGGACGCAGGGGCCTAGAAATGCCAATGAATGGACTTCCTCGGTGACGGCTCAGCTGAACGCTGGGGATGAGAATGCATAAGAATGGACTTCCCGGTGAGGAATCAGCTAGACGCAGGGGCCGAGACATGCCAACATAGGGACTTCCCGGTGAGAGATCAGCTGGGCGCTGGGGCCGAATCTTGCCAATGAATGGACTACCCGGTGAGGGATCAGTTGACGCAGAGGGCGAAACATGCCAATGAAAGGACTTCCACGGTGAGGGATCAGCTGACGCAGAGTTCGAGACATGGCAATGAATGGACCTCCCGGTGAGGGATCAGCTGGACTCTGGGGCCGAGACATTCCAATGAATGGACTTCCCGGTGGGGGATCAGCTGACGCAGGGAGCGAGACATGCCAATGAATGGACTTCCGCTGTGTGGGATATGCTGGACACAGAGGGCGAGACTTGAAGGACTTCCCCGCTGAGGGTTCAGTTGGACGCAGGGGCCGAGACATGCCAATGAAAGAACTTCCCGGTGAGGGATCAGCTGGACTCAGGGGCGGAGACTTGCCAAAGAGTGGACTACCCGGGGAGGGAGCAGCTGACGCAGGGGGCGAGACATGCCAATGAAAGGACTTCCCCGGAGAGGGATCAGCTGACGCAGTGGCCGAGACATGCCAATTAATGGACTTCCCCTGTGAGGGATCAGCTGGACGTTAGGGGCGAGACATGCCAATGAATGGACTTCCCGTTGAGTTATCAGCTGGACGCAGGGGCCGAGACACGCTAAAGAAGGGACTTCAATGTGAGGGATCAGCTGGACGAATGGGCCGAGATATGCTATTGGACTTCCCCTGTGAGGGATCAGCTGGACGCAGGGGCCGAGACAGGCCAATGAATGGACTTCACGGTGAGGGATCAACTGGACGCAGTGTGCGAGACAAGTTAATGAATGGAATTCCCGGTGTGGGATCAGCTGGACGCAGTGGCCGAGACGTGGCAATAAAGAGACTTCCCCGGTGAGGGTTCAGCTGGACGCAGGGGCCGAGTCATGTCAATGAATGGACTTCCCGGTGAGGGATCAGCTGGACGCAGGGGCCGAGACATGCCAATGAATTGACTTCCTGGTGAGGGATCAGCTGGACACAGGGGGCGAGACATGCCAATGAAAGGACTTCCCCGGTGAGTGATCAGCTGACGCAGGTGCAGAGACATGCCAATGAATGTAATTCCCGGTGAGGGATCAGCTGGGCGCAGGTTCCGAGACATACTAATGAATGGATTTCCCGGTGGGGGATCAGCTGAAGCAGGGAGCGAGACATGCCAATGAATGGACTTCCGCGGTGTGGGATATGCTGGACACAGAGGGCGAGACTTGAAGGAATTCCCCGGCGAGGGGTCAGCTGGACGCAGGGGGCGAGATATGCCAATGAATGGACTTCCCCGCTGAGGGTTCAGCTGGACGCAGAGGCCGAGACATGCCAATGAATGAACTTCCCTGTGAGAGATCAGCTGGACGCAGGGGCGGAGACATGCCAATGAATGGACTTCCCGGGGAGGGAGCAGCTGACGCAGGGGGCGAGACATGCCAATGAAAGAACTTCCCCGGTGAGGGATGAGCTGACGCAGTGGCCGAGACATGCCAATGAATGGAGTTCCCGGTGAGGGACCAGCTGGGCGCAGTTTCCGAGACATACCAATGAATGGATTTCCCGGTGAGGGATCAGCTGACGCAGGGAGCGAGACATGCCAAAGAATGGACTTCCGCGGTGTGGGATATGCTGGACACAGAGGGCGAGACTCGAAGTAATTATCCGGCGAGAGATCAGCTGGACGCAGGGGGCGAGATATGCCAATGAATGGACTTCCGCGCTGAGGGTTCAGCTGGACACAGGGGCTGAGACATGCCAATGCATGAACTTCCCGTTGAGGGATCAGCTGGACGCAGGGGCGGAGACATGCCAATGAATGGACTTCCCGGGGAGGGAGCAGCTGACGCAGGGTGCGAGACATGCCAATGAAAAACTTCCCCGGTAAGGGATGAGCTGACGCAGTGGCCGAGACACGCCAAATAATTGACTTCCCCTGTGAGGGATCAGCTGGACGCAAGGGGCGAGACATGCCAATGAATGGACTTCCCGTTGAGTTATCAGATGGACGCAGGGGCCGAAACACGCCAAAGAAGGGACTTCCCTGTGAGGGATCAGCTGAACGCAGGGGCCGTGACATGCTAATGGACTTCCCCAGTGAGGGATCAGCTGGACGCAGGGGCCGAGACAGGCCAATGAAAGGACTTCACGGTGAGGGATCAACTGGACGCAGTGTGCGAGACAAGTGAATGAATGGAATTCCCGGTGTGGGATCAGCTGGACGCAGTGGCCGAGACGTGGCAATAATGAGACTTACCCGGTGAGGGATCAGCTGGACGTAGGGGCCGAGACATGCCAATGAATGGACTTCCCGGTGAGGGATCAGCTGGACGCAGGGGCCGAGACATGCCAATGAGTGGACTTCCCCGGAGAGGGATCAGCTGGACGCAGGGGGCGAGACATGCCAATGAAAGGACTGCCCCGGCGAGGGATCAGCTGGACGCAGGGGGCGAGACATGCCAATGAATGGACTTCCCGGTGAGGGATCAGCTAGACGCAGGGGCAGAGACATGCCAATGAATGGACTTCCCTGAGAGGGAGCAGCTGACGCAGGGACCGAGACATGCCAATGAATGGACTTCATATTGGGTGATCAGCTGGATGCAGGGTCCGAGACAATCCAATGAATGGTCTTCCAGGCAAGGGAACAGCTGGACGCAGGGTCGAGACATGCCAATGAATGGACTTCCCTGGTGAGGGATCAGCTGGACGCAGGGGGCGTGACATGCCAATGAATGGACTTCCCGGTGAGGGATCAGGTGGACACAGAGGGCGAGACATACCAATGAATGGACTTACCGGTGAGGGATCAGCTGGACGTAGATGGGGAGACATGCCAAATGAGAGACTTCCCCGGTGAGGGTTCAGCTAACGCAGGTGCAGAGACATGCCAATCAATGGACTTCCCGGTGAGGGATCAGCTGAACGCAGGGTCCGAGACATGCCAAAGAATGGACTACCCGGTGAGGGATCAGCTGGACGCAAAGGCCGAGACATGAAAATGAATGGACTTCCCGGTGAAGTATCAGCTGATGCAGGTTGCGAGAGATGCCGATGAAAGGACTTCCCCGGTTAGGGATCAGCTGGACGCAAAGGCCGAGACTTGCCAATGAATGGCCTTCCCGGTGAAGGATCAGTTGACGCAGGTTGCGAGACATGATAATGAAAGGACTTCCCCGGTGAGGGATCAGCTGACGCAGTGGCCGATACATGCCAATGAATGTACTTCCCCGGTGAGGGATCAGCTGGACGCAAGGGGGCGATACATACCATAGAATGGACTTCGCGGTGAGGGATCAGCTTGACGGAGTGGCCGAGACATGCCAATGAAGGGACTTCCCGGTGAGGGATCAGCTGGACGCAGGGGCCGAGACATGAAAATGGACTTCCCTGGTGAGGGATCAGCTGGACGAAGGGGCCGAGAAATGGCAATGAATGGACTTCCTCGATGACGGATGATCTGGACGCTGGGGACGAGTCATGCCTAAGAATGGACTTCCCGGTGAGGGATCAGCTGGACGCAGATGGCGAGACATGCCAAAGAATGGATTTACCGGTGGTGGATCAGATGACGCAGTTGCCGAGACATGCCAAAGAATGGACTTCCCTGGTGAGTGATCAGCTGGACGCAGGGGGCGAGACATGCCAATGAATTGACTTCACCGGTGAGGGATCACCTGGAAGCAGGGGTCGAGACATGACAATGAATGGACTTCCCGGTGAGGGATCAGCTGGAGTCAGGGGGCGAGACATGCCAATGAATGGACTTCCCGGTGAGGAATCAGCTGGACGCAGGGGGCGAGACATGAAAATGAATGGTCTTCCCCAGTGAGGGTTCAGGTGGATGCAGGGGCGAGACATGACAATGAATGAACTTACCGGTGACGGATCAGCTGACGCAGGTGCCGAGATATGCCAATGAATGGACTTCCCGGTGAGGGATCAGCTGGACGCAGGGGGCGAGACATACCAATGAATGGACTTTCCGGTGAGGGGTCAGGTGGACGCAGAGTTCGAGACATGCCAATGAAGGAACTTCTCTGGTGATGGATCAGATGACGCAGAGGGCGAGACATGACAATGAACGTCGCAACCGGATTTCGCTACCTATCGTAGCTCCCCAAGTGCATCACGATGCTGGGTGGGCACCGGTCCCATACACTGGCCGAAATTTCATGAGAAAATTTCTTCCCTCATGAGGTCTCGAACCAGCGCGCATTCCGTAACGCGAGTCCTAGGCGGGATGCCTTAGACCGCGACGCCACGGCGCGGGACAGGACAACCTTTAGACTCTCTAAATAAAAAAGAGTTACCTCTCTATCCTCTTTTCTATTCTTTATATACATTCACATTTACCATGAGGAGAAATATCGACAGTTTTAATGTATCTGTGAAGAATTTTCACAATTCCTTATTAATTTTTTCAATGCCGTGTCCAACGTATGTTCAACGTCTTCGTCAATGTCGCCTGTCGCCTTCTATCACGTTGCAGTGAAATAAAAACGTTAATACTATAGTACGTATTAGGTATTATACAGTAGCCTGTATTGATCCTTCACTGTCTTTGGAAGTTGATGTATTATTGATAGGATTTAAACACTGTGTCATGAATTTTTTTTTCCGTATAGTTAAGGCTGTAATATGACCATTTTTCCAGAATTGACCAATAATTAATTTAAAGGAATTTTCATAATGTTGTAGAAGTATATTAAATTTAAACGTTTAGGTGCTATACAATTATTTGAAATTCATAAAACGAATAAAATCAGTTTTATTACAAATTGAATTAATTCAAATGTGTGACCACCTGTCCAGGATTCCTGATGAATCTGACAACCTTGCCTTTTTGAAGGGGGAATAATGTTCTTGAAAACAAAGATGTAATTTTTTTTAATTCAATACACTACACTACAGTACATAAATTATTTTAAAACTTCTCCAAAAACTATTTACACCTAGTAAAGCCTAATATGTATGACCTGTATTGTGTGCAGGTTAATTTAGAAGATTAGTTTCTACTATCATATTATGTCATCTTATCGGAAGAGAACATTATGGATAGAATCATATTATATGAAGAGTGTTGGTAGGAGTGGTATGGATTTGAATCTTCATTATTGTACTTTAAAATTTCATTTTGTCACACTCATTTTGTTAATCACACATCAATTCATTTTTACATTGTTATGATGTTAATCATTTAATCAATTATATTGTTATGTTTTTATAATTTTGGCATTTGTCATTTACTGCTTCCACTAACTAAGCATGCAGTACGCCTTCGACATCTCATTTAGCAGTCGTAGCAACGGTACGTTCGTTTCAATTGTTCTTGTCTATAGTACATTAGTATGAACATGACATTAGGTAGGGATAGCTAGGTGTGTGTTGCGTGCATTTATATCCTAAAAATCACACAATGTTAGTGAAATTATACAAAGATTGGTTATTATTTTTCCTAAACTGTAAATTTCTAGCCACAAATGGGATTAACAGCATATCAGAGTCCGTGGAATTCAAAGTACCTAAATCCATTGCTCAGGAAAATGCCGACAAATCGGCCATTGTAATTCCAGCGCGCTGTGCAGTATACAGTCATATACGGAACGAATGTAATGTTAAGTGCGAAAAATATAATTCTGTTGTGTCCCGAACTGTTTACAGAGAACTGAACAGTTTCACATTTGTTTTCTATGTCACGAGGTGAAAGAAACAAAGAAAACGGAAAGAAGTGATTATAAAACTGAAAAGAAAGGATCCACTACCTAAGCGAACAGTAGATTAATTGTGAGATTAATGAATGACTTTATCTTGATATATATAGTTTTGTTTAATTTGGGCCCCAAAATGTTTTTATAAAACTAATCTAGGAATTTAAGTTGTTGCAGCAATGATATTTCTACATAAAACAACTGAAACGCATTTATCAATTAGGAAAAATGTCAAATTTCACTATTTTCTCTCCTTAAAAACCGAAGATTTCTGCATTCAATTCTAATTTCTATTTGCCACAATGTCATAATATAGTTGTTAAAGCTCTGAATTAATTCTTCAGGACAAGATTGTATCGTTTGGCATGATTTGGAAATAGGCTACAAAGAAAGGCCGTAGAAATGCTATTAAATGCGGAAGCCGAAGAGTGGGCACGAGAAATGCAGTTTGAAATGTCTGGATTTGTTTCTTTTTAATCATAACATTGTTGTTTTTATTATTATTTGTAATTAATTAAGTTCATGTTGCTGCAGTACCTATAATATTGTGATGTGTGAAAATATCTATAGGCCTAGAACACTTAAATGTATATTTATGCCACATCCACGGACTCTGTCTGCATAACAGCACATGAGGAGAGCATCAAAATCAACAAAAAGCATATTACACTCAGGAACAAAAAAAAACGGACCCTTTAATATTTGCTGGTATTTTGCAAAACATTGTCTTCTTATACAATATTATGGTAGCCATCTGTTGTTATGGAGACGTGTATACATTGTTGATTGTTTTTTGTTTTGTAAACAAGCCATTACAACCAAATATTCCAATTTTGCTTTCGGGGTCTCAGGTATAACAATTTTGTCTCAACCATTTGTGATTCATTATCGTTATCATTCATTATTTCTTTATTTTTACATTTTCTGAGTTTAAGTGGGGTTGTAACATTTGTCTTAAAACAAGATGCGACCTGAAGATGTGGCTCGAGCTGTAGCCCTTTACGATGATGGACGCAGTGTACGTTACATTGCAAATGTTATGAATATGGCTAGAAGCACAACCCATGATGCCATAAAATGGTATAGAGAGACCCTAGAATATACCAGAAGACCAGGTTCGGATCGTCCAAGAGCTACAAATCCAAATGAAGACAGGTATATTGTGTTGAGAGTTCTTAGGGAGCGCAACCTGCCAGCTACTAGTGTAGCCCAGTAATTTGTTAACATGCATGGACGCCCAATTTCGGCCAAAACAGTTAGAAGGAGGTTGAAAGCAAGTGGACTGATATCAAGTAGACCTGCAACTGGTCCCAGACTTCTCAGGATGCATCGAGTTTGTAAAGAAAACACCTTTTAGGATATACGGCTTTAATAAACAGAGAACCAATACAGGTTACTACAACAAACAAACACGTTGCTATGACACCAAGTAATTCATTTTCACTACATTCTTCCCCTCTTTGATGTTATTTGCTAACATAGTCATCCAGGTGCTTAGGCGATACTCTTGTCCGATTAGAACGACGAAGCTGCTGTTCTTGTAGACCATTCTCACTGTTATTTTCGTTCCCACCATTAACTGTAGAGTCCTGTCTTACAGGGATGCTGTTCTGTTCATCATCGACAACTCTGTGTGTTTTTCTATGAGATCCCGCTCTTTGTTGTCATTCTCATGTGGTAACATAGATGGCGATTCCTGGGCACATGGAGCTAACTGCTTTGTAGATACAGTATCTTCTCTACCATTCGAGTAGCGGACATGAGCATACTCGGGGTTCGCTTCTAGAAGTTCTACCTCATCAACCAAAGGGCAATATTTTGTAGGACGCTCATTACGTTTTAGCAACACTGGTCCAGGTGTTGTTAGCCATGTTGGTAGAGAAAAACCATAAGATGATCTTCTGGAATGAATAAACATACGTTCGTGGGGAGTCTGGTTAGTTGCAGTGCACAGCAACGATCTTATTGAATGAAGGGCATCCAGGAGAACTGTCTCCCACTGTGATACTTCTAACTTTCTGCCTCTCAGAGCTAATAAAATAGTTTTCCATATTATCCCATTGTACCTTTCAGCTTGCCCATTGTCTTGAGGATTATACGGAGTAGTGCGACTAGTTGCTATACCATGACTTGCTAAGAAAGCTTTCAATTCATACGATATAAGGGATGTACCTCTGTCTGAATGGATGTAAGAGGGCATACCAAATATGGAGAAAAGTTGTTGTAAACATTTAATTACTGTCGAAGACTTCATATCCGAGCAAGGAAATGCGAAGGGATATCTAGAATATTCGTCCACAACTGTCAGAATGTACCGATTTCTAGTAGTTGAAGTCTATATTTAATCGTTCAAAGGGTGAGGTTGCCTTTATTAATTTTCCATTGTGTCTGAAAATCTAGGTTTAAGTTCTGCACATACATTACATGATGTAGTTACTTTCTTAATATCATCGAGTGATTATGGTAAGTTTTTACTTCTTACCCAGTGATAAAGACGAGTTATTCCAGGATGGCAGAGTGCTTGATGTAATGTTCTTAGTTTGTCTCCAGGCATTTCTGTAGCAGAACATATACGGGAGAATGCATCAGCAACTGCATTTTCTCGTCCAGGCCAGTAAACTATATCATATTTATAACACGACAGTTCAAGTTGCCATCTCTTAATCTTCTCATTCTTTATCTTGTTCTTTGTAGTATTATTAAACATGAACATAACTGATTTCTGATCGGTTATCAGCTTAAAATAACAATTTACGAGGTAATGTCTCCATTTACGCAAGGCCTCAACAATAGCATAGGCTTCCTTTTCGACAGCAGATTGCCTCTGTTCTGTTTTAGAAAGAGTTCTAGAGAAGAAAGCAACCGGTCTCCCTGACTGTGACAAAGTCGCTCCAATAGCAAAATCAGAGGCATCTGTTTCAACTGTAAATGGGGAGTCTTCATCAATAGAAGTTACAATTGAATCTGCAACTTCTTGTTTTAGACTTTTAAAAGCAAGTGCAGCATCCTGAGTCATAGGAAAAGCCTTACATTGAACAAAAGGTCGTACCTTCTCGGAAAATTTGGGTATCCACCCTGAATAATGTGCAAACATTCCCACTACACGTCGTAAAGTGCGACTGTCACAAGGTTGAGGTAAATTTAACAGAGGGCCAAGTCGTTCAACATCTGGCTTGATAGTTTTATTCTCAATTGTATAGCCTAATAAATTGATACGTCTAGTAGAGAAGACAGATTTATTCTCATTTATTGTGAGTTGAAATTTATCTGCAGCTTTGAGGAAACGTTGCAAATTAATATCATGGTCTTCCTGAGTACGTCCACATAGTGTTACATCATCCAAGTACGAAAATGTGTCCTTTAGATTTTGTGATTCAATAATAGCGTCAATAGCTCTTTGGAAACATGCTACCCCATTCGTTACACCAAAAGGAATTCGACAGAACTGATATAATCCACCACACGCCTCGAAAGCCGTATGTGGCTTATCTTTCGGCATAATAGGTATCTGGTGATACGCACTACGCAGATCTATAGTGCTGAATATTTCATATTTACTCACTTTCCTTACAACGTCTTCTAATCGAGGTATGGGATATGCGTCCAAAAGAGTGAATCTATTAATCGTCTGAGAGTAATCAATTACCATTCGTCTTTTATGATTATCACTGGAAGTGATTAAGACCTGTGCTCGCCATGGAGATCGACTTTCTTCTATGATTCCCTCTGATAATAATTTTTCAACTTCTCGTTTTATGAACTCATTGTCCTCATTTGAGTGTCGTCGAGATTTTATGGCAATAGGAGTGCAATCAGAAGTAAGTGTGTTAAAAAGTGATGCTGGAGGGACAAGAGCAGTAACTAAACTGCATACTGAAAGAGGATCTTTAGATCCACCAAACGAAATATTGAGACTAGTGTGCTGTCTTATAATGTCATGTCCAATAATTATATCAGCACATAAGCCTTTTAAAATTAGCAGGCTAATACGATTATATGTGTGATCCTTTAATTGTAATGTTACTATACACATTCCTTTCACATGAGATTGGAGAGATGTAGACATGACCTAGAGTCCTGATCTTGCTCCCAGCGATTTTCACGTTTTCTTGCACAACCCATATTGACTGGTTACTAACAAATTTGCACATCTTTTATATTTCATGTTGTAAAATAAAATAGAATAACTTAGAAAATGTAACTGATCGTACTGCTATATACTACACACTGTACTTTATTGTTATGGCTGCAGTTTTATATTATTCTCAAGTCAAATAGGCACTATAAACCGTTACGGACGATTCTACATCGCATCTCTCCCATCCTGTGATAGCAAATACCTTGCTATTATAATACCGGACAGATAGCAATTTTACGTGCGACCGACACTGGTCCTGCTATCTAGGTGGCCGGTGTGGTGATACTCGTGAAACAAGCTGTAATCAACTGCAATGTATATTTTTGCTGGGCTAGTTAATAGTTTTATTAATTAGTGCTGTGTTAAAATGTCAGAGTGTATATGTACTGTTTGTAATTGCTACAATTACGACATTACAAATTGCTCCAAATCGTATTTTCGATTTCCGAGGGATCCTAAAACGTGAGTCAACAACATTCTTTAGTAGGCCTAATTCCTTCGTTTTTGTGTTGATAGAAAAATATAAATTAGCTTTTTTATTTAGATCTAATAAATGAATAAAAGTTAAAATGTATTGGAAATTTTAAAGTTTTGTAAAATTAAGTTTTATTGTTGTTCACATGCTTTTACTAATTATTACAAGCATCAGATTACTATCAATTTTATCTTTGCAGTTGTCAGCAATGCGTATATAAAGCATTATTGTAAATTCATTCTTAATTTCAGAATTGATTTTGTCTCACTAAAGCGAAGAGAAAATATGAAAAAATTAATTACTTAGTTACTGGGTTTTAAGGAACCCGTAGGTTCATTGCCTCCCTCACATAAGCCTGCCATATGTAACAATTAATTACGGAAAGCAATATGAAGTATACAATATTTCTCATAATAGGGCCTATGCAGCTTTGATATGAGATAATAATTTTACATTAAATACTATTCAACGTTTCTCAAGTGTTTCATATATTTTTCCACATTAGTAACTCACGTTTTAAAAATAGTCCGAATCCCGCTATGTTAATATTTGGGGACGTAATTCCATCCAGCTCCGTTAGATGTCAGGTGCGCGATATTTCGCACTCACGCCAATGCTGCTAGTATACAGCTGTCCGATATTATTACAGTAAGGTATTTGGTGATAGCCGTTCGTAACAGTTCGGTTGCAACATTCGTGGAGGTCATAGTACTCTCTCTGTACAGTTATGTAACATTCAGCCTTAAGATATAAATAATTTAATAAATAATTAATGTCCAACTAATACTCCTATATATGAATATCAAAGTTGCATTTTCATTGGTACTAAACATACTAAATTTTCACATAACATATTGACTGCGATTAGTAAGTTTCGAATTAAAAAGATATGGCAACAATGAGTATCTATTATTCCTTACTACATGATGCGTTGAGGGATGTGGTAATGGATAGCCAACTTCACAAGGCCGAAATAGTAAACTCGGGTGATTCTGTCTTCCGTTGAAATTTGTGTAAAAGTAAATAAATAGAAATAACCTGTAGGTAAATGAGAAGTACTGTACTGTTTATATCAGTTATTTTTACTTCATTCACATACAGTATACATACTTTAAGGCAATGGAATGATTTTGCTGGACATTATGACATTTTGGTACTACTGTAAAGTAATAATGTTGAGTTGATCGTCCTCGTATCCTTGTATCATTAAAAGCGCGAACTCTCAGTGAGTGATATTTAAGTGAATGGTGAAGTGTTAACTTAATAAACAAATATATCGTAACATGTGTGTGTTGTGAAAAATTGGAAAGTACAGGCTGCCAACGAATGTCTTCGCGAGTTGAGAGGTTAGTTTTATGGTTATTATTACAAAACATAGGCCTATATGGGTTCTGTCTTGAAATGATTGTCAAATCTTCCGTTAGAAGATTACCACACAAATATTACACAGTACGACAGATGTTCGATATATAGAGGAGCTACTTCAAAATACGTTTTTTCTCTGTATGACATTGATTTCTATGTAGAATTTACGGTATAAACTTTGACAGTAAATGAATCGCTATATGCAAAAAGGGCTTGAGTCCATATTTTATCGAATATGCGTTATTGTCGAAAATTGATATGTTTCCCATGGTTACATCGATCTGTGATGGAAGGTCGTCAGTCGCTTATGCCTATACAAAAATACGAGTTGCTAGTTTGACATGTGCACAAATGGCCTCAGTCCAGGACTGAAGCTCTTTTTGCATATACCTCGACATACGCCTATATTACACGCTTTAAAAATTACATCGTAGTACGTAATCAGTGGAAGTGAGGAAATTTATCTGGAACAATAACAACAGAATAACAGTCTGACGCTAGACGCGAAGTCAGCATCCATACAGCTCACAAAATATGTATTTAGAGAACAAGAAAAGTAAAAATTATGAAATTTTACAAACTGCGTTACTTCTGTGTCAGAAGTCGGCCATGCCAAAACTTGCAGTTAAAATTCCGCACTTTGACTGGATACGTAGTACTGCAATGCTCAGGATTTGTATTGACACTAACCAACATAACCTGTGTCATTGATCTATTGAGATATAGCAATCCTGCCAACAATGGTAGCTATCAAAGAAGATATTACTTCTACCTGTAAGGAACAATGCCGCCAACGGAAGTGAAGTAACCTTCTCAGTCGAACACAAAAGTATCACTTTCTGTCCTAGTTACGTAAATAAATACTGCAGAATGAATATTAAACATATAGATAACTTCGGAAGTTGAAAATGCATCGATGGCGTCCTCGTCGCCTTGTGCGATTAAAAGCAAAGGAATTTCGCAATGCTACATTTGTTGGGATCAAATTTCTGCACATTTAAAGGACGAAATAGAAATTATTTAATTCATTTATCATAATACACTATTCTCTTAAATTGACTGACCACATTGGGAATTAAATCAATGGCTTTCCCAATGAAAAGTTTCATATAAAACAATTTTTGTCTCTAAAGGCTCGTCTTCACTGTTAAACATTTAACAACATGATTAATATAAAATGTTGAATTTAACATGTATATGGACATTTCAAGTCTCAGTTGACTTAACATGTTGACTGACTATGTTGAAGTTAACACTCTTAACATGTTGGCAGCAATGGAAAACATGTCAAATTAATTCATTTTCTCGTGCAGCGTCGGTACAGTTCGGCAAAGTTCGTACAATTTCCATAGCAACAATTAACTTCCGATTTTGTGGCTCGTATCTAGTATCATTGGTCCTTGGTGTTTGCTCTAAGTTCGAAGTAATGGAGTGGACGAAAGAAAATACGGTAGAATAAAATTAATACACTGATGTAAGGCCTTGTTTGTGGGATATGTCTGCAAAAGAATATAGAGACAAAACAAAGAAGGCCGACTGTTTTAGAGAACTAGAATTATTATTTAACTGTTTTCGAGAACACAAAAGAGAGTTTTCGCACTCTTGTCGTACGCTAAACGTTAATGCTATGTTGACGTCAGTAATGGTTATATTTGGTGATGTATGTTAATATTCGTAAAACTTCGGAAAGAATAATTGTACGGTATTACCCGCTCCTTTAACATCTATCATGTCGTAGGTCCTATTATAGTCAATCAATCGCGCTGTAATTTTTTTAATTGAGATGAAATGGCTACTCTTCAATTGTGTATTTCTTTGATGTAACGGGAAGTATTTTTGCAGCACTATATTAAAATCGTGTTCTAACATTCTTAGCAAGTTTTTGAATCCAAATCGATCTTCAACTTTAAGTCGTTTAGAATGTCTTCTGCATAGTGTCTCTTACTAAGATATTGCCGCACCCACATTCTCATTTTCTTCCTTTTCAAGGCCTTGTAACAAGCAATAGAAGCAATTACAAAAGCCAAATCATCATCTGTGTCCATTGTCCAAGGTTTGAAAAGAAGACACTATCGACATTAAAATCTCACAGACTATTTATGGTGGACTACGCAAAGAAAGTCAAGTTTAACATGTTTAACAGTGTGGACAAAGTGTTATAGTCGGAGGAACCGATTTTGGCAGATGACCTCAATGACATTTCCAGTAGGCGAGCCAATGTTTTGTGAGAACTGCGAGAATGAATTGCGATAAGGCTGTCTGTCCTTGTTTATATGTTCACACACTCACCTCTCGTATCGTTATTATTAATTAATAAACACACCACGGTACAGTCCGACTCAAATAATACCTTAAATACATGTAAATGACTTTCGTTCGCAATGATTTTACAATACGTCTCCTACATTTTCTAAATTAAAAGGAAAAAGCATTGCATTGCGCATATATGAAGACTCCACTGCAAGAATGATGGATATCGTTTGGAATACATTTTGCAGGAGAAGCAATTGAAAGTTTGAAATGTTTAGCGCTCAAAGCTTAACTGTGATTTTCCGATCATTACTGGACAATGACTATCAGTGTTAATGCCATATAACTCTGTATGTACATTCTATATGTCTTAAGCTATGCATTGACGTCTTGGTTCATTTTCGACAAGAAAGTGACATCCATCATTCTTGCAGTGGACTCTTCATATATATAATCCTACCCTTACCAGATCGATATACAAGATTTGTCCAACAATAATCTAGGGATCTTCTACTGGTGGTGCGACAATTCAAATTAATAAAATTACGATTCTTCTTATTAATCAAAATATAATTTGGTTAATTGGGTAAAATTGCATGCTGCGGAAGTTAGATATATATAAAGATATAATAAATAGAATTGTAATGGATATTACAAGGGCAATAATTTCTTAACACGCACATTGTGAATAGAACAGAGAAGAAAGCACTTTAAAATATTCAAAATCATACAAAATATCGGAGAAACTAATTTTCCCTGCACAAATTGCACCAATTGAAAAATAAAATTACTATTCACAATAAATACTGTATTTTATGGATTCTAAAAAGTTGTTTATTAATTTAGAGGTATTGGCTGATGACTATACTAAATTCCAGCACAAAATTCATTCAGAATATGTAGAAATTAGACTTTCGATTTTACTAAACGTATAGGCCTACTATCAAAAGGTGTTACATACCCCCTTAAATACTGTACATGTGTTACCTGTGTTTATGTATATTTGCGGTATCCGATGTTTCATTTTTTAAAATATAATTCATAGTGCTGAAACTGCCATATTGAATTCGCACAAATTGTATTATTCGCAATTTTCGTCTCGAAAACTCCTAAAATATCTTATTTAATTTTTCACCCATTTTTGTCCCACTCCACCACTTTAGGGACAAAGTCGAACAAAATAATACCTTATTCGTATTCTGTGATCGCAAAGATCCCCAGATATCAACTTTCATCGAGATCGGATGACATGAGATTTCTCACTCCCTTCTGCCTTTTCATCAGTACCTTAGGAAGTGGTATTTAAAAAATCTAAGAATGTTTAACAAATATTGTAGAGAGTAAACCTTCATTTTAAATTTTACGTCTCTAGTTAAATATAGTTTAGTGAATTTTTTAAATCGTCGACTTCTTTCTCTCTCCTCTCTGCTCGGAAGTAAAAAAAAAAGAAAAAAAAAAAAGAAGTTATTTCAAAGGTGTAGCCTACTTGGAATTTTATTTTTTTACTTTCCTTATACATTTTAGAAACAATTCTGAGAGATGAGATGAATAGTCTAACCCAATTTTATGAGTGAATCTTTGTTTTAAATTTAAAGGCTGCACGTCTGCTGGTTAAAAAAATAAATCGGTATAATTATTTCGATTATTACTGCCTCCCATTTTCCATCTCTTAATGTTCGTATTTCGTAAAAGACAGTCTTATCAACTGACTAAGGATTAACATATTCCCATATACATATATATATATATATATTTCCATATATATAACAGATTATATTTCCATTTCGTACAATATTCTGGTCACGAGACATAATCATATACTTTGTCTTTTCGGGATTTACTTCCAAACCTATCGCTTTATTTGCTTCAAGTAAAATTTCCGTGTTTTCCTTAATCGTTTGTGGAGTTTTTCCTAACGTATTCACATCATCCGCATAGACAAGAAGCTGATGTAACCCGTTTAATTCCAAACCCTCTCTGTTATCCTGAACTTTCCTAATGGCATATTCTAGGGCGAAGTTAAAACGTAAAGGTGATAGTGCATCTCCTTTGCTTTAGCCCACAGTGAATTGAAAAAGCATCAGATAAAAACTGGTCTATACGGACTCTGCTGTAAGTTTCATTGAGACACATTTAAATTAATCGAACTAGTTACTTGGGAATACCAGAGACACGTATAGACTACTGTAATATTTGTTTAGTTTTTGGAGGTGACTGTCCAGAGTCTAATAGAACACTCGGGCGTGCGTGTTTACTCTTATGTCCTACCCATTCCAGCTGCGACAGAGATAACCGATCTTGCAGCGGTGAGGAACTCGCTTTCGAGTTCACATTGACAAAATCCATCTGCCAAAATCCGTGGCGCGAACTTTAAATGAAATTAGCATTAACATGTTCAATCAACATGTTGGGATGTTAACAGTAAACAATTTAACATTTAATATGTTTTTGTTAAATGTTTAATAGTGTAGTTGAGCCTTAAAAGGAAGCAAGAAGGATAAAATTATATTAAACTTTTTTCTTTGAAATATCTCGAAGAATAATACACTGAAATCAGTGACATTACTTACGGTTCATCCTCCTTGTAAATCTCATAATCGCCTACTTAGGATCAAAGAAACGTATCTACAAAATCATAGTTTGAGATATTCGGATTTAAAGGTTTGCTCTTGGAAATTTGACACTTTGTAATATTTTTCCATCGAGTATTCTGCTGTAAATCTTTATTACACTTAATGTTATAATGTTATGACTTGCTAGTCTTATTTTCACGCTAATTTAATAACTTGTAATAGGCTGAACTATTATTTTAATTTATGTATGTAGATACGTTTGTCTGATTCTCAACAAATTTAAAATTGCAGTTCAACTTACGGCAATCAAACAAGGATATTACAATATTAAGTAACATTGTACTGCGTTTTATAATGTTCGACAGGAGACGTAAACATTGTCGGCACAGGTAGGAAGGCGGATAATTGCTTAAAAACCAATGGCAGAGATCACATTCCACGCTTATTTTGGGCGGTCTGAAGCTTTCTGTCCGCCCAATGTCAAGATAAGCCTTGGACTGTGACCTCTGCCATTGGTTGAGTAGCAATTATGCGCCTCCCTACCTCTGCCGACAATGTTTACGTCTCCTGTCAGACATTATGGAACGCATCTGCTGGTCATGAATTGTATAAACATGATTCTGTGCGATGGAAAGTCTGAAACACAGTAATAAAGACTTTTCTCTCCAATACAGTTGGTTATTATACAGACCAGTACATTATGGGTACAATCATGGAAGTCCTTGAATTGTTTTCCTAAACGTTAATAATTTACAGGAATTTTAACTTGAGATAATAAATTATAAGGTAAATGGCATTACAGATTTTTTTATCTAACAAACATAATACAGAATGTTCAGCTAAATAAAATATTTTTTAATAATATTATTTAGGCCCTACTACATAGTTCATTCATAGATGCCTCACTCATATTTAAAAAAATAAGCATTAATAAAGTACAGAATATAGTTAAATGAATATTACATACTTCACTGACAAACTGATAAATTAATAACAGAATAATAATACTTCCAATTAATGTAACAAATCTGTAGTGAAAACTGAAATAAAACTGGCTGTGCATTTTACTCCTTGTTATCCTACGCAGCCTCATTCCCCACGAGGTCAGAATTATTAAGACCCTGGTAGAATGCATGGTACCTAAGGGGTTTATACCCTTATGACACAAATCTAGGAAATCTTTTTTATTTTCTCTACTTATGCAGAGGGGGCCGTCATAAGTGGGGCAAAGAATAATATTGTTTTCAGACTCTGATGACCTTCGTAGACCAGCTCTTTTCTTGGTTCGTAGAACTTGGAATGCGTCATTATAGGAATATTAGTAGAATATCGTGCTAGGAACTTTTTTCCGGTATTTTATCTAAACCATCTACAACCAGGTTACAGTATCACCATTTTCTGCAGTTTTCTCATTGTTTATCATCTTCTTATGGAGTTGTCTGAAACCTAAAAAGTGAGTGTTATCCATCTTTATTACCATATGTTTGTCTGATCTCATTCTCACAATAGTATACCATCCAGTAGAATCGAATACATCCACATGTTTACTTCTTCTTTCTATGTTAGTATGGACATAGTCCACTTCCATACGTGAATGTCAGGGCTCGAAGAAACACTGGTTAATTATAGGAATATCCATTACATTCACTGCATGTAAAAGTATTGAAGTTGACATTCCTATTCTGGCCCCCACATGTGACGGAAAACAAGATTATTTCTTTCCCATCTCCTTGATTTTTAGGAAATTCCATACAAGTGAAGCCACATCTACTGTATCTAGTCTCTTTTTCCTATCGTTTCGTCCCACACGGTGCAATATGTTTTGTTTACTTCTACATTAGAACAGTAAGATTATAAGCAGATAATCTCCTCTTGCAGAATATTGCCTTTGAATTTATTTTTGGACAGGAAAGAACAGTTTCCAAGTCAGTCGAATTCGACTAACACACTTTTACATTTTTTATTTTTCCTTCAGAACATTTTGAAGTCTCTTGCCATTTCCTTTTTTTATGTGATATCCCTATTACTTTTCCAAAACGTCGTCCTTTTATTTTTCTGGAGAAAGATTTGAAAATTTTAAACACTTATCACAAATCGTTTCGATGCCTATGAAATTTCATATTGAACTCTGTTTTTAATATTTGCCGATAGAACCATAATTTCCTTCCTACCCTTCCTTCCGCGTGACACTCTTCTTGATACAAATCATCATTTAAATTAATGCATTGCTGAGAAAGAACATGGGTAATAGTCGATACGTTTAAGAGGAATGAAGCGAATCATAAATATTTATCAAGGATCAGAAAAACGTAAGCGCTGTTACATTTCAAATATTACATTAATTTGCATTGCTTTTTAGAACCCAAAGACGGATAAGCTCTTAAGTTTTTTTTAACTGTGCTATCAAAAATTACGTGGTGAGGTGGTTCAGTCCCCATCACGCGAAAGATAAATCAAATAATTCATATCTTTCAATCATCACACAACACAGTTTAAAGTTTTTTTTCAGTATGTTAATACTTTGTAAGTTGCCCATATTTAAACGTTAATCCAGAAAATCTGTGAAACTAAACAAACATTCAAAGTGAACTGACCTCACTAATGATTAGGATTTTAAACAGCATTTTCAACAATTAGATCAGAAATTCTGAATTTAATTCTTACAACAAACTAAAAGGGTTATTCCAACAAGCTTGAACGTATAACTGTAACTTATCTCAGGCATCACGATGCCTGCATGCCCTCTATAAGACACGTAATTTCTAAACTTCACAGGTGCACTAAGAATTAACACATAACAAAGAACACACATTATTAAAGGAAGTAACTATTCTTCCGTAAGGAATTCTAACGTTTGAAGTTTTTCCCTAACATGTACATCAGTTTGTAGATATACCCTTCTGAGTTCTTTAATAAAGTCGGGTAACGTTTATGTTTTGTTCTGCAACATATAATAAATAAATCCCATGGCAAGCCACAATATACTAAAATAATGAGGAGTCTGTGGTACGTCCAGGTCAAAAACGATCCGCAGATTCGTGTTCGGGCTCCTAGCCTTATGCACATTACTTAGCTGTTGCTGAACCCATAGCCAAATACCCCTTGTAAGATCTGAACATCTTGTTAGTCTATGGCTAATTGTATCAATAGTCCCACATTTATTACACTGTGGAGTTGGGATAATGTGGTACATGTATTTTCTCTCTTCCGTCATAATTATCCCATTAATTAGCGTATATGTCTCCCATTTCCAACTTGATGGTATATGTGGTATTTTAAAATATGACCAAATCTTCTTCCAGTTCTTATTAGGAAATTTACATTGTACACTCAGTAAACACCTCACTTGGTCTTGGCAGTAGCTGTAGATCAGTTTAGTTGTTATTTGTTCTGCTGCAATATTTGTGTCTTCCAAAAATTTGTTGGCGTCAGTGGTAAGTTTTTTCAAAGACCTAGTCATACTGGATGCATGCACTGAAGCAACATAGTTCGATATGCGCACTAGAGTGTCTATATTGTGATCAGTGCGTAATATATATTTTATAAATAGAGCATCACATATAGTTTTTACATTAATTAACTGTAAACCTCCTTCCTTGGTCCACAATCTGCATTGAGGTCGTGCGATACAAATAGAATCCTAAAATATTTTCAATTTGTTGAGCTGTATGAATGGGTATCGGAAGAACTTGGGCAAGGTATCATATTTTGGATAAAATAAACGTGTTTATATGCCACATTTTTTAAATAACATTCAAATTTCGACTGAGGTGTTTTTGGAATCCATATCTGATTTTGTTAACAATATATTTCCAATTTGTCTCAATAACATCCATGATATTGGGTGTAAATAGTATCCTTAAAATTTTCATTTTATTCACATTAGTAAATCGAGATGATATCGTTTGTCCTCTTGGAGTTAGGGCCATGAACGTACTTTTCGTAAAATTAATGACAGAGTTTGACGCATTCCCGAATACTTGTAGAACTTCTTGAATACGTGTAGTTTCGGTTGTTTCTTTGCATAAAATAATTACATCGTCGGCATAGGCATAAACCGGGGTCACCATCTGTCTGTTATTTCACAAAGAAAAGGTCAGCATCCTCAGCAGTGGTCCTAATGCACATGTAAATAATATCATTGACATTGGACAGCCCTGACGAACGGATCTTTGTATGGCGATTGGTTTAGTAAAATACCCGTTTATTTGTACACGTGACTATGCATTCTGATATAATTGTTTGAAGATATTGATAAGTTTTATAGGGATATTCACTTTATGTAATACTGCAAACAAATAGGAATGATTGATATTATCAAAGGCTTGCTCAAGATCTATGTTCAGTAACCCAGCAATATCATTATCTCCTTTTTTCAATAACAAATCCCTAATAGTAGAGAGGATATTGGTGATCTTTCTTCCTGGCACTGCACACGTTTGCCCTATATTTATAATTTGAGGAAGCAGAGTTTTTAATCTATTTGAAAAAATCTTCATTAGAATTTTATAGTCGGTATTTAGAAGTGTAATCGGCCTGTAGTCTTTAATCATTCCGGTACATTGCTTTTTTGGAGTAAGAATTACAATGCCCTCCGTAAAACTTGTACAGTCTAATTGACACTTAAATACTTCATTAAACACTTCTAGGAGTTGCTCTTTTACGAAGTCCCAATAAGCCTTATAAAAAGTATAGGTAATTCCATCTGGACCTGGAGCTGATTTGGAACTTGCAGAAATAATTTCCTCTTCAGTAATGGGTTGTTCTAATAGTTGTTGATCATCAAGTGATATGGCTCGTTGCAAACATTGAAGTACGTTGTGTTGATCTTGCTCAGAGTGTTCTCTATGACGAAATCTTGCTTCAAAATACTGTATATAAAGGCTTCTTCCAATATTAGGGGGGTACGTGTAATATTTTGGTTATCGGATGTTTTTAAATGATGGATAAATTTTGTTTGACCTTTATTCTTTTCTATAGCAACATGAAAAAGAGCGGCTTTTTCTTCAGCAATGATCGAACTATTTGTGCTTCGTGTTAAGGAACCTTGAAATACACGCTCTTGGAGTAGGTTCAGTCTCCTCTTAGCAGCTTCCATGTGTTTAAGAACATCTTTACCGTCACATTGTTGCTGATAGATGTTCTGCAGAAGTTGATAATGATAACGCAGCTTGTTACGTGCAGTACGTGCCCTTTGTATACCTTGGGGTTTAAAAAACTGCTGAATAGCTGGTTTAACAATGTAGATCCATTTATTAAGAATGTTAGATGAAGACCGTCTCACTCTATCAGTCACTGCCTCCCAAAAAAAAAAAAAATTTAAATCTTAGGTAATTTTGTCATCACTTAATAGCTGCGAGTTCAGCTTCCAATAATTTTTCCCTATCTGTGGTACATGATGAAGTTTTTCCACTTTTAACATTACGCAGCCATGGTCAGAGAATGGGACTGGAGTAGTACTGACCGTTTTAAGTTTACCTGTTGAAGCTGCGTTCACGTAAATTCTATCGGTACGAGAAGCTGCATTCAGGTGATGATACGTAAATCGAATGTTGTTGCCATGCAGTTTTTCCCACACATCAAATAAACCGAGTTGAAGAGTCATGCGTTCTAAGGCTATCGATGGATTATATTCTCCAGTTTGGTCTTTTGCATGGAGCACACAGTTAAAATCTCCACCAAAAAATAAATGATCAAAATTATGTCTTACATAATAAGGTAATTCATGTGTAATAAAGTGTTCCCTTTCTGCTCTTTTATTCGAACCAGAGGGGAGGTAAACATTTACGTATAACGTATTACCTTTTGTTAACAGCGTCGTTATTCTGCCGCTTGGATGGATTTCGAATTGTTGAATTTCAATACTGGAACGATACACAATGGCAGTGCCTCTTTGATTTTCCCCAGGGTTGCATATCGCATGAAATCGTGGACCCAAAAAGAACATATTATCTATATTTATTTTTTGTAGCAAAAGAATATTTATATCATTGTCATTAATAAACCTTCTTAATTACTGTTATTTAGATCTACTGCGAAGAAGATTAACATTGAGAGTTACCACTACATTTAAAGGGAGTGACATCAAAAGTAAAATGCACAGGCAGAAATGCATGTTATAATAAGACAACTAATAATGATATTATTACCCTTCGACTTTGGAAGTTACGATTTGTTTCTTTTTCGCAAGACGAGGATCTCTTGAATTAACCTGCCTCTTTAAATATGGTCGAATTATTAAATCAGGCGTTTCACTCTCCATCAGCGTATCCGGAAACATTGCATCATAAGAATCATCTGTTCCGTGTTCTTGATTCACCGTGGAAATAGGAAGGTCATTCACACGATCGACAGGCATACTTTCTTTCGTGTCTTGTTGTGAGGCAGTTTGTGTACTGACCTTGACATTGACATCGTGCGTAGAAGGATTATTCTGCGCTGAAGCGGTGTTTAGATGTGGGGGAGTGCCATCCTCGGGTATCTTGCCTGACGTTGTCTCTGTTGTTATGGTTGAACTGTTAAGTGATAAATCAATAACTTCAGATACGTCTTCTTTGTTTACTGATGACGTCGAAGCGGTAGCTTTAGTTTCCGTCGTATTGCTGGATATATTATTTTTGCTAACATCCACTTCCAGTTGTTGAGAAATATTATGCTCTCTTTCTGCAGGGTCGTGATTATTTACATCCATCTGAAGCACAGATCGTCTCGCAGGCAGCGTCCCAGCTACCAACTTAGACCAAGCAGGTTGATCACTTTTATTACGAGAAATCATATTCGCAAGGTCTTTTTTGTTAGGACAGTTGTTTCGCAAATGGCCAGTTTGATGACAGCATGAACAGGTAGTAGGTTGATTTTCATAACTTACTAAGGCTTTAAATCCACAAACATCAATATATGAGGGTATATGCGATTTCAGACCCATTTTAACTGTACGCACTCCATTCTTAATCTTATATCTAAAAGCCTGTCCCTATGAATCGTCAGTAACTGAATAAACAGAGCCGTATTTTTCTAGAACAGTCCTTATATTAGTATTAGAAAGCTCCGGAGGAAGGTTATAGATTTTGACAGATTTAATGCCAGGTCCTGCTTTCCCTATTTTAACTTTGGTTCTCTGTCCATTATAAAATGTGAATGACAACTCACTTTAGTTCTTTCTAATATTTCTTCAACAATGTCAGTTGAAATACATTTAATGAAGACTTGCAGTGTCACTCCATTCAGTTGAATCATCTCTAGTTTGCTCTTCCATTAGCCGGAGATTTTCATAAATCCATTCGTGAAGTAGATATGGTTCTGGTCGAGGAATATCTTGCTCGGTGAAGGATATCGAAAGCGTTTGTTTCCTTTCTATCATCTTAATCCTTATCGAATAAATATCAGAAGACTTAGTCAAAAGGATATACACCCAAACTTGTGCAGGAACACTTAACAAATAATCACAGTTAATAACTCTAACAAGATCACGTATGAAACTGAAACACTCACTACTCAGACAGTACAATCGCGTGCGTACGCTACCAAAGCTTGCTCGCCTACGTTTGTTTGATCCGTGCTGTTATTCATAAAATGTAGATACGCTAGCTCCTAAAATAATAACAAGAGGCCTATATATATGAGAGGGGTTCAAAAGCCGGATTAAGTGTAATCTGTCAAGAAGCTTCTCTCAACTACCAGAGGAGCGCCACAAGCAAGCAAAAAATTGCGGGAATTTCAAAATACTTCTCTTCACCTCCCCTCTGTAGTAGTATATTATTATTTACAATTTCAAGACTTCCGCCTATAACTATTAGAAATTCTCTGCACCTCGACGTGAGTTATTTACAAGTTCTCTCTGTTATATTACTATTTATGTCAGTGTTTGAAATGCAACCATCCCTACTAAAATTATAATTTTTTTGTTGGAGTAAAGATCTTCAACCAACATCAACATTTCAGAACGTGATATGCCAGGAAGTGAAGGTAGGAAAAGGGCTGTGAAATATGAAATGAATTAGTCATGACTAACAAAATCTGTTGTGGTTAGAATGCATTAAAATTTATTTAGGTAACATTATTTTTTTTCATAAACATACAAGATATTTTGTTACAATTAACTTCGACTGTTTTATTGCAATACAGAAAAGATTTCATGATCCTAAGTTCACTATTAGTACAATAATATAATTAATATAATATAATTAACATCACAGGAAAGTGTAAAAAAAAATCATATGCATACTTAAGTCTGCTGGAAATCAGAGATTATTTCATGAAAAAAAATTTAATGTCAGTTTATTTCATTTTCTTAAATGTCTAGATTTATTATTGTGTTATGAAGAAAATAATTTCAAATCATCCTCAGTAGAAATCGGAGTCTGCAATGCTGTACTCTTATTGTCTTGTACAAATAAATATTGATGTTTCAAATAAGCAGTTACAATGTGTTAAGGCTTGTGATAACATTGAAGGCACATACATTTTTTTTAAGATTAACACTTAATAGCATTATGCCAGTTTGTTCGTAATTTTCTACATTAAATTCGAGACTGTGTATGGGAACATTGGAGAGCAAGAGAGTTGATGGGTTTATTGAAAAAACTCGGCATTAGTTAACATTAATTTAATATGTTATTGAACACTTTTAATAAGCTGCACTGATTAAAGATTCATCCCAACCTATATCTAGCATCCACAACTGAATTTAATCCCTTTATGGTATGATTTGTCTTTTACCTTTGAAATATTCTACCTGCTAGTGTAACCGTCCTTGTGTTTAAATTATATGAAATGTTAACTAGGATATAAAATATCTTTCAAAGGTTTTGTTTAATGTGTCGAGAAGATGGCTCCTGTGTTTGACACACAACCTTGGCCACAATTAATATCACATAATAGCAATTGTATATGAGCATAGGCTTAATAATCAAAAAGCTTACATCTTGCTTGGGGTAAAGCCAGATCAACCATTTTATTCAGCAAATGGTCAGATAATTGTGGATTTCCTTTACACAAACCATCTTTTAAAATGTACACGAAATATGTCGAAAAAGTAAAACGTAATATTTTAAGCCTAAAATAGCAAAATGGAAACATATAGATCTATAGTATACAAATTTGATAAAGATAACCAGTTTCGGTTAACAAGAATTAATGATAAACCTTTGTATGCAAGTGTATTGAAACTGATGACAATAAGGACCACAACATGGACTTAAGCCATTCAGTAGCTGCAGACATTTCTTGCTTGCCAAGACTGGCTGTACATGCAGGAGATGCAACACATAGAGCAGAATTTGTAGGAAACATGGACAAGACATTTGATTCACTGAATGGAAGTACAGTTTTCGAGAATAGGAAAACAGTATGTGTGGCTGTGGAAGAAAAGTCTATGCTTGTATTCATCTGGAATGAAATGTTGAATTTTTAGTACTGTCAAATTTATAAACAGTGACAAACTAGGCATGTGCCATCGACATTTTGTTGGATTTATGACTTAAATGGAGCAAAATTACTGTAGGAAGTCGTTAAAAATGTACACTGATATACATTTGCTCTTAATTTGGAATATTAATCAAGATTACTTAGAGATTTACTTTTGCATAATTAGAAATAATGATGGTAGAACAAGCCAGATAACTCTTCTTGCAATGATATTCAGTACAGTAATCGGGCATTGCTGCTCAAAATGATGTTATGTTCTAGTAACAAATGAAATTGTGAAAGAGGTTAATAGTTGGTGAGAGAATCTTTTAATTTCTCTGATGATGGTAATGAGCTCGTGAATGCAAATGCATTATAATATATTGCTGGTTATATTGCTAAGAAGGCATGTGATGCTAAACAGTGTGTTAATTGTCGTGGAGCTCTTGCAGACAATGAAAAATACAAGAGGGCATAACATGTATGTTCAAGGAATATGAAAAAGTAACCGAAGTTCCTCAGTTGCCATCGACGTATTCATTAGAATGTGTGACATTGATGACCAAGATGTTTCATAATGGCTTAGAAAATCTGCTGTCACAGAATGATGTAAAAAAGCAATTTAATGAGCTTGATTCGTAATAGTGTTAATTTTGATTTTCTTTCATACCGGTACTGTAACTATACTGCAAAAATTATTTTTTTCTCACTATAATGTTAAATCAATGCAAGACTCAGAAAACTGAATGAAGTTCTGTCTTCTGATGTAAAAAAAAATAAGAAAACAAAAACCATCTGCACCAATAAACTGCTAACATAAATAGCATAAATATAATATGAAATTATATTATATAAGACTCCAGTTTATTGATGCAGAATTTTTTTCATTTTCTTTTCTTCCTTTTTGTTGTCATCACTTGACAGTTCTTCATTCATTCTCCGTAATCTTGTATGAATCAGCACTCGTGTGAACAATGAAACAAAATAACTTTTACAATCAGAATTACAAGTATGTGCAAGAAAATCAAAACAAATTTCATCCTGAATGAGGCTAGTAAATCTGTACTACATCAGGCTTGAAAATCAGATTTCCAAAGTTATTATCAAACTTATGTGTCATATCTTCAACACATTTAAATAAATTTGCACAATACCTTTTGAACATGTTTCGTGTACTTTTAATCAAGTGTGGAGTGTAAAGTGTGGAATGTAAAAAAATGCCACAATTTTTTTGTCATTTACTGTAGTAACTCCCAATGAATGATACGCTTTTTGATTGTTGGAGCCCTGATTACAAACAGTAGCTACTACTTTTAAACCAATGCTACTCAGCTTCTCTATTGCTTTGCCAATGAGTTCAACTAATGTATTGCCAGGGGTGCTTGAATGTGCTAAGAAAGAGCCAGGAACTTTTTTGTAATTACTGCAAAATACCTCTAACCATTAACATAAGGCCTTGGTTGGCAATTTTATCTGATGAATAATTGCTAGAATACCTCTCGAAGCCATCTACTATGTCTTCATTACTACTGTAGCACAAGTTTGCTTTTAAAGACATTTCATCCCACATATGGCAACACAGTTTGTCAGTCTCAGTCATCTTACTACAGGCATTCCTTAGTATGTCAAATAGTTTATCACTAAAACCTACATCAGTGATATACTTTTGCAATACTCTAAGCAATGTAGGCTTTGAAGGGAAATTTAATATTTTCCTAATCATCCTATAGGAACTTAGGCTCTGTAAATAAATGTTAAGAGCCTTTGTTTTTATTTCCGATGACCACCGATTTCCTCTGTACACACCGTGCATCTGAAGAGATGCAATTTCTTACCATTTCACATAATGTCCCAGGAACCTTACTCTTTATACAATACATGCAAGGGCAGTGTGTATCTTCGGTTCTTTCTGCGTAGTCTTGAGAACTTTTCCTCTCAGATGATCCAATTGTACTCGAAGGCTGCAAATCCTTCTCCTCTTCGGTGTTACTATCAATCTCCCCGTGGTCTCCGCAGCTCTTGAAGTGGGTTGACCAGCCTCTTCCCACTCCATGTGACTTGGCCCTGCAGAATCTGTATAAAACAAAGCAACAGAAAACATAAAATTATAAACTAACAATAAGAGTAAGCAGGCCTATAACACCACGAATAGAGGTTGCAGTTATGGGGTCTACTAAGCCCAATATGGGACTACTTATCTTTCCCTATAAATAACATTTATAGAATCTCCAATTATGATAGAAGTTAGTTCTGAAGTATTGAAATTGCATATCATTGGGTAACTTTAAAAATCTTGTAACTTCATTTCAGGAAATTGCACAAAAGAACAAAAGAAGTTATTATTTTTATATCCCTGCTAACAATTGTTATGCATTTGTTACATACAAACTGTAGAAGAATTTTCATACTAACGAGGTGTTATGAGCAGACGCATTTTAAAAATAGTTATACACAGATTTCAACATTCTGTAAAATTTGGACTTGGTTTTAGAAGTCAGCCGATGATACCTAAAAAGTATACGATTAAATAAGTTACTTTGACCGATGGAGATAGTCTGAACTTTGCAAGGTATGACTTCTCTATTCAGATGTGTGCAGAGGGTACTTGTGAAGTACTTATCTTCAAAATGGTCCACACACACCCGAAAGTTGTTGTGCAATTTCTTGGGCACGTTCACCATTAGGTCTTCTCTGCCAATTACTTCTAGCCATGCCTTGCATCTGAAATCAAAAAGAGAATAAAATATCAATACAAATGATGAGTACAGGGACACCATTTCGTGGTACTTTGCAAAATCACTCAGATAAGCTAGAAAATGAAAATAAACTGCTCCATTGACCTTAAAGGTAAAATAATAATTATTACTCCATTTGTAAGCATTTTTGGAGAAAAACACTCATAATTTAGATAATATTTTAATAGCAAAGCGGAAAAACTTGCAAGCTCCAAATTATGACTTAGAGGAACAGAAATAATGTTTGCAACGTTTTCCCGCTTAGCTATTCATTTGTAAAAACACGATGTGAATCAAACAAATTTAAATGTAGGCCTAATAAAAAATTAATATTGTTAGCCTTTTCATATGCCGAAAATTTGTAGTAAAACGGTGTGCTACCGTGGCTTACTGAATCTGTTCTCTTCGATTTTCTACCTTATCTGAGTGATTTTATAAAGTGATACGAAATGCGATCATGGCGTGTGTGATGTATCATTTGGTACTTTGCCGCACCACACACGACAGAAAAAAAAATACTTCAGTAAATAACTTTTAAAATTGCAGCAAACCAGGCAAATCAAACTTCAGTGTCGTGTGCCGCAAAGTACCGGCGTTTCAGTAAAAAGAATAACTACGATAGATCCTTCTATTGAAAAATATCGCCCACGTGGTATCGGGTACTGTTAATTTAGACGAATACATATTACATAAATTAAATATATACAATACATTTAAATAATAAAGTGGGGAGTGTAAGCATATATATAACTTAAAAATTAGTATCCGGCAATTCATGCATCATGATACACGTGGCTAGAAAAATCTACAATACATCAAGTTAGTTTAAATGATAATATTAATACATTGTAAATGAAAACTCACCTTTCACTATCTCCCGATATTTTGAAGAAACATTGGCAATCTCTTCGGGTGGCTGTTCTTCCGATTCTTGCACTCGAAATATTCGCATTTAACATGTGATGGCATTTTGTGTAACTGCACAACACACCAAACAAATTCAAAATATCTTCCCTCTTCCCCCTTGTGTTTTCCTTCGCCTTCCTTATTCAGGACTGACAACTTAAACCAAAAGCACGCATGGTCATTTTCCGTTTCCTGGAGTTTGAATTCAGTGATGCAATGTTGGTAAGAAACGATGGTAGCGCTCGTAGTGCTGGTTGAAAGAGTTAGCAGCGGTTAACAAGGGAAAGGATAGGACTGAATCCCTCTGTTATATTATAATTCCGCTTGAATACGAACAAGTTAAGATACAAATACGTTTGTCTGATCCTCAGATAGACCTCAATTCCTGATTTCTTACAGTTGTGTCTGTTAAGAAATGTGGAATTTGCAGATACGCCCTCTGATCCTAAGTAGGCGAAAATTGTCCTTTTCTCAAAACACTCTTAAGCATAATACAGACCGATTATTTAGTCCTGACAGCTCAGCGACGCGAAACAGGGAAGTAATAGGAGGAGTGGGGAGAGTTCCAGAATAGAGATAAGGGCGAGCGATCGGTAAAGGAATGCAGTACAGCTTAATTGCAATAGAAAGATACTGCTCTACCGCACACATGACATCCGATCGCTTCGAAGACAAGCGAGTGAATAATCCAAACACCCTTGGCGTAACTAAATGGACTCGCCTGACCCAGGTGCACATCTCCGGCGACTGTCAGGACTAAATAATCGTACTGTAACTAGAAGCGATGTTCGCCTTACGCTTGCAACATGCAGTGACTGGAGACAGTTTTTAGAAACAAACCGCCTCGGAACTGCACTGTTAAGTTAGCAGTCAAAGTTTCATTAACTTAATAATAATAATAATAATAATAATAATAATAATAATAATAATAATAATAATAATAATAATAGTGGAGGAAATGAGAGCGATATAGAATACCATTTTGTTTTCTAATCCTGTCCTCTAAAATATTCGTATGAAAATAATTTTTTTTTGTTATAATATATAGAATAGGGACATCATTTTATTTTACTTCAATTTCTATTGTACCTGAGTTTTTGAATGTACTTCACTCCCACCCCCTTCTACTAATGAAGTTCCTCCACACAGATCCAAGACCCATAGCGTAAACAACACTGAGTTAGCGAGTATAGTACGTTCCAGAAATATGTTCGTGTTTTCCAGTGACGAAAGAGCTTTCAATATTGAATCATATTTTCGCACAGGTACTATCCGTTTGCGTACGTCGCATCCAGATTTCCCACACCTGCTTCTGTTGGCCCCTCTGTAAAAGCTGGGCTGTTTTAGCTCTTTTCTGAAAACATTAATTTCTGTTAGGAATTGGACGTTTACGTAATATTATACAACTGTTTAAAATAACTTAAATAAAAGGGCCTCGTTAAGTAATTAACTGTCACGTGATTTCCTCCCTTTCTACGATTTTGCGGCATAACCACTTGGACGGACAGTAGATAGCATGTCTGAGTAATTTTATCTGTGCGGGTCGGGCAGAAGTGAAGATTGACTTTACAGTACGTAAGGTACTCTTTTATAGAGTAGGTACAGAATTATTTCAACATGAGTTACTAGTACGAAGGACGAAACTGACAATTGGAATTAGATGCAGTAATCTATAGTGCGATAATATGCACAAAAGAACTGAAGCCTGTATCGAAATGAACGGCCACCATTTTGAAAAATGTGTTTAAACATTCATATCAAGTGTATTTTTCAATTTAACTTCATTCTCTATATTGTACGCTAATGTGCTGTAGACAGTATAATATACACTGCATATGAATAATGAATAGCTCAGTTCGTAGTAAAATAACTTATTGTTAATACTGTACTATATATTGATTAAACAAAAACGTAATGAAAATTATCGAACTCAAAATCGCGATATTTCCTACTTTACGTAAATGGATGAACTACTTTTCTTCCCTCCTATACCTAGCAGAGTGATTTGTTTGTGTTTTACGCCAGTATCATCGAACTACAGTTAAGGAAGGGGGTAGCAAACTGTATTTCCGGTTCTCTAAAGGTATAGCCAGGTTAATATTAAAAATGTTTTAAAAAATAAAATGATGTCCCTGTACATCGTAAACATAGAAAACACATAACACATGTAATAAACAAAATTTAAAAAAGAATAAAATAGAAAAACGAATGGTTTTATGAAATAGGTATATATGGACTACACATGAAAAAACCATTGCATTTTTTTATTCATTGCAGTGGCATTTGACTGGAGTCATTTGCCGTACAATGGCGATTAAAACCGAAATGAAAGATAGAAAAGAAAATAGAGCAAAGAATGTGCAAAGTGAAAGGACGAAGGAGGGACGTGAGCACTGTTGCATTCTTTCTCTGGCCTCCCAGTATCTATCCACAAAGCTGACAGATGAAAGCGCTGGACAAGTCTTAATGTGACTTGAGTCCATGTTGTCTGAACATCCACAGAGCATGCAATAGGGGCTGCAGATGTATCGATGGCGTCCTCGTATCCTTGTGCGATTAAAACCAAAGGAATTTGGAACGTGCGGAACGTCGCAACAGATTCTCTTCTGTGCCATTCGGGGAGAGGGCAGTTTAGTGTGTCCTTCCAGTGTTTATCCTTAATTTGTTCCTCCAAACTCTTATGGAAACATTGTCTCACTCGACTTCTATGGAATGACAGCACGTTAGGATATGAAAGGGGGATAGTTGTTCCTTTCTTTGTCAGAAAGTTTGCTGCTTCATTCCTGGCTATACCGCAGTGAGAAGGTATCCACTGCAGATGTACGATTTTATTTAGTTTCTTTATATATTTTCTACATTGTTGAATGTCATCATTAGCTGGTTGTAATAAGTAGTTTCCAATCGCAGATATCGCTGCTTTGGAGTCACTGAGGAGGACAATGTTTGGAAATGGGAAGGACCTGCACAACAGTTGTTTCACAGCAGTACATATGGCTCTTACTCCTCCATCAAAAGGTGTATGGTTGTTGCCTATAGTGAGATACGTATAGAACAGTTGGCAATGAATTCCGGCTTCCAGTGGGCCCGTGTTTTTCTATTTGGGAGCCGTCAGTGTACACAAGCAGCCATTTGTCTTGCGGGTAGCGGATTTGTAATGTTTCTAAGGCAGAAAGACGGAGTACTTCACTACATTCGTCCTGTTTATTGTCTATTGCAATAAGATCTAGTGCATAGTCAGTATGATATAACGCAAGTGGGTTGGTTGGTTGGTTGATTGGTTGGTTGATAGTATCAGTTGCTGGGGTTTCCAGGATAGATCCAGATTATGCCTTTCAGTGATTACTTTTTGTAGGAAACCCTCTGCGAGTTTTCCATGAAGTTTTAACGCTGATTGTCTTATTTCTGATTTGATGTCCATGTTATTGGTAGGTAGCAATAGTGAGTTTATTGGTGTTGAGTTGATAGCGTCAGTAATCAGTGTCATGGCTTCATTTTGGACACAGCCTAGCTTACTGATTCTCTGATCAGATGCAGTTATAAGGGAACCACTGCTACAGAGCGTTCGCCTACGGGTGGGGCCAGGAAAGCGGCCTGCCTGCGGTGTCGCTTGCGGGAATCGTCTATCCGTAAGCTTCCGCTTTCTATACTATACTCTGTAGGGTTTTAATTTTAAAAGTTTAGCAGCAGTAAAGACTGATGTTTTTGAAACACTAACTTCCTGTGAAACACTTCTTAGAGATTTATTAGGAGAGCGTGTAAATGATGCACTGGTTTCATCATATTTTTCTTCCGTCAATACTCTTTGTTTTCGCTTAGGAATTGTAGCATTTATCGACCCTGTTGTCCTTAATTTGTTAACAAGACGTCTAACAGTTTCTCTACCCTGCATTGGAGCACCCGAATATTTCACTTCAAATTGCCTACGCACCTCTCTACATGACTCTGTTTTCACATAGGCCTATGCATCATACATTAAAAAAAAACTCTGTTCAAGCGTGAATTTTACGTTTTGCATTGTTCACAATTTTTACACACATGCTGAATATTTAAGCAACTGTGTCAAGAAACTGCACTGTACGTGTTAAACACTGAAAACATCTGGCTCACAACTGATAACTTGTCGACCTTGATATCCTTGATTGTCGAGCGTGTCTCAACAACTGCGCGCACAAAGCGGCGTATCAGTACTTACCGGTTTCCTGGCCTCACCCGTAGGCGAACGCTCTGTATATATCATGATTGGTTTCACATATGTCTTGTAAGTACAGTTTAGCGTAGATGTAGCACATCCCCATTTGGTTCCAGCAAGTCCCTTTAGTATGGAGAGTCTGCCACGGGTTCTTGAAGCTATGTCGGAGCAATGATCTTCCCATGTGAGCTTATTATCAAGATAGACGCCCAGATAATTGAATGTATGGACATTGTCCACTTGTGTATTATTGTAGATTATGGCCGGTGTTAGCTGATTGTGACATAGAGAAAAAGTTTGACATTTTGTTTTCTCAGCGTTCACGTTATCTAGGCAGCATTTGTTTAAGTCGTCAGAAGCGTGATTAAGAGTATTCTCAATAGCACTCTTGGCTCGTGATTTGGGGGCAGCAGTCCATAGGACAAGATCGTCGGCATAAAGTAAGGCGTGAACATTTGTGTTCTTGGTCAGTAGTGAAACCAAGTCATTAACCCTCGGTCTATATCTGCTATGGAAAAACGTACTCTATACCTGGGGTCTTTTTGACCCCCGATAGATTTCTTTCAACCTACTTGAAAATAAGAAGTTGTAAGGATAATTATTGGATAATTTATGTATTTTGGTACTTATTCAAGAGTTTATGGGAGTAGATTTTTAGTAAAGTTGTTTTATTACTGTTAAAAAGTATTAATGAAAATTTAACAGCACATAGGGGAACGAGGGTTGTACCGCTCAGAGGGCAATTGCGCTCATGCTAATATATCTGCTTGGTTTAAATTTTGAAGAGCTCAGGAGGTGATGCTATTTTGCGGACACATAGTAGTTGAATGGTTACCGTGGGAAGGCACATTTCGTTGTTGTGAGCGAGAATATTTTTGTTAGTATTTTGTTATAAGAACGCGCATATTTCAAACTGAAGGTATGTGAACAAATATCCTTTTACATTATTAACAATTAATATGTTTATGTAGGGGATAAAGTCAGCTTCACATTGGTATATTTATAAACATCTGTAATAAACATCTTTCGTCGCTACATGTTAAGAATTTTAATATTGCTACGGAGGGTTGTGGCGCTCAACTGAGCGGTATTACCCTCCAGCTGAGGTTATTTCCTTGCAGAAAACAGTCCATTTAAGCCTATATTTTTATATTGGTACAATAAAATGTTATTTAAAGCATACAATATGTTAAATATTATTATGCTTTCTATTTCAACGACGTGCGATGTCTCTATTTATTCTATTATTAATTAACTTCGTAATTCGACTATTAACACATCCCGAAAAAAAGAGAAAGGTGTACAAATAAGGCAGCATGAACAATGGAGACCATGAAAACAGTTTTTAGAGCAGTTTCTTCACGAACATCAATTCGACAAGCACCTCGGCAATTCAATATCCCTTTCAGCACACTTAAGGACAGAGTAAAAGCGGGAAAGCCTTATGTCCCCCTCTTTAGGTGCAAAATGTGTTTTCAATGAGGAACAAGAAAATGAAACTGAAGAGTATGTTTTGACGATTTCTAGATTATACTTTGGTATTACAGCTTCCGAACTCAAAAAGATAGTTTTTGAATATGCAGAAAAACATGAAATTAAAAACAACTTTTCCAGAGACAAAAGGGAAGCTGGAAAAGATTAGTTTTACGGTTTCCTAAGACAGCATCCAAAATTGAGCTTAAGAAGAAACCTGAATCAAAAAGCTTTAACCGTATTTTGGCATTTAATAAGGATGAAATTCAACGAGTCTATAGCAATCTTGAGTCACTGTTTTCAAAATTCAACTTTCCAGCCACGAGGATCTACAATGTAGACGAGACGGAGGTCTCAACTGCCCATACTACTTCGGGCATTATTGCATCTAAAGGGACGAAACAAATTGGCGCCATTACCAGCTGGGAGAGGGGCAAGAATATTACGGTCTGCGGGACACTACATTCCCCGATGTTTATCTTCCCGCGCCAACGAATGTCACCTCAGCTACAGTGTGATGGACCTGCAGGAGCACTGTACAAGTGGTCTAAAAATGGGTGGATGACGTCTGAACTTTTCACAGTCTGGTTACAACACTTTACAAAGGAAACCATCGATAACACTGTTCTCCTTATAATGGACAACCACAGCAAACACCAGCCAACTCCTCGCCCCGTTCCGTGATCAATTGATCAATCTCAGCCCCGCTCGCGTATGTGGTACCTAAGAGGTTACGTCCAATTTCGGCTTCCCCTTCAAAATTTTATAGAGCTCCTTCAGGGGAGCAGCGTAACCCGGAGTGAGACTAGTGGCCAACAGGCTTGGAGCTCACATATTTAGTTTTGTACAGCCCCAACCCCTTGCAAGGAGACGTTTTGCGTACCTTTTAAATTTTCCTCCCAATTCTCCTTCGATTTTTCGAGTCACACATCACTTTCTTCATATTCCTTTTGGAAAGAGAAAGGCATCCACATCATTTCAATACCTCCCACAGATTGCAGTCTCTTGACTTCACCTTCTGTGGACCATTAAAATCAGCGTTCAACAAAGAATGCGAAACTTTCTTGAAGACTCATGAAGCTCAAAAAATCACTTCATACGACATTGCAAAGCTTTTCAATCAAGCATATGGTAGAGTTTCTTCTGTGGAAAAAGCGACCAATGGATTCAAAAAGAAGTGGCATTTGGCCCTTGAACCCAAATGTTTACTCAGATGAAGATTTTATGGCTGCAATGAATTTGAGCCCACCAGGTGAAGGTTCAGTTCTTTCATTGATTGACGACGAAAATCAGATTGAAGGAAAAAGTCAGCAACTAGTGTGAAGCCAATATGTCACAAGAATTTACCCTCAATATCTTCTATACAGCCGACGACCTCTCAAGAAATTCTATCGCATCCTTCTGCATTAGAAACAAATCAAAATAGAAAATCAATACCAATCACCAAAATATCACCTATTCCTGGCCCCTCAAAAACCATCAGCAAAAGAAGATCCACCAATACCAAACAGCATATTGAGATACTTACAGCATCACCAATGAAGGAAAAACTAAAAAACTAGAAGTCTTAGAGAAGCGCAGAGCTGACAAACTAAGACTAAGAAGTCTGAAAAACCAAAATCAACCATTGCTCCATTATCAAAGATCAGGGCAAAGAAAATTAAAAAACCAAAAAGAAAGTTATTCGAAAGTACATCAGAAGATGAACTGGATGAAGATGATTTGTGTGACTATGATGAATTAGATGACATTAATCCAAACACACTTCTTTAGGAAGTAGAAGAGATTTGCGCTGTGTGTGGAGAATTCGGTGAAGATGGTGAAGTGAGGTTTCGGTGTACTGTATGTGCAAACTGGAAACATAAGGAATAGAGTGGGGTTGATCGATCACATAATTATAAATCCGATCACTGCACCTAAATACGCGTGAATGTTATTTACTATGTTGAGCGCCATTGCCCTACAGTGTCGGGCAATACCGCTCATTACTCATTTTCATTTTTTCCTAATAGTTCCCTAAATATAACACTTTCTTAAGTAATACTATTTCAGATGTAAAGAAAACTAGTTCATGTCTGCATTTTGTGAATAAAATACTAAGATTGACCATTGTTTTGAAAACAAATAATGGTTTTCCTTAGGTGAGCGCCAATACCCTTTCTTCGCCTAATTCTCACAAACGCATTGCACTGTTGTTTTGTTGTTGTTAATAACACTTTAGAATGCCATAAGTCTAATAACAATAAAACACAATGACTAATAATTACTACAATATATTTACCTCATATTAGAATGTCATTATACAGGGTGTTTTTGTATTCATACATTTGTAACATGTTCCGCGCCGTGGCGTCTTTGTCTAAGGCATCCTGCCTAGGATTCGCGTTACGGAATGCACGCTGGTTCCATTCTCCATGGAGGATGAAATTTTCTCATAATATTTCGGCCAGTGTATGGAACCGGTGCCCACCCAGCATTGTGATGCACTTGGGGATCTACGATAGGTAGCAAAAATGCTGTTTCTCAAAACAGCTGTAACGGCTGGGGGGATGATTGTGCTAACCACACGATACGTCCATTCTGGTTGGATGATCGTCCACCTCTGCTTCGGCATGTGGACGTGTGGTTATTCTTGGCCCTTCGTGGTCAGCAGCGCCATGGATTTACTTTACTTTACTTTACATGTGTAACATTCAGAACACTACACTGCATTTTATATAGGTCCAATGGACAAGATACTTTCAGCCTTATCAAATAATTAGGGGTTTATTTTATCACTCCCATACAAAATAAAATTACTATTACAGTCCATATTACAGTCACATATATACTCCTATATTAAGAGTGGTTTATATTGTATAAAAGTATTCATTGGTAGTGTATTTTGTATCAGGGTGATTTTCAGATATCCGACATAGCCAAATAGAGATTTTTTTATTAGAACTCTGTCTATTCTGAATCAATTTGAGTTGCACACATGACACAACGCACTGTAACTGTAGCATGTTCTTGCAAACAAACTTATTACAACTTTCAAAATGCTGGTTCACTTCCTGTCAAGTGATCTTGGGCATGAATCACACTGCCTAGTTTTGGTGTTTGAACTTCAACCTGGATGTCAGACAAAAGATCCTGAAGACTGAAGCAACTATTGATGATGTAATCGATCGTGTTCTACACTGAGGCAACATAATTCTTTGGATTTGGAGTTTCACTAATTCCTTCCCTAATTCTAAAATAAATTTTCTCCTCGAGTTTTTTTTTTTCCTTTCAAATTATGTAGTATTTTACAGTAGAGTGCGAAAGCATTCAGACATGCTAAGTCAAGAACGTCACAGAACAGAGCTAGTGGCCATCTTCTGATTGAACGTTCGACAGAATGGTCAACCGTTTCCACGTCAGACTTTGGCATTATAGAGGAGTATTACTTCAGATTTTCTGTGTTCATATTCACTTACTCGTATGTCAAAAGAATTATGCAGTGTTGACACCAACAAGACGGCTTTGTTCCTTTTCGGCACGTAAGCGGCCAGAAGAGTATTATTTTGTGTATTGCCAAATGTAGTTGAAATCGGAGGCCTTTCCTTTGATGGTAACATTTCTTTAGGGATCTCTTTTGGATTGGCTAGAAGTGTTCCCACTAGTGTTAGTTCTACTGTAGCAGTTCTTGTCCTAATTCAAAACTTGTGAAAAAATTGTCAATGTAACATTCCTTCCACTTCCTCTCACATAATCCACAATATCATTTACAACACCTTTCCCTTGACTTAGCTCTCTTTCCTCTGCAGACTTTCCTGTATAAATTTGTGCATTTATCAAAAAGTTTGTCTCACGATCCACGGCAGCCCATACCTTTACCCCATGTTTCCCTGGTTTGGAAGAAATGTAAACTTTGATTGGACATCGTCTCTGAATATACACAGGTGTTCATCTACTGTAGTGTACGGTTCAGGAATATAAGACGACATACACCCATCAACAAACATTTCAGAAACTGCACGTATGACTTCTGCTTTTGACCCTGATGCACCTTTCCTTTCTTTCCTTGTCAGTTTGTCGTCGAAACCGGACACATCAAAATACTTGAAAATCGCGAATAATTCATTGTAGCTCGGAAAATAGGCAAACCATATTCTTTGGACCAAAATTCATCAAGTAGTTTCCCCCTTGCTGTGTGCACCCTTGCTGTTATGGGAAGACCGAAGAAAGTCTGTAGTTTTGTTGAATCCGGCTTACTCCAGTGTTGAAGGGAAATGTATTTATCTTTAACATCTTCATCACGATTGTTAGTATGCATTGATATTTTATTCAACATGTGATCAGTTTTAAAAGGAGAGAAACAATCCGATCTAATTTGCAAGTAGGCTATACACTAACATGCTGAGGAATATTAGCTGTTTGGTCCACTATATTTCTAGAATGCTGCTTACGCTGTGGTGATGGCTGAGTAGCATAGTTCAGCTGTCCATTTCTTGATGTAAGTAAATGTGTCACTAATACATTGACGTTATCATCTGCACAATAGAATCAATATCTATTTCGTCTTCAACTTGAATATCTTCCTGTCACATCTACTTCCGCAACACCGCCGTCGCTTTTGAATAAGAAAACATTGTCACATTCACATCACTGTGGTCTGCGTCTTTTAGAGCATGATTAAGGCTATAACTTTTCTGAAAATCAATATTATAAATTATTATTTATTATAAAGAGAGAGACAAACCGACTTACTTCATCAGAAATGTACTGCAAACTGAAAACAGTTAACTAAAAATTTTCAAATATCTACCAACAGTGCTTCCCTGTTCAAGCAATATCAATACTTGATCTGTATTTGTCCCATTGTTGTCATAAAATACACCAAGAGCGAGACCAAGTAATAAATTCATTATAACAAATTAGTATAGCGTACTCTATACCTGGGGTCTTTTTGACCCCATGTGATAAAAATGAAAAAAATTGTTATACCGCTTATACTAGGATCATGACAATGTAACATAATTGTAGCCAAATGTTCACAAATAGCATTTCTGAACATGGGAGAGTTATGTCAACATTTGACATATGCATTTGTAAAAATTAAAGGAGTGGGGTCACAAAAGACCCCAGGTATAGACCGAGGGTTAATGTATAAGTTGAAAAGGAACTGCTTGTAACTGCGCCTTGTGGAAGTCCTGGGGCCTGTTTCACATTGTTTACAATCTTTGTAAATTGTAAACTTTGCTTGTAAATTGTAAACTTCTGTTTCACAATCTTTGTTTGTAATGTTGAACTTTAAGAAGGAAATCAAATCTTTACAAATTAAATTTTGCTTACTTTACAAGTATTCTGTTTCACAATGAAGAGTAATTTTACAAACGTGTAAATTTTACTTGTAAAATTAGCAAATTTTCTACAATACCTCTGAGATGTGTAAAGTTTGATACTGCAACAAATTATGAATAAATACAATCAAGAATTACTTATTAAATTAATTTTTGAGTTACTGGATAATATTAAGAATTAAATTAAAGCAGTTTTGATGTTATTAAGGAGTTCTAATGACTCAGACGAAGATATTGAATTTAGACGTAATCAAACGAAGACGTATACGTAAAATTCTCCGGGCAAGAAATAATAACACGTTCGTATCATTGTATCAATTTAATGAAAGGTTTCGAATGAGTCCCGCGCTATACTTAAGAATACCGCGTAAGTATTTGTATACGAAAACTGTTTTTAATAAACACTCGCTCTTATTAAAGAAGTTCCCTGCACCAAAAATAAATAATTCGATAATGCAATAGCGACACTACTTACGCGGTATTCTGAAGTAGTTTCGAGTCCCGTTTCACTGGAATCTCTCCTACAAGATATGGGACATCATATCCAACATCCAAAAGAGAAAAGTGATGCCCTAGCCCCTAATCTAAAAGCGAGAACTGTATTGTTTTGCATTGGATGCATCCTAGCTGTCAGTTCCGTGGGTTAGCAGATAAGCACGGAATTTCTAAGGTATTAGTGTGCAAAAGTGCCCACAGGGTAGTTGATGTTGTTAAAAGAGTTAAATTCGGGGCAGGTTTTTGATCACCAAAATGTTATTTACTATAGCACAGAATTTTTATGCTGCTGATGGGATCACTAGTGTTTGTGAGGTTATGGATGCAACATTAATAAATACTGATGGATCAACACAAAAAATTAACCTGATTTTGTGGTTGGACATCGTAATTATTTTATCAATTGCATATTTGTACGTGGACCAAATCTGTTATTTACTTATTTGACTAAATTTTGTGCTAACTTTGATCATTTAAGTAATAGACGTATTGGTATACTCGACCAATCACATCACATGAAACTCCATTGTCGCCAATATATAAAAATCTAAATACTTTTAATTTTTTTAACAATACTTTATATTTTCTGTTGGAGAAATATGAATCAGCAAACATAGAATAATCTATTTTAGTACAAAATATAAACATATGTATCGATAGTAGTAAAAATACAGCGACTTTAGGTCTGCTCTTTAGCGATTTTTGTAAACTGTCGTTGGCTATCGTGTGTAACCAATAATGCGTATTTGTAAATTTCTTTAGCTGATTTTGTAATGTTCGTCAGACTTTACAAACTAATAAAATAGCATTGTGAAACACAATTTATAAGCATTTGTAATCTTTTACTTGTTATTTGTAAATTCTTAATTTGTAATTTGTAAGGATTGTGAAACGGGCCCCTGTTTAGAGCTGTTTAGTCACCGATACGGACTTGGCAGTATCATCGATCCAAGAAGTTTCTAATCCATTGTCACATTTTCCCTCTCACTCCGCTTTTGCAAAGTTTGAGAAGTAAGTTTGTTCTCCAGACTGAATCGTAAGCTTTCTTGAAGTCAATATACACCGCAGTTGTGATGAGACCTTTGTCCAAATTATCTTTAAAATTGAAGATAATGTCACTGATTAATCATATAACTTCTTTAATGTTAATATTATAAAAATTACCAGGGTGGCTCATTTCCACGTGGTGTCCGTTACTAGGCTCAGGACAATGACGGACACCACATTGAAACTAGTTAAGCAAGATATTTTTTTTAAATATCAACCTAGTAAAGAATTTGTAACTTTAATCAGTGATTCTGCAAGTGTTAAAAGAGTTTATCCAAGAATTAATAAAATAATATTATTAAAAAATTATTCCCATTCTGCGCACTTTTCATGGGGCCACAACTCACATTGAATACACATTACCCAAACGTCTCCACTGGTATCTTAAAAAAATTGACTCCTACAAAATATATGTACAGTCTGCTTTGCTGTTTTGTGGTTTGAAATGCAGATTTTCAAAATCTTAATCACAAGATTCTTTCAAGTTTACTTGACGATATTTTGAATTTGTTGTCGAGGGCTCCGTAGCTTTCTGCTTCATGATGTATTCACAACACCCGCCTGAACCAGTAACGACTAAGGATACACCCCGCCCTTAACCTCGCTCACAAAAATGAGTTCATACCTCATTCATAAAAAAACAGTTTAACTGCATTATTTGGTAGCACATTTCAAGCCCTTCAAGACAACCTATAAACAGTCAGATAATTTACAACAGTATTTGTTATATAACTTATACAGTACGTTTCTGCAAAAAATTTTCCAACCACAAAAGAGATTTTCTTCTGTTGTTGTAAGACCATTTTGCCCGAAGCGCAACTCTAGATTATGACGCTAACTCAAACATAAGGAAGTTGAGGTAGTATCCGCAAGATGGAAGAACCAAATAGTGATGATTTGCTGGTATTCCAAAACCGCCTGCTATTCCGTATCCCCTCCTTTAGTCTAATAATAATAATAATAATAATAATAATAATAATAATAATAATAATAATAATAATAATGCAGTGATACTGTATTGTCGTATAAGGCTAATATAAGATGTTTTGTTTTGTAGCAAGTAAGCGACACCTCCATGTATCAACGTCGACTGTAAGGTAAGGTTTTTTTTTTTTTAAGTATTGACTGGGTACACCGTGTGGAAAATCCATTTATAGATATAAATGTCTTTTAATGAGAACAATATCAAAGTATTTTCATAAACTCTATCATCATTGGATATTTAAGTCTTCCTTTTCGATGGAAGAAACTAACCGTATGAGATAAGTAGTGTTGACGTATGACTTAATTACCGTGACATGTAACATTCAGAAAAACAGCGTCTAAGCTTATTATACTCGTATTATATACAGGGTGTTTCCGAATTAGTATTAAAAACTTTCATGGATGATGGTGAAGGGTACATGTATCAATTTGAGATAAGGAGCCATGGTCCGGAAATGATAGAGTCGAAATTTATAAGCAAAAATAGTCGTGTGGAAATGGAATTGTAATTTGGCACCACATGCCCTCCTTCCCTTAACTTTTGGAACAGTCTTGGAAAAATGGTATGGGCCGGATGTCTCCTACGTGGGAACTTGACTGGATGTCTCTTACATGCGTACTTGGCCCGATACAATCTGTGAGCTTCTCTGCTGTTCCCATTGGCTCATCCGTATTCGAAAATCAGGTCTGCTTATACCGCTCTATTGTAATCCTCCATTTCACTAGGACTGATCGAGTGGACACTGAAACGTGTACAGTGTATTATTTTAATTAAATGTTCAGACTCACTCTAGGGTATGATATACTCGTATGCATGATTTCTTTGCAATAGCATTATTATAATCCTAGTAAAATAAAAATTGTACTATTAAATGTGCAAACATATGGGATAGGGCTGTGTTACTGCAAAGTTTTTATAAGGGTATTTTCAAAGAAATAAGATTTTATATTTGTTGAAGGTATTATACAGATACTTTTACTTTGAAACAAAATATTATGCAATATTTACATAGTGTCACAAATTAATGGAATCAAATCAGTTCATTACTTGATACTTTTCAGAGTTATGCAGAGCTTCTTGGGATAGTTTCTTAATTTTGTTTCGGGTTGTAGCTGCCTCTTGTAGATGTACTTTTCTTTATGTCTGAAGTGCAGATAGAACTGATTCTTCTCTCAGAGTTACTCCTTGTAGGCCTACTTGAATATTCAATCTCTCGCAAGTGGCACATGTATCTGACTTCGGTAACTTAAATTCAACATCAAAATTTCCACAAAAAAATTGTCGAAATTTCTCGGAAATCTCTAGCGGTTCTCCTTTTCTTCACACCACGTACGATAGTGTCCCGAGAAGAGAGGATTAATGGTAAGATCACTATCTAAATAAACTGTATGTGAAATTTGTTGCCTACTATAGTAGCTTTGATATTTGTGGTAGTTGATCTATCAAAGTTTCTACAGATTCTGTTCAATATTTGTTGTAACTCCTGTTGTGCTTGCCTCGTTGGTCAGTATGCGAAGCTGTGCTGCCATCTTTGATCCGCTTCTGGACAGTCTTTATTCTGCTAGAGCTGGGATGTTGTCTATGAAGAAGCGAACATGTGCTTGTACACGTTTTGTTTGAATTCCATTTACTTTCACCGTAAATATAAAGAACTCAATTCGTCGCGATTTCCTTTTCTTCACGTATCTATATTGGCAGATACAAAAAAAAAATATATAATAGTCATAGAAATTTCTAAGACCACAGTATTAGAAATAGACCTACATATATGTCTCAACAATGTTCACTTACGATTTCTTTATTACTTACATTTTTATTTCCTGAAACAAGTACGTGTTCTCGGTAAGATGGCTTCCCAAATATAAAAAATTCAGCCTCTGATTTGATGTATTCTAGTACTGGTTTAACAATCACATTGTGGCAATTTTGTTTTCCTTGAATCACATTTCCGCCATGAGCTCTCTTATGTTCCAGGCCTAAATTCACTTTTCGGTATCTTTTATTACTATGATCTTCATTTCTCTCTCTCTCTCTCTCTCTCTCTCTCTCTCTCTCGACTCCTGTCTCGTTTTTCAGGCTAGAGTTCAACTCCTCGTGAAAGAGTTAATCCTGAAAAATTCATAGAAATCACAGTGCGTAGAATACGAAAAAAATAGGTGAAATAGCTGAACGATTAATGCGAAAAAAAAATCGTTAGAACCGCTTAACTCTGAATGCGAGAAAAATAGTTGAAATCGCTGTACGGTGAACAAGGAAAAAAATCGTAGAAATCGTTGTAAGCTCAAAAGGAAAAAAAGAAATTTTTGAAATCGCTGAACGCATAACACGAAAAAATTGTAAAACTCCATGTACTGTAGACATAAAAATGATAGAAAACGCTGTACGCAGAAAACAAAAAAATTTCATAGAAATCGCAGTACAGTGAATTAGAAGAAACATAATTGAAATCGCTGTACGCTAAATACGACAAATAACCGTTGAAATCGCTGTAGGATAAATACGAAAAAAAAAACGTTGAAATAGCTGTAGTATGAATACGAAGAAAATCGTTGAAATCGCTGCAAGCTGAACACAAAAAAGAAGAAATCGTTGAAATCGCTGTACTCTCAAAATTAAACAAGTGAAATCGCTGAAATCGCTGTACGATCAATACGAAAAAAGAGAAATCGTTGAAATTGCTGCACTCTTAACAAGAAAAAAGGAAAATCGTTGAAATAGCTGTACGCTGATTACGAAAAAGAAATCGTTGAAATCGCTCTACGCTCAATACAAAAATTTGTTGCGTTAGTTGTTCGCTGAATACGAAAAAAAGAGAAATCGTTGAAATAACTTCAGACTGAATACGAAAAAAGACAAATCATTGAAATCGCTGTACGCTGAATAAAAAAAGAGAAACCGTTGAAATCGCTGTAAGCTGAATACCACAAAAAATCTTTGAAGTCTCTGTAGGCTGAATACCAAAAAAAAAAATCGTTGAAATCGCTCTATGCTGAATACGAAAAAAAATCGTTGAAATCTCTATACGCTGAATACGAAAAAAAGAGAAATCGTTGATATCGCTTTTCGCTGAATACGAAAAGAGAAAAATCGTTGAAACAGCTGTACGCTGAATACGAGAAAAAATCATTGAAATTGCTTTACGCTGAATACGAAAAAAATTGTTGAAATCACTGTAGGATGAATACAAAAAATCCTTGAAATATCTGTACGCTGAATACGAAAGAAGATCGTTGAAATATATCTCAGCTGAATACGAAACAAATATCGATGAAATCGTTGTACGCTGTATACGCAAAAAAGAGAAATAGTTGAAATCACTGTACATTGAATTCGAAAAAAAGAGAAAGCGTTGAAATCGCTGTACAATGAATACGAAAGATGAGAAACCGTTGAAGTCGCTTTACGTTGAATACGAAAGAAAATCGTTGAAACAACTATACGCTGAATACGAAAAAATCGTTAAAATCGATGTTCGCTGAATTCGAAAAAAGGAGAAATCGTTGAAATCGCTGTACACTGAATAAGAAAAAAAAGAGAAATCATAGAAATCGCTGTACGCTGAAAACGAAAAAAAAAGAAATCGATGAAATCGCTGTTCGTTCAATACGAAAAAAAGAAAAATCGTTGATAACGCTGTAGTCTGTATAAGAAAAAAGAGAACTCTCTGAAATCGCTGTGGGCTCAATAACAAAAAAAGAGAAATCTTTGAAATTGCTGCACTCTTAACAAGAAAAAAGGAAAATCGTTGAAATAGCTGTACGCTGATTACGAAAAAGAAATCGTTGAAATCGCTCTACGCTCAATACAAAAATTTGTTGCGTTAGTTGTTCGCTGAATACGAAAAAAAGAGAAATCGTTGAAATAACTTCAGACTGAATACGAAAAAAGACAAATCATTGAAATCGCTGTACGCTGAATAAAAAAAGAGAAACCGTTGAAATCGCTGTAAGCTGAATACCACAAAAAATCTTTGAAGTCTCTGTAGGCTGAATACCAAAAAAAAAATCGTTGAAATCGCTCTATGCTGAATACGAAAAAAAATCGTTGAAATCTCTATACGCTGAATACGAAAAAAAGAGAAATCGTTGATATCGCTTTTCGCTGAATACGAAAAGAGAAAAATCGTTGAAACAGCTGTACGCTGAATACGAGAAAAAATCATTGAAATTGCTTTACGCTGAATACGAAAAAAATTGTTGAAATCACTGTAGGATGAATACAAAAAATCCTTGAAATATCTGTACGCTGAATACGAAAGAAGATCGTTGAAATATATCTCAGCTGAATACGAAACAAATATCGATGAAATCGTTGTACGCTGTATACGCAAAAAAGAGAAATAGTTGAAATCACTGTACATTGAATTCGAAAAAAAGAGAAAGCGTTGAAATCGCTGTACAATGAATACGAAAGATGAGAAACCGTTGAAGTCGCTTTACGTTGAATACGAAAGAAAATCGTTGAAACAACTATACGCTGAATACGAAAAAATCGTTAAAATCGATGTTCGCTGAATTCGAAAAAAGGAGAAATCGTTGAAATCGCTGTACACTGAATAAGAAAAAAAAGAGAAATCATAGAAATCGCTGTACGCTGAAAACGAAAAAAAAAGAAATCGATGAAATCGCTGTTCGTTCAATACGAAAAAAAGAAAAATCGTTGATATCGCTGTAGTCTGTATAAGAAAAAAGAGAACTCTCTGAAATCGCTGTGGGCTCAATAACAAAAAAAGAGAAATCTTTGAAATCGCTGTACACTGAATACAAAAAATGAGAAGTCGTTGAAATCGCTTAACGCTGAATTCGAGAAAAGAGAAATAGCTGAAACAGCTGTACGCTGAATACGAAAAAAATCGTTGAAATCGCAGTACGCCGAACACAAAATAAAATCGTTGAAATGGCTGCAGGTCGAATACGAAAAAAAATCCTTGAAATCGCTGTGCGCTGAATACGAAAGGAAATCGTTGAAATATCTGTACGCTGAATACGAAAAAAATTTCGTTGAAATCGCTGTACGCTGAATACGAAAAAAAATATATATAGTTGAAATCGCTGTACTTTGAATACGAATAAAAGAGAAATCTTTGAAATCGATGTACGATGAATACGATAGAAGAGAAACCGTTGAAATCGCTGTACGTTGAAGACGAAAGAAAATCGTTGAAACAACTGTACGCTGAATACGAAAGAAATAGTAGTAATCGCTGAAATGTGGACGTAAAAAAATCGTAGAAATAGCTGTATGGTGGACTTAAAAAAATCGTAGAAAACGGTGGACGCATAAAACCAAAATAAAAATTAATAGAAATCACAGTGCGTTGAATACGAAAAATAAAATAGATGAAATCGCTGAACGATTAATGCGAAAAAAATCGTTAGAACCGCTGAACGCTGAATGCGAAAAAAATAGTAGAAATCGCGGTACGGTGAAGAAGAAACACAAATAGTAGAAATCGTTGTAAGCTCAATAGGAAAAAAAGAAATTTTTGAAATCGCTGAAAGAAAATACGAAAAAAATTGTAAAGGTCGCTGTATGGTAGACAAAAAATGATAGAAATCGCTGTACGCAGAAAACTAAAAAAATTTCATAGATATCGCAGTGAGCTGAATACGATAAACAATAGTTGAAATCGCTGTACGCTGAATACGACAAAAAATCGTTGAAATCACTACGCTGAATACGAAAAAAACGTCGAAATGGCTGTACGCTGAATACGAAAAAATCGTTGAAATCGCTTACGATGAATTCGAAAAAAAGTAAATCGTTGAAATCGCGGTACGATGAATACGAAAAAACAGAAATCGTTGAAATCGCTGTACGGTGAAAACGAAATAAGAGAAAACGCTGAAATCGCTGTACGTTCAATACAAAAAGAGTAATCTTTGAAATCCCTGTACTCCGAAGAAGAAAAAAGAGAAATCGTTGAAATCGCTGTAGGCTGAATAAGAAAAAGAGAGAAATTGTTGAAATCGCAGTACGCAGAATAGGAAAAAAATCGTTGAAACCACTCTACGCTCAATACAAGAAAAAAGTAGTTGAATTAGATGTTCGCTGAATACGAAAAAAAGAGAAATCGTTGAAATAACTACGTTGAATACGAAAAAAAGAGAAATCGTTGAAATCGCTGTACGCTGAATACGAAAAAAGAGAAATCGTTGAAATCGCTGAATGTTGAATACGAAAAAACAGAAATCGTTTAAATCGCTGTACGCTGAATACGAAAAAAGGAGAAAACGTTGAAATCGCTGACGGCTGAATAGGAAAAAAAGAGAAATCGTTGTAGTAGCTGTACGCTGAAAGTGAAAGAAAATCTTTGAAATAGCTGTATGCTGAATACGAACCAAATCGTTGAAATTGCTGTACGCTAAATACGAAGAAAATTCTTTGAAAACGCTGTACGCTGAATACGTAAGAAAATAGTTCAAATCGCTTTACGCTGAATACGAAAAAAATTCGATGTAATCGCTATAAGCTGAATACGAAGAAAAGAGAAATCGTTGAAATCGCTGTACTCTGAATTCGAAAAACACAAATCGTTGAAATTTCCGACGGCCAAATAGGAAAAAAAAAGAGAAATCGTTGAAATAGCTGTACGCTGAAAGTAAAAGAAAATCTTTGAAATAGCTCTATGCTGAATACGAACCAAATCGTTGAAATTGCTGTACGCTGAATACGAAGAAAAATCGTTGAAAACGCTGTACACTCAATACGAAATAAAATCGTTGAAATCGCTTTACGCTGAATACGAAAAAATTTCGATGCAATCGCTGTAAGCTGAATACGAAGAAAAGAGAAATCGTTGAAATCGCTGTACGCTGAATACGAAAATAATAGTTGAAATCGCTGTAGGCCGAATACCAAAAAAAGTCGTAGAAATTGCTGTACGCTGAATTAAAAAAAACAAAAATCGTTGAAATTGCTGTATGCTCAATACGAGATAAAATCGTTGAAATCGCTTTGCGCTGAATAAGAAAAAAGAGAAATCGTTGAAATCCCTGTAGCTGAATATGAAAAAAGAGAATTCGTTGAAATCGCTGTACGCTCAATACGAAAAAAACAGAAATCGTTAAAATAGCTGTACGCTTAATATGTAAGAAGATCGTTGAAATAGCTGCACGCTGGATACGAAAAAATATCTTTCAAATCGCTTTACGCTGAGTACGAAAAGAATCGTTGAAGCAGCTTTACGCTGAATAGGAGAAAGAATCGTTGAAATAGCTGTACGATGAATACTAATAAAAATCGTTGAAATATCTGCACGTTGAACACAAAATAAATTCGTTGAAATCGCTGTGGGCAGAATAAGAAAAAAAGAGAAATCCTTGAAATCGTTGTAGGTTGAATACGGAAAAAATCGTTGAATTTGCTGTACGCTGAATACGAAACAAAAAACTTTGAAATATCTGTAACCTGAATATGAAAAAAATATCGAAGAAATCGCTGTACGCAGGATATGCAAAAAAGAGAAGTATCTGAAATCGCTGTAAGTTGAATTCGAAAACAAGAGAAATCGTTGAAATTGCTGTACAATGAATACGACAGAAGAGAAACCGTTGAAATCGCTGTACGTTGAATACGAAAGAAAATCGTTGAAACTAGACGCTGAATACGAAAAATAATCGTTGAAATCGCTGTTTTCTGAATCACAAAAGAGAAATCGTTGAAACCGGTGTACATTGAATACGAAAAAAAGAGAAATCGTTGAAATCGTTGTACGCTGAAAACGAAAAAAGAGAAATCGCTGAAATCACAGTACGTTCAAAACGAAAAAGAAGGAAATTGTTGAAATCGCTGTACTCTGAACAAGGAAAGAGAGAACTCGTTGAAATCGCTGTATGCTACAAGAAAAAAAGAGAAATCGTTGAAATCGCTGTACGCTGAATACAAAAAAATATAGTTGAAAACGCTGTACGCTGAATACGAAAAAAGTGAAATAGTTGAAAACGCTGTACGTTGAATACAAAGAAAAGAAATCGTTGAATTCGCTGTACGTTGGATGCGAAAGAAAATCGTTGAAACGATTTTACACTGAATACGAAAAAAATAGTTGAATTCGCTGAAAAGTAGACATAAAACATCGTAGAAATGGCTGTACGATAGACATGAAGAAAATCGTACAAATCGCTGGACGAAGATAACCAAAAAAAAAAAAAAATCATAGAAATCAAACTGCGTAGAATACAAAAAAAATAGGTGAAATAGCTGAACGATTAATGCGAAAAAAAATCGTTAGTACCGCTGAACGCTGAATGCAAAAAAATAGTAGAAATCGCTGTACGGTGAATAAGAAACAAAAATCGTAGAAATCGTTGTAAGCTCAATAGGAAAAAAAGAAATTTTTGAAATCGCTGAACGCATAACACGAAAAAATTGTAAAACTCGATGTACTGTAGACATAAAAAATGATAGAAATCGCTGTACGCATAAAACAAAAAAATTTCATAGAAATCTCAGTGCAGTGAATACGAAAAAAAAATAATTGAAATCGCTGTACGCTGAATACGAAAAAAATGTTGAAATAGCTGTAGGATGAACACGAAAAAAAAAGAAATCGTTGAAATCGCTGTACGCCGAGTAAAAAAAGAAACCGTTGAAATCGCTGTAAGCTGAATACGACAAAAAATCTAGGAAGTCGCTGTACGCTGAATACCAAAAAAAAATCGTTGAAATCGCTCTATGCTGAATACGAAAAACAAATCGTTGAAATCACTCTACGCTCAATACAAATATTAGTTGAGTTAGTTGTTCGCTGAATTCGAAAAAAAAAAAAAAAAAACAGAAAACGTTAAAATAACTTTAGGCTGAATACGAAAAAAAGAGAAATCGTTGAAATCGCTGTACGCTGAGTAAAAAAAGAAGCCGTTGTAATAGCTGTAAGCTGAATACGAAAAAAAATCTAGAAAGTCGCTGCACGCTGAATACCAAAAAAAATCGTTGAAATCGCTCTATGCTGAATACGAATAAATTCGTTGAAATTGCTATACGCTGAATACGTAAAAAAGAGAAATCGTTGATACTGCTTTCCGCTGAATACGAAAAGAGAAAAATCGTTGAAACAGCTGTACGCCGAAAAAGAAAAAAAAATCGTTTAAACTGCTTTACGTAGAATACGAAAAAATCGTTGAAATCTCTGTAGGTTGAATACGAAAAAATCCTTGAAATGCCTGTATGCTGAATACGCAAGAAGATCGTTTAAATATCTCTAAACTGAAAACGAAAAAAATAACGAAGAAATCGCTGTACGCTGAATACGCAAAAAAGAGTAATATTTGATATCGCTGTACGTTAAATTCGAAAAAAAGAGAAATCGTTGAAATCGCTGTACAATGAATACGAAAGATGAGAAACCGTTGAAGTCGCTTTACGTTGAATACGAAAGAAAATCGTTGAAACAGCTATACGCTGAATATGAAAAGAAATCGTTAAATTCTATGTTCGTTCAATTCGAAAAAGAGAAATCATTGAAATCGCTGTACATTGAATACGAAAAAAAGCGAACTCGTAGAAATCGCTGTACGCTGAAAACGAAAAAAAAAAGAAATCACTGTACGCTCAATACGAAAAAAAAATCTTTGAAATAGTTGTACTCTGAACATGAAAAAAGATAACTCGCTGTATTCGCTGTAGGCTCAACAACAATAAAAGAAAAATCGGTGAAATAGCTGTACGCTGAATACAAAAAAAAATCGTTGAAATCGATCTACGCTCAATACAGAAAATAGTCGTTGAAAATATTGTTGGCTGAATACGAAAAAAAAAGAGAAAAAGCTGAAATAAGTGTACGCACAATACGAAAAAAGAGAAATCCTTGAAATCGCTGTACGCTGAATAAGAAAAAATAGAAATAGTTGAAATCGCTGTAAGCTGAATACGAAAAGTCTTTGAGATCGCTGGACGTCGAATACGAAAAAAAATCGTTGAAATTACTCTATGGTGAATACGAATAATATGGTTGAAATATTTGAACGCAGAACACGAATAAAAGGGAAATCGTTGTATTCGCTGTACCCTGAATACAAAATAAATATGGATGAAATAGCTGTACGTTAAATACGAAGAAAAGAGAAATCGTTGATTTCGCTTCACGCTGAATAGGACAAAAAGAGAAATCGTTGAAATCACTATACGCTGAATAGAAAAAATTATGGTTGAAATAGCTGTACGTTGAATAACAAAAGAGAAATCGTTGAAATCGCTGTACGCTGAATACGAAAAGAAGAGAAATCGTTGTAATCGCTGTACGCTGAATACGAAAAAAAGAGAAATCTTTGAAATCGCAATATGCTGAATACGAAAAAAGAGAAATCGTTGAAATCGCTGTACTCTGAATAAGAGAAAAAGAGAAATCGTTGAAATCTCTGTACGCTGAATATGAAAGAAGAGAAATCGTTGAAATCGCAGTACGTTGAATAAGAAAAAAAGAGAAATAGTTGAAATCGCTGTACGCTGAATACGAAAAATGAGAACTCGTTGTAATCGCTTGACGCTGATTCGAGAAAAGAAAAATCGCTGAAACAGCTGTACGCAGAATACGAAAATTAGTGGAAATCGCTGTACGATGAATACGAAAGAAAATCGTTGAAATCGCTGCAGGTTGAATACGAAAAATATCATTAAAATCGCTGTGCGCTGAATACGAAAGGAAATCGTTGAAATATCTGCACACTGAATACGAAAAAAAAAATTGTTCAAATGGCTGTACGCTGAAGACGAAAAAAGATAAATTGTTGAAATCGCTGTACGTTGAATACGAAAAAAGAGAAATCGTTGAAATCGCTGTACAATGAATACGAAAGATGAGAGACCGTTGAAGTTGCTTTACGTTGAATACGAAAGAAAATCTTTGAAACAACTATACGCTGAATACGAAAAAAATCGTTAAAATCGATATTCGCAGAATTCGAAAAAATAAAGAGAATTTCATTGTAATCGCTGTACATTGAATACGAAAAAAAAAGAGAAAAAGTAGAAATCGCTGTACGCTGAAAACGAAAAAACAGAGAGCGCTGAAATCGCTGTACGCTCAATACGAACAAAAGTAAAATCGTTCAAATCGCTGTACTCTGAATAAGAAAAAAGAGAGCTCGCTGAAATCGCTGTAGGCTAAATAACAAAAAAAGAGAAATCTTTCAAATAGCTGTACGCTGAATACAAAAAAAAATCGTTGAAATCGCTCTACGCTCAATGCAGAAAAAAGTCGTTGAAAATATTGTTGGCCGAATACGAAAAAAAGAGAAATCGCTGAAATAAGTGTACGCACAATACAATAAAAAGGGAAATCCTTGAAGTCGCTGTACTCTGAATAAGAAAAAAATAGAAATCGTTGAAATCGCTGTAAGCTGAATACAAAAAATCTTTGAAAACTCTGTACGCCGAATACGAAAAAAATCGTTGAAATCACTCTGCTGAATACGAATAAAATGGTTGAAATATTTGTACGTAGAACACGAATAAAAGGAAAATCGTTGTATTCGCTGTACAATAAAATATGGATGAAATAGCTGTACGTTAAATACGAAGAAAAGAGAAGTCGTTGAAATCGCTGCACGTTGAATACGACAAAAAGAGTAATCGTTGAAGTCGCTGTACGCTGAATAAAAAAAAATTATGGTTGAAATAGCTGTACGTTGAATAAAAAAAGAGAAATCGTTGAAATCGCTGTACGCTGAATACGAAAAGAAGAGAAATCGTTGAAATCGTGTACGTTGAATACGAAAAAAAGAGAAATCTTTGAAATCGCAGTATGCTGAATACGAAAAAAGAGAAATCGTTGAAATCGCAGTACTCTGAATAAGAGAAAAAGAGAAATGTTTGAAATCTCTGTACGCTGAATACGAAAGAAGAGAAATCGTTGAAACCGCAGTACGTTGATAAGTAAAAAGAGAAATCGTTGAATTCGTTGAACGCTGAATACGAAAAGTGAGAAGTCGTTAAAGTCGCTTGGCGCTGAATTCGAGTAAAGAGAAATCGCTGAAAGAGCTGAACGCTGAATACGAAAAAAACAGTTGAAATCGCTGTACGCTGAATACGAAAGAAAATCGTTGAAATCGCTGCAGGTTGAATACGAAAAAATATCCTTGAAATCGCTGTGCGCTGAATACGAAAGGAAATCGTTGAAATATCTGCACGCTGAATACGAAAAAAATTTTCTTCCAATCGCTTTACGCTGGAGACGAAAAAAAAAAATTGTTGAAATCGCTGTACGTTGAATACGAAAAAAAGAGATATCGTTGAAATCGCTGTACGATGAATACGATAGAACAGAAACCGTTGAAATCGCTGTTCGTTGAATACGAAAGAAAATCGTTGTAACATATGTACGCTAAATACGAAAAAAATTGTAGAAATCGCTGAAATGTGGACGTAAAAAAATCGTAGGAATCGCTGTACGGTGGACTTAAAAAAATCGTAGAAATCGGTGGACGCATAAAACCAAAAAAAAAAAATCATATAAATCACAGTGCGTTGAATACGAAAAACAAAATAGGTGAAATCGCTGAACGATTAATGCGAAAAAAAAAAGTTAGAACCGCTGAACGCTGAATGCAAAAAAATAGTAGAAATCGCGGTACGGTGAAGAAGAAACGCAAATCGTAGAAATCGTAAGCTCAATAGGAAAAAAAGTAAGTTTTGAAATCGCTTAAAGCAAAATACGAAAAAAATTGTAAAGGTCGCTTTATGGTAGACAAAAAATAATAAAAATCGCTGTACGCAGAAAGCCAAAAAAATTTCATAGATATCGCAGTGAGCTGAATACGATAAACAATAGTTGAAATCGCTGTACGCTGAATACGACAAAATATCGTTGAAATCGCTGTAGGCTGAATAAAAAAAAGTCGAAATGGCTGTATGATTAATACGAATAAATTCGTTCAAATCGCCGTACGATGAATTCGAAAAAAAGAAAAATCGTTGAAACCGCTGTACATTGAATACGAAAAAAGAGAAATCGTTGAAATCGTTGTACGCTGAAAACGAAAAACGAGAAATCCCTGAAATCACAGTACGTTCAATACGAAATAGAGGGAAATTGTTGAAATCGCTCTACTCTGACCAAGAAAAAAGAGAACTCGTAGATATCGCAGTATGCTGAATTAAGAAAAAAAGAGAAAACGTTGAAATCGCTGTACAGTGAATACGAAAAGAAATCGTTGAAATCGCTCTACGCTCAATACAGAAAAAAGATGTTGAAATTATTGTTCGCCGAATACGATAATAGAGAAATCGCCCAAATAACTGTACTCTGAATACGAAAGAAAGAGATATCGTTGAAATCGCTGTACGCTGAATAAGACAAAAGAGAAATCGTTGAAATCGCTGTAAGGTCAATACGAAGAAATCTTTGAAATCGCTGTACGCCAAATACAAAAAAAATCGTTTAAATCGCTCTACGCTGAATACGAAAACGTCTTTGAAATCGCTATACGCTGAATTCGAAAAAAAATCGTTGAAATCGCTGTACGTGTAATACGAAAAAATTGGTTGAAATATTTGTACGTAGCATACGAATAAAAGGGAAATCGTTGTATTCGCTGTACCCTGAATAAAAAAAAATATGGATAAAATAGCTGTACGTTAAATACGAAGAAAAGAGAAATCGTAGAAATCGCAGCACGTTGAATACGATAAAAAGAGAAATCACAGAATACAAAAATATATGGTTGAAATAGCTGTACGTTGAATAGGAAAAAAAGAGAAATCGTTGAAATCGCTGTACGCTGAATACAAAAAAAGGGAAATCGTTGAAATCGCTGTACGTTGAATACGAAAAAAAAGAGAAATCGTTGAAATCGCTTTACGCTCAATTCGAAAAATGAGAAATCGTTGAAACAATTCTACGCTGAATACGAAAAGAAATCGTTGAAATCGCTGTACTCCGAATACGAAAAAAAGCAGTTGAAATCGCTGTAGGTTGAAAACAAAAAAAATCCTTAAATCGCCGTACACTGAATACGAAAGGGAATAGGTGTAATATCTGTACGCTGAATATAAAAATAACATTGAAATCGCTCTATGCTGAATACGAAAAAAGGGAAATAGTTGAAAACGCTGTACGTTGAATACAAAGAAAAGAGAAATCGTTGAAATCGCTGTACGTTCAATGCGAAAGAAAACCGTTGCAACGATTGAACGCAGAATACGAAAAAAATAGTTGAAATCGCTGAAAAGTGGACATAAAAATATCGTAGAAATGGCTGTACGTTAGACATGAAAAAATCGTACAAATCGCTGGAAGAAGAAAACCAAAAAAAAAAAAATCATAGAAATCGCAGTGCGTAGAATACGAAAAAAAAAATAGATGAAATAGCTGAATGATTAATGCGAAAAATAAATCGTTAGAACCGCTGAACGCTGAATGCGAAAAAATAGTAGAAATCGCTGTACGGTGAACAAGAAACAAAAATCGTAGAGATCGTTGTGAGCTCAATAGGAAAAAAAGAAATTTTTTGAAATCGCTGAACGCAGAAAACAAAAAAATTTCATAGAAATCGCAGTGCAATGAATACGAAAAAAAATAATTGAATTCGCTGTACGCTCAATACGACAAAAACTCGTTGAAATCGCTGTACGCTGAATACGAAAAAACGTTGAAATATCTGTAGGATGAATACGAAAAAAAAGAAATCGTTGAAATCGCTGTACTCTGAAAATGATAAAAGAGAAATCGCTGTACGCTGAATACGAAAAAGAAATCGTAGAAATCGCTCTACGCTGAATACAAAAATTAGTTGAGTTAGTTGTTCGCTGAATACGAAAAAAAAAAAACAGAAATCGTTAAAATAACTTTAGGCTGAATACGAAAAAAAGAGAAATCGTTGAAATCGCTGTACGCTGAATAGAAAAAAGCGAAACCTTTGAAATTGCTGTAAGCTGAATACGACTAAAAATCTATGAAGCCGCTGTACGCTGAATACCAAAAAAGAATCGTTGAAATCAGTCCATGCTGAATACGAAAAAAATCTTTGAAATCGCTATACGCTGAATACGAAAAAAGTGAGATCGTTGATATCGCTTTACGCTGAATACGAAAAGAGAAAAATCGTTGAAACAGCTGTACGCCGAATACGACAAAAAATCGTTGAAATTGCTTTACGCTGAATACGAAAAAAACGTTGAAATCGCTGTAGGTTGAATACGAAAAAATCCTTGAAATGTCTGTACGCTGAATTCGAAAGAGCTCAATACGAAACAAATATCGATGAAATTGCTTTACGCTGAATAAGCAATAAAAGAGAAATAGTTGAAATCGCTGTACGTTGAATTCGAAAAAAGACAAATCGTTGAAGTCGCTTTACGTTGAATACGAAGAAAATCGTTGAAACAACTATATGCTGAATACGAAAAAAAATCGTTAAAATCGATATTCGCTGAATTCGAAAAAAAGAGAAATCATTGAAATCGCTGTACATTGAATACGAAAAAAAAAGAAATCGTACAAATCGCTGTACGCTGGATAAAAAAAAGAGAACCCGTTGAAGTCGCCGTAAGCTGAATATCACAAAACATCTAGGAAGTCGCCGTACGCTGAATACCAAAAAAAAATCGTTGAAATCGCTGTATTCTGAATACGAATAAAATCGTTGAAATCGCTATACACTGAATACGAAAAAAAGAAAAATATTTGATATCGCTTTACGCTGAATACGAAAGGAGAAAAATCGTTCAAACAGCTGTACGCCGAATACGACAAAAAATCGTTGAAAATGCTTTACGCTGAATACGAAAAAATAGATGAAATCTCTGTAGGTTGAGTACGAAAAAATCCTTGAAATGTCTGTAGCTTGAATACGAAAGAAGATAATGAAATATCTCTAAGCTGAATACGAAAATAATATCGATGAAATCGCTGTACGCTGAATACGCAAAAAAGAGAAATAGTTGAAATCTCTGTACGTTGAAGTCGAAAAAACAGAAATCGTTGAAATCGCTATACAATGAATACGAAAGATGAGAAACCTTTGAAGTCGCTTTACGTTGAATTCCAAAGGAAATCGTTGAAACAACTATACGCTGAATACGGAAAGAATCGTCAAAATCGATGTTCGCTGAATTCGAAAAACAGAGAAATCATTGAAATCGCTGTACATTGAATACGACAAAAAAGAGAAATCATAGACATCGCTGTACGCTGATAACGAAAAAAGAGAAATCGCTGAAATCACTGTAAGCTCTATACGAAAAAAAGAAAAATCGTTGAAATCGCTGTACTCTGAACAAGAAAAAAGAGAACTCGCAGAAATCGCTGTAGGCTCAATAAGAAAAAAAGAGAAATCGTTGAAATAGCTGTACGCTGAATACAAAAAAAAATCGTTGAAATCGCTCTACGCTCAATACAGAAAAAAGTCGTTGAAAATATTGTTGGCTGAATACGAAAAAAAGGGAAATAGCTGGTATAAGTGTACGCACAATACGAAAAAAAGAGAACTCCTTGAAATCGCTGTACGCTGAATAAGAAAAAATAGAAATCGTTGAAATCGCTGTAAGCTGAATACGAAAAATCGTTGAGATCGCTGGACGCCGAATATGAAAAAAAATCGTTGAAATCACTCTATGGTGAATACGAATAAAATGGTTGAAATATTTGTCCGTAGAACACGAATAAAAGGGAAATCGTTGTATTCGCTGTGCCCTGAATACAAAAAAATATGGATGAAATAGCTGTAGGTTAAATACGAAGAAAAGAGAAATCGTTGAAATCCCTGCACATTGAATACGACAAAAAGAGAAATCGTTGAAATCGCTGTACGCTGAATACAAAAAAATTATGGTTGAAATAGCTGTACGTTGAATAAAAAAAGAGAAATCGTTGAAATCGCTGTACGCTGAATACGAAAAGAAGAGAAATCGTTGATATCGCTGTACGTTGAATACGAAAAAAAGAGAAATCTTTGAAATCGCAGTATGCTGAATACGAAAAAAGGGAAATCGTTGAAATCGCTGTACTCTGAATAAGAGAAAAAGGGAAATCGTGGAATCCCTGTACGCTGAATACGAAAGAAGAGAAATCGTTGAAATCGCCGTACGTTGAATAAGAAAAAAAAAGAGAAATCGTTGAAATCGCTGTACGCTGAATACGAAAGATGAGAAGTCGTTGAAGTCGCTTGACGCTGAATTCGAGAAAAGAGAAATCGCTGAAACAGCTGTACGCTGAATACGAAAATGCGTTGAAATCGCTGTACGCTGAATGCGAAAGAAAATCGTTGAAATTGCTGCAGGTTGAATACGAAAAAATATCATTGAAATCGCTGTGCGCTGAATACGGAAGAAAATCGTTGAAATATCTGCACGCTGAATACGAAAAAAAATTGTTCAAATCGCTGTACGGTGAAGACGAAAAAAAGATAAATTTTTTAAAATGCTGTACGTTGAATACGAAAAAAAAGAAATCGTTGAAATCGCTGTACTATGTATACGATAGAAGAGAAACCGTTGAAATCTCTGTACGTTGAATACGAAAGAAAATCGTTGTAACAACTGTACGCTGAATACGAAAAAAATAGTAAAAATCACTGAAATGTGGACGAAAAAAAATAATTGAAATCGCTGTACGCTGAATACGACAAAAAATCGTTGAAATCGCTGTACGCTGAACACGAAAAAACGTTGAAATATCTGTAGGATGAATACGAAAAAAAAGAAATCGTTGAAATCGCTGTACTCTGAAAATGATAAAAGAGAAATCGCTGAAATCGCTGTACGCTGAATACGAAAAAGAAATCGTAGAAATCGCTCTACGCTTAATACATAATTAGTTGAGTTAGTTGTTCGCTGAATACGAAAAAAAAGAACTGAAATCGTTAAAATAACTTTACGCTGAATACGAAAAAAGATAAATCGTTGAAATCGCTGTACGCTGAATAGAAAAAAGCGAAACCTTTGAAATCGCTGTAAGCTGAATACGACTAAAAATCTATGAAGCCGCTGTACGCTGAATACCAAAAGATAATCGTTGAAATCACTCCATGCTGAATACGAAAAAAATCTTTGATATCGCTATACGCTGAATACGAAAAAAAGTGAGATCGTTGATATCGCTTTACGCTGAATACGAAAAGAGAAAAATCGTTGAAACAGCTGTACGCCGAATACGACAAAAAAATCGTTGAAATTGCTTTACGCTGAATACGAAAAAAACGTTGAAATCGCTGTAGGTTGAATACGAAAAAATCCTTCAAATGTCTGTACGCTGAATACGAAAGAAGATCGTTGAAATATCTCTAAGCTGAATACGAAACAAATATCGATGAAATCGCTTTACGCTGAATAAGCAATAAAAGAGAAATAGTTGAAATCGCTGTACGTTGAATTCGAAAAAAGAGAAATCGTTGAAGTCGCTTTACGTTGAATACGAAAGAAAATCGCTGAAACAACTATACGCTGAATACGAAAAAAAATTGTTAAAATCGATATTCGCTGAACTCGAAAAAAAGAGAAATCATTGAAATCGCTGTACATTGAATACGAAAAAAAAGAGAAATCGTACAAATCGCTGTACGCTGAATAAAATAAAGAGAAACCGTTGAAGTCGCAGTAAGCTGAATACCACAAAAAATCTAGGAAGTCGCTGTACGCTGAATACCAAAAAAAAAACGTTGAAATCGCTGTATGCTGAATACGAATAAAATCGTTGAAATCGCTATACGCTGAATACGAAAAAAGTGAGATCGTTGATATCGCTTTACGATGAATACGAAAAGAGAAAAATCGTTGAAACAGCTGTACGCCGAATACGACAAAAAAAATCGTTGAAATTGCTTTACGCTGAATACGAAAAAAACGTTGAAATCGCTGTAGGTTGAATACGAAAAAATCCTTGAAATGTCTGTACGCTGAATACGAAAGAAGATCGTTGAAATATCTCTAAGCTGAATACGAAACAAATATCGATGAAATCGCTGTACGCTGAATACGCAAAAAAGAGAAATAGTTGAAATCTCTGTACGTTGAAGTCGAAAAAAAAGAAATCGTTGAAATCGCTGTACAATGAATACGAAAGATGAGAAACCGTTGAAGTCGCTTTGCGTTGAATTCCAAAGGAAATCGTTGAAACAACTATACGCTGAATACGAAAAAAAATCGTTAAAATCGATGTTCGCAGAATTTGAAAAAGAGAGAAATCATTGAAATTGCTGTACATTTAATACGAAAAAAAGAGAAATCATAGACATCGTTGTACGCTGAAAACGAAAAAACAGAAATCGTTGAAATCGCTGTACTCTGAACAAGAAAAAAGAGAACTCGCTGAAATCGCTGTAGGCCCAATAAGAAAAAAAGAGAAATTGTTGAAATAGCTGTACGCTGAATACAAAAAAAATCGTTGAAATCGCTCTACGCTCAATACAGAAAAAAGTCGTTGAAAATATTGTTGGCTGAATACGAAAAAAAGGGATATCGCTGATATAAGTGTACGCACAATACGAAAAAAAGAGAACTCCTTGAAATCGTTGTACGATGAATAAGAAAAAATAGAAATCGTTGAAATCGCTGTAAGCTGAATACGAAAAATCGTTGAGATCGCTGGACGCCGAATATGAAAAAAAAATCGTTGAAATCACTCTATGGTGAATACGAATAAAATGGTTGAAATATTTGTCCGTAGAACACGAATAAAAGGGAAATCGTTGTATTCGCTGTGCCCTGAATACAAAAAAATATGGATGAAATAGCTGTAGGATAAATACGAAGAAAAGAGAAATCGTTGAAATCGCTGCACATTGAATACGACAAAAAGAGAAATCGTTGAAATCGCTGTACGCTGAATACAAAAAATTATGGTTGAAATAGCTGTACGTTGAATAAAAAAAGAGAAGTCGTTGAAATGGCTGTACGCTGAATACGAAAAGAAGAGAAATGGTTGAAATCGCTGTACGTTGAATACGAAAAAAGAGAAATCTTTGAAATCGCAGTATGCTGAATACGAAAAAAGGGAAATCGTTGAAATCGCTGTACTCTGAATAAGAGAAAAAGGGAAATCGTGAAATCCGTGTACGCTGAATACGAAAAAAGAGAAATCGTTGAAATCGCCGTACGTTGAATAAGAAAAAAAGAGAAATCGTTGAAATCGCTGTACGCTGAATACGAAAAATGAGAAGTCGTTAAAGTCGCTTTACGCTGAATACGAAAAGAGAAAAATCGTTGAAACAGCTGTACGCCGAATACGACAAAAAAATCGTTGAAATTGCTTTACGCTGAATACGAAAAAAACGTTGAAATCGCTGTAGGTTGAATACGAAAAAATCCTTCAAATGTCTGTACGCTGAATACGAAAGAAGATCGTTGAAATATCTCTAAGCTGAATACGAAACAAATATCGATGAAATCGCTTTACGCTGAATAAGCAATAAAAGAGAAATAGTTGAAATCGCTGTACGTTGAATTCGAAAAAAGAGAAATCGTTGAAGTCGCTTTACGTTGAATACGAAAGAAAATCGCTGAAACAACTATACGCTGAATACGAAAAAAAATTGTTAAAATCGATATTCGCTGAACTCGAAAAAAAGAGAAATCATTGAAATCGCTGTACATTGAATACGAAAAAAAAGAGAAATCGTACAAATCGCTGTACGCTGAATAAAATAAAGAGAAACCGTTGAAGTCGCAGTAAGCTGAATACCACAAAAAATCTAGGAAGTCGCTGTACGCTGAATACCAAAAAAAAAACGTTGAAATCGCTGTATGCTGAATACGAATAAAATCGTTGAAATCGCTATACGCTGAATACGAAAAAAGTGAGATCGTTGATATCGCTTTACGATGAATACGAAAAGAGAAAAATCGTTGAAACAGCTGTACGCCGAATACGACAAAAAAAATCGTTGAAATTGCTTTACGCTGAATACGAAAAAAACGTTGAAATCGCTGTAGGTTGAATACGAAAAAATCCTTGAAATGTCTGTACGCTGAATACGAAAGAAGATCGTTGAAATATCTCTAAGCTGAATACGAAACAAATATCGATGAAATCGCTGTACGCTGAATACGCAAAAAAGAGAAATAGTTGAAATCTCTGTACGTTGAAGTCGAAAAAAAAGAAATCGTTGAAATCGCTGTACAATGAATACGAAAGATGAGAAACCGTTGAAGTCGCTTTGCGTTGAATTCCAAAGGAAATCGTTGAAACAACTATACGCTGAATACGAAAAAAAATCGTTAAAATCGATGTTCGCAGAATTTGAAAAAGAGAGAAATCATTGAAATTGCTGTACATTTAATACGAAAAAAAGAGAAATCATAGACATCGTTGTACGCTGAAAACGAAAAAACAGAAATCGTTGAAATCGCTGTACTCTGAACAAGAAAAAAGAGAACTCGCTGAAATCGCTGTAGGCCCAATAAGAAAAAAAGAGAAATTGTTGAAATAGCTGTACGCTGAATACAAAAAAAATCGTTGAAATCGCTCTACGCTCAATACAGAAAAAAGTCGTTGAAAATATTGTTGGCTGAATACGAAAAAAAGGGATATCGCTGATATAAGTGTACGCACAATACGAAAAAAAGAGAACTCCTTGAAATCGTTGTACGATGAATAAGAAAAAATAGAAATCGTTGAAATCGCTGTAAGCTGAATACGAAAAATCGTTGAGATCGCTGGACGCCGAATATGAAAAAAAAATCGTTGAAATCACTCTATGGTGAATACGAATAAAATGGTTGAAATATTTGTCCGTAGAACACGAATAAAAGGGAAATCGTTGTATTCGCTGTGCCCTGAATACAAAAAAATATGGATGAAATAGCTGTAGGATAAATACGAAGAAAAGAGAAATCGTTGAAATCGCTGCACATTGAATACGACAAAAAGAGAAATCGTTGAAATCGCTGTACGCTGAATACAAAAAATTATGGTTGAAATAGCTGTACGTTGAATAAAAAAAGAGAAGTCGTTGAAATGGCTGTACGCTGAATACGAAAAGAAGAGAAATGGTTGAAATCGCTGTACGTTGAATACGAAAAAAGAGAAATCTTTGAAATCGCAGTATGCTGAATACGAAAAAAGGGAAATCGTTGAAATCGCTGTACTCTGAATAAGAGAAAAAGGGAAATCGTGAAATCCGTGTACGCTGAATACGAAAAAAGAGAAATCGTTGAAATCGCCGTACGTTGAATAAGAAAAAAAGAGAAATCGTTGAAATCGCTGTACGCTGAATACGAAAAATGAGAAGTCGTTAAAGTCGCTTGACGCTGAATTCGAGAAAAGAGAAATCGCTGAAACAGCTGTACGCTGAATACGAAAATTCGCTGAAATCACTGTACGCGAAATGCCAAAGAAAATCGTTGAAATCGCTGCAGGTTGAATACGAAAAAATATCATTGAAATCGCTGTGCGCTGAATACGAAAGGAAATCGTTGAAATATCTGCACGCTGAATACGAAAAAAATTTGTTCAAATCGCTGTACGCTGAAGTAGAAAAAAAAATAAATTTTTGAAATCGCTGTACGTTGAATACGAAAAAAAGAGAAATCGTTGAAATCGCTGTACTATGAATACGATAGAAGAGAAACCGTTGAAATAGCTGTACGTTGAATACGAAAGAAAATCGTTGTAACAACTGTACGCTGAATACGAAAAAAATAGTGGAAATCGCTGAAATGTGGACGTATAATAATCGTAGTAATCGCTGTACGATGGACTTAAAAAAATCGTAGAAATCGGTGGACGCATAAAACCAAAAAAAAAAAATTATATAAATCACAGTGCGTTGAATACGAAAAACAAAATAGGTGAAATCGCTGAACGATTAATGCGAAAAAAAATCGTTAGAACCGCTGAACGCTGAATGCGAAAAAAAATAGACATCGCTTTACGATGAACAAGGAACACAAATCGTTGAAATCGTTGTAAGCTCAATAGGAGAAATAGTAATTGTTGAAATCGCTGAATGCAAAATACGAAAAAAATTGTAAAATTAGCTATATGGAAGACAAAAAATGATAGAAATCGCTGTACGCAGCAAACCAAAAAAATTTCATAGGTATCGTAGTGAACTGAATACGATAAACAATAGTTGAAATCGTACGCTGAATACGACAAAATATCTTTGAAACGCTGTACGCTGAATAAAAAAAACTTCGAATTAGCTGTATGCTGAATACGAAAAAAATCGTTGAAATCGATGTGCGATGAATTCGAAAAAAAGAGAAATAGTTGAAACCGCCGCACATTGAATACGAAAAACGAGAAATCGCTGAAGTAACAGTACGTTCAATACGAAGAAGTGGGAAATTGTTGAAATCGCTGTATTCTGAACAAGAAAAAAGAGAACTCGTTGAAATCGCTGTATGCTGAATAAGAAAAAAGAGAAATCGTTGATATCGCTGTACGCTGAATACGAAAAGAAATCGTTGAAATCGCTCTACGCTCAATACAGAAAAAAAGTTGTTGAAATTATTGTTCGCCGAATACGAAAATAACGAAATCGCCTAAATAAGTGTACGCTGAATACGAAAGAAAGACAAATCGTTGAAATCCATGTACACTGAATAAGACAAAAGAAAAACCGTAGAAATCGCTGTAAGGTGAATACGAAAAAATCTTTGAAATCGCTGTACGCCAAATACGAAAAAAAATCGTTTAAATCGATCTACGCTGAATACGAAAAAAATCGTTGAAATCGCTATACGCTTAATTCGAAAAAAAGAGAAATCGTTGAAATCGCTGTACGTTGAATACGAAAAAAATGGTTGAAATATTTGTACGTAGCATACGAATAAAAGGGAAATCGTTGTATTCGCTGTACCCTGAATACAAAAAATATGGATGAAATAACTGTACGTTAAATACGAAGAATAGAGAAATCGTTGAACTCGCTGCACGTTGAATACGATAAAAAGAGAAATAGTTGAAATCGCTGTACGCCGAATACAAAAATAATATGGTTGAAATAGCTGTACGTTGAATACGAAAAAAAGAAAAATCGTTGAAATCGCTGTACGCTGAATACAAAAAAGAGAAATCATTGAAAACGCTGTACGTTGAATATGAAAAAAGTGAAATCGTAGAAATCGCTTTACGCTGAATTCGAAAAATAGAAATCGTTGAAACTCTTGTACGCTGAATACGAAAAAAATAGTAGAAATCGCTGTACGGTGAATAAGAAACAAATATCGTAGAAATCGTTGTAAGCTCAATAGGAAAAAAAGAAATTTTTGAAATCGCTGAACGCATAACACGAGAAAATTGTAAAACTCGATGTACTGTAGACATAAAAAATGATAGAAATCGATGTACGCAGAAAACAAAAATAATTCATAGAAATCGTAGTGCAGTGAATACGAAAAAAAATAATTGAAATCGCTGTACGCTGAGTACGACAAAGAATCGTTGAAATCGCTGCACGCCGAATACGAAAAAAAACGTTGAAATAGCTGTAGGATGAATACAAAAAAAATCGTTGAAATCGCTGCAAGCTGAACACGAGAAAAAAATCGTTGAAATCGCTGTACTCTGAAAATGAAAAAAGAGACATCTCTGAAATCACTGTACGATCAATACGAAAAAAGAGAAATCGTTGAAATTTCTGCACTCTTAACAAGAAAAAAGAGAAATCGTTGAAATCGCTGTACGCCGAATTCGAAAAAAGAAATCGTTGAAATCGCTCTACGCTCAATACAAAAATTAGTTGAGTTAGTTGTTCGCAGAATACGAAAAAAACAGAAATCGTTAAAATAACTTTAGGCTGAATACGAAAAAAAGAGAAATCGTTGAAATCGCTGTACGCTGAATAAAAAAAGAGAACCTTTGAAATCGCTATATGATGAATACGACAAAATAGCTATGAATTCGCTGTACGCTGAATACCAAAAAAAATCTTTGAAATAGCTCTGTGCTGAATGCGAAAATAAATCGTTGAAATCGCTGTACGCTGAATACGAAAAAAAACGTTGAAATAGCTGTAGGATGAATACGAAAAAAAAGAAATCGTTGAAATCGCAGTACTCTGAAAATGAAAAAAGAGAAATCGCTGAAATCGCAGTACGATCAATACGAAAATGAGAAGCGTTGAAATTGCTGCACTCTTAACAAGAAAAAAGAGAAATCGTTGAAATCGCTGTACGCTGAATACGAAAAAGAAATCGTTGAAATCGCTCTACACTCAATACAAAAATTAGTTGAGTTAGTTGGTCGCTGAATACGAAAAAAACAGAAATTGTTAAAATAACTTTAGGCTGAGTGCGAAAAAGGAGAAATCGTTGAAATGGCTGTTCGCAGAATAAAAAAAAGAGAAACCTTTGAAATCGCTGTAAGCTGAAGACGACAAAATATACATGAAGTCGCTGTAGCTGAATACCAAAAAAAAAATCTTTGAAATCGCTCTATGCTGAATACGAAAAAAATCGTTGAAGTCGCTATACGCTGAATACGAAAAAAAGTGAAGTCGTTGATATCGCTTTACGCTGAATGCGAAAAGAGAAAAATCGTTGAAACCGCTGTACGCCGAATACGAAAAAAAAATCGTTGAAATTGCTCTACGCTGAATAGGAAAAAATCGTTGAAATCTCTCTAGGTTGAATACGAAAAAATCCTTGAAATGTCTACGCTGAATACAAAAGATGATCGTTGAAATATCTCTAAGCTGAATACGAAAAAAAATATCGATGAAATCGATGTACGCTGAATACGCAAAAAAGAGAAATAGTTTAAATCGCTACATGTTGAATTCGAAAAAAGAGAAACCGTTGAAATCGCTGTACAATGAATACACAAGATGAGTAACCGTTGAAGTCGCTTTACGTTGAATACGAAAGAAAAGCGTTGAAACAACTATACACTGAATACGAAAAAAATCGTTAAAATCAATAATCGCAGAATTCGAAAAAAAGAGAAATCATTGAAATCGCTGTACAATGAATACGAAAAAAAAAGAGATCGAAGGAATCTCTGTACGCTGAAAACGAAAAAGAGAGCGCTGAAATCGCTGTACGCTCAATACGAACAAAAGTAAAATCGTTGAAATCGCTGCACTCTAAACAAGAAAAAAGAGAACTCGCTGAAATCGCTGTAGGAAAAATAAAAAAAGAGAAATCTTTGAAATAGCTGTACGCTAAATACAAAAAAAATCGTTGAAATCGCTCTACGCTCAATACAGAAAAGAGTCGTTAAAAATATTGTTGGCTGAATAGGAAAAAAAGAAATCGCTGAAATAAGTGTACACACAATACGAAAAAAAGAGAAATCCTTGAAGTCGCTGTACGCTGAATAAGAAAAAATTGAAATCGTTGAAATCGCTGTAAGCTGAATACGAAAAAACTTTGAAATCGCTGTACGCCGAATACGAAAAAGAATCGTTGAAATCACTCTGGTGAATACGAATATATTGGTTGAAATATTTGTACGTAGAACACGAATAAAAAGGAAATCGTTATATTCGCTGTACGCTGAATACAAAAATAATATAGTTGAAATAGCTGTACGTTGAATAAAAAAGAGAAATCATAGAAATCACTGTACGCTGAATAAGAAAAGAATAGAAATGGTTGAAATCGCTGTACGTTGAATACGAAAAAAAGAGAAATCTTTGTAATCGCAGTATGCTGAATACGAAAAAAGAGAAATCGTTGAAATCGCTGTACTCTGAATAAGAGAAAAAGAGAAATCGTTCAAATCTCTGTACGCTGAATACGAAAGAAGAGAAATCGTTGAAATCGCAGTACTTTGAATTAGAAAAAAAGAGAAATCGTTGAAATCGCAGTACGCTGAATACGAAAAATGAGAAGTCGTTGAAATCGCTTGACGCTGAATTGAAGAAAAGAGAAATCGCTGAAACAGCTGTACATTGAATAAGAAAAAAAGAAGTTGAAATCGCTGTGCGCTAAATACGAAAGGAAATCGTTGAAATATCTGCACGCTGAATACGAAAATGAAATTGTTCAAATCGCTGTACGCTGAATGCGAAAAAAAAATAGTTGAAGTCGCGTGTACGTTGAATACGAAAAAAGAGAAATCCTTGAAATCGCTGTACGATGAATACGATAGGAGAGAAACCGTTGAAATCGCTGTACGTTGAATACGAAAGAAAATCGCTGTAACAACTGTACGCTGAATACGAAAAAAATAGTAGAAATCGCTGAAATGTGGACGTAAAAAAATTGTAGGAATCGCTGTTCGGTGGAGTTAAAGAAATCGTAGAAATCGGTGGACGCATAAAACCAAAAAAAAAAAATTCATAGAAATCACAGTGCGTTGAATACGAAAAACAAAATAGGTGAAATCTCTGAACGATTAATGCGAAAAAAAATCGTTAGAGCCGCTGAACGCTGAATGCGAAAAAAATAGTAGAAATCGCGGTACGGTGAACAAGAAACACAAATCGTAGAAATCGTAGGAGGCTCAATAGGAAAAAAAGAAATTTATGAAATCGCTGAAAGCGAAATACGAAAATAATTGTAAAGGTCGCTGTATGGTAGACAAAAAATGATAGAAATCGCTGCACGCAGAAAACGAAAAAAAATTCATAGATATCGCAGTAAGCTGAATACGATAAACAATAGTTGAAATCGCTGTACACTGAATACGACACAAAATCGTTGAAATCGTTGAACGATGAATTCGAAAAAAAGAGAAATCTTTGAAACCGCTGTACATTGAATACGAAAAAAGAGAAATCGTTGAAATCATTGTACGTTGAAAACAAAAAAATGAAATCGCTGATATCACAGTACGCTCAATAAGAATAAGAGGGAAATTGTTGAAATGGCTCTACTCTGAACAAGAAAAAAGAGAACTCGTTGAAATCGCTGTATGCTGAATGAGAAAAAAAAGAAATCGTAGAAATCGCTGTACGCTGAATACAAAAAGAAATCGTTGAAATCGCTCTACGCTCAATACAGAAAAAAGTTGTTGAAATTATTGTTCGCCGAATACGAAAAAAAGAGAAATCGCTTACATAAGTGTACGCTGAATACGAAAAGAGAGAAATCGTTAAAATCGCTGTACGCTGAATAAGACAAAAGAGAAATCGTTGAAATAGCTTTAAGGTGAATACGAAAAAAACTTTGAAATCGCTGTACGCCAAATACGAAAAAAGAATAGTTGAAATCGCTCTAAGCTGAATAGGAAAAAATCGTTGAAATCGCTATACGCTGAATACGAAAAAAAGAGAAATCGTTGAAATCGGTGTACGGTGAATACGAATAAAAGGGTGAAATATTTGTACGTAGCATACGAATAAAAGGGAAATCGTTGTACTCGCTGTACCCTGAATTCAAAAAAATATGGATGAAATAACTGTACGTTAAATACGAAGAAAAGAGAATCGTTGATATCGCTGCACGTAGTATACGATAAAAAGAGAAATCGTTGAAATTGCTGTACGCTGAATACGAAAAGAAGAGAAATCGTTGAAATCGCTTTACGCTGAATTACAAAAAAGAGAAATTGTTGAAACAGTTGTATGCTGAATAGGATAAGAAATCGTTGAATTCGCTGTACTCTGAATATGAAAAAAAGCCGTTGAAATCGCTGTAGGTTGAATATGAAAAAAAGTCCTTAAGTCGCCGTACACTGAATACGAAACAGAATAGGTGTAATATCTGTACGCTGAATACAAAAAGTATCATTGAAATCAATCTAGGCTGAATACGATAAATAGTGAAATAATAGAAAACGCTGTACGTTGAATACAAAGCAAAGAGAAATCGTTGAAATCGCTGTACGTTGAATGCGAAAGAAAACCGTTGAAACGATTGTTCGCTCAATACGAAAATAATAGTTGAAATCGCTGAAAAGTGGACACAAATATATCGTGGAAATGGCTGTACGGTAGACATGAAGAAAATCGTACAAGACGCTGGACGAAGAAAACCAAAAAAAAAAAAAAAAAATCATAGATATCCCAGTGCGTAGAATACGAAAAATATAGGTGAATAGCTGAACGATTAATGCGAAAAAAAACCGTTAGAACCGCTGAATGCGAAAAAAATGGTAAAAATCGCTGTACGGTGAACAAGAAATAAAAATCATAGAAAGCGTTGTAAGCTCAATAGGAAAAAAGAAATTTTTGAAATCGCTGAGCGCATAACACGAAAAAATTGTAAAACTCGATGTACTGCAGACATAAAAATGATAGAAATCGCTGTACGCAGAAAACAAAAAAAAAATTCATAGAAATCGCAGTGCAGTCAATACGAAAAAAATAATTGAAATCGCTGTACGCTGAATACGACAAAAAATCGTTGAAATCGCTGTACGCTCAATACGAAAAAAAAACGTTGAAATAGCTGCAGGATGAATACGAAAAAAAACGTTGAATTCGCTGCAGGCTGAACACGAAAAAAAAGAAATCGTTCAAATCGCTGTACTCTCAAAATGGAAAAAGAGAAATCGCTGAAATTCGTGTACGATCAATACGAAAAAAGAGAAATCGTTTAAATTGCTGCACTCTTAACAAAAAAAAAGAGAAATCGTTGAAATCGCTGTACGCCGAATTCGAAAAAATGAAATCGTTGAAATCGCTCTACGCTCAATACAAAGTTTAGTTTAGTTAGTTGTTTGCTGAATACGAAAGAAAACAGAAATCGTTAAAATAACTTTAGGCTGAATACGAAAAAAAGAGAAATCGTTGATATTGTTGTACGCTGAATAAAAAAAGAGAAACCGTTGAAATCGCTGTAAGCTGAATACGACAAATAATCTATGAAGTCGTACCCTGAATACCAAACAAAATCGTTCAAATCGCTCTATGCTGAATACGAAAAAAATCGTTGAAATCGCTATAATCTGAATACGAAAAAAAGAGAAATCATTGACATCGCTTTACGCTGAATACGAAAAGAGAAAAATCGTTGAAACAGCTGTACGCCGAATACGAAAAAAAAATCGTTGAAATTGCTTTACGCTGAATGCGAAAGAAATTGTTGAAATCGCTGTAGGTTGATTACGAAAAAATCCTTGAAATGTCTGTACGCTGAATACGCAAGAAGATTGTTGAAATATCTCTAAGCTGAATACGAAAAAATATCGATGAAATCGCTGTACGCTGAATACACAAGAAAGACAAATAGTTGAAATCGCTGTACATTGAATTCGAAAAAAGGAAATCGTTGAAATCGCTGTACAATGAATACGAAAGATTAGAAACCGTTGAAGTCGCTTTACGTTGAATACGAAAGAAAATCGTTGAAACAACTGTACGCTGAATACAAAAAAAATTGTTAAAATCGATGTTCGCTGAATTCGAAATAAAAGAGAAATCGTTGAAATTGCTTTACTCTGAACAAGAAAAAAGAGAACTCGCTGAAATCGCTGTAGGCTAAATAAGAAAAAAAGAGAAATCGTGTAAATAACTGTACGCTGAATACGAAAGAAAATCGTTGAAATCGCTGCAGGTAGAATACGAAAAAATATCCTAGAAATCGCTGTGCGCTGAATATGAAAGGAAATCGTTGATATATCTGTATGCTGAATAAGAAAAAAAAGAGAAAATGTAGAAATCGCTGTACGCTGAAAAAGAAAAAAGGAAAATCGCTTAAATCGCTGTACGCTCATTAAAAAAAAAAGAAATTCGTTGAAATCGCTCTACTCTGAACAAGACAAATGAGAACTCGCAGAAATCACTGTATGCTCATTAAGAAAAATAGAGAAATCGTTGAAAGAGCTGTACGCTAAATACAAAAAAATTGTTGAAATCGCTCTACGCTCAGTACAGGAAAAAGTCGTTGAAATTATTGTTGGCTGAATACGAAAAAAAAGAAATCGCTCAAATAAGTGTACGCAGAATACGAAAAAAAAAGAAAACTTTGCAATCGCTGTACGCTGAATAAGAAAAAATAGGAATCGTTGAAATCGCTGTAAGCTGAATACGAAAAAATATTTGAAATCGCTGTACGCCGAATACGAAAAAAATCGTTGAAATCAATCTATCCTGAATACGAATGAAATGGTTGAAATATTTTGTACGTAGCAAACGAATAAAAGGGAAATCGTATCCGCTGTACCCTGAATACAAAAAAATATAGATGAAATAGCTGTACGTTAAATACGAAGAAAAATAGAAATCGTTGAAATCGGTGCAAGCTGAATACGATAAAAATAGAAATCGTTGAAATCGCTGTACGCTGAATACAAAAAAAGACAAATCGTTGAAATCGCTGTACGTTGAATACGAAAAAAAGAGAAATCGTTGAAATCGCTTTACCCTGAATTCGAAAAAAGAGAAATTGTTGAAACATTTGTACGCTAAATTCGAAAAGAAATCGATGAAATCGCTGTACTCTCAATACGAAAAAATGCTGTTGAAATCGCTTTAGGTTGAATACGAAAAAAATCCTTAATTCGCCGTACGCTGAATACAAAAGGGAATAGGTGTAATATCTGTACGCTGAATAAAAAATATCATTGAAATCGCTCTACGCTGAATAAGAAAAATGGGAAATAGTTGAAAATGCTGTACGTTGAATACATAGAAAAGAGAAATCGTTGAAATCGCCGTACGTTGAATGCGAAAGAAAATCGCTGAAACGATTGTACGCTGAATACGAAAAAATAGTTGAATTCGCTGAAAAGTAGACATAAAAATATCGTAGAAATGGCTGTACGGTAGACATGAAGATAATCGTACAAATCGCTGTACGCAGAAAAGAAAAAAAATTCATATAAATCGCAGTGCACTGAATACGATAAAAATAATTGAAATGGCTGTACGCTGAATACGACAAAAATCGTTGAAATCGCTGTACGCTGAATACGAAAGAAAACGTTGAAATAGCTGTAGGATGAATACGAAAAAAAAGAAATCGATGAAATCGCTGTACTCTGAAAATGAAAAAAGAGAAATCTCTGAAATCGTTGTACGATCAATACGAAAAAAGAGAAAGTGTTGAAATAACTGCACTCTTAACAAGAAAAAAGAGAAATCGTTGAAATCGCTGTACGCTGAATACGAAAGAGAAATCGTTGAAATCGCTCAACGTTCAATACAAAAATTAGTTGAGTTAGTTGTTCGCTGAATACGAAAAAAAAAAAACAGAAATCGTTAATATAACTGTAGGCTGAATTCGAAAAAAAGAGAAATCGTTGAAATAGCATTAAGCTGAATAAAAAAAGAGAAACCGTTGAAATCACTGTAAGCTGAATACGACAAAAAATCTATGAAGTCGCTGTACGCTGATTACCAAAAAAAATCGTTGAAATCGCTCTATGCTGAATACGAAAAAAATCGGTGAAATCGCTATACGCTGAATACGAAAAAAAAGAGAAATCGTTGATATCGCTTTACTCTGAATACGAAAAGAGAAAAATCGTTGAAACAGCTGTACGCCGAATACGAAAAAAGTCGTTGAAATTGCTTTACGCTGAATACGATAAAAATCATTGAAATCGGTGTAGGTTGAATACGACAAAATCCTTGAAATGTCTGTACGCTGAATACGAAAGAAGATCGTTGAAAAATCTCTCAGCTGAATACGAAAAAAATATCAATGAATTCGCTGTACGTTGAATACGCAAAAAAGATATATATATTTGAAATCGCTGTACGTTGAATTCGAAAAAAAGAGAAATCGTTGAAATCGCTGTACAATGAATACGAAAGATGAGAAACCGTTGAAGTCGCTTTACGTTGAATACGAAAGAAAATCGTTGAAACATCTATACGCTGAATACGAAAAAAATCGTTAAAATCGATGTTCGCTGAATTCGAAAAAAAGAGAAATCATTGAAATCGCTGTACATTGAATACGAAAAAAAAGAAAGATAGTAGAAATCGCTGTACGCTGAAAACGAAAAAAGGGAAATCGCTGAATCGCTGTACGCTCATTAAGAAACACAAAAAATCGTTGAAATCGCTGTATTCTGAACAAGAAAAAGAGAACTCGCTGAAATCGCTGTAGGCTCAATAAGAAAAAAAGAGAAATCGTTGAAATAGCTATACGCTGAATACAAAAAAAATCGTTGACATCGCTCTACGCTCAATACAGTAAAAAGTCGTTGAAAATATTGTTGGCTGAATACGAAAAAAAAAAAGAAATCGCTGAAATAAGTGTACGCACAATACGAAAAAAAGAGAAATCCTTGAATTCACTGTACGCTCAATAAGAAAAAATAAAAATCGCTGAAATCGCTGTAAGCTGAATACCAAAAACCTTTGAAATCTCTTTACGCCGAATACGAAAAAAAATCGTGGAGATCACTCTATGCTGAATACGAATAAAATGGTTGAAATAATTGTACGTAGGACACGCATAAAAGGGAAATCGTTGTATTCGCTGTACCCTGACAAAAATATGGATGAAATAGCTGTACGTTAAATACGAAGAAAAGAGAAATCGTTGAAATCTCTGTACGTTGAATACGACAAAAAAGAGAAATCGTTGAAATCGCTGTACGCTGAATACGAAAAATGAGAAGTCGTTGAAATTGTTTGACGCTGAATTCGAGAAAAGAGAAATCGCTGAAACAGCGGAATAGGAAAAAAAGTTGAAATCGTTGTACGCTGAATACGAAAGATAATCGTTGAAATCGCTGCAGGTTTAATACGTTAAATATCCTAGAAATCGCTGTGCGGTAATTCGAAAGGAAATCATTGAAATATCTGCACGCTGATACGAAAAAATATTTGGTCAAATCGCTGTACGCTGAGTATAAAAAAAAGATAAATAGTTGAAATCGCTGTACGTTGAATACGAAAAAAAGAGAAATCGTTGAAATCGCTGTACGATGAATACGATAGAAGAGAAACCGTTGAAATCGCTGTACGTTGAATAGGAAAGAAAATCGTTGTAACAACTGTACGCTGAATACGAAAAAAATATCGATGAAATCGCTGTACGCTGAATACGCAAAAAAGAGAAATAGTTGAAATGGCTGTACGTTGAATTCGAAAAAAGATAAATCGTAGAAATCGCTGTACAATGAATATGAAAGATGAGAAACCGTTGAAGTCGCTTCACGTTGAATACGAAAAAAAATCGTTGAAACAACTGTACGTTGAAACGAAAAAAAATCGTTAAAATCAAAGTTCGCTGAATTTGGAAAAAAAGAGAAATCGTTGAAATCGCTGTACACTGAACAAGAAAAAAGGGAACTCGCTGAAATCGCTGTAGGCTCAATAAGAAAAAAGAGATCGTTGAAATAGCTGTACACTGAATACGAAAGAAAATCGTTGAAATCGCTGCAGGTTGAATACGAAAAAATATCCTTGAAATCGCTGTGCGCTGAATACGAAAGCAAATCGTTGAAATATCTGTACGCTGAATACGAAAAAATTTTGTTCAAATCGCTGTACGCTGAAGCCGAAAAAAATATAAATTTTTGAAATCGCTGTACGTTGAATACGAAAAAAAAGAGAAATCGTTGAAATCGCTGTACTATGAATAAAATAGAAGAGAAACCGTTGAAATAGCTGTACGTTGAATACGAAAGAAAATCGTTGTAACAACTGTACGCTGAATACGAAAAAAATAGTAGAAATCGCTGAAATGTGGACATATAATAATCGTAGGAATCGCTTTACGGTGGACTTAAAAAAATCGTAGAAATCGGTGGACGCATAAAACCAAAATATATATATATATAAATCACAGTGCGTTGAATACGAAAAACAAAATAGGTGAAATCGCTGAACGATTAATGCGAAAAAAATCGTTAGAACCGCTGAACGCTGAATGCGAACAAAATAGTAGACATCGCGGAACGATGAACAAGGAACACAAATCGTAGAAATCGTTGTAAGCTCAATAGGAAAGATAGTAATTGTTGAAGTCGCTGAATGCAAAATACGAAAAAAATTGTAAAATTAGCTATATGGAAGACAAAAAATGATAGAAATCGCTGTAAGCAGAAAACCAAAAAAATTTCATAGGTATCGCAGTGAGCTGAATACGATAAACAGTAGTTGAAATCGCTGTACGCTGAATACGACAAAATATCATTGAAACGCTGTACGCTGAATAAAAAAAAACTTTGAATTAGCTGTGCGTTGAAATCGCTGTACTCTGAAATTGAATAAAAGAGAAATCGCTGAAATCGCTGTACGATAAATACGAAAACGGGAAGCGTTGAAATTGCTGTACTCTTAACAAGGAAAAAGAGAAATCGTTGAGATCGCTGTACGTTGAATACGAAAAAGAAATCGTTGAAATCGCTCTACGCTCAATACAAAAATTAGTTGAGTTAGTTGTTCGCTGAATACGAAAAAAACAGAAATTCTTAAAATAACTTTAGGCTTAGTACGAAAAAGGAGAAATCATTGAAATGGCTGTTCGCAGAATAAAAAAAGAGAAACCTTTGAAATCGCTGTAGGCTGAATACGACAAAATATACATGAAGTCGCTGTAGCTGAATACCAAAAAAAAATCTTTGAAATCGCTCTATGCTGAATACGAAAAAAATCGTTGAAATCGCTATACGCTGAATACGAAAAAAAGTGAAATCGTTGATATCGCTTTACGCTGAATACGAAAAGAGAAAAATCGTTGAAACCGCTGTACGCCGAATACGAAAAAAAAAATCGTTGAAATTGCTCTACGCTGAATAGGAAAAAATCGTTGAAATCTCTCTAGGTTGAATACGAAAAAATCCTTGAAATGTCTACGCTGAATACAAAAGAAGATCGTTGAAATATCTCTAAGCTGAATACGAAAAAAAAATATCGATGATATCGCTGTACGCTGAATACGCAAAAAAGAGAAATAGTTTAAATCGCTACACGTTGAATTCGAAAAAAGAGAAACCGTTGAAATCGCTGTACAATGAATACGCAAGATGAGTAATCGTTGAAGTCGCTTTACGTTGAATACGAAAGAAAATCGTTGAAACAACTATACACTGAATATGAAAAAAAAGTCGTTAAAATTAATAATCGCAGAATTCGAAAAAAGAGAAATCATTGAAATCGCTGTACAATGAATACGAAAGAAAAGAGATCGAAGGAATCTCTGTACGCTGAAAACGAAAAAAGAGAGCGCTGAAATCGCTGTACGCTCAATACGAACAAAAGTAAAATCGTTGAAATCGCTGCACTCTAAACAAGAAAAAAGAGAACTCGCTGAAATCGCTGTATGAACAATAAAAAAAGAGAAATCTTTGAAATAGCTGTACGCTAAATACAAAAAAAAATCGTTGAAATCGCTCTACGCTCAATACGGAAAAGAGTCGTTAAAAATATTGTTGGCTGAATAGGAAAAAAAGAAATCGCTGAAATAAGTGTACACACAATACGAAAAAAAGAGAAATCCTTGAAGTCGCTGTACGCTGAATAAGAAAAAATTGAAATCGTTGAAATCGCTGTAAGCTGAATACGAAAAAACTTTGAAATCGCTGTACGCCGAATACGAAAAAGAATCGTTGAAATCAATCTGATGAATACGAATAAATTGGTTGAAATATTTGTACGTAGAACACGAATAAAAAAGAAATCGTTATATTCGCTGTACGCTGAATACAAAAATAATATGGTTGAAATAGCTGTACGTTGAATAAAAAAGAGAAATCATAGAAATCGCTGTACGCTGAATAAGAAAAGAATAGAAATGGTTGAAATCGCTGCACGTTGAATACGAAAAAAAGAGAAATCTTTGTAATCGCAGTATGCTGAATACGAAAAAAGAGAAATCGTTGAAATCGCTGTACTCTGAATAAGAGAAAAAGAGAAATCGTTCAAATCTCTGTACGCTGAATACGAAAGAAGAGAAATCGTTGAAATCGCAGTACTTTGAATAAGAAAAAAAGAGAAATCGTTGAAATCGCTGTACGCTGAATACGAAAAATGAGAAGTCGTTGAAATCGCTTGACGCTGAATTCGAGAAAAGAGAAATCGCTGAAACAGCTGTACATTGAATAAGAAAAAAAGAATTTGAAATCGCTGTACGCTGAATACGAAAGAAAATCGTTGAAATCGCTGCAGGTTGAATACGAAAAAATGTCCTTGAAATCGCTGTCCGCTAAATACGAAAGGAAATCGTTGAAATATCTGCACGCTGAATACGAAAAAAAAATTGTTCAAATCGCTGTGCGCTGAATGCGAAAAAAAAAATAATTGAAGTCGCGTGTACGTTGAATACGAAAAAAGAGAAATCTTTGAAATCGCTGTGCGATGAATACGATAGAGAAACCGTTGAAATCGCTGTACGTTGAATACGAAAGAAAATCGCTGTAACAGCTGTACGCTGAATACGTAAAAAATAGTACCAATCGCTGAAATGTGGACGTAAAAAAATTGTAGGAATCGCTGTACGGTGGAGTTAAAAAAATCGTAGAAATCGGTGGACGCATAAAACGAAAAAACAAAAAAAAATTCATAGAAATCACAGTGCGTTGAATACGAAAAACAAAATAGGTGAAATCGCTGAACGATTAAAAAAAATCGTTAGAACCGCTGAACGCTGAATGCGAAAAAAATAGTAGAAATCGCGGTACGGTGAACAAGAAACACAAATCGTAGATATCGTAGTAAGCCCAATAGGAAAAAAAGAAATTTATGAAATCGCTGAAAGCGAAATACGAAAATAATTGTAAAGGTCGCTGTATGGTAGACAAAAAATGATAGAAATCGCTGCACGCAGAAAACCAAAAAAAATTCATAGATATCACAGTAAGCTGAATACGATAAACAATAGTTGAAATCGCTGTACGCTGAATACGACACAAAATCGTTGAAATCGTTGAACGATGAATTCGAAAAAAAGAGAAATCTTTGAAATCGCTGTACATTGGATACGAAAAAAGAGAAATCGTTGAAATCGTTGTACGTTGAAAACAAAGAAATGAAATCGCTGATATCACAGTACGCTCAATACGAATAAGAGGGAAATTGTTGAAATGACTCTTCTCTGAACAAGAAAAAAGAGAACTCGTTGAAATCGCTGTATGCTGAATGAGAAAAAAAAGAAATCGTAGAAATCGCTGTACGCTGAATACAAAAAGAAATAGTTGAAATCGCTCTACGCTCAATACAGAAAAAAGTTGTTGACATTAATGTTCGCCGAATACGAAAAAAAGAGAAATCGCTTACATAAGTGTACGCTGAATACGAAAAGAGAGTAATCGTTAAAATCGCTGTACGCTGAATAAGACAAAAGAGAAATCGTTGAAATAGCTTTAGGGTGAATACGAAAAAAACTTTGAAATCGCTGTACGCCAAATACGAAAAAAAATAGTTGAAATCGCTCTACGTTGAATAGGAAAAATCGTTGAAATCGCTATACGCTGAATAGGAAAAAATGAGAAATCGTAGAAATCGGTGTACGGTGAATACGAATAAAAGGGTGAAATATTTGTACGTAGCATACGAATAAAAGGTAAATCGTTGTACTCGCTGTACCCTGAATTCAAAAAATTATGGATGAAATAACTGTACGGTAAATACGAAGAAAAGAGAATCGTTGATATCGCTGCACGTAGTATACGATAAAAAGAGAAATCGTTGAAATTGCTGTACGCTGAATACAAAAAAATATGGTTGAAATAGCTGTACGTTTAATACGAGAAAAAGAGAAATCGTTGAAATCGCTGTACGCTGAATACGAAAAGAAGAGAAATCGTTGAAATCGCTGTACGTTGAATACGAAAAAAAGAGAAATCGTTTAAATCGCTTTACGCTGAATTACAAAAAAGAGAAATCGTTGAAACAGTTGTATGCTGAATAGGATAAGAAATCGTTGAATTCGCTGTACTCTGAATATGAAAAAAAGCCGTTGAAATCGCTGTAGGTTGAATATGAAAAAAGTCCTTAAGTCGCCGTACACTGAATACGAAAGGGAATAGGTGTAATACCTGTACGCTGAATACAAAAGTATCATTGAAATCGCTCTACGCTGAATACGATAAATAGTGAAATAATTGAAAACGCTGTACGTTGAATACAAAGCAAAGAGAAATCGTTGAAATCGCTGTACGTTGAATGCGAAAGAAAACCATTGAAACGATTGTTCGCTCAATACGAAAATAATAGTTGAAATCGCTGAAAAGTGGACACAAATATATCGTGGAAATGGCTGTACGGTAGACATGAAGAAAATCGTACAAAACGCTGGACGAAGAAAACCAAAAAAAAAAAATCATAGATATCCCAGTGCGTAGAATACGAAAAATATAGGTAAATTGGCTGAACGATTAATGCGAAAAAAAAAATCGTTAGAACCGCTGAATGCGAAAAAAAATGGTAGAAAACGCTGTACGGTGAACAAGAAATAAAAATCATAGAAAGCGTTGTAAGCTCAATAGGAAAAAAGAAATTTTTGAAATCGCTGAGCGCATAACACGAAAAAATTGTAAAACTCGATGTACTGCAGACATAAAAATGATAGAAATCGCTGTACGCAGAAAACAAAAAAAAATTTCATAGAAATCGCAGTGCAGTCTATACGAAAAAAATAATTGAAATCGCTGTACGCTGAATACGACAAAAAGTCGTTGAAATCGCTGTACGCTGAATACGAAAAAAAAAACGTTGAAATAGCTGTAGGATGAATACGAAAAATAACGTTGAATTCGCTGCAGGCTGAACACGAAAAAAAAGAAATCGTTCAAATCGCTGTACTCTCAAAATAGAAAAAGAGAAATCGCTGAAATTCGTGTACGATCAATACGAAAAAAGAGAAATCGTTTAAATTGCTGCACTCTTAACAAAAAAAAAAAGAGAAAACGTTGAAATCGCTGTACGCCGAATACGAAAAAATGAAATCGATGAAATCGCTCTACGCTCAATACAAAGTTTAGTTTAGTTAGTTGTTTGCTGAATAAGAAAAAAAACAGAAATCGTTACAATAACTTTAGGCTGAATACGAAAAAAAGAGAAATCGTTGATATTGTTGTACGCTGAATAAAAAAAGAGAAATCGCTGTAAGCTGAATACGACAAATAATCTATGAAGTCGTACGCTGAATACCAAACAAAATCGTTGAAATCGCTCTATGCTGAATATGAAAAAAATAGTTGAAATCGCTATAATCTGAATACGAAAGAAAGAGAAATCATTGATATCGCTTTACGCTGAATACGAAAAGAGAAAAATCGTTGAAACAGCTGTACGCCGAATACGAAAAAAAAATCGTTGAAATTGCTTTACGCTGAATACGAAAAAAAATGTTGAAATCGCTGTAGGTTGAATACGAAAAATTCTTGAAATATCTGTAGCTGAATACGAAAGAAGATTGTTGAAATATCTCTAAGCTGAATACGAAAAAAATATCGATGAAATCGCTGTACGCTGAATACACAAGAAAGACAAATAGTTGAAATCGCTGTACATTGAATTCGAAAAAAGGAAATCGTTGAAATCGCTGTACAATGAATACGAAAGATGAGAAACCGTTGAAGTCGCTTTACGTTGAATACGAAAGAAAATCGTTGAAACAACTGTACGCTGAATACAAAAAAATCGTTAAAATCGATGTTCGCTGAATTCGAAATAAAAGAGAAATTGTTGAAATCGCTCTACTCTGAACAAGAAAAAAGAGAACTCGCTGAAATCGCTGTGGGCTAAATAAGAAAAAAAGAGAAATCGTGTAAATAACTGTACGCTGAATACGAAAGAAAATCGTTGAAATCGCTGGAGGTTGAATACGAAAAAATATCCTAGAAATCGCTGTGTGCTGAATACGAAATGATATCGTTGAAATATCTGTACGCTGAATAAGAAAAAAAAGAGAAATCGTAGAAATCGCTGTACGCTGAAAAAGAAAAAAGGAAAATCGCTGCAATCGCTGTACGCTCAATAAAAAAAAGAAATTCGTTGAAATCGCTCTACTCTGAAAAAGACAAATGAGAACTCGCTGAAATCGCTGTATGCTCATTAAGAAAAATAGAGAAGTCGTTGAAAGAGCTGTACGCTAAATATAAAAAAATTGTTGAAATCGCTCTACGCTCAGTGCAGGAAAAAGTCGTTGAAATTATTGTTGGCTGAATACGAAAAAAAAAAAAAATCGCTCAAATAAGTGTACGCAGAATACGAAAGAAAAAAAGAGAAATCTTTGCAATCGCTGTACGCTGAATAAGAAAAAATAGAAATCGTTGAAATCGCTGTAAGCTGAATACGAAAAGTATTTGAAATCTCTGTACGCCGATTACGAAAAAAATCGTTGAAATATTTCTACGTAGCAAACGAATAAAAGGGAAATCGTTGTATTCGCTGTACCCTGAATACAAAAAAAATATAGATGAAATAGCTGTACGTTAAATACGAAGAAAAATAGAAATCGTTGAAATCGCTGTAAGCTGAATACGAAAAATATTTGAAATCGCCGTACGCCGATTACGAAAAAAATCGTTGAAATCACTCTATGCTGAATACGAATGAAATGGTTGAAATATTTGTACGTAGCAAACGAATATAAGGAAAATCGCTGTATTCGCTGTACCCTGAATACAAAAAAAAATATAGATGAAATAGCTGTACGTTAAATACGAAGAAAAATAGAAATCGTTGAAATCGGTGCAAGTTGAATACGATAAAAATAGAAATCGTTGAAATTGCTGTACGCTGAATACAAAAAAAGACAAATCGTTGAAATCGCTGTACGTTGAATACGAAAAAAAGATAAATCGTTGAAATCGCTTTATGTTGAATTCGAAAAAAGAGAAATTGTTGAAACATTTGTACGCTAAATTCGAAAAGAAATCGATGAAATCGCTGTACTCTCAATACGAAAAAATGCTGTTGAAATCGCTTTAGGTTCAATACGAAAAAAAATCCTTAATTCGCCGTACGCTGAATACGAAAGGGAATAGGTGTAGTATCTGTACGCTGAATAAAAAAATATCATTGAAATCGCTCTACGCTGAATAAGAAAAAAGGGAAATAGTTGAAAATGCTGTACGTTGAATACAAAGAAAAGAGAAATCGTTGAAATCGCTGTACTCTGAAAATGAAAAAAGAGAAATCTCTGAAATCGCTGTACGATCAATACGAAAAAAGAGACAGTGTTGAAATAACTGCAGTCTTAACAAGAAAAAAGAGAAATCGTTGAAATTGCTGTACGCTGAATACGAAAAAGAAATCGTTGAAATCGCTCAACGTTCAATATAAAAATTAGTTGAGTTAGTTGTTCGCTGAATACGAAAAAAAAAAACAGAAATCGTTAATATAACTGTAGGCTGAATTCGAAAAAAGAGAAATCGTCGAAATAGCATTAAGCTGAATAAAAAAAGAGAAACCGTTGAAATCACTGTAAGCTGAATACGACAAAAAATCTATGAAGTCGCTGTACGCTGATTACCAAAAAAATCGTTGAAATCGCTCTATGCTGAATACGAAAAAAATCGTTGAAATCGCTATACGCTGAATACGAAAAAAAAAAGAAATCGTTGATATCGCTTTACGCTGAATACGAAAAGAGAAAAATCGTTGAAACAGCTGTACGCCGAATACGAAAAAAAAGTCGTTGAAATTGCTTTACGCTGAATACGATTAAAATCATTGAAATCGGTGTAGGTTGAATACGACAAAATCCTTGAAATGTCTGTACGCTGAATACGAAAGAAGATCGTTGAAATATCTCTCAGCTGAATACGAAAAAAATATCAATGAATTCGCTGTACGTTGAATACGCAAAAAAGATATATAGTTTAAATCGCTGTACGTTGAATTCGAAAAAAAGAGAAATCGTTGAAATCGCTGTACAATGAATACGAAAGATGAGAAACCGTTGAAGTCGCTTTACGTTGCATACGAAAGAAAATCGTTGAAACATCTATACGCTGAATACGAAAAAAATCGTTAAAATCGATGTTCTCTGAATTCGAAAAAAAGGGAAATCATTGAAATCGCTGTACATTGAATACGAAAAAAAGAAAATTCGTAGAAATCGCTGTACGCTGAAAACGAAAAAAGGGAAATCGCTGAAATCGCTGTACGCTCATTAAGAAACACAAAAAATTGTTGAAATCGCTGTATTCAGAACAAGAAAAAAGAGAAGTCGCTGAAATCGCTGTAGGCACAATAAGAAAAAAAGAGAAATCGTTGAAATCGCTGTACGATGAATACGATAGAAGAGAAACCGTTGAAATCGCTGTACGTTGGTTAGGAAAGAAAATCGGTGTAACAACTGTACGCTGAATACGAAAAAAATTGTAGAAATCGCTGAAATGTGGACGTAAAAAAATCGTAGGAATCGTTGTACGGTGGACTTAAAAACATAGTAGAAATCGGTGGACGCATAAAATCAAAAAAAAAAAAAAAAAAAATCATGGAAATCACAGTGCGTTGAATACGAAAAACAAAATAGGTGAAATCGTTGAACGATTAATGCAAAAAAACAATTGTTAGAACCGCTAAACGCTGAATGCGAAAAAAATAGTAGAAAATAGTAGAAATCACGGTACGGTGAAGAAGAAACACAAATCGTAGAAATCGTTGTAAGCTCAATAGGATAAAAAGAAATTTTTGAAATCTCGAAAATAAGAAAAAAATTGCAAAGGTCGCTTTATGGCAGACAAAAAATGATAGAAATCGCTGTACGCAGATAACCAAAAACATTTCATAGATATCGCAGTCAGCTGAATACGATAAACAATAGTTGCAATCGCTGAACGCTGAATACGACAAAAAATCGTTGAATTCGGTGTACGCTGAATAAAAAACGTCGAAATAACTGTACGCTGAATACGAAAAAATCGTTGAAATCGCTTACGAAGAACTCTAAAAAAAAGAACGATTTCAACGATTTAATTTTTTCGTATTCAGCGTACAGCGTTTTCAACGATTTCTCTTCTTTCGTATTCAGCGTACAGGGATTTCAACGATTTTACTTTTTCTTAATCAGCGTACAGCGATTTCAACGATTTCTCTTCTTTCGTATTCAGAATACAGAAATTTCACGTTTTAGTATTCAGCGTACAGCGATTTCAACGATTCCTCTTATTTCGTATTCAGCCTACAGCGATTTCAACTATTTCACTTTTTCGTAAGCAGCGTACAGCGATATCAACGATTTCTCGTTTTCGTATTCAGCCTGCAGCGATTTAAACGATTTCACTTTTTCGTATTCTGCGTACAGCGATATCAACGCTTTCTCTTCTTTCGTATTCAGCCTACAGCGATTTCAACGATTTCACTTTTTCGTATTCACCCTACAGCAATTTCAACGATTTCACTTTTTCGTAATCAGCGTACAGCGATTTCAACGATTTCTCTTCTTTCGTATTCTGCCTACAGCGATTTCAACGATTTCACTTTTTCGTATTAAGCGTACAGCGATTTCAACGATTTCTCTTCTTTCGTATTCAGCATACAGCGATTTTAACGATTTCACTTTTTCGTATTCTGCGTACAGCGATTTCATCGATTTCTCTTCTTTCCAATTCAGCGTACAGCGATTTCAACCATTTCTCTTCTTTTGTATTCAGCCTACAGCGATTTCAACGATTTCGCTTTCGAGTATTCAGCCTACAGCGATTTCAACTATTTCACTTTTTCGTATTCAGCGGACAGCGATTTCAACGATTTATCTTCTTTCGTATTCAGCCTACAGCGATTTCAACGATTTCACTTTTTCGTATTCAGCGTAAAGCGATTTCAACGATATCTGTTCTTTCGTATTCAGCCTACAGCGATTTCAACGATTTCACTTTTTTCGTATTCAGCGTATAGCGATTTCAACGATTTCTCTTCTTTCGTATTCAGCCTACAGCGATTTCAACGATTTCAATTTTTCGTATTCTGCGTACACCGATTTCAACGTTTTCTCTTCTTTCCTATTTAGCGTACAGAGATTTCATAGATTTCTCTTCTTTCGTATTCAGACTACAGCGATTTCAACGGTTTTCACTTTCTCGTATTCAGCGTACAGAGATTTCAACTATTTCACTTTTTCGAATTCAGCGTAGAGCGATTTCAACGATTTCTCTTCTTTCGTATTCAGCCTACAGCGATTTCAACGATTTCACTTTTTCGTGTTCAGCGTACAGCGATTTCAACGATTTCTCTTCTTTCCTATTCAGCGTAGAGCGATTTCATAGATTTCTCTTCTTTCGTATTCAGCCTACAGCAATTTCAACGATTTCACTTTCTTTTTATTCAGCGTACAGCGATTTCTACGATTCCTCTTCTTTCGTATTCTGCCTACAGCGATTTCAACTATTTCACTTTTTCGTATTCAGCCTACAGCGATTTCAACGATTTCACTTTTTCGTATTCAGCGTACAGCGATTTCAACGATTTCTCTTCTTTCGTATTCGGCCTACAGCGATTTCAACGATTTCACTTTTTCGAATTCAGCGTACAGCGATTTCAACGATTTCTCTTCTTTCGTATTCAGTCTACAGCGAATTCAACGATTTCACTTTTTCGTATTCAGCGTACAACTATTCAAACATTTCTCTTCTTTCGTATTCAGCCTACAGCGATTTCAACGATTTCACTTTTTCGTATTCAGCGTACACCGATTGCAACGATTTCTCTTCTTTCGGATTCAGCCTACAGCGATTTCAACGATTGCATTTTTCGTATTCTGCGTACAACGATTTCAACAATTTCACTTCTTTCGTATTCTGTCAATTGCGATTTCAACGATTTCTCTTCTTTCCTATTCAGCGTACAGCGATTTCAACGATTTCACATTTTCGTATTCTGCGTACAGCCATTTCAACTATTTCACTTTTTCGTATCCGGCGTACAGCGATTTCAACAACTTCTCTTCTTTCGTATTCAGCCTACAAAGATTTCAACTTTTTCTCTTGATTCGTATTCAGCCTACGGCGATTTCAACGATTTCTCTTCTTCGTATTCAGCGTACAGCGATTTCAACAATTTCTCTTCTTTCGTATTCTGTCAATTGCGATTTCAACGATTTCTCTTCATTCCTATTCAGCGTACAGCGATTTCAACGATTTCCCTTTTTCGTATTCTGCTTACAGCGATTTCAACGTATTCTCTTGTTTCGTATTCAGCCTACAGCGATTTCAACGATTTCTCTTCTTCGTATTCAAGGTAAAGCGATTTCAACGATTTCTCTTCTTTCGTATTCAGCCTACAGCGATTTCAACGATTTCACTTTTTCGTATTCAAGGTAAAGCGATTTCAACGATTTCTCTTCTTTCGTATTCAGCCTACAGCGATTTCAACGATTTCACTTTTTCTTATTCAGCGTACAGCGATTTCAACGATTACTCTTCTTTCATATTCAGCCTACAGCGATTTCAACGGTTTCACTTTTTCGTATTCAGCCTACAGCGATTTCAACTATTTCACTTTTTCGTAATCAGCGTACAGCGATTTCTACGATTTCTCTTCTTTCGTATTCAGCCTACAGCGATTTCAACGATTTCACTTTTTCGTATTCAGCGTACAGCGATTTCAACGATATCTCTTCTTTCGTAATCAGCCTACAGCGATTTCAACGATTTCACTTTTTTCGTATTCCAAGTATAGCGATTTCAATGACTTCTCTTCTTTCGTATTCAGCCTACAGCGATTTCAACGATTTCACTTTTTCGTATTCAGCGTACAGCGATTTCAACGATTTCTCTTCTTTCGTATTCAGTCTACAGCGACTTGAACGATTTCACTTTTTCGTATTCAGCGTACATCGATTTCAACGATTTCCCTTCTTTCGTATTTAGCCTACAGCGATTTCAACGATTTCACTTTTTCGTATTCAGCGTACAGCGATTTCAAGGATTACTCTTCTTTCCTATTCAGCGTACAGCGATTTCAAAGATTTCTCTTATTTCCTATTCAGCCTACAGCGATTTTAACTATTTCACTATTTCGTATTCAGCGTACAGCGATTTCAACGATTTCTCTTCTTTCGTATTAAGCCTACAGAGATTTCAACGATTTCAATTTTGCGTATTCAGCTTACAGCGATTTCAACGATTTGTCTTCTTTCGTATTCAGCGTACAACGATTCAACGATTTCTCTTCTTTCGTATTCAGCCTACAGGGATCTATACGATTTCACTTTTTCGTATTCTGCGTACAGCGATTTCAACGGTTTCTCTTCTTTCCTATTCACCCTAAAGCGATTTCAAAGATTTCTCTTCTTTCGTATTCAGCGAACAGCGATTTCAACGATTTCACTTTTTCGTATTAAGCGTACAGCGATTTCAACTATTTCACTTTTTCGTATTCAGTGTACAGCGATTTCAACGATTTGCCTTATTTCGTATTCAGCCTACAATGATTTCAACGATTTCACTTTTTCGTAATCTGCGTACAGCGATTTCAACGATTTCTCTTCTTTCGTATTCAGCCTGCAGGGATTTCAGCGATTTCACTTTTTCGTATTCAGCGTACAGCGATTTCAACGATTTCTCTTCTTTCGTATTCAGCCTACAGCGATTTCAATGATTTCACATTTTCGTATTCAGCTTACAGCGATTTCAACGTTTTCTCTTTTTTCGTATTCAGCCTACAGCGATTTCAACGATTTCTCTTCTTTCGTATTCAGCCTACAGCGATTTCAACGATTTCACTTTTTTCTTGTTCCAAGTACAGCGATTTCAACGATTTCTCTTCTTTCGTATTCAGCCTACAGCGATTTCAACGATTTCACTTTTTCGTATTCTGCGTACAGCGATTTCAAATATTTCTCTTCTTTCGTATTCAGCCTACAGCGAATTCAATGATTTCACTTGTTTCTTATTCCAAGTACAGCGATTTCAACGATTTCTCTTCTTTCGTATTCAGCGTACAGCGATTTCAACGATTTCACATTTTCGTATTCAGCTTAAAGCGATTTCAACGATTTCACTTTTTCGTATTCAGCGTACAGCGATTTCAAAGATTTCTCTTCTTTCGTATTCAGCCTACAGCGATTTCAACGATTTCTCTTCTTTCGTATTCAGCGTACAGGAATTTCAACGATTTCTCTTTTTCCTATTCAGCGTACAGCGATTTCAACGATTTCACGTTTTAATATTCAGCGTACAGCGATTTCAACGATTTCTCTTCTTTCGTATTCAGCCTACAGCGAATTCAATTTTACGTATTCAGCGTACAGCGATTTCAACGATTTCTCTTCTTTCCAATTCAGCGTACAGCGATTTCATAGATTTCTCTTCTTTCGTATTCAGCCTACAGCGATTTCAACGATTTCACTTTTTCGTATTCTGCGTACAGCGATTTCAAAGATTTCTGTTCTTTCGTATTCAGCCTACAGCGATTTGAACGATTTCACTTTATTCGTATTCAGCGTACAGCGATTTCAACGATTTCTCTTCTTTCGTATTCAGCCTACAGCGATTTCAACGATTTCACATTTTCGTATTATGCGTACACCGATTTCAACGATTTCTCTTCTTTCCTATTCAGCGTACAGAGATTTCATAGATTTCTCTTCTTTTGTATTAAGCCTACTGCGATTTCAACGATTTCACTTTCTCGTATTCAGCCTACAGGGATTTCAACTATTTCAGTTTTTCGGATTCAGCGTACAGCGATTTCAACGATTTCTCTTCTTTCGTATCCAGCCTACAGCTATTTCAACGATTTAAGTTTTTCGTATTCTGCGTACAGCGATTTCAAATATTTCTCTTCTTTCGTGTTCAGCCTACAGCGATTTCAACGATTTCACTTTTTTCGTATTCCAAGTACAGCGATTTTAACGATTTCTCTTCTTTCGTATTCAGCCTACAGAGATTTCAACGATTTCACTTTTTCGTATTCAGCGTACAGCGATTTCAATGATTTCTCTTCTTTCGTATTCAGCCTACAGCGATTTCAACGATTTCACTTTTTCGTATTCAGCGTACAGCGATTTCAACGATTTCTCTTCTTTCCAATTCAGCGTACAGAAATTTCACAGATTTCTCTATTTTCGTATTCAGCCTACAGCGATTTCAACGATTTCACTTTTTCGTATTGAGCGTACAGCGATTTCAACGATTTCTCTTCTTTCGTATTCAGCCTACAGCGATTACATCGATTTCACTTTTTCGTATTCAGCGTACAGCGATTTCAACGATTTCTCTTCTTTCCTATTCTGCGTACAGCGATTTCATATATTTCTCTTCGTTCGTACTCAGCCTACAGCGATTTCAACGATTTCACTTTCGCATATTCAGCCTACAGCGATTTCAACTATTTAACTTTTTCGTATTCAGCGTATACCGATTTCAACGATTTCACTTTTTCGTATTCAGCGTACAGCGATTTCAATGATTTCTGTTCTTTCGTATTCAGGCTACAGCGATTTGAACGATTTCACTTTTTTCGTATTCAGCGTACAGCGATTTCAACGATTTCTCTTCTTTCGTAATCAGCCTACAGCGATTTCAACGATTTCACTTTTTCGTATTATGCGTACACCGATTTCAACGATTTCTCTTTATTCCTATTCAGCGTACAGAGATTTCATAGAATTCTCTTCTTTCGTATTCAGCCTACAGCGATTACAGCGATTTCACTTTCTCGTATTCAGCCTACAGGGATTTCAGCTATTTCACTTTTTCGAATTCAGCGTACAGCGATTTCAACGATTTCTCTTCTTTCGTATTCAGCCTGCAGCGATTTCAACGATTTCAGTTTTTCGTATTCAGCATACAGCGATTTCAAATATTTCTCTTCTTTCGTATTCTGCCTACAGCGATTTCAACGATTTCACTTTTTTCGTATTCCAAGTACAGCGATTTCAACGATTTCTCTTCTTTCGTATTCAGCCTACAGATATTTCAACGATTTCACTTTTTCGTATTCAGCGTACAGCGATTTCAATGATTTCTCTTCTTTCGTATTCAGCCTACAGCGATTTCAACGATTTCACTTTTCCGTATTCAGCGTACAGCGATTTCAACGATTTCTCTTCTTTCCAATTCAGCGTACAGCGATTTCATAGATTTCTCTTTTTTCGTATTCAGCCTACAGCGATTTCAACGATTTCACTTTTTCGTATTCAGCGTACAGCGATTTCAACGATTTCTCTTTTTTCGTATTCAACCTTCAGCGATTTCAACGATTTAACTTTTTCGTATTCAGAATACAGCGATTTCAACTATTTCACTTTTTCGCTTTCAGCGTACAGCGATATCAGCGATTTCTCCTTTTCGTATTCAGCATACAACGATTTCAACGATTACACTTTTTCGTATTCAGCGTACAGCGATTTCAACGCTTTCTCTTCTTTCGTATTCAGCCTACAGCGATTTCAACGATTTCACTTTTTTCGTATTCAGAATAGAGCGATTTTATCGATTTCTCTTCTTTCGTATTCAGCCTACAGCGATTTCAACGATTTCACTTTTTCCTATTCAGCGTACAGAGATTTCATAGATTTCTCTTCTTTGGTATTCAGCCTACAGCGATTTCAACGATTTCACTTTTTAGTATTCAGCCTACAGCGATTTCAACTATTTCACTTTTCCGTTTTCAGCCTACAGCGATTTCAACGATTTCTCTTCTTTCGTATTCAGCCTACAGCGATTTCAACGATTTCTCTTTTTCGTATTCAGCGTACAGCGATTTCAACGATTTCTCTCCTGTCGTATTCAGCCTACAGCGAATTCTACGATTTCACTTTTTCGTATTCAGCGTACCACGATTTGAACGATTTCCCTTCTTTCGTATTCAGTCTACAGCGGTTTCAACGATTTCACTTTTTCGTATTCAGCTTACACCGATTTCAACGATTTCACTTTTTCGTATTCAGCGTACAGCGATTTCAACGATTTCTCTTCTTTCGTATTCAGCCTACAGCGTATTCAACGATTTCACTTTTTCGTATTCGGCGTTCAGCGATTTCAACAATTTCTCCTCTTTCGTATTCAGCGTGCAGCGATTTCAAGGATTTCACTTTTTTCGTATTCTACGTACAGCGTTTTCAACGATTTCTCTTCTTTCCTATTCAGCGTTCAGCGATTTCATAGATTTCTCTTCTTTCTTATTCAGCATACAGCGATTTCAACAATTTCACTTTCATCGTATTCGGCGTACAGCGATTTCAACGATTTCTCTTCTTTCGTATTCAGCCTACAGCGATTTCAACTATTTCAATTTTTCGTATTCAGCGTACAGCGATTTCAATGATTTCTCTTCTTTCGTATTCAGCCTACAGCGATTCCAACTATTTCACTTTTTCGTATTCTGCGTACAGCGATTTCAAAGATTTCTCTTCTTTCGTATTCAGCCTACAGCCATTTCAACGATTTCACTTTTTCGTATTCAGCGTACCACGATTTCAACGATTTCCCTTCTTTCGTATTCAGTCTACAGCGATCACTTTTTCGTATTCAGCGTACAGCGTTTTCAACGATTTCTCTTCTTTCGTATTCAGCCTACAGCGATTTCAACGATTTAAATTTTTCATATTCAGCGTACAGCGATTTCAACGAATTCTCTTCTTTCGTATTCAGCCTACAGGGATTTCAACGATTTCACTTTTTCGTATTCTGGGTACAGCGATTTCATCGGTTTCTCTTCTTTCGTATTCAGCCTACAGCGATTTCAACGATTTCATTATTTCGTATTCAGCGTACAGCGATTTCAACAATTTTTCTTCTTTCGTATTCAGTCTGCAGCGATTTCAACGATTTCTCTTTTTTCGAATTCAGTGTACAGCGATTTCAACTATTTCACTTTTTCGTATTCAGCGTACAGCGATTTAAACTATTTCACTTTTTCGTATTCAGCGTACAGCGATTTCAACGATTTCTCTTCTTTCGTATTCAGCCTACTGCGATTTCATCTATTTCAATTTTCGTATTCAGCGTACAGCGATATCAACAATTTCTCTTCTTTCGTATTCAGCCCACAGGGATTTCAACGATTTCATTTTTTTCGTATTCAGCGTACAGCGATTTCTACGATTTCTCTTCTTTCGTATTCAGCCTACAGCGATTTCAACGATTTCTCTTCTTTCTTATTCAGCGTACAGGGATTTCAACGATTTCACTTTTTCGTATTCAGCGTACAGCGATTTCAAATATTTCACTTTTTCGTATTCAGCGTACAGCGATTTCAACGATTTCTCTTCTTTCGTATTCAGCTTACAGCGATTTCAACGAATTCTCTTCTTTCGTATTCAACCTACAACGATTTCATCTATTTCACTTTTTCGTATTCAGCGTACAGCGATATCAACGATTTCTCATTTTCCTATTCAGCCCACAGCGATTTCAACATTTTCACTTTTTTGTACCCTGCGTACAGCGATTTCAACGCTTTCTCGTCTTTCGTATTCAGCCTACCGCGATTTCAAAGATTTCACTATTTTCGTATTCAGCTTACAGCGATTTCAACGATTTCTCTTCTTTCGTATTCAGCCTACAGCAATTTCAACGATTTCACTTTTTCGTAATCAGCGTACAGCGATTTCAACGATTTCTCTTCTTTCGTATTCAGCCTACAGCGATTTCAACGATTTCACTTCTTCGTATTCAGCGTACAGCGATTTCAACGATTTCTCTTCTCTCGTACTCAGCCTACAGCGATTTCAACGATTTCACTTTCGCGTATTCAGCCTACAGCGATTTCAACTATTTAACTTTTTCGTATTCAGCGTACAGCGATTTCAACGATTTCTCTTCTTTCGTATTCAGCCTACAGCGATTTCAACGATTTCACTTTTTCGTATTCTGCGTACAGCGATTTCAAAGATTTTTGTTCTTTCGTATTCAGCCTACAGCGATTTGAACGATTTCACTTTATTCGTATTCAGCGTACAGCGATTTCAACGATTTCTCTTCTTTCGTATTCAGCCTACAGCGATTTCAACGATTTAACTTTTTCGTATTATGCGTACACCGATTTCAACGATTTCTCTTCTTTCCTATTCAGCGTACAGAGATTTCATAGATTTCTCTTCTTTTGTATTAAGCCTACTGCGATTTCAACGATTTCACTTTCTCGTATTCAGCCTACAGGGATTTCAACTATTTCACTTTTTCGGATTCAGCGTACAGCGATTTCAACGATTTCTCTTCTTTCTTATTCAGCCTACAGCTATTACAACGATTTAAGTTTTTCGTATTCTGCGTACAGCGATTTCAAATATTTCTCTTCTTTCGTATTCAGCCTACAGCGATTTCAACGATTTCACTTTTTTCGTATTCCAAGTACAGCGATTTTAACGATTTCTCTTCTTTCGTATTCAGCCTACAGAGATTTCAACGATTTCACTTTTTCGTATTCAGCGTACAGCGATTTCAATGATTTCACTTCTTTCGTATTCAGCCTACAGCGATTTCAACGATTTCACTTTTTCGTATTCAGCGTACAGCGATTTCAACGATTTCTCTTCTTTCCAATTCAGCGTACAGCGATTTCACAGATTTCTCTTTTTTCGTATTCAGCCTACAGCGATTTCAACGATTTCACTTTTTCGTATTCAGCGTACAGCGATTTCAACGATTTCTCTTCTTTCGTATTCAGCCTACAGCGATTACATCGATTTCACTTTTTCGTATTCAGCGTACAGCGATTTCAACGATTTCTCTTCTTTCCTATTCTGCGTACAGCGATTTCATATATTTCTCTTCGTTCGTACTCAGCCTACAGCGATTTCAACGATTTCACTTTCGCATATTCAGCCTACAGCGATTTCAACTATTTAACTTTTTCGTATTCAGCGTATAGCGATTTCAACGATTTCACTTTTTCGTATTCAGCGTACAGCGATTTCAAAGATTTCTGTTCTTTCGTATTCAGTCTACAGCGATTTGAACGATTTCACTTTTTTCGTATTCAGCGTACAGCGATTTCAACGATTTCTCTTCTTTCGTAATCAGCCTACAGCGATTTCAACGATTTCACTTTTCCGTATTATGCGTACACCGATTTCAACGATTTCTCTTTATTCCTATTCAGCGTACAGAGATTTCATAGATTTCTCTTCTTTCGTATTCAGCCTACTGCGATTTCAGCGATTTCACTTTCTCGTATTCAGCCTACAGGGATTTCAGCTATTTCACTTTTTCGAATTCAGCGTACAGCGATTTCAACGATTTCTCTTCTTTCGTATTCAGCCTGCAGCGATTTCAACGATTTCAGTTTTTCGTATTCAGCCTACAGCGATTTCAAATATTTCTCTTTCGTATTCTGCCTACAGCGATTTCAACGATTTCACTTTTTTCGTATTTTAAGTACAGCGATTTCAACGATTTCTCTTCTTTCGTATTCAGCCTACAGATATTTCAACGATTTCACTTTTTCGTATTCAGCGTACAGCGATTTCAATGATTTCTCTTCTTTCGTATTCAGCCTACAGCGATTTCAACGATTTCACTTTTTCGTATTCAGCGTACAGCGATTTCAACGATTTCTCTTCTTTCCAATTCAGCGTACAGCGATTTCATAGATTTCTCTTTTTTCGTATTCAGCCTACAGCGATTTCAACGATTTCACTTTTTCGTATTCAGCGTACAGCGATTTCAACGATTTCTCTTTTTTCGTATTCAGCCTTCAGCGATTTCAACGATTTAACTTTTTCGTATTCAGCCTACAGCGATTTCAACTATTTCACTTTTTCGCTTTCAGCGTACAGCGATATCAGCGATTTCTCTTTTCGTATTCAGCATACAACGATTTCAACGGTTACACTTTTTCGTATTCAGCGTACAGCGATTTCAACGCTTTCTCTTCTTTCGTATTCAGCCTACAGCGATTTCAACGATTTCACTTTTTTCGTATTCAGAATAGAGCGATTTTATCGAATTCTCTTCTTTCGTATTCACCCTACAGCGATTTCAACGATTTCACTTTTTCGTATTCAGCGTACAGAGATTTCATAGATTTCTCTTCTTTCGTATTCAGCCTACAGCGATTTCAACGATTTCACTTTTTAGTATTCAGCCTACAGCGATTTCAACTATTTCACTTTTCCGTTTTCAGCCTACAGCGATTTCAACGATTTCTGTTCTTTCGTATTCAGCCTACAGCGATTTCAACGATTTCTCTTTTTCGTATTCAGCGTACAGCGATTTCAACGATTTCTCTCCTTTCGTATTCAGCCTACAGCGATTTCTACGATTTCACTTTTTCGTATTCAGCGTACCACGATTTGAACGATTTCCCTTCTTTCCTATTCAGTCTACAGCGGTTTGAACGATTTCACTTTTTCGTATTCAGCCTACACCGATTTCAACGATTTCACTTTTTCGTATTCAGCGTACAGCGATTTCAACGATTTCTCTTCTCTCGTATTCAGCCTACAGCGTATTCAACGATTTCACTTTATCGTATTCGGCGTACAGCGATTTCAACAATTTCTCCTCTTTCGTATTCAGCGTGCAGCGATTTCAAGGATTTCACTTTTTTCGTATTCTACGTACAGCGTTTTCAACGATTTCTCTTCTTTCCTATTCAGCGTTCAGCGATTTCATAGATTTCTCTTCTTTCGTATTCAGCCTACAGCGATTCCAACTATTTCACTTCTTCGTATTCTGCGTACAGCGATTTCAAAGATTTCACTTCTTTCGTATTCAGCCTACAGCCATTTCAACGATTTCACTTTTTCGTATTCAGCGTACCACGATTTCAACGATTTCCCTTCTTTCGTATTCAGTCTACAGCGATCACTTTTTCGTATTCAGCGTACAGCGATTTCAACGATTTCTCTTCTTTCGTATTCAGCCTACAGCGATTTCAACGATTTAAATTTTTCATATTCAGCGTACAGCGATTTCAACGAATTATCTTCTTTCGTATTCAGCCTACAGGGATTTCAACGATTTCACTTTTTCGTATTCTGCGTACAGCGATTTCAACGGTTTCTCTTCTTTCGTATTCAGCCTACAGCGATTTCAACGATTTCATTATTTCGTATTCAGCGTACAGCGATTTCAACAATTTTTCTTCTTTCGTATTCAGTCTGTAGCGATTTCAACGATTTCTCTTTTTTCGAATTCAGTGTACAGCGATTTCAACTATTTCACTTTTTCGTATTCAGCGTACAGCTATTTAAACTATTTCACTTTTTCGTATTCAGCGTACAGCGATTTCAACGATTTCTCTTCTTTCGTATTCAGCCTACTGCGATTTCATCTATTTCAATTTTCGTATTCAGCGTACAGCGATATCAACAATTTCTCTTCTTTCGTATTCAGCCCACAGGGATTTCAACGATTTCATTTTTTTCGTATTCAGCGTACAGCGATTTCTACGATTTCTCTTCTTTCGTATTCAGCCTACAGCGATTTCAACGATTTCTCTTCTTTCTTATTCAGCGTACAGGGATTTCAACGATTTCACTTTTTCGTATTCAGCGTACAGCGATTTCAAATATTTCACTTTTTCGTATTCAGCGTACAGCGATTTCAACGATTTCTCTTCTTTCGTATTCAGCTTACAGCGATTTCAACGATTTCTCTTCTTTCGTATTCAACCTACAACGATTTCATCTATTTCACTTTTTCGTATTCAGCGTACAGCGATATCAACGATTTCTCATTTTCCTATTCAGAACACAGCGATTTCAACATTTTCACTTTTTCGTATCCTGCGTACATCGATTTCAACGCTTTCTCGTCTTTCGTATTCAGCCTACCGCGATTTCAAAGATTTCACTTTTTTCGTATTCAGCGTACAGGGATTTCAACGATTTCTCTTCTTTCGTATTCAGCCTACAGCAATTTCAACGATTTCACTTTTTCGTAATCAGCGTACAGCGATTTCAACGATTTCTCTTCTTTCGTATTCAGCCTACAGCGATTTCAACGATTTCACTTTTTCGTATTCAGCGTGCAGCGATTTCAACGATTTCTCTTCTTTCGTACTCAGCCTACAGCGATATCAACGATTTCACTTTCGCGTATTCAGCCTACAGCGATTTCAACGATTTCTCTTCTTTCGTATTCAGCCTACAGCGATTTCAACGATTTCACTTTTTCGTATTCTGCGTACACCGATTTCAACGATTTCTCTTCTTTCCTATTCAGCGTACAGAGATTTCATAGATATCTCTTCTTTCGTATTCAGCCTACAGCGATTTCAACGATTTCAGTTTTTCGTATTCAGTCTACAGGGATTTCAACTATTTCACTTTTTCGAATTCAGCGTACAGCGATTTCTACGATTTCTCTTCTTTCGTATTCAGCCTACAGCGATTTCAACGATTTCACTTTTACGTATTCAGCGTACAGCGATTTCTAATATTTCTCTTCTTTCGTATTCAGCCTACAGCGATTTCAACGATTTCACTTTTTTCGTATTCCAAGTACATCGATTTCAACGATTTCCCTTCTTTCGTATTCAGCCTACAGCGATTTCAACGATTTCACTTTTTCGTATTCTACGAACAGCGATTTGAACGATTTCTCTTCTATCGTATTCACCCTACAACGTATTCTCCTATTTCACTTATTCGTATTCAGCGTACAGCGATTTCAAAGATTTCTCTTCTTTCGTATTCAGCCTACAGCGATTTCAAGGATTTCACTTTTTCGTATTCAACGTACAGAGTTTTCATCGATTTCTCTTCTTTCCTATGCAGCGTACAGCGATTTCATAGATTTCTCCTCTTTCGTATTCAGCCTACAGCGATTTCAACTATTTCACATCTTCGTATTCAGCGTACAGCGATTTCTACGATTTGTCTTCTTTCGTATTCAGTCTACAGCGAATTCAATGAATTCACTTTTTCGTATTCAGCGTAAAACGATTCAACGATTTCTCTTCCTTCGTATTCAGCCTACAGCGATTTCTACGATTTCACTTTTTCGTATTCAGCGTACAGCGATTTCAACGATTTCTCTTCTTTCGTATTCAGACTACAGGGATCTCAACGATTTCACTTTTTCGTATTCTGCGTACAGCGATTTCAACGGTTTCTCTTCTTTCCTATTCAGCCTAAAGCGATTTCAACGATTTCTCTTCTTTCGTATTCAGCGAACAGCGATTTCAACGATTTCACTTTTTCGTATTCAGCGTACAGCGATTTCAACTATTTCACTTTTTCGTATTCAGTGTACAGCGATTTCAACGATTTGTCTTATTTCGTATTCAGCCTACAATGATTTCAACGATTTCCCTTTTTCGTAATCTGCGTACAGCGAATTCAACGATTTCTCTTCTTTCGTATTCAGCCAGCAGGGATTTCAGCGATTTCACTTTTTCGTATTAGGCGTACAGCGATTTCAACGATTTCTCTTCTTTCGTATTCAGCCTACAGCGATTTCAACGATCTCTCTTTTTCGTATTCAGCGTACAGCGATTTCAGCGATTTCTCTCCTTTCGTATTCAGCCTACAGCGATTGCTACGATTTCACTTTTTCGTATTCAGCGTACCACGATTTCAACGATTTCCCTTCTTTCGTATTCAGTCTACAGCGGTTTCAACGATTTCAATTTTTCGTATTCAGCCTACACCGATTTCATCGATTTCACTTTTTCGTATTCAGCGTACAGCGATTTCAACGATTTCTCTTCTTTCGTATTCAGCCTACAGCGTATTCAACGATTTCACTTTTTCGTATTCGGCGTACAGCGATTTCAACAATTTCTCCTCTTTCGTATTCAGCCTGCAGCGATTTCAAGGATTTCACTTGTTTCGTATTCTACGTACAGCGTTTTCAACGATTTCTCTTCTTTAATATTCAGCGTTCAGCGATTTCATAGATTTCTCTTCTATCTTATTCAGCCTACAGCGATTTCAACAATTTCACTTTCATCGTATTCGGCGTACAGCGATTTCAAAGATTTCTCTTCTTTCGTATTCAGCCTACAGCGATTTCAACTGTTTCACTTTTTCGTTTTCAGCGTACAGCGATTTCAATGATTTCTCTTCTTTCGTATTCAGCCTACAGCGATTCAAACTATTTCACTTTTTCGTATTCTGCGTACAGCGATTTCAAAGATTTCTCTTCTTTCGTATTCAGCCTACAGCCATTTCAACGATTTCACTTTTTCGAATTCAGCGTACCAGAATTTCAACGATTTCCCTTCTTTCGTATTCAGTCTACAGCGATCACTTTTTCGTATTCAGCGTACAGCGATTTCAACGATTTCTCTTCTTTCGTATACAGCCTACAGCGATTTCAACGATTTAAATTTTTCATATTCAGCGTACAGCGATTTCAACGAATTCTCTTCTTTCGTATTCAGCCTACAGGGATTTCAACGATTTCACTTTTTCGTATTCTGCGTACAGCGATTTCAACGGTTTCTCTTCTTTGGTATTCAGCCTACAGCGATTTCAACGATTTCATTATTTCGTATTCAGCGTACAGCGATTTCAACAATTTTTCTTCTTTCGTATTCAGTCTGCAGCGATTTCAACGATTTCTCTTTTTTCGAATTCAGTGTACAGCGATTTCAACTATTTCACTTTTTCGTATTCAGCGTACAGCGATTTAAACTATTTCACTTTTTCGTATTCAGCGTACAGCGATTTCAACGATTTCTCTTCTTTCGTATTCAGCCTACTGCGATGTCATCTATTTCAATTTTCGTATTCAGCGTACAGCGATATCAACAATTTCTCTTCTTTCGTATTCAGCCCACAGGGATTTCAACGATTTCTCTTCTTTCTTATTCAGCGTACAGGGATTTCAACGATTTCACTTTTTCGTATTCAGCGTACAGCGATTTCAAATATTTCACTTTTTCGTATTCAGCGTACAGCGATTTCAACGATTTCTCTTCTTTCGTATTCAGCTTACAGCGATTTCAACGATTTCTCTTCTTTCGTATTCAACCTACAACGATTTCATCTATTTCACTTTTTCGTATTCAGCGTACAGCGATATCTACGATTTCTCATTTTCCTATTCAGCCCACAGCGATTTCAACATTTTCACTTTTTCGTATCCTGCGTACAGCGATTTCAACGCTTTCTCGTCTTTCGTATTCAGCCTACCGCGATTTCAAAGATTTCACTTTTTTCGTATTCAGCGTACAGCGATTTCAACGATTTCTCTTCTTTCGTATTCAGCCTAAAGCAATTTCAACGATTTCACTTTTTCGTAATCAGCGTACAGCGATTTCAACGATTTCTCTTCTTTCGTATTCAGCCTACAGCGATTTCAACGATTTCACTTGTTCGTATTCAGCGTACAGCGATTTCAACGATTTCTCTTCTTTCGTACTCAGCCTACAGCGATTTCAACGATTTCACTTTCGCGTATTCAGCCTACAGCGATTTCAACTATTTAACTTTTTCGTATTCAGCGTACAGCGATTTCAACGATTTCTCTTCTTTCGTATTCAGCCTACAGCGATTTCAACGATTTCAGTTTTTCGTATTCAGCGTACAGCGATTTCAAAGATTTCTGTTCTTTCGTATTCAGCATACAGCGATTTCAACGATTTCACTTTTTTCGTATTCAGCGTACAGCGATTTCAACGATTTCTCTTCTTTCGTATTCAGCCTACAGCGATTTCAACGATTTCACTTTTTCGTATTCTGCGTACACCGATTTCAACGATTTCTCTTCTTTCCTATTCAGCGTACAGAGATTTCATAGATATCTCTTCTTTCGTATTCAGCCTACAGCGATTTCAACGATTTCACTTTTTCGTATTCAGTCTACAGGGATTTCAACTATTTCACTTTTTCGAATTCAGCGTACAGCGATTTCTACGATTTCTCTTCTTTCGTATTCAGCCTACAGCGATTTTAACGATTTCACTTTTTCGTATTCAGCGTAGAGCGATTTCTAATATTTCTCTTCTTTCGTATTCAGCCTACAGCGATTTCAACGATTTCACTTTTTTCGTATTCCAAGTACATCGATTTCAACGATTTCCCTTCTTTCGTATTCAGCCTACAGCGATTTCAACGATTTCACTTTTTCGTATTCTACGAACAGCGATTTGAACGATTTCTCTTCTATCGTATTCAGCCTACAACGTATTCTCCTATTTCACTTATTCGTATTCAGCGTACAGCGATTTCAACGATTTCTCTTCTTTCGTATTCAGCCTACAGCGATTTCAAGGATTTCACTTTTTCGTATTCAACGTACAGCGTTTTCATCGATTTCTCTTCTTTCCTATGCAGCGTACAGCGATTTCATAGATTTCTCCTCTTTCGTATTCAGCCTACAGCGATTTCAACTATTTCACATCTTCTTATTCAGCGTACAGCGATTTCTACGATTTGTCTTCTTTCGTATTCAGTCTACAGCGAATTCAATGAATTCACTTTTTCGTATTCAGCGTACAACTATTCAACGATTTCTCTTCCTTCGTATTCAGCCTACAGCGATTTCTACGATTTCACTTTTTCGTATTCAGAGTACAGCGATTTCAACGATTTCTCTTCTTTCGTATTCAGACTACAGGGATCTCAACGATTTCACTTTTTCGTATTCTTCGTACAGCGATTTCAACGGTTTCTCTTCTTTCCTATTCAGCCTAAAGCGATTTCAACGATTTCTCTTCTTTCGTATTCAGCGAACAGCGATTTCAACGATTTCACTTTTTCGTATTCAGCGTACAGCGATTTCAACTATTTCACTTTTTCGTATTCAGTGTACAGCGATTTCAACGATTTGTCTTATTTCGTATTCAGCCTACAATGATTTCAACGATTTCCCTTTTTCGTAATCTGCGTACAGCGAATTCAACGATTTCTCTTCTTTCGTATTCAGCCAGCAGGGATTTCAGCGATTTCACTTTTTCGTATTCAGCATACAGCGATTTCAACGATTTCTCTTCTTTCGTATTCAGCCTACAGCGATTTCAACGATTTCACATTTTCGTATTCAGCTTACAGCGATTTCAACGTTTTCTCTTGTTTCGTATTCAGCCTACAGCTATTTCAACGATTTCTCTTCTTTCGTATTCAGCCTACAGCGATTTCAACGATTTCACTTTTTTCGTATTCCAAGTACAGCGATTTCAACGATTTCTCTTCTTTCGTATTCAGCGTACAGCGATTTCAAAGATTTCAATTTTTCGTATTCAGCGTACAGCGATTTCAATGATTTCTTTTCTTTCGTATACAGCCTACGGCGATTTCACTTTTACGTATTCAGCGTACAGCGATTTCAACGATTTCTCTTCTTTCCAATTCAGCGTACAGCGATTTCAACGATTTCTCTTCTATCGTATTCAGCCTACAACGTATTCTCCTATTTCACTTATTCGTATTCAGCCTACAGCGATTTCAACGATTTCACTTTTTGGTATTCTGCGTACAGCGATTTCAAATATTTCTCTTCTTTCGTATTCAGCCTACAGCGATTCATAGATTTCACTTTTTTCTTATTCAAAGTACAGCGATTTCAACGATTTCTCTTCTTTCGTATTCAGCGTACAGCGATTTCAACGATTTCACATTTTCGTATTCAGCTTACAGAGATTTCAACGATTTCACTTTTTCGTATTCAGCGTACAGCGATTTCAAAGATTTCTCTTCTTTCGTATTCAGCCTACTGCGATTTCAACGATTTCTCTTCTTTCGTATTCAGCGCACAGGGATTTCAACGATTTCTCTTTTTCGTATTCAGCGTACAGCGATTTCAACGATTTCACGTTTTAGTATTCAGAGTACAGCGATTTCAACGATTTCTCTTATTTCGTATTCAGCCAACAGCGATTTCAACTATTTCACATTATCGTATTCAGCGTACAGCGATATCTACGATTTTTCCTTTTCGTATTCAGCCCACAGCGATTTCAACGATTTCACTTTTTCTTATTCAGCCTACTGCGATTTCAACGATTTCTCTTCTTTCGTATTCAGCGTACAGCGATTTCAACGATTTCTGTTCTTTCGTATTCCGAATACAGCAATGTGAACGAATTCACTTTTTCGTAGTCAGCGTACACCGATTTGAACGATTTCTCTTCTTTCGTATTCAGCCTACATCGATTTCAACGATTTCACTTTTTCGTATTCAGCGTACAGCGATTTCAACGATTTCTCTTCTTTCGTATTCAGCCTACAGCGATATGATCGATTTCACTTTTTCGTATTCAGCGTACAGCGATTTCAACGATTTCTCTTCTTTCCTATTCAGCATACAGCGATTTCATATATTTCTCTATTTCGTACTCAGCCTACAGCGATTTCAAAGATTTCACTTTCGCGTATTCAGCCTACAGCGATTTCAACTATTTAACTTTTTCGTATTCAGCGTACAGCGATTTCAACGATTTCAATTTTTCGTATTATGCGTACACCGATTTGAACGATTTCTCTTCTTTCCTATTCAGCGTACAGAGATTTCATAGATTTCTCTTCTTTTGTATTAAACCTACAGCGATTTCAACGATTTCACTTTCTCGTATTCAGCCTACAGGGACTTCAACTATTTCACTTTTTCGAATTCAGCGTACAGCGATTTCAAGGATTTCTCTTCTTTCGTATTCAGCCTACAGCGATTTCAACGATTTAAGTTTTTCGTATTCAGCCTACAGCGATTTCAAATATTTCTCTTCTTTCGTATTCAGCCTACAGCGATTTCAACGATTTCACTTTTTTCGTATTCCAAGTACAGCGATTTCAACGATTTCTCTTCTTTCGTATTCAGCCTACAGAGATTTCAACGATTTCACTTTTTCGTATTCAGCGTACAGCGATTTCAATGATTTCTCTTCTTTCGTATTCAGCCTACAGCGATTTCAACGATTTCACTTTTTCGTATTCAGCGTACAGCGATTTCAACGATTTCTCTTCATTCCAATTCAGCGTACAGCGATTTCATAGATTTCTCTTTTTTCGTGTTCAGCCTACAGCGATTTCAACGATTTCACTTTTTCGTATTCAGCCTACAGCGATTTCAACGATTTCTCTTCTTTCGTATTCAGCGAACAGCGATTTCAACGATTTCACTTTTTCGTATTCAGCGTAGAGCGATTTCAACTATTTCACTTTTTCGTATTCAGTGTACAGCGATTTCAACGATTTGTCTTATTTCGTATTCAGCCTAAAATGATTTTAACGATTTCACTTTTTTCGTATTCCAAGTTCAGCGATTTCAACGATTTCTCTTCTTTCGTATTCAGCCTACAGCGATTTCAACTATTTCACTTTTTCGTATTCTGCGTACAGCGATTTCAAATATTTCTCTTCTTTCGTATTCAGCCTACAGCGATTTCCAAGATTTCACTTTTTTCGTATTCCAAGTACAGCGATTTCAACGATTTCTCTTCTTTCGTATTCAGCGTACAGCGATTTCAACGATTTCACTTTTTCCTATTCAGCGTACAGCGATTTCAATGATTTCTCTTCTTTCGTATTCAGCCTACAGCGATTTCACTTTTACGTATTCAGCGTACAGCGATTTCAACAATTTCTCTGCTTTCCAATTCAGCGTACAGCGATTTCATAGATTTCTCTTCTTTCGTATTCAGCCTACAGCGATTTCAACGATTTCAATTTTTCGTATTCTGCGTACAGCGATTTCAAAGATTTCTGTTCTTTCGTATTCAGCCTACAGCGATTTCAATGATTTCACTTTCTCGTATTCAGCCTACAGGCATTTCAACTATTTCACTTTTTCGGATTCAGCGTACAGCGATTTCAACGATTTCTCTTCTTTCGTATTCAGCCTACAGCTATTTCAACGATTTAAGTTTTTCGTATTCAGCGTACAGCGATTTCAAATATTTCTCTTCTTTCGTATTCAGCCTACAGCGATTTCAACGATTTCACTTTTTTCGTATTCCAATTACAGCGATTTTAACGATTTCTCTTCTTTCGTATTCAGCCTACAGAGATTTCAACGATTTCACTTTTTCGTATTCAGGGTACAGCGATTTCAATGATTTCTCCTCTTTCGTATTCAGCCCAGAGCGATTTCAACGATTTCATTTTTTTCGTATTCAGCGTACAGCGATTTCAACGATTTCTCTTCTTTCCAATTCAGCGTACAGCGATTTCATAGATTTCTCTTTTTTCGTATTCAGCCTACAGCGATTTCAACGATTTCTCTTCTTTCGTATTCAGCCTACAGCGATTTCAACGATTTCACTTTTTCGTATTCAGCGTACAGCGATTTCAACGCTTTCTCTTCTTTCGTATTCAGCCTACAGCGATTTCATCGATTTCACTTTTTTCGTATTCAGAATAGAGCGATTTTATCGATTTCTCTTCTTTCTTTTTCAGCCTACAGCGATTTCAACAATTTCACTTTCATCGTATTCGGCGTATAGCGATTTCAACGATTTCTCTTCTTTCGTATTCAGCCTACAGCGATTTCAACTATTTCACTTTTTCGTATTCAGCATACAGCGATTTCAATGATTTCTCTTCTTTCGTATTCAGCCTACAGCGATTTAAACTATTTCACTTTTTCGTATTCTGCGTACAGCGATTTCAAAGATTTCTCTTCTTTCGTATTCAGCCTACAGCCATTTCAACGATTTCACTCTTTCGTATTCAGCGTACCACGATTTCAACGATTTCCCTTCTTTCGTATTCAGTCTACAGCGATCACTTTTTCGTATTCAGCGTACAGCGATTTCAACGATTTCTCTTCTTTCGTATTCAGCCTACAGCGATTTCAACGATTTAAATTTTTCATATTCAGCGTCCAGCGATTTCAACGAAATCTCTTCTTTCGTATTCAGCCTACAGGGATTGCAACGATTTCACTTTTTCCTATTCTGCGTACAGCGATTTCAACGGTTTCTCTTCTTACGTATTCAGCCTACAGCGATTTCAACGATTTCATTATTTCGTATTCAGGGTACAGCGATTTCAACAATTTTTCTTCTTTCGTATTCAGTCTGCAGCGATTTCAACGATTTTTCTTTTTTTTTCGAATTCAGTGTACAGCGATTTCAACTATTTCACTTTTTCGTATTCAGCGTACAGCGATTTCAACTATTTCACTTTTTCGTATTCAGCGTACAGCGATTTCAATGATTTCTCTTCTTTCGTATTCAGCCTACTGCGATTTCATCTATTTCACTTTTTCGTGTTCAGCGTACAGCGATATCAACAATTTCTCTTCTTTCGTATTCAGCCCACAGGGATTTCAACGATTTCATTTTTTCGTATTCAGCGTACAGCGATTTCTACGATTTCTCTTCTTTCGTATTCAGCCTACAGCGATTTCAACGATTTCTCTTCTTTCGTATTCAGCGTACAGGGATTTCAACGATTTCACTTTTTCGTATTCAGCGTACAGCGATTTCAAATATTTCACTTTTTCGTATTCAGCGTACAGCGATTTCAACGACTTCTCTTCTTTCGTATTCAGCCTGCAGGGATTTCAGCGATTTCACTTTTTCGTTTTCAGCGTACAGCGATTTCAACGATTTCTCTTCTTTCGTATTCAGCCTACAGCGATTTCAACGATTTCACATTTTCGTATTCAGCTTACAGCGATTTCAACGTTTTCTCTTGTATCGTATTCAGCCTACAGCGATTTCAACGATTTCTCTTCTTTCGTATTCAGCCTACAGCGATTTTAGCGATTTCACTTTTTTCGTATTCCAAGTACAGCGATTTCAACGATTTCTCTTCTTTCGTATTCAGCCTACAGCGATTTCAACTATTTCACTTTTTCGTATTCTGCGTACAGCGATTTCAAATATTTCTCTTCTTTCGTATTCAGCCTACAGCGATTTCAAAGATTTCACTTTTTTCGTATTCCAAGTACAGCGATTTCAACGATTTCTCTTCTTTCGTATTCAGCGTACAGCGATTTCAACGATTTCACTTTTTCGTATTCAGCGTACAGCGATTTCAATGATTTCTCTTCTTTCGTATTCAGCCTACAGCGATTTCACTTTTACGTATTCAGCGTACAGCGATTTCAACGATTTCTCTTCTTTCCAATTCAGCGTACAGCGATTTCATAGATTTCTCTTCTTTCGTATTCAGCCTACAGCGATTTCAACGATTTCACTTTTTCGTATTCTGCGTACAGCGATTTCAAAGATTTCTGTTCTTTCGTATTCAGCCTACAGCGATTTGAACGATTTCACTTTTTTCCTATTCAGCGTACAGCGATTTCAACGATTTCTCTTCTTTCGTATTCAGCCTACAGCGATTTCAACGATTTCACTTTTTCGTATTATGCGTACACCGATTTCAACGATGTATCTTCTTTCCTATTCAGCGTACAGAGATTTCATAGATTTATCTTCTTTTGTATTAAGCCTACAGCAATTTCAACGATTTCACTTTCTCGTATTCAGCCTACAGGGATTTCAACTATTTCACTTTTTCGGATTCAGCGTACAGCGATTTCAACGATTTCTCTTCTTTCGTATTCAGCCTACAGCTATTTCAACGATTTAAGTTTTTCGTATTCAGCGTACAGCGATATCAAATATTTCTCTTCTTTCGTATTCAGCCTACAGCGATTTCAACGATTTCACTTTTTTCGTATTCCAAGTATAGCGATTTTAACGATTTCTCATCTTTCGTATTCAGCCTACAGAGATTTCAACGATTTCAATTTTTCGTATTCAGCGTACAGCGATTTCAATGATTTCTCTTCTTTCGTATTCAGCCTACAGCGATTTCAACGATTTCATTTTTTTCGTATTCAGCGTACAGCGATTTCAACGATTTCTCTTCTTTCCAATTAGCGTACAGCGATTTCATAGATTTCTCTTTTTTCGTATTCAGCCTACAGCGATTTCAACGATTTCTCTTCTTTCGTATTCAGCCTACAGCGATTTCAACGATTTCACTTTTTCGTATTCAGCGTACAGCGATTTCAACGCTTTCTCTTCTTTCGTATTCAGCCTACAGCGATTTCATCGATTTCACTTTTTTCGTATTCAGAATAGAGCGATTTTATCGATTTCTCTTCTTTCGTATTCAGCCTACAGCGACTTCAACGATTTCACTTTTTCCTATTCAGCGTACAGAGTTTCATAGATTTCTCTTCTTTCGTATTCAGCCTAGAGCGATTTCAACGATTTCACTTTTTCGTATTCAGCCTACAGCGATTTCAACTATTTCACTTTTCCGTTTTCAGCGTAGAGCGATTTCAACGATTTCTCTTCTTTCGTATTCAGCCTACAGCGATTTCAACGATTTCTCTATTTCGTATTCAGCGTACAGCGATTTCAACGATTTCTCTCCTTTCGTATTCAGCCTACAGCGATTTCTACGATTTCACTTTTTCGTATTCAGCGTACCACGATTTGAACGATTTCCCTTCTTTCGTATTCAGACTACAGCGATTACAACGATTTCACTTTTTCGTATTCAGCCTACACCGATTTCAACGATTTCACTTTTTCGTATTCAGCCTACAGAGATTTCAACTATTTCACTTTTCCGTTTTCAGCGTACAGCGATTTCAACGATTTCTCTTCTTTCATATTCAGCCTACAGCGATTTCAACGATTTCTCTTTTTCGTATTCAGCGTACAGCGATTTCAACGATTTCTCTCCTTTCGTATTCAGCCTACAGCGATTTCTACGATTTCACTTTTTCGTATTCAGCGTACCACGATTTGAACGATTTCCCTTCTTTCGTAATCAGCCTACAGCGATTTCAAGGATTTCACTTTTTCGTATTCAGCCTACACCGATTTAAACGATTTCACTTTTTCGTATTCAGCGTACAGCGATTTCAACGATTTCTCTTCTTTCGTATTCAGCCTACAGCGTATTCAACGATTTCACTTCTTCGTATTCGGCGTACAGCGATTTCAACAATTTCTCCTCTTTCTTATTCAGCCTGCAGCGATTTCAAGGATTTCACTTTTTTCGTATTCAACGTACAGCGTTTTCAACGATTTCTCTTCTTTCCTATTCAGCGTTCAGCGATTTCATAGATTTCTCTTCTTTCTTTTTCAGCCTACAGCGATTTCAACAATTTCACTTTCATCGTATTCGGCGTACAGCGATTTCAACGACTTCTCTTCTTTCGTATTCAGCCTACAGCGATTTCAACTATTTCACTTTTTCGTATTCAGCGTACAGCGATTTCAATGATTTCTCTTCTTTCGTATTCAGCCTACAGCGATTTCAACTATTTCACTTTTTCGTATTCTGCGTACAGCGATTTCAAAGATTTCTCTTCTTTCGTATTCAGCCTACAGCCATTTCAACGATTTCACTCTTTCGTATTCAGCGTACCACGATTTCAACGATTTCCCTTCTTTCGTATTCAGTATACAGCGATCACTTATTCGTATTCAGCGTACAGCGATTTCAACGATTTCTCTTCTTTCGTATTCAGACAACAGCGATTTCAACGATTTAAATATTTCATATTCAGCGTACAGCGATTTCAACGAATTCTCTTCTTTCGTATTCAGCCTACAGGGATTGCAACGATTTCACTTTTTCGTATTCTGCGTAAAGCGATTTCAACGGTTTCTCTTCTTTCGTATTCAGCCTACAGCGATTTCAACGATTACATTATTTCGTATTCAGCGTACAGCGATTTCAACAATTTTTTTTCTTTCGTATTCAGTCTGCAGCGATTTCAACGATTTCTCTTTTTTCGAATTCAGTGTACAGCGATTTCAACTATTTCACTTTTTCGTATTCAGCGTACAGCGATTTCAACTATTTCACTTTTTCGTATTCAGCGTACAGCGATTTCAACGATTTCTCCTCTTTCATATTCAGCCTACTGCGATTTCATCTATTTCACTTTTTCGTATTCAGCGTACAGCGATATCAACAATTTCTCTTCTTTCGTATTCAGCCCACAGGGATTTCAACGATTTCATTTTTTTCGTATTCAGCGTACAGCGATTTCTACGATTTCTCTTCTTTCGTATTCAGCCTACAGCGATTTCAACGATTTCTCTTCTTTCGTATTCAGCGTACAGGGAATTCAACGATTTCACTTTTTCGTATTCAGCGTACAGCGATTTCAAATATTTCACTTTTTCGTATTCAGCGTACAGCGATTTCAACGATTTCTCTTCTTTCGTATTCAGCTTACAGCGATTATAACGGTTTCTCTTCTTTCGTATTCAAACTACAACGATTTCAACTATTTCACTTTTTCGTATTCAGCGTACAGCGATATCAACGATTTCTCCTCTTTCGTATTCAGCCTGCAGCGATTTCAAGGATTTCACTTTTTTCGTGTTCAACGTACAGCGTTTTCAACGATTTCTCTTCTTTCCTATTCAGCGTTCAGCGATTTCATAGATTTCTCTTCTTTCTTTTTCAGCCTACAGCGATTTCAACAATTTCACTTTCATCGTATTCGGCGTACAGCGATTTCAACGATTTCTCTTCTTTTGTATTCAGCCTACAGCGATTTCAACTATTTCACTTTTTCGTATTCAGCGTACAGCGATTTCAATGATTTCTCTTCTTTCGTATTCAGCCTACAGCGATTTCAACTATTTCACTTTTTCGTATTCTGCGTACAGCGATTTCAAAGATTTCTCTTCTTTCGTATTCAGCCTACAGCCATTTCAACGATTTCACTCTTTCGTATTCAGCGTACCACGATTTCAACGATTTCCCTTCTTTCGTATTCAGTCTACAGCGATCACTTTTTCGTATTCAGCGTACAGCGATTTCAACGATTTCTCTTCTTTCGTATTCAGCCTACAGCGATTTCAACGATTTAAATTTTTCATATTCAGCGTACAGCGATTTCAACGAAATCTCTTCTTTCGTATTCAGCCTACAGGGATTGCAACGATTTCACTTTTTCGTATTCTGCGTACAGCGATTTCAACGGTTTCTCTTCTTTCGTATTCAGCCTACAGCGATTTCAACGATTTCATTATTTCGTATTCAGCGTACAGCGATTTCAACAATTTTTCTTCTTTCGTTTTCAGTCTGCAGCGATTTCAACGATTTCTCTTTTTTCGAATTCAGTGTACAGCGATTTCAACTATTTCACTTTTTCGTATTCAGCGTACAGCGATTTCAACTATTTCACTTTTTCGTATTCAGCGTACAGCGATTTCAATGATTTCTCTTCTTTCGTATTCAGCCTACTGCGATTTCATCTATTTCACTTTTTCGTATTCAGCGTACAGCGATATCAACAATTTCTCTTCTTTCGTATTCAGCCCACAGGGATTTCAACGATTTCATTTTTTTCGTATTCAGCGTACAGCGATTTCTACGATTTCTCTTCTTTCGTATTCAGCCTACAGCGATTTCAACGATTTCTCTTCTTTCGTATTCAGCGTACAGGGATTTCAACGATTTCACTTTTTCGTATTCAGCGTACAGCGATTTCAAATATTTCACTTTTTCGTATTCAGCGTACAGCGATTTCAACGACTTCTCTTCTTTCGTATTCAGCCTGCAGGGATTTCAGCGATTTCACTTTTTCGTTTTGAGCGTACAGCGATTTCAACGATTTCTCTTCTTTCGTATTCAGCCTACAGCGATTTCAACGATTTCACATTTTCGTATTCAGCTTACAGCGATTTCAACGTTTTCTCTTGTTTCGTATTCAGCCTACAGCGATTTCAACGATTTCTCTTCTTTCGTATTCAGCCTACAGCGATTTTAGCGATTTCACTTTTTTCGTATTCCAAGTACAGCGATTTCAACGATTTCTCTTCTTTCGTATTCAGCCTACAGCGATTTCAACTATTTCACTTTTTCGTATTCTGCGTACAGCGATTTCAAATATTTCTCTTCTTTCGTATTCAGCCTACAGCGATTTCAAAGATTTCACTTTTCTCGTATTCCAAGTACAGCGATTTCAACGATTTCTCTTCTTTCGTATTCAGCGTACAGCGATTTCAACGATTTCACTTTTTCGTATTCAGCGAACAGCGATTTCAATGATTTCTCTTCTTTCGTATTCAGCCTACAGCGATTTCACTTTTACGTATTCAGCGTAAAGCGATTTCAACGATTTCTCTTCTTTCCAATTCAGCGTACAGCGATTTCATAGATTTCTCTTCTTTCGTATTCAGCCTACAGCGATTTCAACGATTTCACTTTTTCGTATTCTGCGTACAGCGATATCAAAGATTTCTGTTCATTCGTATTCAGCCTACAGCGATTTGAACGATTTCACTTTTTTCGTATTCAGCGTACAGCGATTTCAACGATTTCTCTTCTTTCGTATTCAGCCTACAGCGATTTCAACGATTTCACTTTTTCGTATTATGCGTACACCGATTTCAACGATGTCTCTTCTTTCCTATTCAGCGTACAGAGATTTCATAGATTTATCTTCTTTTGTATTAAGCCTACAGCAATTTCAACGATTTCACTTTCTCGTATTCAGCCTACAGGGATTTCAACTATTTCACTTTTTCGGATTCAGCGTACAGCGATTTCAACGATTTCTCTTCTTTCGTATTCAGCCTACAGCTATTTCAACGATTTAAGTTTTTCGTATTCAGCGTACAGCGATATCAAATATTTCTCTTCTTTCGTATTCAGCCTACAGCGATTTCAACGATTTCACTTTTTTCGTATTCCAAGTATAGCGATTTTAACGATTTCTCTTCTTTCGTATTCAGCCTACAGAGATTTCAACGATTTCACTTTTTCGTATTCAGCGTACAGCGATTTCAATGATTTCTCTTCTTTCGTATTCAGCCTACAGCGATTTCAACGATTTCATTTTTTTCGTATTCAGCGTACAGCGATTTCAACGATTTCTCTTCTTTCCAATTCAGCGTACAGCGATTTCATAGATTTCTCTTTTTTCGTATTCAGCCTACAGCGATTTCAACGATTTCTCTTCTTTCGTATTCAGCCTACAGCGATTTCAACGATTTCACTTTTTCGTATTCAGCGTACAGCGATTTCAACGCTTTCTCTTCTTTCGTATTCAGCCTACAGCGATTTCATCGATTTCACTTTTTTCGTATTCAGAATAGAGCGATTTTATCGATTTCTCTTCTTTCGTATTCAGCCTACAGCGACTTCAACGATTTCACTTTTTCCTATTCAGCGTACAGAGTTTCATAGATTTCTCTTCTTTCGTATTCAGCCTACAGCGTTTTCAACGATTTCACTTTTTCGTATTCAGCCTACAGCGATTTCAACTATTTCACTTTTCCGTTTTCAGCGTAGAGCGATTTCAACGATTTCTCTTCTTTCGTATTCAGCCTACAGCGATTTCAACGATTTCTCTTTTTCGTATTCAGCGTACAGCGATTTCAACGATTTCTCTCCTTTCGTATTCAGCCTACAGCGATTTCTACGATTTCACTTTTTCGTATTCAGCGTACCACGATTTGAACGATTTCCCTTCTTTCGTATTCAGACTACAGCGATTTCAACGATTGCACTTTTTCTTATTCAGCCTACACCGATTTAAACGATTTCACTTTTTCGTATTCAGCCTACAGAGATTTCAACTATTTCACTTTTCCGTTTTCAGCGTACAGCGATTTCAACGATTTCTCTTCTTTCATATTCAGCCTACAGCGATTTCAACGATTTCTCTTTTTCGTATTCAGCGTACAGCGATTTCAACGATTTCTCTCCTTTCGTATTCAGCCTACAGCGATTTCTACGATTTCACTTTTTCGTATTCAGCGTACCACGATTTGAACGATTTCCCTTCTTTCGTAATCAGCCTACAGCGATTTCAAGGATTTCACTTTTTCGTATTCAGCCTACACCGATTTAAACGATTTCACTTTTTCGTATTCAGCATACAGCGATTTCAACGATTTCTCTTCTTTCGTATTCAGCCTACAGCGTATTCAACGATTTCACTTTTTCGTATTCGGCGTACAGCGATTTCAACAATTTTTCCTCTTTCGTATTCAGCCTGTTCGATTTCAAGGATTTCACTTTTTTCGTATTCAACGTACAGCGTTTTCAACGATTTCTCTTCTTTCCTATTCAGCGTTCAGCGATTTCATAGATTTCTCTTCTTTCTTTTTCAGCCTACAGCGATTTCAACAATTTCACTTTCATCGTATTCGGCGTACAGCGATTTCAAAGATTTCTCTTCTTTCGTATTCAGCCTACAGCGATTTCAACTATTTCACTTTTTCGTATTCAGCGTACAGCGATTTCAATGATTTCTCTTCTTTCGTATTCAGCCTACAGCGATTTCAACTATTTCACTTTTTCGTATTCTGCGTACAGCGATTTCAAAGATTTCTCTTCTTTCGTATTCAGCCTACAGCCGTTTCAACGATTTCACTCTTTATTATTCAGCGTACCACGATTTCAACGATTTCCCTTCTTTCGTATTCAGTCTACAGCGATCACTTATTCGTATTCAGCGTACAGCGATTTCAACGATTTCTCTTCTTTCGTATTCAGACAACAGCGATTTCAACGATTTAAATTTTTCATATTTAGCGTACAGCGATTTCAACGAATTCTCTTCTTTCGTATTCAGCCTACAGGGATTGTAACGATTTCACTTTTTCGTATTCTGCGTAAAGCGATTTCAACGGTTTCTCTTCTTTCGTATTCAGCCTACAGCGATTTCAACGATTACATTATTTCGTATTCAGCGTACAGCGATTTCAACAATTTTTCTTCTTTCGTATTCAGTCTGCAGCGATTTCAACGATTTCTCTTTTTTCGAATTCAGTGTAGAGCGATTTCAACTATTTCACTTTTTCGTATTCAGCGTACAGCGATTTCAACTATTTCACTTTTTCGTATTCAGCGTACAGCGATTTCAACGATTTCTCTTCTTTCATATTCAGCCTACTGCGATTTCATCCATTTCACTTTTTCGTATTCAGCGTACAGCGATATCAACAATTTCTCTTCTTTCGTATTCAGCCCACAGGGATTTCAACGATTTCATTTTTTTCGTATTCAGCGTACAGCGATTTCCACGATTTCTCTTCTTTCGTATTCAGCCTACAGCGATTTCAACGATTTCTCTTCTTTCGTATTCAGCGTACAGGGAATTCAACGATTTCACTTTTTCGTATTCAGCGTACAGCGATTTCAAATATTTCACTTTTTCGTATTCAGCGTACACCGATTTCAACGATTTCTCTTCTTTCGTATTCAGCTTACAGCAATTATAACGGTTTCTCTTCTTTCGTATTCAAACTACAACGATTTCAACTATTTCACTTTTTCGTATTCAGCGTACAGCGATATCAACGATTTCTCATTTTCCTATTCAGCCCGCAGCGATTTCAACGATTTCACTTTTTCGTATCCTGCGTACAGCGATTTCAACGCTTTCTCGTCTTTCGTATTCAGCCTACAGCGATTTCAACTATTTCACTTTTTCGTATTCAGCGTACAGCGATTTCAATGATATCTCTTCTTTCGTATTCAGCCTACAGCGATTTCAACGATTTCACTTTTTCGTATTCAGCGTACAGCGATTTCTATTATTTCTCTTCTTTCGTATTCAGCCTACAGCGATTTCAACGATTTCACTTTTTTCGTATTCCAAGTACATCGATTTCAAAGATTTCTCTTCTTTCGTATTCAGCCTACAGCGATTTCAACGATTTTACTTTTTCGTATTCTACGTACAGCGGTTTCAACGATTTCACTTCTATCGTATTCAGCCTATAACGTATTCTCCTATTTCACTTATTCTTATTCAGCGTACAGCGATTTCAACGATTTCTCTTCTTTCGTATTCAGCCTACAGCGATTTCAAGGATTTCACTTTTTCGTATTCAACGTACAGCGTTTTCATCGATTTCTCTTCTTTCCTATGCAGCGTACAGCGATTTCATAGATTTCTCCTCTTTCGTATTCAGCCTACAGCGATTTCAACTATTTCACTTTTTCGTATTCAGCGTACAGCGATTTCAACGATTTCTCTTCTTTCGTATTCAGCCTACAGCGATTTCAGCTATTTCATTTTTCGTATTCAGTGGACAGCGATTTCAAAGATTTCTCTTCATTCGTATTCAGCCTACTGCGATTTCAACGATTTCACTTTTTCGTATTCAGCGTACAGCGAATTCAACGATTTCTCTTCTTTCGTATTCAGACTACAGCGATTTCAACGTTTTCACTTTTTCGTATTCAGCGTACAGCGATTTCAACGATTTCTCTTCTTTCGTATTCGGCCTACAGAAATTTCACGTTTTAGTATTCAGCGTACAGCGATTTCAACGATTTCTCTTATTTCGTATTCAGCCTACAGCGATTTCAACTATTTCACTTTTTCGTAATAAGCGTACAGCGATATCAACGATTTCTCCTTTTGGTATTCAGCCTACAGCGATTTCAACGATTTCCTTTCTTTCGTATTCTGCCTACAGCGATTTCAACGATTTCACTTTTTCGTATTCACCCTACAGCAATTTCAACGATTTCACGTTTTCGTAATCAGCGTACAGCGATTTCAACGATTTCTCTTCTTTCGTATTCAGCCTACAGCGATTTCAACGATTTCACTTTTTTGTATTCAGCGTACAGCGATTTCAACGATTTCTCTTCTTTCGTATTCATTCTACAGCGATTTCAAAGATTTCACTTTTTCGTATTCTGCGTACAGCGATTTCATCGATTTCTCTTCTTCCCAATTCAGCGTACAGCGATTTCATAGATTTCTCTTCTTTTGTATTCAGCCTACAGCGATTTCAACGATTTCGCTTTCGAGTATTCAGCCTACAGCGATTTCAACTATTTCACTTTTTCGTATTCAGCGGACAGCGATTTCAACGATTTATCTTCTTTCGTATTCAGCCTACAGCGATTTCAACGATTTCACTTTTTCGTATTCAGCTACAGCGATTTCAACGATTTCTCTTCTTTCGTATTCAGCCTACAGCGATTTTAACGATTTCACTTTTTCGTATTCTGCGTACACCGATTTCAACGTTTTCTCTTCTTTCCTATTTAGCGTACAGAGATTTCATAGATTTCTCTTCTTTCGTATTCTGACTACAGCGATTTCAACGGTTTTCACTTTCTCGTATTCAGCGTACAGCGATTTCAACTATTTCACTTTTTCGAATTCGGCGTACAGCGATTTCAACGATTTCTCTTCTTTAGTATTCAGCCTACAGCGATTCCAACGATTTCACTTTTTCGTATTCAACGTACAGCGATTTCAACGATTTCTCATCTTTCGTATTCAGCCTACAGCGATTTCAACGATTTCACTTTTTCGTGTCCAGCGTACAGCGATTTCAACGATTTCTCTTCTTTCCTATTCAGCGTACAGCGATTTCATAGATTTCTCTTCTTTCGTATTCAGCCTACAGCAATTTCAACGATTTCACTTTTTCGTATTCAGCGTACAGCGATTTCAACGATTTCTCTTCTTTCGTATTCAGCCTACAGCGATTACATCGATTTCACTTTTTCGTATTCAGCGTACAGCGATTTCAACGATTTCTCTTCTTTCCTATTCTGCGTACAGCGATTTCATATAATTCTCTTCTTTCGTACTCTGCCTACAGCGATTTCAACGATTTCACTTTCGCATATTCAGCCTACAGCGATTACAACTATTTAACTTTTTCGTATTCAGCGTATAGCGATTTCAACGATTTCACTTTTTCGTATTCAGCGTACAGCGATTTCAAAGATTTCTGTTCTTTCGTATTCAGCCTATAGCGATTTGAACGATTTCACTTTTTTCGTATTGAGCGTACAGCGATTTCAAAGATTTCTCTTCTTTCGTAATCAGCCTACAGCGATTTCAACGATTTCACTTTTTCGTATTACGCGTACACCGATTTCAACGATTTCTCTTCTTTCCTATTCAGCGTACAGAGATTTCATAGATTTCTCTTCTTTCGTATTCAGCCTACAGCGATTTCAGCGATTTCACTTTCTCGTATTCAGCCCACAGGGATTTCAGCTATTTCACTTTTTCGAATTCAGCGTACAGCGATTTCAACGATTTTTCTTCTTTCGTATTCAGCCTGGAGCGATTTCAACGATTTCAGTTTTTCGTATTCAGCGTACAGCGATTTCAAATATTTCTCTTCTTTCGTATTCAGCCTACAGCGATGTCAACGATTTCACTTTTTTCGTATTCCAAGTACAGCGATTTCAACGATTTCTCTTCTCTCGTATTCAGCCTACAGATATTTCAACGATTTCACTTTTTCGTATTCAGCGTACAGCGATATCAATGATATCTCTTCTTTCGTATTCAGCCTACAGCGATTTCAACGATTTCACTTTTTCGTATTCAGCGTACAGCGATTTCAACGATTTCTCTTCTTTCCAATTCAGCGTACAGCGATTTCATAGATTTGTCCTTTTTCGGATTCAGCCTACAGAGATTTCAACGATTTCACTTTTTCGTATTCAGCGTACAGCGATTTCAACGATTTCTCTTTTTTCGTATTCAGCCTTCAGCGATTTCAACGATTTAACTTTTTCGTATTCATCCTACAGCGATTTCAACTATTTCACTTTTTCGCTTTCAGCGTACGGCGATATCAGCAATTTCTCCTTTTCGTATTCAGCATACAACGATTTCAACGATTACACTTTTTCGTATTCAGCGTACAGCGATTTCAACGCTTTCTCTTCTTTCGTATTCAGCCTACAGCGATTTCAACGATTTCACTTTTTTCGTATTCAGAATAGAGCGATTTTATCGATTTCTCTTCTTTCGTATTCAGCCTACAGCGATTTCAACGATTTCACTTTTTCCTATTCAGCGTACAGAGTTTCATAAATTTCTCTTCTTTCGTAATCAGCCTACAGCGATTTCAACGATTTCACATTTTCGTATTCAGCCTACAGCGATTTCAACTATTTCAATTTTCCGTTTTCAGCGTACAGCGATTTCAACGATTTCTCTTCTTTCGTATTCAGCCTACAGCGATTTCAACGATTTCTCTTTTTCGTATTCAGCGTACAGCGATTTCAACGATTTCTCTCCTTTCGTATTCAGCCTACAGCGATTTCTACGATTTCACTTTTTCGTATTCAGCGTACCACGATTTGAACGATTTCCCTTCTTTCGTATTCAGTCTACAGCGAATTCAACGATTTCACTTTTTCGTATTCAGCCTACACCGATTTCAACGATTTCACTTTTTCGTATTCAGCGTACAGCGATTTCAACGATTTCTCTTCTTTCGTATTCAGCCTACAGCGTATTCAACGATTTCACTTTTTCGTATTCGGCGTACAGCGATTTCAACAATTTCTCCTCTTTCGTATTCAGCCTGCAGCGATTTCAAGGATTTCACTTTTTTCGTATTCAACGTACAGCGTTTTCTACGATTTCTCTTTCTTCCTATTCAGCGTTCAGCGATTTCATAGATTTCTCTTCTTTCTTATTCAGCCTACAGCGATTTCAACAATTTCACTTTCATCGTATTCGGCGTACAGCGATTTCAACGATTTCTCTTCTTTCGTATTCAGCCTACAGCGATTTCAACGATTTAAATTTTTCATATTCAGCGTACAGCGATTTCAACGAATTCTCTTCTTTCGTATTCAGCCTACAGGGATTTCAACGATTTCACTTTTTCGTATTCTGCGTACAGCGATTTCAACAATTTCTCTTCTTTCTTATTCAGCCTACAGCGATTTCAACGATTTCATTATTTCGTATTCAGCGTACAGCGATTTCAACAATTTTTCTTCTTTCGTATTCAGTCTGCAGCGATTTCAACGATTTCTCTTTTTTCGAATTCAGCGTACAGCGATTTCAACTATTTCACTTTTTCGTATTCAGCGTACAGCGATGTCAACGATTTCTCTTCTTTCGTATTCAGCCTACTGCGATTTCATCTATTTCACTTTTTCGTATTCAGCGTACAGCGATATCAACAATTTCTCTTCTTTCGTATTCAGCCCACAGGGATTTCAACGATTTCATTTTTTTCGTATTTTGCGTACAGCGATTTCTACGATTTCTCTTCTTTCGTATTCAGCCTACAGCGATTTCAACGATTTCTCTTCTTTCGTATTCAGCATACAGGGATTTCAACGATTTCACTTTTTCGTATTCAGCGTACTGCGATTTCAAATATTTCACTTTTTCGTATACAGCGTACAGCGATTTCAACGATTTCTCTTCTTTCGTATTCAGCTTACAGCGATTTCAATGATTTCTCTTCTTTCGTATTCAAACTACAACGATTTCAACTATTTCACTTTTTCGTATTCAGCGTACAGCGATATCAACGATTTCTCATTTTCCTATTCAGCCCACAGCGATTTCAACGATTTCACTTTTTCGTATCCTGCGTACAGCGATTTCAACGCTTTCTCCTCTTTCGTATTCAGCCTACCGCGATTTCTAAGACTTCACTTTTTTCGTATTCAGCGTACAGCGATTTCAACGATTTCTCTTCTTTCGTATTCAGCCTACAGAAATTTCAACGATTTCACTTTTTCGTTATCAGCGTACAGCGATTTCAACGATTTCTCTTCTTTCGTATTCAGCCTACAGCGATTTCAACGATTTCACTTTTTCGTATTCCGCGTACAGCGATTTCAACGATTTCTCTTCTTTCGTACTCAGCCTACAGCGATTTCAACGATTTCACTTTCGCGTATTCTGCCTACAGCGATTTCAACTATTTAACTTTTTCGTATTCAGCGTACAGCGATTTCAACGATTTCTCTTCTTTCGTATTCAGCCTACAGCGATTTCAACGATTTCACTTTATCGTATTCAGCGTACAGCGATTTCAAAGTTTTCTGTTCTTTCGTATTCAGCATACAGCGATTTCAACGATTTCACTTTTTTCGTATTCAGCGTACAGCGATTTCAACGATTTCTCTTCTTTCGTATTCAGCCTACAGCGATTTCAACGATTTCACTTTTTCGTATTCTGCGTACACCGATTTCAACGATTTCTCTTCTTTCGTATTCAGCCTACAGCGATTTCAACGATTTCACTTTTTCGTATTCAGTCTACAGGGATTTCAACTATTTCATTTTTTCGAATTCGGCGTACAGCGATTTCAACGATTTCTCTTCTTTCGTATTCAGCCTACAGGGATTTCAACGATTTCACTTTTTCGTACTCAGCGTACAGCGATTTCCAATATTTCTCTTCTTTCGTTTCAGCCTACAGCGATTTCAACGATTTCACTTTTTTCGTATTCCAAGTATATCGATTTCTACGATTTCTCTTCTTTCGTAGTCAGCCTACAGCGATTTCAACGATTTCACTTTTTCGTATTCTACGTACAGCGATTTCAACGATTTCTCTTCTATCGTATTCAGCCTACAACGTATTCTCCTATTTCACTTATTCGTTTTCAGCGTACAGCGATTTCAACGATTTCTCTTCTTTCGTATTCAGCCTACAGCGATTTCAAGGATTTCACTTTTTCGTATTCAACGTACAGCGTTTTCATCGATTTCTCTTCTTTCCTATGCAGCGTACAGCGATTTCATAGATTTCTCCTCTTTCGTATTCAGCCTACAGCGATTTCAACTATTTCACTTCTTCGTATTCAGCGTACAGCGATTTCAACAATTTCTCTTCTTTCGTATTCAGCCTACAGCGATTTCAACTATTTCACTTTTTCGTATTCAGCGGACAGCGATTTCAAAGATTTCTCTTCTTTCGTATTCAGCCTACTGCGATTTCAACGTTTTCACATTTTCTTATTCAGCGTACAGCGATTTCAACGATTTCTCTTCTTTCGTATTCGGCCTAGAGAAATTTCACGTTTTAGTATTCAGCGTACAGCGATTTCAACGATTTCTCTTCTATCGTATTCAGCCTACAGCGATTTCAACTATTTCACTTTTTCGTATTCAGCGGACAGCGATTTCAAAGATTTCTCTTCTTTCGTATTCAGCCTACTGCGATTTCAACGATTTCACTTTTTCGTATTCATCGTACAGCGAATTCAACGATTTCTCTTCTTTCGTATTCAGTCTACAGCGATTTCAACGTTTTCACATTTTCTTATTCAGCGTACAGCGATTTCAACGATTTCTCTTCTTTCGTATTCGGCCTAGAGAAATTTCACGTTTTAGTATTCAGCGTACAGCGATTTCAACGATTTCTCTTATTTCGTATTCAGCCTACAGCGATTTCAACTATTTCACTTTTTCGTAATCAGCGTACAGCGATATCATCAATTTCTCCTTTTCGTATTCAGCCTACAGCGATATCAACGATTTCCCTTCTTTCGTATTCAGCCTAGAGCGATTTCAACGATTTCACTTTTTTTTATTCACCCTACAGCAGTTTCAACGATTTCACGTTTTCGTAATCAGCGTACAGCGATTTCAACGATTTCTCTTCTTTCGTATTCAGCCTACAGCGATTTCAACGATTTCACTTTTTCGTATTCAGCGTAGAGCGATTTCAACGATTTCTCTTCTTTAGTATTCAGCCTACAGCGATTTCAACGATTTCACTTATTCGTATTCTGCGTACAGCGATTTCATCGATTTCTCTTCTTCCCAATTCAGCGTACAGCGAATTCATAGATTTCTCTTCTTTTGTATTCAGCCTACAGCGATTTCAACGATTTCGCTTTCGAGTATTCAGCCTACAGCCATTTCAACTATTTCACTTTTTCGTATTCTGCGGACAGCGATTTCAACGATTTATCTTCTTTCGTATTCAGCCTACAGCGATTTCAACGATTTCACTTTTTCGTATTCAGCGTACAGCGATTTCAACGATTTCTCTTCTTTCGTATTCAGCCTACAGCGATTTCTACGATTTCACTTTTTCGTATTCTGCGTACACCGATTTCAACGTTTTCTCTTCTTTCCTATTTAGCGTACAGAGATTTCATAGATTTCTCTTCTTTCGTATTCAGACTACAGCGATTTCAACGGTTTAGACTTTCTCGTATTCAGCGTACAGCGATATCAACTATTTCACTTTTTCGAATTCAGCGGACAGCGATTTCAACGATTTCTCTTCTTTCGTATTCAGCCTACAGCGATTTCAAAGATTTCACTTTTTCGTATTCAGCGTACAGCGATTTCAACGATTTCTCTTCTTTCGTATTCAGCCTACAGCGATTTCAACGATTTCACATTTTCGTGTCCAGCGTACAGCGATTTAAACGATTTCTCTTCTTTCCAATTCAGCGTTCAGCGATTTCATAGATTTCTCTTCTTTCGTATTCAGCCTACAGCAATTTCAACGATTTCACTTTTTCGTATTCGGCGTACAGCGATTTCAACAATTTCACCTCTTTCGTATTCAGCCTGCAGCGATTTCAAGGATTTCACTTTTTTCGTATTCAACGTACAGCGTTTTCAACGGTTTCTCTTCTTTCCTATTCAGCGTTCAGCGATTTCATAGATTTCTCTTCTTTCTTATTCAGCCTACAGCGATTTCAAGAATTTCACTTTCATCGTATTCGGCGTACAGCGATTTCAAAGATTTCTCTTCTTTCGTATTCAGCCTACAGAGATTTCAACTATTTCACTTTTTCGTATTCTGCGTACAGCGATTTCAACGGTTTCTCTTCTTTCGTATTCAGCCTACAGCGATTTCAACGATTTCATTGTTTCGTATTCAGCGTACAGCGATTTCAACAATTTTTCTTCTTTCGTATTCAGTCTGCAGCGATTTCAACGATTTCTCTTTTTTCGAATTCAGCGTACAGCGATTTCAACTATTTCACTCATTCGTATTCAGCGTACAGCGATTTCAACTATTTCACTTTTTCTTATTCAGCGTAGAGCGATTTCAACGATTTCTCTTCTTTCGTATTGAGCCTACTGCGATTTCATCTATTTCAGTTTTTCGTATTCAGCGTACAGCGATATCAACGATCTCTCTTCTTTCGTATTCAGCCCACAGGGATTTCAACGATTTCATTTTTTTCGTATTCAGTGTACAGCGATTTCAACGATTTTTCTTCTTTCGTATTCAGCCTATAGCGATTTCAACGATTTCTCTTCTTTCGTATTCAGCGTACAGGGATTTCAACGATTTCACTTTTTCGTATTCAGCGTACAGCGATTTCAACTATTTCACTTTTTCGTATTCAGCGTACAGCGATTTCAACGATTTCTCTTCTTTCGTATTCAGCTTACAGCGATTTCAACGATTTCTTGTTTTAGTATTCTGCGTACAGCGATTTCAACGATTTCTCTTCTTTCGTATTCAACCTACAACGATTTCAACTATTTCACTTTTTCGTATTCAGCGTACAGCGATATCAACGATTTCTCATTTTCCTATTCAGCCCACAGCGATTTCAACGATTTCACTTTTTCGTATCCTGCGTACAGCGATTTCAACGCTTTCTCGTCTTTCGTATTCAGCCTACCGCGATTTCAAAGATTTCACTTTTTTCGTATTCTGCGTACAGCGATTTCAACGATTTCTCTTCTTTCGTATTCAGCCTACAGCAATTTCAACGATTTCACATTTTCGTAATCAGCGTACAGCGATTTCAACGATTTCTCTTCTTTCATACTCAGCCTACAGCGATTTAAACGATTTCACTTTCGCGTATTCAGCCTACAGCGATTTCAAAGATTTCACTTTTTCGTATTCAGCGTACAGCGAATTCAACGATTTCTCTTCTTTCGTATTCAGTCTACAGCGATTTCAACGTTTTCACTTTTTCTTATTCAGCGTACAGCGATTTCAACGATTTCTCTTCTTTCGTATTCGGCCTACAGAAATTTCACGTTTTAGTATTCAGCGTACAGCGATTTAAACGATTTCTCTTCTTTCGTATTCAGCCTACAGCAATTTCAACGATTTCACTTTTTCGTAATCAGCGTACAGCGATTTCAACGATTTCTCTTCTTTCGTACGCAGCCTACAGCGATTTCAACGATTTCACTTTCGCGTATTCAGCCTACCGCGAATTCAAAGATTTCACTTTTTCTTATTCAGCGTACAGCGAATTCAACGATTTCTCTTCTTTCGTATTCAGTCTACAGCGATTTCAACGTTTTCACTATTTCTTATTCAGCGTACAGCGATTTCAACGATTTCTCTTCTTTCGTATTCGGCCTACAGAAATTTCACGTTTTAGTATTCAGCGTACAGCGATTTCAACGATTTCTCTTATTTCGTATTCAGCCTACAGCGATTTCAACTATTTCACTTTTTCGTAATCAGCGTACAGCGATATCATCGATTTCTCCTTTTCGTATTCAGCCTACAGCGATTTCAACGATTTCCCTTCTTTCGTATTCAGCCTACAGCGATTTCAACGATTTCACTTTTTCGTATTCACCCTACAGCAATTTCAAGGATTTCACGTTTTTGTAATCTGCGTACAGCGATTTCAACGATTTCTCTTCTTTCGTACTCAGCCTACAGCGATTTAAACGATTTCACTTTCGCGTATTCAGCCTACAGCGATTTCAAAGATTTCACTTTTTCGTATTCAGCGTACAGCGAATTCAACGATTTCTCTTCTTTCGTATTCAGCCTACAGCGATTTCAACGATTTCACTTTTTCGTATTCAGCGTACAGCGATTTCAACGATTTCTCTTCTTTCGTATTCAGCCTACAGCGATTTCAACGATTTCACTTTTTCGTATTCTGCGTACAGCGATTTCATCGATTTCTCTTCTTCCCAATTCAGCGTACAGCGATTTCATAGATTTCTCTTCTTTTGTATTCAGCCTACAGCGATTTCAACGATTTCGCTTTCGAGTATTCAGCCTACAGCGATTTCAACTATTTCACTTTTTCGTATTCAGCGGACAGCGATTTCAACGATTTATCTTCTTTCGTATTTAGCCTACAAGGATTTCAACGATTTCACTTTTTCGTATTCAGCGTACAGCGATTTCAACGATTTCTCTTCTTTCGTATTCAGCCTACAGTGATTTAAACGATTTCACTTTTTCGTATTCTGCGTACACCGATTTCAACGTTTTCTCTTCTTTCCTATTCAGCGTACAGCGATTTCATAGATTTCTCTTCTTTCGTATTCAGCCTACAGCAATTTCAACGATTTCACTTTTTCGTATTCGGCGTACAGCGATTTCAACAATTTCTCCTCTTTCGTATTCAGCCTGCAGCGATTTCAAGGATTTCACTTTTTTCGTATTCAACGTACAGCGTTTTCAACGATTTCTCTTCTTTCCTATTCAGCGTTCAGCTATTTCATAAATTTCTCTTCTTTCTTATTCAGCCTACAGCGATTTCAACAATTTCACTTTCATCGTATTCGGCGTACAGCGATTTCAACGATTTCTCTTCTTTCGTATTGAGCCTACAGAGATTTCAACTATTTCACTTTTTCGTATTCAGCGTACAGCGATTTCAATGATTTCTCTTCTTTCGTATTCAGCCTACAGCGATTTCAACTATTTCACTTTTTCGTATTCTGCGTACAGCGATTTGAAAGATTTCTCTTCTTTCGTATTCAGCGTACAGCGATTTGAACGATTTCACTTTTTCGTATTCAGCGTACCACGATTTCAACGATTTCCCTACTTTCGAATTCAGTCTACAGCGATCACTTTTTCGTATTGAGCGTACAGCGATTTCAACGATTTCTCTTCTTTCGTATTCAGCCTACAACGATTACAACGATTTAAATTTTTCGTATTAAGCGTACAGCGATTTCAACGAATTCTCTTCTTTCGTATTCAGCCTACAGGGATTTAAACGATTTCACTTTTTCGTATTCTGCGTACAGCGATTTCAACGGTTTCTCTTCTTTCGTATTCAGCCTACAGCGATTTCAACGATTTCATTATTTCGTATTCAGCGTACAGCGATTTCAACAATTTTTCTTCTTTCGTATTCAGTCTGCAGCGATTTCAACGATTTCTCTTTTTTCGAATTCAGCGTACAGCGATTTCAACTATTTCACTTTTTCGTATTCAGCGTACAGCGATTTCAACTATTTCACTTTTTCTTATTCAGCGTAGAGCGATTTCAACGATTTATCTTCTTTCGTATTCAGCCTACTGCGATTTCATCTATTTCACTTTTTCGTATTCAGCGTACAGCGATATCAACGATTTCTCTTCTTTCGTATTCAGCCCACAGGGATTTCAACGATTTCATTTTTTTCTTATTCAGTGTACAGCGATTTCAACGATTTCTCTTCTTTCGTATTCAGCCTATAGCGATTTCAACGATTTCTCTTCTTTCGTATTCAAAGTACAGGGATTTCAACGATTTCACTTTTTCGTATTCAGCGTACAGCGATTTCAACCATTTCACTTTTTCGTATTCAGCGTACAGCGATTTCAACGATTTCCCTTCTTTCGTATTCAGCTTACAGCGATTTCAACGATTTCAAATTTTTAGTATTCAGCGTACAGCGATTTCAACGATTTCTCTTCTTTCGTATTCAACCTACAACGATTTCAACTATTTCACTTTTTCGTATTCAGCGTACAGCGACATCAACGATTTCTCATTTTCCTATTCAGCCCACAGCGATTTCAACGATTTCACTTTTTCGTATCCTGCGTACAGCGATTTCAACGATTTCTCTTCTTTCGTATTCACACTACAGCAATTTCAACGATTTCACTTTTTCGTAATCAGCGTACAGCGATTTCAACGATTTCTCTTCTTTCGTACTCAGCCTACAGCGATTTCAACGATTTCACTTTCGCGTATTCAGCCTACAGCGATTTCAACTATTTAGCTTTTTCGTATTCAGCGTACAGCGATTTCAACGATTTCTCTTCTTTCGTATTCAGCCTACAGCGATTTCAACGATTTCACTTTTTCGTAATCAGCGTACAGCGATTTCAACGATTTCTCTTCTTTCGTACTCAGCCTACAGCGATTTCAACGATTTCACTTTCGCGTATTCAGCCTACAGCGATTTCAACTATTTAACTTTTTCGTATTCAGCGTACAGCGATTTCAACGATTTCTCTTCTTTCGTATTCAGCTTACAGCGATTTCAACGATTTCACTTTTTCGTATTCAGCGTACAGCGATTTCAAATATTTCTGTTCTTTCGTATTCAGCATACAGCGATTTCAACGATTTCACTTTTTTCGTATTCAGCGTACAGCGATTTCAACGATTTCTCTTCTTTCGTATTCAGCCTACAGCGATTTCAATGATTTCACTTTTTCGTATTCTGCGTACACCGATTTCAACGATTTCTCTTCTTTCCTATTCAGCGTACAGAGATTTCATAGATATCTCTTCTTTCGTATTCAGCCTACAGCGATTTCAACGATTTCACTTTTTCGTATTCCGTCTACAGGGATTTCAGCTATTTCACTTTTTCGAATTCTGCGTACAGCGATTTCAACGATTTCTCTTCTTTCGTATTCAGCCTACAGCGAATTCAACGATTTCACTTTTTCGTATTCAGCGTACAGCGATTTCTAATATTTCCCTTCTTTCGTATTCATCCTACAGCGATTTCAACGATTTCACATTTTTTGTATTCCAAGTACATCGATTTCAAAGATTTCTCTTCTTTCGTATTCAGCCTACAGCGATTTCAACGATTTCACTTTTTCGTATTCTACGTACAGCGATTTCAACGATTTCTCTTCTATCGTATTCAGCCTGCAACGTATCCTGCTATTTCACTTATTCGTATTCAGCGTACAGCGATTTCAACGATTTCTCTTCTTTCGTAATCAGCCTACAGCGATTTCAAGGATTTTACTTTTTCGTATTCAACGTACAGCGTTTTCATCGATTTTTTCTTCTTTCCTATGCAGCGTACAGCGATTTCATAGATTTCTCCTCTTTCGTATTCAGCCTACAGCGATTTCAACTATTTCACTTCTTCGTATTCAGCGTACAGCGATTTCAACGATTTCTCTTCTTTCGTATTCAGCCTACAGCGATTTCAACTATTTCACTTTTTCGTATTCAGCGGACAGCGATTTCAAAGATTTCTCTTCTTTCGTATTCAGGCCACAGGGATTTCAACGATTTCATTTTTTTCGTATTCAGTTTACAGCGATTTCAACGATTTCTCTTCTTTCTTATTCAGCCTATAGCGATTTCAACGATTTCTCTTCTTTCGTATTCAGCGTACAGGGATTTCAACGATTTCACTTTTTCGTATTCAGCGTACAGCGATTTCAACTATTTCACTTTTTCGTATTCAGCGTACAGCGATTTCAACGATTTCTCTTCTTTCGTATTCAGCTTACAGCGATTTCAACGATTTCACGTTTTAGTATTCAGCGTACAGCGATTTCAACGATTTCTCTTCTTTCGTATTCAACCTACAACGATTTCAACTATTTCACTTTTTCGTATTCAGCGTACAGCGATATCAACGATTTCTCATTTTCCTATTCAGCCCACAGCGATTTCAACGATTTCACTTTTTCGTATCCTGCGTACAGCGATTTCAACGCTTTCTCGTCTTTCGTATTCAGCCTACCGCGATTTCAAAGATTTCACTTTTTTCGTATTCAGCGTACAGCGATTTCAAAGATTTCTCTTCTTTCGTATTCACCCTACAGCAATTTCAACGATTTTACTTTTTCGTAATCAGCGTACAGCGATTTCAACGATTTCTCTTCTTTCGTACTCAGCCTACAGCGATTTCAACGATTTCACTTTCGCGTATTCAGCCTACAGCGATTTCAACTATTTAACTTTTTCGTATTCAGCGTACAGCGATTTCAACGATTTCTCTTCTTTCGTATTCAGCCTACAGCGATTTCAACGATTTCACTTTTTCGTAATCAGCGTACAGCGATTTCAACGATTTCTCTTCTTTCGTACTCAGCCTACAGCGATTTCAACGATTTCACTTTCGCGTATTCAGCCTACAGCGATTTCAACTATTTAACTTTTTCGTATTCAGCGTACAGCGATTTCAACAATTTCTCTTCTTTCGTATTCAGCTTACAGCGATTTCAACGATTTCACTTTTTCGTATTCAGCGTACAGCGATTTCAAATATTTGTTCTTTCGTATTCAGCATAGAGCGATTTCAACGATTTCACTTTTTTCGTATTCAGCGTACAGCGATTTCAACGATTTCTCTTCTTTCGTATTCAGCCTACAGCGATTTCAACGATTTCACTTTTTCGTATTCTGCGTACACCGATTTCAACGATTTCTCTTCTTTCCTATTCAGCGTACAGAGATTTCATAGATATCTCTTCTTTCGTATTCAGCCTACAGCGATTTCAACGATTTCACTTTTTCGTATTCCGTCTACAGGGATTTCAGCTATTTCACTTTTTCGAATTCTGCGTACAGCGATTTCAACGATTTCTCTTCTTTCGTATTCAGCCTACAGCGAATTCAACGATTTCACTTTTTCGTATTCAGCGTACAGCGATATCTAATATTTCCCTTCTTTCGTATTCATCCTACAGCGATTTCAACGATTTCACTTTTTTTGTATTCCAAGTACATCGATTTCAAAGATTTCTCTTCTTTCGTATTCAGCCTACAGCGATTTCAACGATTTCACTTTTTCGTATTCTACGTACAGCGATTTCAACGATTTCTCTTCTATCGTATTCAGCCTGCAACGTATCCTGCTATTTCACTTATTCGTATTCAGCGTACAGCGATTTCAACGATTTCTCTTCTTTCGTATTCAGCCTACAGCGATTTCAAGGATTTTACTTTTTCGTATTCAACGTACAGCGTTTTCATCGATTTTTTCTTCTTTCCTATGCAGCGTACAGCGATTTCATAGATTTCTCCTCTTTCGTATTCAGCCTACAGCGATTTAAACTATTTCACTTCTTCGTATTCAGCGTACAGCGATTTCAACGATTTCTCTTCTTTCGTATTCAGCCTACAGCGATTTCAACTATTTCACTTTTTCGTATTCAGCGGACAGCGATTTCAAAGATTTATCTTCTTTCGTATTCAGCCTACTGCGATTTCAACGATTTCACTTTTTCGTATTCAGCGTACAGCGAATTCAACGATTTCTCTTCTTTCGTATTCAGTCTACAGCGATTTCAACGTTTTCACTTTTTCGTATTCAGCGTACAGCGATTTCAACGATTACTCTTATTTGTATTCAGCCTACAGCGATTTCAACGATTTAACTTTTTCGTATTCAGCGTACAGCGTTTTCAACGATTTCTCTTCTTTCATGTTCAGCGTACAGGGATTTCAACGATTTCACTTTTTCGTATTCAGCGTACAGGGATTTCAACGATTTCTCTTCTTTCCTATTCAGCCTACAGAAATTTCACGTTTTAGTATTCAGCGTACAGCGATTTCAACGAGTTCTCTTATTTCGTGATCAGCCTACAGCGATTTCAACTATTTCACTTTTTCGTAATCAGCGTACAGCGATATCAACGATTTCTCCTTTTCGTATTCAGCCTACAGCGATTTCAACGATTTCCCTTCTTTCGTATTCAGCCTACAGCGATTTCAACGATTTCACTTTTTCGTATTCACCCTACAGCAATTTCAACGATTTCTCGTTTTCGTAATCAGCCTACAGCGATTTCAACGATTTCACTTTTTCGTATTCAGCCTACAGACATTTCAACGATTTCTCTTCTTTCGTATTCAGCCTATAGCGATTTCAACGATTTCACTTTTTCGTATTCTGCGTACAGCGATTTCATCGATTTCTCTTCTTTCCAATTCAGCGTACAGCGATTTCATAGATTTCTCTTCTTTTGTATTCAGCCTACAGCGATTTCAACGATTTCGCTTTCGAGTATTCAGCCTACAGCGATTTCAACTATTTCACTTTTTCGTATTCAGCGGACAGCGATATCAACGATTTATCTTCTTTCGTATTCAGCCTACAGCGATTGCAACGATTTCACTTTTTCGTATTCAGCGTACAGCGATTTCAACGATTTCTCTTCTTTCGTATTCAGCCTACAGCGATTTCAACGATTTCACTTTTTCGTACTCTGCGTACACTGATTTCAACGTTTTCTCTTCTTTCCTATTTAGCGTACAGAGATTTCATAGATTTCTCTTCTTTCGTATTCAGACTACAGCGATTTCAACGGTTTTCACTTTCTCGTATTCAGCGTACAGCGATTTCAACGATTTCTCTTCTTTCGTATTCGGCCTACAGAAATTTCACGTTTTAGTATTCAGCGTACAGCGATTTCAACGATTTCTCTTATTTCGTATTCAGCCTACAGCGATTTCAACTATTTCACTTTTTCGTAATCAGCGTACAGCGATATCATCGATTTCTCCTTTTCGTATTCAGCCTACAGCGATTTCAACGATTTCCCTTCTTTCGTATTCAGCCTACAGCGATTTCAACGATTTCACTTTTTCGTATTCACCCTACAGCAATTTCAAGGATTTCACGTTTTTGTAATCTGCGTAAAGCGATTTCAACGATTTCTCTTCTTTCGTATTCAGCCTACAGCGATTTCAACGATTTCACTTTTTCGTATTCAGCGTACAGCGATTTCAACGATTTCTCTTCTTTCGTATTCAGCCTACAGCGATTTCAACGATTTCACTTTTTCGTATTCTGCGTACAGCGATTTCATCGAATTCTCTTCTTCCCAATTCAGCGTACAGCGATTTCATAGATTTCTCTTCCTTTGCATTCAGCCTACAGCGAATTCAACGATTTCGCTTTCGAGTATTCAGCCTACCCCGATTTCAACTATTTCACTTTTTCGTATTCAGCGGACAGCGATTTCAACGATTTATCTTCTTTCGTATTTAGCCTACAAGGATTTCAACGATTTCACTTTTTCGTATTCAGCGTACAGCGATTTCAACGATTTCTCTGCTTTCGTATTCAGCCTACAGTGATTTCAACGATTTCACTTTTTCGTATTCTGCGTACACCGATTTCAACGTTTTCTCTTCTTTCCTATTTAGCGTACAGAGATTTCATAGATTTCTCTTCTTTCGTATTCAGACTACAGCGATTTCAACGGTTTTCACTTTCTCGTATTCAGCGTACAGCGATTTCAACTATTTCACTTTTTCGAATTCAGCGTACAGCGATTTCAACGATTTCTCTTCTTTCGTATTCAGCCTACAGCGATTTCAACGATTTCACTTTTTCGTATTCAGCGTACAGCGATTTCAACGATTTCTCTTCTTTCGTATTCAGCCTACAGCGATTTCAACGATTTCACTTTTTCGTGTCCAGCGTACAGCGATTTCAACGATTTCACTTCTTTCCTATTCAGCGTACAGCGATTTCATAGATTTCTCTTCTTTCGTATTCAGCCTACAGCAATTTCAACGATTTCACTTTTTCGTATTCGGCGTACAGCGATTTCAACAATTTCTCCTCTTTCGTATTCAGCCTGCAGCGATTTCAAGGATTTCACTTTTTTCGTATTCAACGTACAGCGTTTTCAACGATTTCTCTTCTTTCCTATTCAGCGTTCAGAGATTTCATAAATTTCTCTTCTTTCTTATTCAGCCTACAGCGATTTCAACAATTTCACTTTCATCGTATTCGGCGTACAGCGATTTCAACGATTTCTCTTCTTTCGTATTCAGCCTACAGAGATTTCAACTATTTCACTTTTTCGTATTCAGCGTACAGCGATTTCAATGATTTCTCTTCTTTCGTATTCAGCCTACAGCGATTTCAACTATTTCACTTTTTCGTATTCTGCGTACAGCGATTTGAAAGATTTCTCTTCTTTCGTATTCAGCGTACAGCGAATTGAACGATTTCACTTTTTCGTATTCAGCGTACCACGATTTCAACGATTTCCCTTCTTCCGAATTCAGTCTACAGCGATCACTTTTTCGTATTGGGCGTACAGCGATTTCAACGATTTCTCTTCTTTCGTATTCAGCCTACAGCGATTACAACGATTTAAATTTTTCGTATTAAGCGTACAGCGATTTCAACGAATTCTCTTCTTTCGTATTCAGCCTACAGGGATTTCAACGATTTCACTTTTTCGTATTCTGCGTACAGCGATTTCAACGGTTTCTCTTCTTTCGTATTCAGCCTACAGCGATTTCAACGATTTTATTATTTCGTATTCAGCGTACAGCGATTTCAACAATTTTTCTTCTTTCGTATTCAGTCTGCAGCGATTTCAACGATTTCTCTTTTTTCGAATTCAGCGTACAGCGATTTCAACTATTTCACTTTTTCGTATTCAGCGTACAGCGATTTCAACTATTTCACATTTTCTTATTCAGCGTACAGCGATTTCAACGATTTCTGTTCTTTCGTATTCAGCCTACTGCGAATTCATCTATTTCACTTTTTCGTATTCAGCGTACAGCGATATCAACGATTTATCTTCTTTCGTATTCAGCCCACAGGGATTTCAACGATTTCATTTTTTTCGTATTCAGTGTACAGCGATTTCGACGATTTCTCTTCTTTCGTATTCAGCCTATAGCGATTTCAACGATTTCTCTTCTTTCGTATTCAAAGTAAAGGGATTTCAACGATTTCACTTTTCGTATTCAGCGTACAGCGATTTCAACCATTTCACTTTTTCGTATTCAGCGTACAGCGATTTCAACGATTTCCCTTCTTTCGTATTCAGCTTACAGCGATTTCAACGATTTCACGTTTTAGTATTCAGCGTACAGCGATTTCAACGATTTCTCTTCTTTCGTATTCAACCTACAACGATTTCAACTATTTCACTTTTTCGTATTCAGCGTACAGCGATATCAACGATTTCTCATTTTCCTATTCAGCCCACAGCGATTTCAACGATTTCACTTTTTCGTATCCTGCGTACAGCTTTTTCAACGCTTTCTCGTCTTTCGTATTCAGCCTACCGCGATTTCAAAGATTTCACTTTTTTCGTATTCTGCGTACAGCGATTTCAACGATTTCTCTTCTTTCGTATTCAGCCTACAGCATTTTCAACGATTTCACTTTTTCGTAATCAGCGTACAGCGTTTTCAACGATTTCTCTTCTTTCGTACTCAGCCTACAGCGATTTCAACGATTTCACTTTCGCGTATTCAGCCTACAGCGATTTCAACTATTTAACTTTTTCGTATTCAACGTACAGCGATTTCAACGATTTCTCTTCTTTCGTATTCAGCCTACAGCGATTTCAACGATTTCACTTTTTCGTATTCAGCGTACAGCGATTTCAAAGATTTCTGTTCTTTCGTATTCAGCATACAGCGATTTCAACGATTTCACTTTTTTCGTATTGAGCGTACAGCGATTTGAACGATTTCACTTTTTCGTATTCAGCGTACCACGATTTCAACGATTTCCCTTCTTTCGTATTCAGTCTACAGCGATCACTTTTTCGTATTGAGCGTACAGCGATTTCAAAGATTTCTCTTCTTTCGTATTCAGCCTACAGCGATTTCAACGATTTAAATTTTTCGTATTCAGCGTACAGCGATTTCAACGAATTCTCTTCTTTCGTATTCAGCCTACAGGGATTTCAACGATTTCACTTTTTCGTATTCTGCGTACAGCGATTTCAACGGTTTCTCTTCTTTCGTATTCAGCCTACAGCGATTTCAACGATTTCATTATTTCGTATTCAGCGTACAGCGATTTCAACAATTTTTCTTCTTTCGTATTCAGTCTGCAGCGATTTCAACGATTTCTCTTTTTTCGAATTCAGCGTACAGCGATTTCAACTATTTCACTTTTTCGTATTCAGCGTACAGCGATTTCAACTATTTCACTTTTTCGTATTCAGCGTACAGCGATTTCAACGATTTCTCTTCTTTCGTATTCAGCCTACTGCGATTTCATCTATTTCACTTTTTCGTATTCAGCGTACAGCGATATCAACGATTTCTCTTCTTTCGTATTCAGGCCACAGGGATTTCAACGATTTCATTTTTTTCTTATTCAGTTTACAGCGATTTCAACGATTTCTCTTCTTTCTTATTCAGCCTATAGCGATTTCAACGATTTCTCTTCTTTCGTATTCAGCGTACAGGGATTTCAACGATTTCACTTTTTCGTATTCAGCGTACAGCGATTTCAACTATTTCACTTTTTCGTATTCAGCGTACAGCGATTTCAACGATTTCTCTTCTTTCGTATTCAGCTTACAGCGATTTCAACGATTTCACGGTTTGTATTCAGCGTACAGCGATTTCAACGATTTCTCTTCTTTCGTATTAAACCTACAACGATTTCAACTACTTCACTTTTTCGTATTCAGCGTACAGCGATATCAACGATTTCTCATTTTCCTATTCAGCCCACAGCGATTTCAACGATTTCACTTTTTCGTATCCTGCGTACAGCGATTTCAACGCTTTCTCGTCTTTCGTATTCAGCCTACCGCGATTTCAAAGATTTCACTTTTTTCGTATTCAGCGTACAGCGATTTCAACGATTTCTCTTCTTTCGTATTCACCCTACAGCAATTTCAACGATTTCACTTTTTCGTAATCAGCGTACAGCGATTTCAACGATTTCTCTTCTTTCGTACTCAGCCTACAGCTATTTCAACGATTTCACTTTCGCGTATTCAGCCTACAGCGAATTCAACTATTTAACTTTTTCGTATTCAGCGTACAGCGATTTCAACGATTTCTCTTCTTTCGTATTCAGCCTACAGCGATTTCAACGATTTCACTTTTTCGTATTCAGCGTACAGCGATTTCAAAGATTTCTGTTCTTTCGTATTCAGCATACAGCGATTTCAACGATTTCACTTTTTTCGTATTCAGCGTACAGCGATTTCAACGATTTCTCTTCTTTCGTATTCAGCCTACAGCGATTTCAACGATTTCACTTTTTCGTATTCTGCGTACACCGATTTCAACGATTTTTCTTCTTTCCTATTCAGCGTACAGAGATTTCATAGATATCTCTTCTTTCGTATTCAGCCTACAGCGATTTCAACGATTTCACTTTTTCGTATTCCGTCTACAGAGATTTCAGCTATTTCACTTTTTCGAATTCAGCGTACAGCGATTTCAACGATTTCTCTTCTTTCGTAATCAGCCTACAGCGAATTCAACGATTTCACTTTTTCGTATTCAGCGTACAGCGATTTCTAATATTTCTCTTCTTTCGTATTCATCCTACAGCGATTTCAACGATTTCACTTTTTTCGTATTCCAAGTACATCGATTTCAACGATTTCTCTTCTTTCGTATTCAGCCTACAGCGATTTCAACGATTTCACTTTTTCGTATTCTACGTACAGCGATTTCAACGATTTCTCTTCTATCGTATTCAGCCTGCAACGTATCCTGCTATTTCACTTATTCGTATTCAGCGTACAGCGATTTCAACGATTTCTCTTCTTTCGTATTCAGCCTACAGCGATTTCAAGGATTTTACGTTTTCGTATTCAACGTACAGCGTTTTCATCGATTTCTCTTCTTTCCTATGCAGCGTACAGCGATTTCATAGATTTCTCCTCTTTCGTATTTAGCCTACAGCGATTTCAACTATTTCACTTCTTCGTATTCAGCGTACAGCGATTTCAACGATTTCTCTTCTCTCGTATTCAGCCTACAGCGATTTCAACTATTTCACTTTTTCGTATTCAGCGGACAGCGATTTCAAAGATTTCTCTTCTTTCGTATTCAGCCTACTGCGATTTCAACGATTTCACTTTTTCGTATTCAGCGTACAGCGAATTCAACGATTTCTCTTCTTTCGTATTCAGTCTACAGCGATTTCAACGTTTTCACTTTTTCGTATTCAGCGTACAGCGATTTCAACGATTACTCTTATTTGTATTCAGCCTACAGCGATTTCAACGATTTAACTTTTTCGTATTCAGCGTACAGCGTTTTCAACGATTTCTCTTCTTTCATGTTCAGCGTACAGGGATTTCAACGATTTCACTTTTTCGTATTCAGCGTACAGGGATTTCAACGATTTCTCTTCTTTCCTATTCAGCGTACAGAAATTTCACGTTTTAGTATTCAGCGTACAGCGATTTCAACGATTTCTCTTATTTCGTGTTCAGCCTACAGCGATTTCAACTATTTCACTTTTTCGTAATCAGCGTACAGCGATATCAACGATTTCTCCTTTTCGTATTCAGCCTACAGCGATTTCAACGATTTCCCTTCTTTCGTATTCAGCCTACAGCGATTTCAACGATTTCACTTTTTCGTATTCACCCTACAGCAATTTCAACGATTTCACGTTTTCGTAATCAGCGTACAGCGATTTCAACGATTTCTCTTCTTTCGTATTCAGCCTACAGCGATTTCAACGATTTCACTTTTTCGTATTCAGCGTACAGACATTTCAACGATTTCTCTTCTTTCGTATTCAGCCTATAGCGATTTCAACGATTTCACTTTTTCGTATTCTGCGTACAGCGATTTCATCGATTTCTCTTCTTTCCAATTCAGCGTACAGCGATTTCATAGATTTCTCTTCTTTTGTATTCAGCCTACAGCGATTTCATCGATTTCGCTTTCGAGTATTCAGCCTACAGCGATTTCAACTATTTCACTTTTTCGTATTCAGCGGACAGCGATATCAACGATTTATCTTCTTTCGTATTCAGCCTACAGCGATTTCAACGATTTCACTTTTTCGTATTCAGCGTACAGCGATTTCAACGATTTCTCTTCTTTCGTATTCAGCCTACAGCGATTTCAACGATTTCACTTTATCGTATTCTGCGTACACCGATTTCAACGTTTTCTCTTCTTTCCTATTTAGCGTACAGAGATTTCATAGATTTCTCTTCTTTCGTATTCAGACTACAGCGATTTCAACGGTTTTCACTTTCTCGTATTCAGCGTACAGCGATTTCAACTATTTCACTTTTTCGAATTCTGCGTACAGCGATTTCAACGATTTCTCTTCTTTCGTATTCAGCCTACAGCGATTTCAACGATTTCACTTTTTCGTATTCAGCGTACAGCGATTTCAACGATTTCTCTTCTTTCGTATTCAGCCTACAGCGATTTCAACGATTTCACTTTTTCGTGTCCAGCGTACAGCGATTTCAACGATTTCTCTTCTTTCCTATTCAGCGTACAGCGATTTCATAGATTTCTCTTCTTTCGTATTCAGCCTACAGCAATTTCAACGATTTCACTTTCTTCGTATTCAGCGTACAGCGATTTCAACGATTTCTCTTCTTTCGTATTCTGCATACAGCGATTTCAACTATTTCACTTTTTCGTATTCAGCCTAGAGCGATTTCAACGATTTCACTTTTTCGTATTCAGCGTACAGCGATTTCAACGAATTCTCTTCTTTCGTATTCGGCCTACAGCGATTTCAACGATTTCACTTTTTCCAATTCAGCGTACAGCGATTTCAACGATTTCTCTTTCGTATTCAGTCTACAGCGAATTCAACGATTTCACTTTTTCGTATTCAGCGTACAACGATTCAAAGATTTCTCTTCTTTCGTATTCAGCCTACAGCGATTTCTACGATTTCACTTTTTGGTATTCAGCGTACACCGATTGCAACGATTTCTCTTCTTTCGTATTCAGCCTACAGCGATTTCAACGATTTCATTTTTCGTATTCAGCGTTCAGCAATTTCAACGATTTCACTTTTTCTTATTTAGCATAGAGCGATTTCAAGGATTTCTCTTTTATATGTATTCAGTCTACAGTGATATCAACGCCTTTTTCTTATTCGTCGTACAGCGATTTCAACGATTTTTTTCGTATTGAACGTACAACGATTTCAACGATTTATTTTCGTATTCACCGTACAGCGATTCGTACTATTTTTTTCCAATTCATCGTTCAGCGATTTCAACTATTTTTTTTCATCCGTTCACAATTCCTTCCAGTGGATCCTTCAGTATACAGTTCTTTTTAGCCAGTGACCCAGGCAATTATTTTTTCTTCCTGATCATTTTCAGCATCATTCTTTCTTCACCCTTTCTTTCCAACACAGCTTCATTTCTTATTCTGTCTGTCTATTTGACACCCTCCATTCTTCTCCATATCTACATTCCAAATGACTCTGGTCTCTTGTCTTCACTTCGTCGTAATCTCTAAGTTTCCTCTCTATACATAAACATAGTCCACACAAAGCACTTCACTAGCCTCGGCACTCGGTGTTTTTCCAGATTTTCTTTTTCTCTATTATAGGTTTATTGGTATTATAAATGCAACTAATTATATAAGAAAAGAATTTGCTTTCCTAAAGGATTGTATAATTCTGCTGACTTACTTAGTCTTTGTATTCATTTACTATGCACTAACTTCTACTCTATTAAGTTAGATATTATATCCTTTGTAATATGTACAGTATTACTACTCTTTTATAGTTCAGGATATATTTTTCTTGTTTTTATATAGTTTGAAAATAAAAAAAGGAAAGAACAATTGGCGAGGTAAGGTCGGCTATAGGGGATTAGGAGGTCGAAAAAGGAGTAATAATACTGTACAATTTAAATAATATTTCGTGTTTGTTTTAATAATAATAATGGTAATGTATGTATGTATTTATTCACACTGCAATGGGTATATACCCGGTGGCAATGGTAACTAATTACACTCAATAATCACAATAATAAACTTATTAACTAAAAATATATTTAATAATAATACTAATAATTAATACTAATAATAATAATCATAATAATAACAACAACAGCAATAACAGGGAATATACTAATTTAAATGAAACGATCTCATAGAATAACATTTGAAATATTCTAATTTGTATCTTAGAACTGAGATCGAACTAAAACCCACAAGTATATGCTCATATCTGCACAAGTACCTTTCAACATTACACTCATTTCGCTGTCAACTCACTCACTTCACTGGAACTACAACACATTTCACTGATTCTATCCAGATTTCACTAACACTTAAAAAATATTTCACTGTTCAAATTCTTTGCACTGCCACTATAAACTATAAAGCTTCACTGACAGGAACACGTTTCACTTACACAGCACACTTCACTGACACGATATACTTCTTCACTGATGCAGCACACTTCACTGACACAACATAATTCTTCACTGATACAACACTTCAATAACAACATATCATTTACACCCTTTAAATACTGTGTATAATTACCGCATATTAGTAAGGTCCTTAAGCCTATTTTTAAAGTAATAATAATAATGACAATAATATTAATAATAATAATAATAATAATAATAATAATAATAATAATAATAATTTTAGGGAACGGCCTGGGAACGCGATAAAAATTCTCAGGGAAAGTTGGGTGAAGAAGATTTTAATTCTGTAGGTAGCCTATCCTACATTGCTGTAAATCCTAATATTATTCACAGTTCGTCAGAAATAGTGGCTGTCCTCGAAAATTATTCATACTTCTTCCCTGTTACTCGTAATTCGTAATTATCCGTCACCCATTATAATTACTCATTATTTTAGTTTATTCATCGTAGTCATTCTTTATTACTTGTCAACGTATGTCATCGTCATCAGACATTATTTTTCACCATAGGTCGTCATCCCACATTATTCATCTTCATAGGTTATTTGCCGCAATTCATCGTAAGTTATTCGCCACAATTCTTCATAGTCACCCCCGTAACTCGTCAATATTGGTCATCAATCACCATTCATCTGTCAGGCTCCATTATTTGCCGTACTAGATCATCACAAACTATAGTTAATCTGTAATCCTCCATTATCCGTCATAATATATCATCAATCTTAACTCGTCATAGTCATCCTCCTCGTCGTCATAGCAGAACATCAATCACAGTTCATCATTGGCATCCTTTATTATTCGTCATTTCAAATTGTTGTTTAGCCAACAGTCCTAAAACAGATCCGAACATCATTAGGCATCATTCATGAGGCAATTAATCCAAGAGATAATGGGGTAGAATGGCAAGTTCATTTCCCCTTCCATTGCATACATCGCTGATTAGTTATATTTTACACTAAACAGATTATTATTTTTAGTAGATTACTTTACGACGCTTGATCAACATCTTAGGTTATTTAGCGTCGGAATGAGATGATGATGATAATGCCGGTGAAATGAGTCCGGGGTCCAGCACCGAAAGTTACCCAGCATTTGCTCATATTGGGTTGAGGGAAAACCCCGGAAAAAACCTCAACCAGATAATTTGCCCCGACAAGGAATCGAACACGGTCCACATGGTTTCGCGGCCAGACGCGCTGACCGTTACTCCACAGATGTGGACTCACACTATTATCAGACACAAGTAATATAAATCGTCATACTTCGTAAGCATCCTCCAAAATTAGTCAATTTGTCGTCCGCATACCCAAGATATAATATAGAAGGTCGTCCAACTCAATTTACGAATTGCATTCAGCGTTCAGGGGTTTGTACGTTATGTTTCGTATTCAGCGTACAGCGCTTTCAACGATTTCTCTTCTTTCGTATTCCGCGAACAGCGTTTAGAACGATTTCTCTTTTTTCGTATTCAGCGTACAGCGATTTCAACGATTTCACTATTTCGTATTCATCGTCAGCGATTTCTACGATTTCTCTTGTTTCGTATTCAGCCTACAGCGATTTCAACGATTTCATTTTTTCGTATTCAGCGTACAGCGATTTCAACGATTTCTCTTCTTTCGTATTCAGCCTACAGCGATTTCAACGATTTCACTTTTTCGTATTCTGCGTACAGCGATTTCAACGATTCCTCTTGTTTCGTATTGAGCCTCTTCTTTCGTATTCAGCCTACAGCGATTTCAACGATTTAACTTTTTCGTATTCAGCGTGCAGCGATTTCAAGGATTTCTCTTCTTTCGTATTCAGCCTACAGGGATTTCAACGATTTCACTTTTTCGTATTCTGCGTACAGCGATTTCAACAGTTTCTCTTCTTTCGTATTCAGCCTACAGCGATTTCAACGATTTCATTTTTTCGTATTCAGCTTACAGCGATTTCAACAATTTCTCTTCTTTCGTAATCAGTCTACAGCGATTTAAACGATTTCTCTTCTTTCGTATTCAGCGTACAGCGATTTCAAGGATTTCACATTTTCGTATTCAGCGTAAAGCGATTTCAACTATTTCACTTTTTCGTATTCAGCGTACAGCCATTTCAACGATTCCTCTTCTTTCGTATTGAGCCTACAGGGATTTCAACGATTTCACTTTTTCGTTTCTGCGTACAGCGATTTCTACGATTTCTCTTCTTTCGTATTCATCCTACAGCGATTTCAACGATTTCACTTTTTCGTATTCTGGGTACAGCGATTTCAACGATTTCTCTTCTTTCGTATTCAACCTACAGCGATTACAACGATTTCACTTTTTCGTATTCACCTTACAGCGATTTCAACGTTATCTCTTGTTTCGTATTCAGGCTACAGCGATTTCAACGATTTCACATTTTTCGTATTCAGCGTACAGCGATTTCAAATATTTCTCTGCTTTCGTATTCAGCCTACAGCGATTTCATCGGTTTCTCTTTTTCGTTTTCAGCGTACAGCGATTTCAACGATTTCTCTTCTTTAGTATTCAGACTACAGCGATTTCAACGATTTCACTTTTTCGTATTCAGCGTACACCGTTTTCAACGATCTCTCTTCTTTCCTATTCAGCGTTTTCGTATTCAGCCTACAGCGATTTCAACGATTTCACTTTTTCGTAATCAGCCTATAGCGATTTCAACCATTTCACTTCTTCGTATTCAGCGTACAGCGATTTGAACGATTTCTCTTCTTTCGTATTCAGCCTACAGCGCTTTCAACGATTTCTCTTCTTTCGTATTCCGCGAACAGCGTTTAGAAAGATTTCTCTTTTTTTCGTATTCAGCGTACAGCGATTTCAACGATTTCACTATTTCGTATTCATCGTCAGCGATTTCTACGATTTCTCTTGTTTCGTATTCAGCCTACAGCGATTTCAACGATTTAATTTTTTAGTATTCAGCGTACAGCGATTTCAACGATTTCTCTTCTTTCGTATTCAGCCTACAGCGATTTCAACGATTTCACTTTTTCGTATTCTGCGTACAGCGATTTCAACGATTCCTCTTGTTTCGTATTGACCCTATAGCGATTTCAACGATTTCGTTTTTCGTATTCAGCGTACAGCGATTTCAACGATTTCTTTTCTTTCGTATTCAGCCTACAGCGATTTCAATGATTTCACTTTTTCGCATTCTGCGTACAGCGATTTCAACCATTCCTCTTGTTTCGTATTGAGCCTATAGCGATTTCAACGATTTCATTTTTCGTATTCAGCGTACAGCGATTTCAACGATTTCTCTTCTATCTATTCGGCGTACAGCGATTTCAACGATTTCTCTTCTTTCGTATTCGGCGTACAGAGATTTCAACGATTTCACTTTTTCGTATTTAGTGTAGAGCGATTTCAACTATTTCACTTTTTCGCATTCTGCGTACAGCAATTTCAACGATTTCTCTTCTTTCGTATTCAGCCTACAGCGATTTCAACGATTTCACTTTTTCGTATTCAGCGTACAGCGATTTCAACGCTTTCTCTTGCGTATTCAGCCTACAGCGATTTCAACGATTTCACTTTTTTCGTAATCAGCGTACAGCTATTTCCACGATTCCTCTTCTTTCGTATTCGGGCTACAGCGATTTCAACGATTTCACTTTTTCGTATACAGCCTACAGCGATTTCAACTCTTTCTCTTCTTTCGTATTCAGTCTACAGCGATTTCAACGATATCAATTTTTCGTATTCAGCGTACAGCAATTTCAACGATTTCTCTTCTTTCGTATTGAGCCTACAGAGATTACAACGATTTCACTTTTTCTTATTCAGCCTACAGCGATTTTAACTATGTCACTTTTTCGTATTCAGCGTAGAGCGATTTCTACGAATTCTCTTCTTTCGTATTCAGCCTACAGCGATTTCAACGTGTTCACTTCTTCGTATTCAGCGTACAGCCATTTCAACGGTTTCTCTTCTTTCGAATTCAGCCTACAGCGATTTCAAGGTTTTCACTTTTTTCTTATTCCAAGTATTGCGATTTCAACGAATTCTCTTCTTTCGTATTCAGCCTACACCGTTTTCAACGGTTTCACTTTTTCGTATTCAGCGTACAACGATTTCAACGATTTCTCTTCTTTCGTATTCAGCCTACAGCGATTTCAACGATTTCACTTTTTCGTATTTAGCGTACAGCGATTTCAACGATTTCTCTTATTTTGTATTCAGTCTACAGCGATTTCAACGATTTCACTTTTTCGTATTCAGCGTACAACGATTTCAACGATTTCTCTTCTTTCGTATTCAGCCTACAGCGATTTCAACGATTTAACTTTTTCGTATTCAGCGTGCAGCGATTTCAAGGATTTCTCTTCTTTCGTATTCAGCCTACAGGGATTTCAACGATTTCACTTTTTCGTATTCTGCGTACAGCGATTTCAACAGTTTCTCTTCTTTCGTATTCAGCCTACAGCGATTTCAACGATTTCATTTTTTCGTATTCAGCTTAAAGCGATTTCTAAAAATTTCTCTTCTTTCGTAATCAGTCTACAGCGATTTAAACGATTTCTCTTCTTTCGTATTCAGCGTACAGGGATTTCTAGGATTTCACATTTTCGTATTCAGCGTAAAGCGATTTCAACTATTTCACTTTTTCGTATTCAGCGTACAGCCATTTCAACGATTCCTCTTCTTTCGTATTGAGCCTACAGGGATTTCAACGATTTCACTTTTTCGTTTCTGCGTACAGCGATTTCTACGATTTCTCTTCTTTCGTATTCATCCTACAGCGATTTCAACGATTTCACTTTTTCGTATTCTGGGTACAGCGATTTCAACGATTTCTCTTCTTTCATATTCAACCTACAGCGATTACAACGATTTCACTTTTTCGTATTCACCTTACAGCGATTTCAACGTTATCTCTTGTTTCGTATTCAGGCTACAGCGATTTCAACGATTTCACATTTTTCGTATTCAGCGTACAGCCATTTCAACTATTTCTCTGCTTTCGTATTCAGCCTACAGCGATTTCATCGGTTTCTCTTTTTCCTATTCAGCGTACAGCGATTTCAACGATTTCTCTTCTTTAGTATTCAGACTACAGCGATTTCAACGATTTCACTTTTTCGTATTCAGCGTACACCGTTTTCAACGATCTCTCTTCTTTCCTATTCAGCGTTTTCGTATTCAGCCTACAGCGATTTCAACGATTTCACTTTTTCGTAATCAGCCTATAGCGATTTCAACCATTTCACTTCTTCGTATTCAGCGTACAGCGATTTGAACGATTTCTCTTCTTTCGTATTCAGCCTACAGCGATTTCAACGATTTCACTTTTTCGTATTCAGCGTACTGCGATTTAACGATTTCACTTTTTCGTATTCAGCGTACAGCGATTTCAACGATTTCCCTTCTTTCGTATTAAGCCTACAGCGATTTCAACGATTTCACATTTTGGTATTCAGCGTACAGCGATTTCAATGATTTCACTTTTTCGTATTCAGCGTACAGCGATTTCAACTATTTCCCTTCTTTCGTATTCAGGCTAAAGGTTTTTCAACGATTTCACTTTTTAGTATTCAGCGTACGGCGATTTCAACGATTTCTCTTCTTTCGTATTCAGCGTACAGCGATTTCTAAGATTTCACTTTTTCGTATTCAGCGTACAGCGATTTCAACGATTTCTCTTCTTTCCTATTCAGCGTAAAGCGATTTCATAGATTTCTCTTCTTTCGTATTCAGCCTACAGCGATTTCAACGATTTCACTTTTTCGTATTCAGCCTACAACGATTTCAACGATTTCACTTTTTCGTATTCATCGTACAGCGATTTCAACGATTTCTCTTCTTTCGTATTCAGCCTACAGCGATTTCAAAGATTTCACTTTTTCGTATTCTGCGTACAGCGATTTCAACGATTCCTCTTGTTTCGTATTGGGCCTATAGCGATTTCAACGATTTCACATTTTGGTATTCAGCGTACAGCGATTTGAACGATTTCACTTTTTCGTATTCAGCGTACAGCGATTTCAACGATTCCTCTTGTTTCGTATTGAGCCTATAGCGATTTCAACGATTTCACTTTTTCGTATTCTGCGTACAGCGATTTCTACGATTTCTCTTCTTTCGTATTCAGCCTACAGCGATTTCAACGATTTCACTTTTTTGTACTCTGGGTACAGCGATTTCAACGATTTCTCTTCTTTCGTATTCAACCTACAGCGATTACAACGATTTCACTTTTTCGTATTCACCTTACAGCGATTTCAACGTTTTCTCTTGTTTCGTATTCAGGCTACAGCGATTTCAACGATTACACTTTTTTCGTATTCAGCGTACACCGTTTTCACCGATTTCTCTTCTTTCCTATTCAGCGTACAGCGATTTCATAGAGTTCTCTTCTTTCGTATTCAGCCTACAGCGATTTCAACGATTTCACTTTTTCGTAATCAGCCTACCGCGATTTCAACCATTTCACTTCTTCGTATTCAGCGTACAGCGATTTGAACGATTTCTCTTCTTTCGTATTCAGCCTACAGCGATTTCAACGATTTCACTTTTTCGTATTCGGCGTACGGCGATTTTAACGATTTCACTTTTTCGTATTCAGCGTACAGCGATTTCAACGATTTCTCTTCTTTCGTATTAAGCCTACAGCGATTTCAACGATTTCACATTTTGGTATTCAGCGTACAGCGATTTCAACGATTTCACTTTTTCGTATTCAGCGTACAGCGATTTCAACGATTTCTCTTCTTTCCAATTCAGCGTACAGAGATTTCATAGATTTCTCTTCTTTCGTATTCTGCCTACAGCGATTTCAACTATTTCACTTTTTCGAATTCGGCGTACAGCAATTTCAACGATTTTTCTTCTTTCGTATTCAGCCTACAGCGATTTCAACGATTCCACTTTTTCGTATTCAGCGTACAGCGATTTCAACGATTTCTCTTCTATCGTATTCAGCCTACAGCGTATTCTACGATTTCACTTTTTCGTATTCAGCTTACAGCGATTTCAACGATTTGTCTTCTTTCGTATTCAGCCTACAGAGATTTCAAGGATTTCACTTTTTCGTATACAACGTACAGCGTTTTCAACGATTTCTCTTCTTTCCTATTCAGCGTAAAGCCATTTCATAGATGTCTCTTCTTTCGTATTCAGCCTACTACGATTTCAACGATTTCATTTTCTTCATATTCACCGTACAGCGATTTCAACGATTTCTCTTCTTTCGTATTCAGCCTACAGCGATTTCAACTATTTCACTTTTTCGTATTCATCGTACAGCGATTTCAACGATTTCTCATCTTTCGTATTCAGCCTACAGCGATTTAAACTATTTCACTTTTTCGTATTCAGTGTACAGCGATTTCAAAGATTTCTCTTCTTTCGTATTCACCCTACCGCGATTTCAATGATTTCACTTTTTTGTATTCTGCGTACAGCGATTTCAACGATTTCTCTTCTTTCGTATTCGGTCTACAGCGATTTCAACGATTTCACTTTTTCGTTTTCAGCGTACAGCGATATCAACGATTTATCTTCTTTCGTATTCAGCCTACAGCGATTTCAACGTTTTAAATGTTTAGTATTCAGCGTACAGCGATTTCAACGATTTCTCTTCTTTCCTATTGAGTCTACAGCGATTTCAACGATTTCTCTTCTTTCGTATTCAGTCTACAGAGATATCAACGATTTCACTTATTCTTATTCAGCGTACAGCGATTTCAAAGATTTCTCTATTTTCGTATTCAGCCTACAGCAATTTGAACGATTTTACTTCTCCGTATTAACCTTACAGCGATTTCAACGTTTTCTCTTCTTTCGTATTCAGCCAACAGCGATTTCAGCAGTTCCTCTTTAGTATTCAGCGAACAGGAATTTCATCGATTTCACTTTTTCGTATTCAGTGTACAGCGATTTCAACTATTTCACTTTTTCGTATTCAGCGTACAGCGATTTCAAAGATTTCTCCTCTTTCGTATTCAGCCTACAGAGATTTCAACGATTTCATTTTTTCGTATTCAGCGTACAGCGATTTCAACGATTTCTCTTCTTTCGTATTCACCTTACAGCGATTTCAACGATTTCACATTTTGGTATTCAGCGTACAGCGATTTCAACGATTTCACTTTTTCGTATTCAGCTTATAGCGATTTCAACTATTTCTCTTCTTTCGTATTCAGCCTACAGCGATTTCAACGATTTCATTTTTTCGTATTCAGATTCCAGCGATTTCAACAATTTCTCTTCTTTCGTATTCAGCCTACAGCGATATCAATGATTTCACTTTTTCGTATTCTGCATACAGCGATTTCAACGATTTTTCTTCTTTCGTATTCAGCCTACAGCGATATCAACGATTTCACTTTTTCTTATTCAGCGTACAGCGATTTCAACGATTTCTCTTTCGTATTCAGCCTACAGCGATTTCAACGATTTCACTATTTCGTATTCAGCGTACAGCGATTTCAACTATTTCTCTTGTTTCGTATTCAGCCTAACGCGATTTCAGCGATTTCACTTTTCGTATTCAGCGTACAGAGTTTTCAACGGTTTCTCTTCTTTCGTATTCAGCCTACAGCGATTTCAACGATTTCACATTTTGGTATTCATCGTACAGCGATTTCAACGATTTCACTTTCGTGTATACAGCCTACAGCGATTTCAACTATTTCACTTTTTCGTATTCAGCGTACACCCATTTCAACGATTTCTCTTCTTTCGTATTGAGCCTACAGGGATTTAAACGATTTCACTTTTTCGTATTCCGCGTACAGCGATTTCAACGATTTCTCTTCTTTCGTATTCAGCCTACAGTGATTTCAACGATTTCACTTTTTCGTATTCAGGGTACAGCGATTTCAACGATTTCTCTTCTTTCGTATTCAACCTACAGCGATTACAACGATTTCACTTTTTCGTATTCACCTTACAGCGATTTCAACTATTTCTCTGCTTTCGTATTCAGCCTACAGCTATTTCAACGATTTCTCTTTTTCGTATTCAGCGTACAGCGATTTCAACGATTTCTCTTCTTTAGTATTCACACTACAGCGACTTCAACGATTTCACTTTTTCGTATTTGGCGTACACCATTTTCAACGATTTCTCTTCTTTCGTATTCAGCCTACAGCGATTCCAACGATTTCATTTTTTCGTATTCAGCGTACAGCGATTTCAACAATTTCTCTTCTTTCGTATTCAGTCTACAGCGATTTCAACGATTTCTCTTCTTTCGAATTCAGCGTACTGCGATTTCAACTACTTCACTTTTTCGTATTCAGCGTACAGCGATTTCAACGGTTTCTCTTCTTTCGTATTCAGCCTACAGCGTTTCAACTATTTCATTTTTTCGTATTCAGCGTACAGCGATTTCAACAATATCTCTTCTTTCATATTCAGTCTACAGCGAATTCAACGATTTTTCTTTCGAAATCAGCGTAGAGCGATTTGAACTATTTAACTTTTTCGAATTCAACGTAGAGCGAATTCAACGATTTTCTCTTCTTTCGTATTCAGCCTACAGCGATATCAACGATTTCACTTTTTCGTATTCTGCGTACAGCGATTTCAACGATTTCTCTTCTTTCGTATTCATTCTACAGCGATATCAACGATTTCACCTTTTCTTATTCAGCGTACAGCGATTTCAACGATTTCTCTTTCGTATTCAGACTACAGCGATTTCAACGATTTCACTATTTCGTATTCAGCGTACAGAGATTTCATAGATTTCTCTCTTTCGTATTCAGCCTACAGCGATTTCAACGATTTCACTTTTTCGTATTCAGCCTACAGCGATTTCAGCTATTTCACTTTTTCGAATTCAGCGTACAGCGATTTCAACGATTTCTCTTCTTTCGTATTCAGCCTACAGCGATTTCAACGATTTCACTTTTTCGTATTCAGCGTACAGCGATATCAACGATTTCTCTTCTATCGTATTCAGCCTACAGCGTATTCTACGACTTCACTTTTTCGTATTCAGCGTACAGCGATTTCAACGATTTGTCTTCTTTCGTATTCAGCCTACAGCGATTTCAAGGATTTCACTTTTTCGTATTCAACGTACAGCTTTTTCAACGATTTCTCTTCTTTCCTATTCAGCGTAAAGCCATTTCATAGATAACTCTTCTTTCGTATTCAGCCTACAGCGATTTCCACGATTTCACTTTCTTCGTATTCACCGTACAGCGATTTCAAATATTTCTCGTCTTTCGTATTCAGCCTACAGCGATTTCAACTATTTCACTTTTTCGTATTCATCGTACAGCGATTTCAACAATTTTTCTTCTTTCGTATTCAGCCTACAGCGATTTCCACTATTTCACTTTTTCGTAATCAGCGTACAGCGATTTCAAAGATTTCTCTTCTTTCGTATTCAGCCTACAGCGATTTCAACTATTTCATTTCTTCGTATTCAGCGTACAGCGATTTCAACAATATCTCTTCTTTCGTATTCAGTCTACAGCGATTTCAACGATTTCTCTTTCGAATTCAGCGTACAGCGATTTGAACTATTTGACTTTTTCGAATTCAGCGTACAGCGAATTCAACGATTTCTCTTCTTTCGTATTCAGCCTACAGCGATATCAACGATTTCACTTTTTCGTATTCTGCGTACAGCGATTTGAACTATTTCACTTTTTCCAATTCAGCGTACAGCGAATTCAACTATTTCTCTTCTTTCGTATTCAGCCTACAGCGATATCAACGATTTCTCTTTCGAATTCAGCGTACAGCGATTTGATCTATTTCACTTTTTCGAATTCAGCGTACAGCGAATTGAACGATTTCTCTTCTTTCGTATTCAGCCTACAGCGATATCAACGATTTCACTTTTTCGTATTCTGCGTACAGCGAATTCAACGATTTCTCTTCTTTCGTATTCAGCCTACAGCGATATCAACGATTTCACTTTTTCTTATTCAGCGTACAGCGATTTCAACGATTTCTCTTTCGTATTCAGACTACAACCATTCCAACGATTTCACTATTTCGTATTCAGCGCACAGCGATTTCAAATTTTACTCTTGTTTCGTATTCAGCCTACAGCGATTTTAACGATTTCACTTTTTCGTATTCAGCGTAAAGCGATTTCAACGGTTTCTCTTCTTTCGTATTCAGCCTACAGCGATTTCAACGATTTCACTTTTTTGTATTATGCGTACAGCGATTTCAACTATTTCTCTTCTTTCGTATTCAGTCTACAGCGATTTCAACGATTTCACTTTTTCGTATTCAGCGTACAGCGATTTCAACGATTCCTCTTCTTTCGTAATCAGCCTACAGCGATTTCAACGATTTTACTTTTTCGCATTAACCTTACAGCGATTTCAACGTTTTCTCTTGTATCGTATTCAGCCTACAGCGATTTCAACGATTTCTCTTCATTCGTATTCAGCCTACAGCGATTTCAACGAATTCACATTTTGGTATTCAGCCTACAGAAATTTGAACTATTTTACGTTTTCGTATTAACCTTACAGCGATTTCAACGTTTTCTCTTCTTTCGTATTCAGCCTACAGCGATTTCAACGATTTCTCTTCTTTCGTATTCAGCGTACAGGGATTTCAACGATTTCACTTTTTCGTCTTCAGCGTACAGCGATTTCAACTATTTCACATTTTCGTATTCATCGTACAGCGATTTCAAAGATTTCTCGCCTTTCGTATTCAGCCTACAGCGATTTAAACGATTTCACTTTTTCGTATTCAGCGTACAGCGATTTCAAAGATTTCTCTTCTTTCGTATTCAGTCTACAGCGATTTCAACGATTTCACTTTTTCGTATTCAGCGAACAGCGATTTCAACGATTTATCTTCTTTCGTATTCAGCCTACAGCGATTTCAACGATTTCACATTTTGGTATTCAGCGTACAGAGATTTCAACGATTTCACTTTTTCGTATTCAGCGTACAGCGATTTCAACTATTTCCCTTCTTTCGTATTCAGCCTACAGCGATTTCAACGATTTCACTTTATCGTATTCAGCGTACAGCGATTTCAACGGTTTCTCTTCTTTCGTATTCAGCCTACAGCGATTTCAACGATTTCACTTTTTCGTATTCAGCGTACAGCGATTTCAACTATTTCTCTTTTTCGTATTCATTCTACAGCGATTTCAACGAATTCACATTTTGGTATTCAGCGTACAGCGATTTCAACGATTTCACTTTTTCGTATTCAGCGTACAGCGAATTCAACTATTTCCATTCTTTCGCATTCAGCCTACAGCTATTTCAACGATTTCACTTTTTCGTATTCGGCGTACGGCGATTTCAACGATTTCTCTTCTTTCGTATTCAGCGTACAGCGATTTCAACGGTTTCTCTTCTTTCGTATTCAGCCTACAGCGATTCCAACGATTTAATTATTTCGTATTCAGCGTAGAGCGATTTCAACAATTTCTCTTCTTTCGTATTCAGTCTACAGCGATTTCAACGATTTCTCTTCTTTCGAATTCAGCGTACTGCGATTTCAACTATTTCACTTTTTCGTATTCAGCGTACAGCGATTTCAACGGTTTCTCTTCTTTTGTATTCAGCCTACAGCGATTTCAACTATTTCATTTTTTCGTATTCAGCGTACAGCGATTTCAACAATTTCTCTTCTTTCGTATTCAGACTACAGCGATTTCAACGATTTCTCTTCTTTCCAATTCAGCGTACAGCGATTTCAACTATTTCACTTTTTCGAATGCAGCGTACAGCGATTTCAACTATTTCTCTTCTTTCGTATTAAGCCTACAGCGATTTCAACTATTTCACTTTTTCGTATTCTGCGTACAGCGAATTCAACGACTACTCGTCTTTCGTATTCAGCCTACAGCGATATCAACGATTTCACTTTTTCTTATTCTGCGTACAGCGATTTCAACGATTTCCCTTTCGTATTCAGCCTACAGCGATTTCAACGATTTCACTATTTCGTATTCATCATACAGCGATTTCAACGTTTTCTCTTGTTTCGTATTCAGCCTACAGCGATTTCAACGATTTCACTTTTTCGTATTCAGCGTACAGCGATTTCAACGGTTTCTCTTCTTTCGTATTCAGCATACAGCGATTTCAACGATTTCACATTTTGGTATTCAGCGTACAGCGATTTCAACGATTTCACTTTCGCGTATTCAGCCTACAGCGATTTCAACTATTTCACTTTTTCGTATTCAGCGTACAGCGATTTCAACGATTTCTCTTCTTTCGTATTCAGCCTACAGCGATTTCAACGATTTCACTTTTTTCGTATTCAGCGTACAGCCATTTCAACGGTTTCTCTTTTTTCGTATACAGCCTACAGCGACTTCAACTATTTCACTTTTTCGTATTCATCGTACAGCGATTTCAACAATTTCTCTTCTTTCGTATTCAGCCTACAGCGATTTCAACTATTTCACTTTTTCGTATTCAGCGTACAGCGATTTCAAAGATTTCTCTTCTTTCGTATTCAGCCTACAGCGATTTCATCGATTTCACTTTTTTGTATTATGCGTACAGCGATTTCAACTATTTCTCTTCTTTCGTATTCAGTCTACACCGATTTAAACGATTTCACTTTTTCGTATTCAGCGTACAGCGATTTCAACGATTTCTCTTCTTTCGTATTCAACATACAGCGATTTCAACGATTTCTCTTCTTTCGTATTCAGCCTACAGCGATATCATCGATTGCACATTTTCTTATTCAGCGACAGCGATTTCAACGATTTCTCTTCTTTCGTATTCAGCCTACAGCGATTTGAACGATTTTACTTTTTCGTATTAACCTTACAGCGATTTCAACGTTTTCTCTTGTATCGTATTCAGCTTACACCGATTTCAAAGATTTCTCTTCTTTCGTATTCAGCCTACAGCGATTTCAACGAATTCACATTTTGGTATTCAGGATACAGCAATTTGAACTATTTTACTTTTTCGTATTAACCTTACAGCGATTTCAACGTTTTCTCTTCTTTCGTATTCAGCCTACAGCGATTTCAACGATTTCACTTTTTCGTATTCAGCGTACAGCGATTCCAACTATTTCACGTTTTCGTATTCATCGTACAGCGATTTCAACGATTTCTGTTCTTTCGTATTCAGTATACAGCGATTTCAACGATTTCACTTTTTCGTATTCAGCCTACAGCGATTTCAACGATTTCACTTTTTTCGTATTCAGCGTACAGCGATTTCAACCATTTCTCTTCATTCGTATTCAGCCTACAGCGATTTCAACGATTTCACTTTTTCGTATTCAGCGTACAGCGATTTCAACGGTTTCTCTTCTTTCTTATTCAGCCTAGAGCGATTTCAACGATTTCACATTTTGGTATTCAGCGTACAGCGATTTCAACGATTTCATTTTCGGTTATTCTGCCTACAGCATTTTCAACTATTTCAGTTTTTCGTATTCAGCGTACAGCGATTTCAACGATTTCTCTTCTTTCGTATTCAGCCCACAGCAATTTAAACGATTTCACTTTTTCGTATTCTGCGTACACCGATTTCAACGATTTCTCTTCTTTCCTATTCAGCGTACAGAGATTTCATAGATTTCTCTTCTTTCGTATTCAGCCTACAGCGATTTCAACGATTTCAGTTTTTCGTATTCAGCCTACAGCGATTTCAACTATTTCACTTTTTCGAATTCAGCGTACAGCGATTTCAAAAATTTCTCTTCTCTCGTATTCAGCCTACATCGATTTCAACGATTTCACTTTTTCGTATTCAGCGTACAGCGATTTCAACTATTTCCCTTCTTTCGTATTCAGCCTACAGCGATTTCAACGATTACACTTTATCATATTCAGCTTACAGCGATTTCAACGGTTTCTCTTCTTTCGTATTCAGCCTACAGCAATTTCAACGATTTCACTTTTTCGTATTCAGCGTACAGCGATTTCAACGATTTCTCTTCTTTCGTATTCAGCCTACTGCGATTTCAAAGAATTCACATTTTGGTATTCAGCGTACAGCGTTTTCAACGATTTCACTTTTTCGTATTCAGCGTACAGCGAATTCAACTATTTCCCTTCTTTCGTATTCAGCCTACAGCGATTTCAACGATATCACTTTTTCGTATTCGGCGTACGGCGATTTCAACGATTTCTCTTCTTTCGTATTCAGGCTACAGCAATTTCTACGATTTCACTTTTTCGTAATCACCCTACATCGATTTCAACTATTTCACTTCTTCGTATTCAGCGTACAGCGATTTCAAAAATTTCTCTTCTTTCGTATTCAGCCTACAGCGATTTCAACGATTTCACTTTTTCGTATTCAGGGTACATTGATTTCAACGATTTCTCTTCTTTCGTATTCAGTCTACAGCGATTTCAAAGATTTCACTTTTTCGTATTCAGCGTACAGCGACTTCAACCATTTCTCTTCTTTCGTATTAAGCCTGCAGCGATTTCAACGATTTAAATTTTTCTTATTTAGCCTACAGCGATTTCAACGATTTTTCTTCTTTCGTATTCATCCTACAGGGATTTCAACGATTTCACTTTTTCGGATTCTGCGTACAGCGATTTCAACGGTTTCTCTTCTTTCGTATTCAGTCTACAGCGAATCCAACGATTACATTTTTTCGTATTCAGCGTACAGCGATTTCAACAATTTCTCTTCTTTCGTATTCAGTCTACAGCGATTTCAACGATTTCTCTTCTTTCGAATTCAGCGTACTGCGATTTCAACTATTTCCCTTTTTCGTATTCAGCGTACAGCGATTTCAACGGTTTCTCTTCTTTCGTATTCAGCCTACAGCGATTTCAACTATTTCATTTTTTCGTATTCAGCGTACAGCGATTTCAACAATTTCTCTTCTTTCGTATTCAGTCTACAGCGATTTCTACGATTTCTCTTCTTTCCAATTCAGCGTACAGCGATTTCAACGATTTCTCTTCTTTCGTATTCAGCCTACAGCGATAACAACGATTTCACTTTTTCGTATTCTGCGTACAGCGATTTCAACGACTTCTCTTCTTTCGTATTCAGCCTACAGCGATATCAACGATTTCACTTTTTCTTATTCAGCGTACAGCGATTTCAACGATTTCTCTTTCGTATTCAGCCTACTGTGATTTCAACGATTTCACTATTTCGTATTCATCGTACAGCGATTTCAAAGTTTTCTCTTGTTTCGTATTCAGCCTAAAGCGATTTCAACGATTTCACATTTTCGTATTCAGCGTACAGCGATTTCAACGGTTTCTCTTCTTTCGTATTCAGCCTACAGCGATTTCAACGATTTCACATTTTGGTATTCAGCGTACAGCGATTTCAACGATTTCACTTTCGCGTATTCAGCCTACAGCGATTTCAACTATTTCACTTTTTCGTATTCAGCGTACAGCGATTTCAACGATTTCTCTTCTTTCGTATTCAGCCTACAGCGTACGATTTCACTTTTTCCTATTCAGCCTACAGCGATTTCAACTATTTCACTTTTTCGAATTCGGCGTACAGGGATTTCAACGATTTCTCTTCTCTCGTATTCAGCCTACAGCGATTTCAACGATTTCACTTTTTCGTATTCAGCGTACAGCGATTTCAACGATTTCTCTTCTATCGTATTCAGCCTACAGGGTATTCTACGATTTCAATTTTTCGTGTTCAACGTAGAGCGATTTCAACGATTTGTCTTCTTTCGTATTCAGCCTACAGCGATTTCAAGGATTTCACTTTTTCGTATTCAGCGTACAGCGATTTCAAAGATTTCTCTTCTTTCGTATTCAGCCTACAGCGATTTCAACGATTTCAATTTTTGTATTCTGCGTACAGCGATTTCAACGATTTCTCTTCTTTCTTATTCAGTCTACAGCGATTTCAACGATTTCACTTTTTCGTATTCAGCGTACAGCGATTTCAACGATTTCTCTACTTTCGTATTCAGCCTACAGTGATTTCAACGATTTAACTTTTTTCGTATTCAGCGTACAGCGATTTCAACGATTTCTCTTCTTTCGTATTCAGCCATCAGCAATTTGAACGATTTTACTTTTTCGTATTAACCTTACAGCGATTTCAACGTTTTCTCTTCTTTCGTATTCAGCCTATAGCGATTTCAAAGATTTCATTTTTTCGTATTCAGCTTCCAGCGATTTCAACAATTTCTTTTCTTTCGTAATCAGTCTACAGCGATTTCAACGATTTCTCTTCTTTCGTATTCAGCGTACAACGGTTTCAACGATTTCACTTTTTCATATTCAGCGTAAAGCGATTTCAACTATTTCACTTTTTCGTATTCTGCGTACAGGTATTTCAACGATTTCTCTTCTTTCGTATTGAGCCTACAGGGATTTCAACGATTTCACTTTTTCGTATTTTGCGTACAGCGATTTCAACGTTTTCTCTTCTTTCGTATTCAGCCTACAGTGATTTCAACGATTTCACTTTTTCGTATTCAGGGTACAGCGATTTCAACGATTTCTCTTCTTTCGTATTCAACCTACAACGATTACAACGATTTCACTTTTTCGTATTCACCTTACAGCGATTTCAACGTTTTCTCTTGTTTCGTATTCAGCCTACAGCGATTTCATAGATTTCTCTTCTTTCGTATTCAGCCTACAGCGATTTCAACGATTTCACTTTTTCGTAATCAGCCTACAGCGATTTCAACCATTTCACTTTTCCGTATTCAGCGTACAGCGATTTGAACGATTTCTCTTCTTTCGTATTCAGCGTACAGGGATTTCATCGACTTCACTTTTTCGTATTCTGCGTACAGCGATTTCAACGATTTCACTTTTTCGTATTCTGCGTACAGCGAATTCAACGATTTCTCTTCTTTCCTATTCAGCCTACACCGATATCAACGATTTCACTTTTTCTTATTCAGCGTACAGCGAATTCAACGATTTCCCTTTCGTATTCAACCTACAGCGATTTCAACGATTTCACTATTTCGTATTCAGCGTACAGCGATTTCAGCTTTTTCTCTTGTTTCGTATTCAGCCTACAGCGATTTCAACGATTTCACTTTTTCGTATTCAGCGTACAGCGATTTCAACGGTTTCTCTTCTTTCGTATTCAGCCTACAGCGATTTCAACGATTTCACATTTTGGTATTCAGCGTACAGCGATTTCAACGATTTCACTTTCGCGTATTCAGCATACAGCGATTTCAACTATTTCACTTTTTCGTATTCAGCCTACAGCGATTTCAACGATTTCTCTTCTTTCGTATTCAACATACAGCGATTTCAACGATTTCTCTTCTTTCGTATTCAGCCTACAGCGATATCATCGATTGCACATTTTCTTATTCAGCGACAGCGATTTCAACGATTTCTCTTCTTTCGTATTCAGCCTACAGCGATTTGAACGATTTTACTTTTTCGTATTAACCTTACAGCGATTTCAACGTTTTCTCTTGTATCGTATTCAGCTTACACCGATTTCAAAGATTTCTCTTCTTTCGTATTCAGCCTACAGCGATTTCAACGAATTCACATTTTGGTATTCAGGATACAGCAATTTGAACTATTTTACTTTTTCGTATTAACCTTACAGCGATTTCAACGTTTTCTCTTCTTTCGTATTCAGCCTACAGCGATTTCAACGATTTCACTTTTTCGTATTCAGCGTACAGCGATTCCAACTATTTCACGTTTTCGTATTCATCGTACAGCGATTTCAACGATTTCTGTTCTTTCGTATTCAGTATACAGCGATTTCAACGATTTCACTTTTTCGTATTCAGCCTACAGCGATTTCAACGATTTCACTTTTTTCGTATTCAGCGTACAGCGATTTCAACCATTTCTCTTCATTCGTATTCAGCCTACAGCGATTTCAACGATTTCACTTTTTCGTATTCAGCGTACAGCGATTTCAACGGTTTCTCTTCTTTCTTATTCAGCCTAGAGCGATTTCAACGATTTCACATTTTGGTATTCAGCGTACAGCGATTTCAACGATTTCATTTTCGGTTATTCTGCCTACAGCATTTTCAACTATTTCAGTTTTTCGTATTCAGCGTACAGCGATTTCAACGATTTCTCTTCTTTCGTATTCAGCCCACAGCAATTTAAACGATTTCACTTTTTCGTATTCTGCGTACACCGATTTCAACGATTTCTCTTCTTTCCTATTCAGCGTACAGAGATTTCATAGATTTCTCTTCTTTCGTATTCAGCCTACAGCGATTTCAACGATTTCAGTTTTTCGTATTCAGCCTACAGCGATTTCAACTATTTCACTTTTTCGAATTCAGCGTACAGCGATTTCAAAAATTTCTCTTCTCTCGTATTCAGCCTACATCGATTTCAACGATTTCACTTTTTCGTATTCAGCGTACAGCGATTTCAACTATTTCCCTTCTTTCGTATTCAGCCTACAGCGATTTCAACGATTACACTTTATCATATTCAGCTTACAGCGATTTCAACGGTTTCTCTTCTTTCGTATTCAGCCTACAGCAATTTCAACGATTTCACTTTTTCGTATTCAGCGTACAGCGATTTCAACGATTTCTCTTCTTTCGTATTCAGCCTACTGCGATTTCAAAGAATTCACATTTTGGTATTCAGCGTACAGCGTTTTCAACGATTTCACTTTTTCGTATTCAGCGTACAGCGAATTCAACTATTTCCCTTCTTTCGTATTCAGCCTACAGCGATTTCAACGATATCACTTTTTCGTATTCGGCGTACGGCGATTTCAACGATTTCTCTTCTTTCGTATTCAGGCTACAGCAATTTCTACGATTTCACTTTTTCGTAATCACCCTACATCGATTTCAACTATTTCACTTCTTCGTATTCAGCGTACAGCGATTTCAAAGATTTCTCTTCTTTCGTATTCAGCCTACAGCGATTTCAACGATTTCACTTTTTCGTATTCAGGGTACATTGATTTCAACGATTTCTCTTCTTTCGTATTCAGTCTACAGCGATTTCAAAGATTTCACTTTTTCGTATTCAGCGTACAGCGACTTCAACCATTTCTCTTCTTTCGTATTAAGCCTGCAGCGATTTCAACGATTTAAATTTTTCTTATTTAGCCTACAGCGATTTCAACGATTTTTCTTCTTTCGTATTCATCCTACAGGGATTTCAACGATTTCACTTTTTCGGATTCTGCGTACAGCGATTTCAACGGTTTCTCTTCTTTCGTATTCAGTCTACAGCGAATCCAACGATTACATTTTTTCGTATTCAGCGTACAGCGATTTCAACAATTTCTCTTCTTTCGTATTCAGTCTACAGCGATTTCAACGATTTCTCTTCTTTCGAATTCAGCGTACTGCGATTTCAACTATTTCCCTTTTTCGTATTCAGCGTACAGCGATTTCAACGGTTTCTCTTCTTTCGTATTCAGCCTACAGCGATTTCAACTATTTCATTTTTTCGTATTCAGCGTACAGCGATTTCAACAATTTCTCTTCTTTCGTATTCAGTCTACAGCGATTTCTACGATTTCTCTTCTTTCCAATTCAGCGTACAGCGATTTCAACGATTTCTCTTCTTTCGTATTCAGCCTACAGCGATAACAACGATTTCACTTTTTCGTATTCTGCGTACAGCGATTTCAACGACTTCTCTTCTTTCGTATTCAGCCTACAGCGATATCAACGATTTCACTTTTTCTTATTCAGCGTACAGCGATTTCAACGATTTCTCTTTCGTATTCAGCCTACTGTGATTTCAACGATTTCACTATTTCGTATTCATCGTACAGCGATTTCAAAGTTTTCTCTTGTTTCGTATTCAGCCTAAAGCGATTTCAACGATTTCACATTTTCGTATTCAGCGTACAGCGATTTCAACGGTTTCTCTTCTTTCGTATTCAGCCTACAGCGATTTCAACGATTTCACATTTTGGTATTCAGCGTACAGCGATTTCAACGATTTCACTTTCGCGTATTCAGCCTACAGCGATTTCAACTATTTCACTTTTTCGTATTCAGCGTACAGCGATTTCAACGATTTCTCTTCTTTCGTATTCAGCCTACAGCGTACGATTTCACTTTTTCCTATTCAGCCTACAGCGATTTCAACTATTTCACTTTTTCGAATTCGGCGTACAGGGATTTCAACGATTTCTCTTCTCTCGTATTCAGCCTACAGCGATTTCAACGATTTCACTTTTTCGTATTCAGCGTACAGCGATTTCAACGATTTCTCTTCTATCGTATTCAGCCTACAGGGTATTCTACGATTTCAATTTTTCGTGTTCAACGTAGAGCGATTTCAACGATTTGTCTTCTTTCGTATTCAGCCTACAGCGATTTCAAGGATTTCACTTTTTCGTATTCAGCGTACAGCGATTTCAAAGATTTCTCTTCTTTCGTATTCAGCCTACAGCGATTTCAACGATTTCAATTTTTGTATTCTGCGTACAGCGATTTCAACGATTTCTCTTCTTTCTTATTCAGTCTACAGCGATTTCAACGATTTCACTTTTTCGTATTCAGCGTACAGCGATTTCAACGATTTCTCTACTTTCGTATTCAGCCTACAGTGATTTCAACGATTTAACTTTTTTCGTATTCAGCGTACAGCGATTTCAACGATTTCTCTTCTTTCGTATTCAGCCATCAGCAATTTGAACGATTTTACTTTTTCGTATTAACCTTACAGCGATTTCAACGTTTTCTCTTCTTTCGTATTCAGCCTATAGCGATTTCAAAGATTTCATTTTTTCGTATTCAGCTTCCAGCGATTTCAACAATTTCTTTTCTTTCGTAATCAGTCTACAGCGATTTCAACGATTTCTCTTCTTTCGTATTCAGCGTACAACGGTTTCAACGATTTCACTTTTTCATATTCAGCGTAAAGCGATTTCAACTATTTCACTTTTTCGTATTCTGCGTACAGGTATTTCAACGATTTCTCTTCTTTCGTATTGAGCCTACAGGGATTTCAACGATTTCACTTTTTCGTATTTTGCGTACAGCGATTTCAACGTTTTCTCTTCTTTCGTATTCAGCCTACAGTGATTTCAACGATTTCACTTTTTCGTATTCAGGGTACAGCGATTTCAACGATTTCTCTTCTTTCGTATTCAACCTACAACGATTACAACGATTTCACTTTTTCGTATTCACCTTACAGCGATTTCAACGTTTTCTCTTGTTTCGTATTCAGCCTACAGCGATTTCATAGATTTCTCTTCTTTCGTATTCAGCCTACAGCGATTTCAACGATTTCACTTTTTCGTAATCAGCCTACAGCGATTTCAACCATTTCACTTTTCCGTATTCAGCGTACAGCGATTTGAACGATTTCTCTTCTTTCGTATTCAGCGTACAGGGATTTCATCGACTTCACTTTTTCGTATTCTGCGTACAGCGATTTCAACGATTTCACTTTTTCGTATTCTGCGTACAGCGAATTCAACGATTTCTCTTCTTTCCTATTCAGCCTACACCGATATCAACGATTTCACTTTTTCTTATTCAGCGTACAGCGAATTCAACGATTTCCCTTTCGTATTCAACCTACAGCGATTTCAACGATTTCACTATTTCGTATTCAGCGTACAGCGATTTCAGCTTTTTCTCTTGTTTCGTATTCAGCCTACAGCGATTTCAACGATTTCACTTTTTCGTATTCAGCGTACAGCGATTTCAACGGTTTCTCTTCTTTCGTATTCAGCCTACAGCGATTTCAACGATTTCACATTTTGGTATTCAGCGTACAGCGATTTCAACGATTTCACTTTCGCGTATTCAGCATACAGCGATTTCAACTATTTCACTTTTTCGTATTCAGCCTACAGCGATTTCAACGATTTCACTTTTTCGTATTCAGCATACAGCGTTTCAACAATTTCTGCTCTTTCGTATTCAGCATACAGCGATTTCAAAGATTTCACTTTTTTCGTATTCAGCGTACAGCGATTTCAAAGATTTCTCTTCTTTCGTATTCAGCCTACAGCGATTTAGAGGATTTCACTTTTTCGTATTCTGCGTACAGCGATGTCAACGATTTCTCTTCTTTCCTATTCAGCGTACTGAGATTTCATAGATATCTCTTCTTTCGTATTCAGCCTACAGCGATTTCAACGATTTCACTTTTTCGTATTCAGCCTACAGCGATTTCAACTATTTCACTTTTTCGAATTCAGCGTACAGCGATTTCAACGATTTCTCTTCTTTCGTATTCAGCCTACAGCGATTTCAACGAATTCACTTTTTCGTATTCAGCGTACAGCGTTTTCAACGACTTCTCTTCTATCGTATTCAGCCTACAGCGTATTCTACGATTTCACTTTTTCGTATTCAGCGTACACCGATTTCAACGATTTGTCTTCTTTCGTATTCAGCCTACAGCGATTTCAAGGATTTCACTTTTTCGTATTCAACGTACAACGTTTTCAACGATTTCTCTTCTTTCCTATTCAGCGTAAAGCCATTTCATAGATATCTCTTCTTTCGTATTCAGCCTACAGCGATTTCAACGATTTCACTTTCTTCGTATTCACCGTACAGCGATTTCTAAGATTTCTCTTCTCTCGTATTCAGCCTACAGCGATTTCAACTATTTCACTTTTTCGTATTCATCGTATAGCGATTTCAACAATTTCTCTTCCTTCGTATTCAGCCTACAGCGATTTCCACTATTTCACTTTTTCGTATTCAGCGTACAGCGATTTCAAAGATTTCTCTTCTTTCGTATTCAGCCTACAGCGTTTTCAACGATTTCACTTTTTTGTATTCTGCGTACAGCGATTTCAACGATTTCTCATCTTTCGTATTCAGACTACAGACTTTTCAACGATTTCACTTTTTCATATTCGGCGTACAGCGATTTCAACGATTTCTCTTTTTTCGTATTCAGCCTACAGCGATTTCAACGAATTCACATTTTGGTATTCAGCGTACAGCGATTTCAACGATATCACTTTTTCCTATTCAGCGTACAGCGAATTCAACTATTTCCCTTCTTTCGTATTCAGCCTACAGCGATTTCAACGATTTCACATTTTCGTATTCGGCGTACGGCGATTTCAACGATTTCTCTTCTTTCGTATTCAGCGTACATTGATTTCAACGATTTCAATTTTTTGTTACAGCGTAGAGCGATTTCAACGATTTCTCTTCTTTCGTATTCAGGCTACAGCAGTTTCAACGATTTCACTTTTTCGTATTCAGCGTACAGCGAATTCAACTATTTCCCTTCTTTCGTATTCAGCCTAGAGCGATTTCAACGATATCACTTTTTCGTATTCGGCGTACGGCGATTTCAACGATTTCTCGTCTTTCGTATTCAGGCTACAGCAATTTCTACGATATCACTTTTTCGTAATCAGCCTACATCGATTTCAACTATTTCACTTCTTCGTATTCAGCGTACAGCGATTTCAAAGATTTCTCTTCTTTCGTATTCAGCCTACAGCGATTTCAACGATTTCACTTTTTCGTATTCAGGGTACATTGATTTCAACGATTTCTCTTCTTTCGTATTCAGTCTACAGGGATTTCAACGATTTCACTTTTTCGTATTCAGCGTACAGCGACTTCAACCATTTCTCTTCTTTCGTATTAAGCCTGCAGCGATTTCAACGATTTAAATTTTTCGTATTTAGCCTACAGCGATTTCAACGATTTGGCTTCTTTCGTATTCATCCTACAGGGATTTCAACGATTTCACTTTTTCGTATTCTGCGTACAGCGATTTCAACGGTTTCTCTTCTTTCGTATTCAGTCTACAGCGAATCCAACGATTTCATTTTATCGTATTCAGCGTACAGCGATTTCAACAATTTCTCTTCTTTCGTATTCAGTCTACAGCGATTTCAACGATTTCTCTTCTTTCGAATTCAGCGTACTGCGATTTCAACTATTTCCCTTTTTCGTATTCAGCGTACAGCGATTTCAACGGTTTCTCTTCTTTCGTATTCAGCCTACAGCGATTTCAACTATTTCATTTTTTCGTATTCTGCGTACAGCGATTTCAACAATTTCTCTTCTTTCGTATTCAGTCTACAGCGATTTCTACGATTTCTCTTCTTTCCAATTCAGCGTACAGCGATTTCAACTATTTCACTTTTTCGAATGCAGGGTACAGCGATTTCAACGATTTCTCTTCTTTCGTATTCAGCCTACAGCGATAACAACGATTTCACTTTTTCGTATTCTGCGTACAGCGATTTCAACGACTTCTCTTCTTTCGTATTCAGCCTACAGCGATATCAACGATTTCACTTTTTCTTATTCAGCGTACAGCGATTTCAACGATTTCTCTGTCGTATTCAGCCTACTGTGATTTCAACGATTTCACTATTTCGTATTCATCGTACTGCGATTTCAACGTTTTCTCTTGTTTCGTATTCAGCCTAAAGCGATTTCAACGATTTCACATTTTCGTATTCAGCGTACAGCGATTTCAACGGTTTCTCTTCTTTCGTATTCAGCCTACAGCGATTTCAACGATTTCACATTTTGGTATTCAGCGTACAGCGATTTCAACGATTTCACTTTCGCGTATTCAGCCTACAGCGATTTCAACTATTTCACTTTTTCGTATTCAGCGTACAGCGATTTCAACGATTTCTCTTCTTTCGTATTCAGCCTACAGCGTACGATTTCACTTTTTCGTATTCAGCCTACAGCGATTTCAACTATTTCACTTTTTCGAATTCGGCGTACAGGGATTTCAACGATTTCTCTTCTCTCGTATTCAGCCTACAGCGATTTCAACGATTTCACTTTTTCGTATTCAGCGTACAGCGATTTCAACGATTTCTCTTCTATCGTATTCAGCCTACAGGGTATTCTACGATTTCAATTTTTCGTGTTCAACGTACAGCGATTTCAACGATTTGTCTTCTTTCGTATTCAGCCTACAGGGATTTCAACGATTTCATTTCTTCGTTTTCTGCGTACAGCGATTTCAACGATTTCACTTTCGCGTATTCAGCCTACAGCGATTTCAACGATTTCACTTTTTTCGTATTCAGCGTACAGCGATTTCAACCATTTCTCTTCATTCGTATTCAGCCTACAGCGATTTCAACGATTTCACTTTTTCGTATTCTACGTACACCGATTTCAACGATTTCTCTTTTTTCCTATTCAGCGTACAGTGATTTCATAGATTTCTCTTCTTTCGTATTCAGCCTACAGCGATTACAACGATTTCACTTTTTCGTATTCAGCCTACAGCGATTTCAACTATTTCACTTTTTCGAATTCAGCGTACACCGATTTCAAAGATTTCTCTTCTTTCGTATTCAGCCTACAGCGATTTCAACGATTTCACTTTTTCGTATTCTGCGTACAGCGATTTCAACGGATTCTTTTCTTTCGTATTCAGCCTACAGCGATTCCAACGATTTCATTTTTTCGTATTCAGCGTACAGCGATTTCAACAATTTCTCTTCTTTCGTATTCAGTCTACAGCGATTTCAACGATTTCTCTTCTTTCGAATTCAGCGTACTGCGATTTCAACTATTTCACTTTTTTCGTATTCAGCTTACAGCGATTTCAACGGTTTCTCTTCTTTTGTATTCAGCCTACAGCGATTTCAACTATTTCATTTTTTCGTATTGAGCGTACAGCGATTTCAACGATTTCTCTTCTTTCCAATTCAGCGTACAGCGATTTCAACTATTTCACTTTTTCGAATGCAGCGTACAGCGATTTCAACGATTTCTCTTCTTTCGTATTCAGCCTACAGCGATATCAACGATTTCACTTTTTCGTATTCTGCGTACAGCGAATTCAACGACTTCTCTTCTTCCGTATTCAGCCTACAGCGATATCAACGATTTCAATTTTTCTTATTCTGCGTACAGCGATTTCAACGATTTCCCTTTCGTATTCAGCCTACAGCGATTTCATCGATTTCACTATTTCGTATTCATCGTACAGCGATTTCAACGTTTTCTCTTGTTTCGTATTTAGCCTACAGCGATTTCAACGATTTCACTTTTTCGTATTCAGCGTACAGCGATTTCAACGGTTTCTCTTCTTTCGTATTCAGCATACAGCGATTTCAACGATTTCACATTTTGGTATTCTGCGTACAGCGATTTCAACGATTTCACTTTCGCGTATTCAGCCTACAGCGATTTCAACTATTTCACTTTTTCGTATTCAGCGTACAGCGATTTCAACGATTTCTCTTTTTTCGTATACAGCCTACAGCGACTTCAACTATTTCACCTTTTCGTATACTTCGTACAGCGATTTCAACAATTTCTCTTCTTTCGTTTTCAGCCTACAGCGATTTCAACTATTTCACTTTTTTGTATTCAGCGTACAGCGATTTCAAAGATTTCTCTTCTTTCGTATTCAGCCTACAGAGATTTCATCGATTTCACTTTTATGTATTATGCGTACAGCGATTTCAACTATTTCTCTTCTTTCGTATTCAGTCTACAGCGATTTCAACTATTTCACTTTTTCGTATTCAGCGTACAGCGATTTCAATGATTTCTCTTCTTTCGTATTCAGCCTACAGCGATTCCAACGATTTAACTTTTTCGTATTAACCTTACAGCGATTTCAACGTTTTCTCTTGTATCGTATGCAGCCTACAGCGATTTCAAAGATTTCTCTTCTTTCGTATTCAGCCTACAGCGATTTCAACGAATTCACATTTTGGTATTCAGGATACAGCAATTTGAACTATTTTACTTTTTCGTATTAACCTTAGAGCGATTTCAACGTTTTCTCTTCTTTCGTATTCAGCCTACAGCGATTTCAACGATTTCTCTTCTTTCGTATTCAGCGTACAGGGATTTCATCGACTTCACTTTTTCGTATTCAGCGTACAGCGATTTCAACTATTTCACTTTTTCGTATTCATCGTACAGCGATTTCAAAGATTTCTCTTCTTTCGTATTCAGCCTACAGCGATTTAAACGATTTCACTTTTCCGTATTCAGCGTACAGCGATTTCAACTATTTCTCTTCTTTCGTATTTAGAATACAGCGATTTCAACGATTTCACTTTTTCGTATTCAGCGTACAGCGATTTCAATGATTTCTCTTCTTTCGTATTCAGCCTACAGCGATTTCAACGATTTCACATTTTGTTATTCAGCGTACAGCGATTTCAACGATGTCACTTTTTCGTATTCGGCGTACAGCGATTTCAACTATTTCTCTTCTTTCGTATTCAGCCTACAGCGATTTCAACGATTTCACTTTTTCGTGTTCAGCGTACAGCGATTTCAACGGTTTCTCTTCTTTCGTATTCAGCCTACAGAGTTTTCAACGATTTCACTTTTTCGTATTCAGCGTACAGCGATTTCAACGATTTCTCTTCTTTCGTATTCAGCCTACAGCGATTTCAACGAATTCACATTTTGGCATTCAGCGTACAGCGATTTCAACGATTTCACTTTTTCGTATTCAGCGTACACCGAATTCAACTATTTCCCTTCTTTCGTATTCAGCCTACAGCGACTTCAACGATTTCACTTTTTCGTAATCGGCGTACGGCGATTTCAACGATTTCTCTTCTTTCGTATTCAGCGTACAGCGATTTCAACGATTTCAATTTTTTGTAATCAGCGTAGAGCGATTTCAACGATTTCTCTTCTTTCGTATTCAGGCTACAGCAATTTCAACGATTTCACTTTTTCGTAATCAGCCTACATCGATTTCAACTATTTCACTTTTTCGTATTCACCCTACAGCGATTTCAAATATTTCCCTTCTTTCGTATGCAGCCTAAAGCGATTTCAACGATTTCACTTTTGTGTATTCTGCGTACAGCGATTTCAACGATTTCTCTTCTTTCGTATTCATTGTACAGCGATTTCTACGATTTCACTTTTTCGTATTCAGCGTACTGCGATTTCAACGATTTCTCTTCTTTCCTATTCGGCGTACAGCGAATTCATAGATTTCTCTTCTTTCGTATTCAGCCTACAGCGATTTCAACGATTTCACTTTTTCGTATTCAGCCTACAGCGATTACAACGATTTCACTTTTTCGTATTCAGCGTACAGCGATTTCAACGGTTTCTCTTTCGTATTCAGCCTACAGCGATTTCAACGATTTCACATTTTGGTATTCAGCGTACAGCGATTTCAACGATTTCACTTTCGCGTATTCAGCCTACAGCGATTTCAACTATTTCACTTTTTCGTATTCAGCGTACAGCGATTTCAACGATATCTCTTCTTTCGTATTCAGCCTACAGCAATTTCAACGATTTCACTTTTTCGTATTCTGTCTACAGAGATTTCAACGATTTCTCTTCTTTCGTATTCAGCGTACAGCGATTTCAACGATTTCACTTTTTCGTATTCAGCGTACAGCCATTTCAACGATTTCTCTTCTTTCCTATTGAGCCTACAGGGATTTCAACGATTTCCCTTTTTCGTAATCTGCGTACAGCGATTTCAACGATTTCTCTTCCTTCGTATTCAGCCTACAGTGATTTCAACGATTTCACTTTTTCGTATTCAGTGTACAGCGATTTCAACCATTTCTCTTCTTTCGTATTCAACCTACAGCGATTACAACGATTTCACTTTTTCGTATTCACCTTACAGCGATTTCACCGTTTTCTCTTGTTTCGTATTCAGCCTACAGCGATTTCAACGATTTCACATTTTTCGTATTCAGCGTACAGCGATTTCAACTATTTCTCTGATTTCGTATTCAGCCTACAGCGATTTCAACGATTTCTCATTTACGTATTCAGCGTACAGCGATTTCAACGATTTCTCATCTTTAGTATTCAGACTACAGCGAATTCAACGATTTCACTTTTTCGTATTCAGCGTACACCCTTTTCAACGATTTCTATTCTTTCCTATTCAGCGTACAGCGATTTCATAGAGTTCTCTTCTCTCGTATTCAGGCTACAGCGATTTCAACGATTTCACTTTTTCGTAATCAGCCTACAGCGATTTCAACTATTTCTCTGATTTCGTATTCGGCGAACTGCGATTTTAACGATTTCACTTTTTCGTATTCAGCGTACAGCGATTTCAACGATTTCTCTTCTTTCGTATTAAGCCTACAGCGATTTCAACGATTTCACATTTTGGTATTCAGCGTACAGCGATTTCAACGATTTCACTTTTTCGTATTCAGCGTACAGCGATTTCAACTATTTCCCTTCTTTCGTATTCAGCCTAAAGCGATTTCAACGATTTCACTTTTTAGTATTCAGCGTACGGCGATTTCAACGATTTCTCTTCTTTCGTATTCAGCCTACAGCGATTTCAACGATTTCACTTTTTCGTATTCATCGTACAGCGATTTCAACGGTTTCTCTTCTTTCGTATTCAGCCTAAAGCGATTTAAACGATTTCACTTTTTTCGTAATCACCGTATAGCGATTTCAACGATTTCTCTTCTTTCGTATTCAGGCTACAGCAATTTCAACGATTTCACTTTTTCGTAATAAGCCTACAGCGAATTTAACTATTTCACTTTTTCGTATTCAGCGTACAGCGATTTCAAAGATTTCTCTTCTTTCGTATTCGGTCTACAGCGATTTCATCGATTTCACTTTTTCGTATTCAGCGTACAGCGAATTCAGCGATTTCTCTTCTTTCGCATTCAGCCTACAGCGATTTCAATGATTTAAATTTTTCGTATTCAGCGTACAGCGATTTCAACGATTTGTCTTCTTTCGTATTCAGCCTACAGGGATTTCAACGATTTCACTTTTTCGTATTCTGCGTACAGCGATTTCAACGGCATTCTCTTCTTTCGTATTCAGCCTACAGCGATTCCAACGATTTCATTTTTTGTTATTCAGCGTACAGCGATTTCAACAATTACTCTTCTTTCGTATTTAGTCTACAGCGATTTCAACGATTTCTCTTCTTTCGAATTCAGCGTACTGCGATTTCAACTATTTCACTTTTTCGTATTCAGCGTACAGCGATTTCAACGGTTTCTCTTCTTTCGTATTCAGCCTACAGCGATTTCAACTATTTCATTTTTTCGTATTCAGCGTACAGCGATTTCAACAATATCTCTTCTTTCGTATTCACTCTACAGCGATTTCAACGATTTCTCTTTCGAATTCAGCGTACAGCGATTTCAACTATTTCACTTTTTCGAATTCAGCGTACAGCGAATTCAACGATTTCTCTTCTTTCGTATTCAGCCTACAGTGATATCAACGATTTCACTTATTCGTATTCTGCGTACAGCGATTTCAACGATTTCTCTTCTTTCCTATTCAGCCTACACCGATATCAACGATTTCACTTTTTCTTATTCAGCGTACAGCGATTTCAACGGTTTCTCTTCTTTCGTATTCAGCCTACAGCGATTTCAACGATTTCACTTTTTCGTATTCAGGGTACATTGATTTCAACGATTTCTCTTCTTTCGTATTTAGTCTACAGCGATTTCAACGATTTCACTTTTTCTTATTCAGCGTACAGCGACTTCAACCATTTGACTTCTTTCGTATTCAGCCTACTGCGATTTCAACGATTTCAGTTTTTCGTATTCAGCCTACAGCGATTTCAACTATTTCACTTTTTCGAATTCAGCGTACAGCGATTTCAACGATTTCACTTCTCTCGAATTCAGCCTACAGCGATTTCAACGATTTCACTTTATCGTATTCGGCGTACGGCGATTTCAACGATTTCTCTTCTTTTGTATTCAGCGTACAGCGATTTCAACGATTTCAATTTTTTGTTACAGCGTAGAGCGATTTCAACGATTTCTCTTCTTTCGTATTCAGGCTACAGCAATTTCAACGATTTCACATTTTCGTAATCAGACTACATCGATTTCAACTATTTCACTTTTTCGTATTCAGCGTTCAGCGATTTCAAAGATTTCTCTTCTTTCGTATTCAGCCTACAGCGATTTCAACGATTTCAATTTTTCGTATTCAGGGAACATTGATTTCAACGATTTCTCTTCTTTCGTATTCAGTCTACAGCGATTTCAACGATTTCACTTTTTCGTATTCAGCGTACAGCGATTTCAACCATTTCTCATCTTTCGTATTCAGCCTGCAGCGATTTCAACGATTTAAATTTTTCGTATTTAGCCTACAGCGATTTCAACGATTTCTCTTCTTTCGTATTCAGCCTACAGGGATTTCAACGATTTCACTTTTTCGTATTTTGCGTACAGCGATTTCAACGGTTTCTCTTCTTTCGTATTCAGCCTACTGCGATTTCAATGTTATCATTTTTTCTTATTCTGCGTACAGCGATTTCAACAATTACTGTTCTTTCGTATTCAATCTACTGCGATTTCAACGATTCCTCTTCTTTCGAATTCAGCGTACTGCGATTTCAACTATTTCACTTTTTCGTATTCAGCGTACAGCGATTTAAACGATTTCTCTTCTTTCGTATTCAGCCTACAGGGATTTCAACGATTTCACTTTTTCGTATTCTGCGTACAGCGATTTCTACGATTTCACTTTCGCGTATTCAGCCTACAGCGATTTCAACTATTTCACTTTTTTCGTATTCTGCGTACAGTGATTTCAACCATTTCTCTTCATTCGTATTCAGCCTACAGCGATTTCAACGATTTCACTTTTTCGTATTCTACGTACACCGATTTCAACGATTTCTCTTTTTTCCTATTCAGCGTACAGTGATTTCATAGATTTCTCTTCTTTCGTATTCAGCCTACAGCGATTACAACGATTTCACTTTTTCGTATTCAGCCTACAGCGATTTCAACTATTTCACTTTTTCGAATTCAGCGTACACCGATTTCAACGATTTCTCTTCTTTCGTATTCAGCCTACAGCGATTTCAACGATTTCATTTTTTCGTATTCTGCGTACAGCGATTTCAACGGATTCTCTTCTTTCGTATTCAGCCTACAGCGATTCCAACGACTTCATTTTTTCGTATTCAGCGTACAGCGATTTCAACAATTTCTCTTCTTTCGTATTCAGTCTACAGCGATTTCAACGATTTCTCTTCTTTCCAATTCAGCGTACAGCGTTTTCAACTATTTCACTTTTTCGAATGCAGCGTACAGCGATTTCAACGATTTCTCTTCTTTCGTATTCAGCCTACAGCGATATCAACGATTTCACTTTTTCGTATTCTGCGTACAGCGAATTCAACGACTTCTCTTCTTCCGTATTCAGCCTACAGCGATATCAACGATTTGACATTTTCTTATTCTGCGTACAGCGATTTCAACGATTTCCCTTTCGTATTCAGCCTACAGCGATTTCAACCATTTCACTATTTCGTATTCATCGTACAGCGATTTCAACGTTTTCTCTTGTTTCGTATTCAGCCTACAGCGATTTCAACGATTTCACATTTTCGTATTCTGCGTACAGCGATTTCAACGGTTTCTCTTCTTTCGTATTCAGCATACAGCGATTTCAACGATTTCACATTTTGGTATTCAGCGTACAGCGATTTCAACGATTTCACTTTCGCGTATTCAGCCTACAGCGATTTCAACTATTTCACTTTTTCGTATTCAGCGTACAGCGATTTCAACGATTTCTCTTTTTTCGTATTCTGCCTACAGCGACTTCAACTATTTCACTTTTTCGTATTCATCGTACAGCGATTTCAACAATTTCTCTTTTTTGGTTTTCAGCCTACAGTGATTTCAACTATTTCACTTCTTTGTATTCAGCGTACAGCGAATTCAAAGATTTCTCTTCTTTCGTATTCAGCCTACAGAGATTTCATCGATTTCACTTTTATGTATTATGCGTACAGCGATTTCAACTATTTCTCTTCTTTCGTATTCAGTCTACAGCGATTTCAACTATTTCACTTTTTCGTATTCAGCGTACAGCGATTTCAACGATTTCTCTTCTTTCGTATTCAGCCTACAGCGATTTCAACGATTTAACTTTTTCGTATTCAGCGTACAGCGATTTCAACGATTTCTCTTCTTTTGTATTGAGTCTACAGCGATTTCAACGATTTCTCTTCTTCCGTATTCAGCCTACAGCGATTTGAACGATTTTACTTTTTCGTATTAACCTTACAGCGATTTCAACGTTTTCTCTTATTTCGTATTCAGCCTACAGCGATTTCAACGATTTCACTTTTTCGTATTCTGTCTACAGCGATTTCAACGATTTCTCTTCTTTCGTATTCAGCGTACAGCGATTTCAACTATTTCACTTTTTCGAATGCAGCGTACAGCGATTTCAACGATTTCTCTTCTTTCGTATTCAGCCTACAGCGATTTCAACGATTTCTCTTCTTTCGTATTCAGCGTACAGGGATTTCATCGACTTCACTTTTTCGTATTCTGCGTACAGCGATTTCAAATATTTCACTTTTTCGTATTCATCGTACAGCGATTTCAAAGATTTCTCTTCTTTCGTATTCAGCCTACAGCGATTTAAACGATTTCACTTTTCCGTATTCAGCGTACAGCGATTTCAACGATTTCTCTTCTTTCGTATTTAGTATACAGGGATTTCAACGATTTCACTTTTTCGTATTCAGCGTACAGCGATTTCAACGATTTCTCTTCTTTCGTATTCAGCCTACAGCGATTTCAACGATTTCACATTTTGGTATTCAGCGTACAGCGATTTCAGCGATTTCACATTTCGTATTCAGCGTACAGCGATTTCAACTATTTCTCTTCTTTCGTATTCAGCCTACAGCGATTTCAACAATTTCACTTTTTCGTGTTCAGCGTAAAGCGATTTCAACGGTTTCTCTTCTTTCGTATTCAGCCTACAGCGATTTCAACGATTTCACTTTTTCGTATTCAGCGTACAGCGATTTCAACGATTTCTCTTCTTTCGTATTCAGCCTACAGCGATTTCAACGAATTCACATTTTGGTATTCAGCGTACACCGAATTCAACTATTTCCCTTCTTTCGTATTCAGCCTACAGCGACTTCAACGATTTCACTTTTTCGTATTCGGCGTACGGCGATTTCAACGATTTCTCTTCTTACGTATTCAGCGTACAGCGATTTCAACGATTTCAATTTTTTGTAATCAGCGTAGAGCGATTTCAACGATTTCTCTTCTTTCGTATTCAGGCTACAGCAATTTCAACGATTTCACTTTTTCGTAATCAGCCTACATCGATTTCAACTATTTCACTTTTTCGTATTCAGCGTACAGCGATTTCAAATATTTCCCTTCTTTCGTATGCAGCCTAAAGCGATTTCAACGATTTCACTTTTGTGTATTCTGCGTACAGCGATTTCAACGATTTCTCTTCTTTCGTATTCATTGTACAGCGATTTCTACGATTTCACTTTTTCGTATTCAGCGTACTGCGATTTCAACGATTTCTCTTCTTTCCTATTCGGCGTACAGCGATTTCATAGATTTCTCTTCTTTCGTATTCAGCCTACAGCGATTTCAACGATTTCACTTTTTCGTATTCAGCCTACAGCGATTACAACGATTTCACTTTTTCGTATTCAGCGTACAGAGATTTCAACGGTTTCTCTTTCGTATTCAGCCTACAGCGATTTCAACGATTTCACATTTTGGTATTCAGCGTACAGCGATTTCAACGATTTCACTTTCGCGTATTCAGCCTACAACGATTTCAACTATTTCACTTTTTCGTATTCAGCGTACAGCGATTTCAACGATTTCTCTTCTTTCGTATTCAGCCTACAGCAATTTCAACGATTTCACTTTTTCGTATTCTGTCTACAGCGATTTCAATGATTTCTCTTCTTTCGTATTCAGCGTACAGCGATTTCAACGATTTCACTTTTTCGTATTCAGCGTAAAGCGATTTCAACTATTTCACTTTTTCGTATTCAGCGTACAGCCATTTCAACGATTTCTCTTCTTTCCTATTGAGCCTACAGGGATTTCAAAGATTTCACTTTTTCGTAATCTGCGTACAGCGATTTCAACGATTTCTCTTCTTTCGTATTCAGCCTACAGTGATTTCAACGATTTCACTTTTTCGTATTCAGTGTACAGCGATTTCAACCATTTCTCTTCTTTCGTATTCAACCTACAGCGATTACAACGATTTCACTTTTTCGTATTCACCTTACAGCGATTTCACCGTTTTCTCTTGTTTCGTATTCAGCCTACAGCGATTTCAACGATTTCACATTTTTCGTATTCAGCGTACAGCGATTTCAACTTTTTCTCTGATTTCGTATTCAGCCTACAGCGATTTCAACGATTTCTCTTTTACGTATTCAGCGTACAGCGATTTCAACGATTTCTCTTCTTTAGTATTCAGACTACAGCGATTTCAACGATTTCACTTTTTCGTATTCAGCGTACACCCTTTTCAACGATTTCTATTCTTTCCTATTCAGCGTACAGCGATTTCATAGAGTTCTCTTCTTTCGTATTCAGCCTACAGCGATATCAACGATTTCACTTTTTCGTAATCAGCCTACAGCGATTTCAACTATTTCTCTGATTTCGTATTCGGCGAACTGCGATTTTAACGATTTCACTTTTTCGTATTCAGCGTACAGCGATTTCAACGATTTCTCTTCTTTCGTATTAAGCCTACAGCGATTTCAACGATTTCACATTTTGGTATTCAGCGTACAGAGATTTCAACGATTTCACTTTTTCGTATTCAGCGTACAGCGATTTCTACTATTTCCCTTCTTTCGTATTCAGCTTAAAGCGATTTCAACGATTTCACTCTTTAGTATTCAGCGTACGGCGATTTCAACGATTTCTCTTCTTTCGTATTCAGCGTACAGAGATTTCTACGATTTCAATTTTTCGTATTCAGCGTACAGCGATTTCAACGTTTTCTCTTCTTTCCTATTCAGCGTACAGCGATTTCATAGATTTCTCTTCTTTCGTATTCAGCCTACAGCGATTTCAACGATTTCACTTTTTCGTTTTCAGCCTAGAGAGATTTCAACTATTTCACTTCTTCGTATTCAGCGTACAGCGAATTCAACGAATTCTCTTCTTTCGTATTCAGCCTACAGCGATTTCAACGATTTCACTTTTTCGTATTCTTCGTACAGCGATTTCAACGGTTTCTCTTCTTTCGTATTCAGCCTAAAGCGATTTAAACGATTTCACTTATTTCGTAATCACCGTATAGCGATTTCAACGATTTCTCTTCTTTCGTATTCAGGCTACAGCAATTTCAACGATTTCACTTTTTCTTAATAAGCCTACAGCGAATTTAACTATTTCACTTTTTCGTATTCAGCGTACAGCGATTTCAAAGATTTCTCTTCTTTCGTATTCGGTCTACAGCGATTTCATCGATTTCACTTTTTCGTATTCAGCGTACAGCGAATTCAGCGATTTCTCTTCTTTCGTATTCAGCCTACAGCGATTTCAATGATTTAAATTTTTCGTATTCAGCGTACAGCGATTTCAACGATTTGTCTTCTTTCGTATTCAGCCTACAGGGATTTCAACGATTTCACTTTTTTGTATTCTGCGTACAGCGATTTCAACGGCATTCTCTTCTTTCGTATTCAGCCTACAGCGATTCCAACGATTTCATTTTTTGTTATTCAGCGTACAGCGATTTCAACAATTACTCTTCTTTCGTATTTAGTCTACAGCGATTTCAACGATTTCTCTTCTTTCGAATTCAGCGTACTGCGATTTCAACTATTTCACTTTTTCGTATTCAGCTTTCAGCGATTTCAACGGTTTCTCTTCTTTCGTATTCAGCCTACAGCGATTTCAACTATTTCATTTTTTCGTATTCAGCGTAAAGCGATTTCAACAATATCTCTACTTTCGTATTCACTCTACAGCGAATTCAACGATTTCTCTTTCGAATTCAGCGTACAGCGATTTCAACTATTTCACTTATTCGTATTCTGCGTACAGCGATTTCAACGATCTCTCTTCTTTCCTATTCAGCGTACACCGATATCAACGATTTCACTTTTTCTTATTCAGCGTACAGCGATTTCAACGGTTTCTCTTCTTTCGTATTCAGCCTACAGCGATTTCAACGATTTCACTTTTTCGTATTCAGGGTACATTGATTTCAACGATTTCTCTTCTTTCGTATTTAGTCTACAGCGATTTCAACGATTTCACTTTTTCTCATTCAGCGTAAAGCGACTTCAACCATTTCTCTTCTTTTGTATTCAGCCTACTGCGATTTCAACGATTTCAGTTTTTCGTATTCAGCCTACAGCGATTTCAACTATTTCACTTTTTCGAATTCAGCGTACAGCGAATTCAACGATTTCTCTTCTTTCGTATTCAGCCTACAGCGATATCAACGATTTCACTTATTCGTATTCTGCGTACAGCGATTTCAACGATCTCTCTTCTTTCCTATTCAGCGTACACCGATATCAACGATTTCACTTTTTCTTATTCAGCGTACAGCGATTTCAACGGTTTCTCTTCTTTCGTATTCAGCCTACAGCGATTTCAACGATTTCACTTTTTCGTATTCAGGGTACATTGATTTCAACGATTTCTCTTCTTTCGTATTTAGTCTACAGCGATTTCAACGATTTCACTTTTTCTTATTCAGCGTAAAGCGACTTCAACCATTTCTCTTCTTTCGTATTCAGCCTACTGCGATTTCTAAGATTTCAGTTTTTCGTATTCAGCCTACAGCGATTTCAACTATTTCACTTTTTCGAATTCAGCGTACAGCGATTTCAACGATTTCTCTTCTCTCGTATTCAGCCTACAGCGATATCAACGATTTCACTTTATCGTATTCAGCGTACAGCGATTTCAACGATTTCTCTTCTATCGTATTCAGCCTACAGGGTATTCTACGATTTCACTTTTTCGTATTCAGCGTACAGCGATTTCAACGATTTGTCTTCTTTCGTATTCAGCCTACAGCGATTTCAAAGATTTCACTTTTTCGTATTCGGCGTACAGCGATTTCAAAGATTTCTCTTCTTTCGTATTCAGCCTACAGCGATTTCAACGATTTCAATTTTTGTATTCTGCGTACAGCGATTTCAACGATTTCTCTTCTTTCTTATTCAGTCTACAGCGATTTCAACGATTTCTCTTCTTTCGTATTCAGCCTACAGCGATATCATCGATTGCACTTTTTCTTATTCAGCGACAGCGATTTCAACGATTTCTCTTCTTTCGTATTCAGCCTACAGCGATTTGAACGATTTTACTTTTTCGTATTAATCTTACAGCGATTTCAACGTTTTCTCTTGTATCGTATTCAGCCTACAGCGATTTCAACGATTTCTCTTCTTTTTTATATTCAGCCTACAGCGATTTCAACGAATTCACATTTTTGTATTCAGCCTACAGCAATTTGAACTATTTTACTTTTTCATATTAACCTTACAGCGACTTCAACGTTTTCTCTTCTTTCGTATTCTGCCTACAGCGATTTCAACGATTTCTCTTCTTTCGAATTCAGCGTACAGGGATTTAATCGATTTCACTTTTTCGTATTCTGCGTACAGCGATTTCAACTATTTCACTTTTTCGTATTCATCGTACAGCGATTTCCAAGATTTTTCTTCTTTCGTATTCAGCCTATAGCGATTTAAACGATCTCACTTTTTTATATTCAGCGTACAGCGATTTCAACGATTTCTCTTCTTTCGTATTCAGTCTACAGCGATTTCAACGATTTCACTTTTTCGTATTCAGCGTACAGCGATTTCAACGATTTCTCTTCTTTCGTATTCAGCCTACAGCGATTTCAACGATTTCACATTTTGGTATTCAGCGTACAGCGATTTCAACGATTTCACTTTTTCGTATTCAGCGTACAGCGATTTCAACTATTTCCCTTCTTTCGTATTCAGCCTACAACGAATTTCAACGATTTCACTTTGTCGTATTCAGCGTACAGCGATTTCAACGGTTTCTCTTCTTTCGTATTCAGCCTACAGCGATTTCAACGATTTCACTTTTTCGTATTCAGCGTACAGCGATTTCAACGATTTCTCTTCTTTCGTATTCAGCCTACAGCGATTTCAACGAATTCACATTTTGGTATTCAGCGTACAGCGATTTCAACGATTTCACTTTTTCGTATTCAGCGTACAGCGAATTCAACTATTTCCCTTCTTTCGTATTCAGCCTACAGCGATTTCAACGATTTCACTTTTTCGTATTCGGCGTACGGCGATTTCAACGATTTCTCTTCTTTCGTATTCAGCGTACAGCGATGTCAACGATTTCAATTTTTTGTAATCAGCGTAGGGCGATTTCAACGATTTCTCTTCTTTCGTATTCAGGCTACAGCAATTTCAACGATTTCACTTTTTCGTAATCAGCCTACATCGATTTCAACTATTTCACTTTTTAGTATTCAGCGTACAGCGATTTAAAAAATTTCTCTTCTTTCCTATTCAGCCTACAGTGATTTCAACGATTTCACTTTTTCGTATTCAGGGTACATTGATTTCAACGATTTCTCTTCTTTCGTATTCAGTCTACAGCGATTTCAACGATTTCACTTTTTCGTATTCAGCGTACAGCGACTTCAACCATTTCTCTTCTTTCGTATATAAGCCTGCAGCGATTTCAACGATTTAAATTTTTCGTATTTAGCCTACAGCGATTTCAACGATTTCTCTTCTTTCGTATTCAGCCTACAGGGATTTCAACGATTTCACTTTTTCGTATTCTGCGTACAGCGATTTCAACGGTTTCTCTTCTTTCGTATTCAGCCTACAGCGATTTCAACGATTTCTCTTCTTTCGAATTCAGCGTACTGCGATTTCAACTATTTCACTTTTTCGTATTCAGCGTACAGTGATTTCAACGGTTTCTCTTCTTTCGTATTCAGCCTACAGCGATTTCAACTATTTCATTTTTTCGTATTCAGCGTACAGCGATTTCAACAATTTCTCTTCTTTCGTATTCAGTCTACAGCGATTTCAACGATTTCTCTTCTCTCCAATTCAGCGTACAGCGATTTCAACTATTTCACTTTTTCGAATGCAGCGTAGAGCGATTTTCAAAGATTTCCCTTCTTTCGTATTCAGCCTACAGCGATATCAACGATTTCACTTTTTCTTATTCAGCGTACAGCGATTTCAACGATTTCTCTTTCGTATTCAGCCTACAGCGATTTCAACGATTTCACTATTTCGTATTCATCGTACAGCGATTTCAACGTTTTCTATTGTTTCGTATTCAGGCTACAGCGATTTCAACGATTTCACTTTTTCCTATTCAGCGTACAGCGATTTCAACGGTTTCTCTTCTTTCGTATTCAGCCTACAGCGATTTTAACAATTTCAATTTTTGTATTCTGCGTACAGCGATTTCTACGATTTCACTTTCGCGTATTCAGCCCACAGCGAATTCAACTATTTCACTTTTTCGTATTCAGCGTACAGCGATTTCAACGATTTCTCTTCTTTCGTATTCAGCCTACAGCAATTTAAACGATTTCACTTTTTCGTATTCTGCGTACACCGATTTCAACGATTTCTCTTCTTTCCTATTCAGCGTACAGAGATTTCATAGATTTCTCTTCTTTCGTATTCAGCCTACAGCGATTTCAACGATTTCACTTTTTCGTATTCAGCCTACAGCGATTTCAACTATTTCACTTTTTCGAATTCGGCGTACAGCGATTTCAACGGTTTCTCTTCTCTCGTATTCTGCCTACAGCGATTTCAACGATTTCACTTTTTCGTATTCAGCGTACAGCGATTTCAACGATTTCTCTTCTATCGTATTCAGCCTACAGGGTATTCTACGATTTCACTTTTTCGTATTCAACGTACAGCGATTTCAAGGATTTGTCTTCTTTCGTATTCAGCCTACAGCGATTTCAAGGATTTCACTTTTTCGTATTCAGCGTACAGCGATTTCAAAGATTTCTCTTCTTTCGTATTCAGCCTACAGCGATTTCAACAATTTCAATTTTTGTATTCTGCGTACAGCGATTTCTACGATTTCTCTTCTTTCTTATTCAGTCTACAGCGATTTCAACGATTTCACTTTATCGTATTCAGCGTACAGCGATTTCAACGATTTCTCTACTTTCGTATTCAGCCTACAGCGATTTCAACGATTTAACTTTTTCGTATTCAGCGTACAGCGATTTCAACGATTTCTCTTCTTAAGTATTCAGCCTACAGCAATTTGAACGATTTTACTTTTTCGTATTAACCTTACAGCGATTTCAACGTTTTCTCTTCTTTCGTATTCAGCCTATAGCGATTTCAACGATTTCATTTTTTCTTATTCAGCTTCCAGCGATTTCAACAATTTTTTTTCTTTCGTAATCAGTCTACAGCGATTTCAACGATTTCCCTTCTATCGTATTCAGCGTACAACGATTTCAACGATTTCACTTTTTCGTATTCAGCGTAAAGCGATTTCAACTATTTCACTTTTTCGTATTCAGCGTACAGGCATTTCAACGATTTCTCTTCTTTCGTATTGAGCCTACAGGGATTTCAACGATTTCACATTTTCGTATTTTGCGTACAGCGATTTCAACGTTTTCTCTTCTTTCGTATTGAGCCTACAGTGATTTCAACGATTTCACTTTTTCGTATTCACCTTACAGCGATTTCAACGTTTTCTCGTGTTTCGTATTCACCCTACAGCAATTTCAACGATTTCACTTTTTTCGTATTCAGCGTACAGCGATTTCAACTACTTCTCTTCTTTAGTATTCAGACTACAGCGATTTCAACGATTTCACTTTTTCGTATTTAGCGTACAGCGATTTCAACGATTTCTCTTCTTTAGTATTCAGACTACAGCGATTTCAACGATTTCACTTTTTCGTATTTAGCGTACACCGTTTTCAACGATTTCTCTTCTTTCCTATTCAGCGCACAGCGATTTCAACGATTTCTCTTCTTTCGTATTCAGCCTACAGCGATTTCAACAATTTCACTTTTTCGTATTCTGCGTACAGCGATTTCAACAATTACTCTTCTTTCGTATTCAGTCTACAGCGATTTCTACGATTTCTCTTCTTTCTTATTCAGCCTACAGCGATTTCAACGATTTGACTTTTTCGAATTCAGCGTACAGCGATTTCAAGGATTTCTGTTCTTTCGTATTCAACCTACAGCGATTTCAACGATTTCACTTTTTTCGTATTCAGCGTACAGCGATTTCAAACATTTCTCTTCATTCGTATTAAGCCTACAGCGATTTCAACGATTTCACTTTTTCGTATTCTGCGTACACCGATTTCAACGATTTCTCTTTTTTCCTATTCAGCGTACAGAGATTTCATAGATTTCTCTTCTTTCGTATTCAGCCTACAGCGATTTCAACGATTTCACTTTTTCGTATTCAGTCTACAGCGATTTCAACTATTTCACTTTTTCGAATTCAGCGTACAGCGATTTCAACGATGTCTCTTCTTTCGTATTCAGCCTAAAGCGATTTCAACGATTTCACTTTTTCGTACTCAGCGTACAGCGATTTCAAATATATCTCTTCTTTCGTATTCAGCCTACAGCGATTTCATCGATTTCACTTTTTTCGTATTCCAAGTACAGCGATTTCAACGATTTCTCTTCTTTCGTATTCACCCTACAGCGATTTAACGATTTCACTTTTTCGTATTCAGCGTACAGCCATTTCAACGATTTCTCTTCTATCGTATTCAATCTACAGCGTATTCTACGATTTCACTTTTTCGTATTCAGCGTACAGCGATTTCAACGATTTCTCTTTCATATTCAGCCTACAGCGCTTTCAACCATTTCACTTTTTTCGTATTCCATGTACAGCGATTTCAACGACTTCTCTTCTTTCTTATTCAGCCTACAGCGATTTCAACGATTTCACTTTTTCGTATTCAGCGTACAGCGATTTCAACGATTTCTCTTCTTTCGTATTCAGCCTACAGCGATTTCAACGTTTTCACTTTTTCGTATTCAGCGTACAGCGATGTCCACGATTTCTCTTCTTTCGTATTGAGCCTACAGCGATTTCAATGATTTCACTTTTTCGTATTCAGCGTACAGCGATTTCAAAGTTTTCTCTTTTTCGTATTGAGCCTACAGCGATTTCAACTATTTCACTCTTTTGTATACAGCATACAGCGATTTCTATGATTTCTCTTCTTTCGTATTCAGTCTACAGCGAATTCAACGATTTCACTTTTTTTTATTCAGCGTACAGCGATTTCAACGATTTCTCTTCTTTCGTATTCAGCCTACAGGGATTTCAACGATTTCACTTTTTCGTATTCTGCGTACAGCGATTTCAACGGTTTCTCTTCTTTCGTATTCAGCCTAAAGCGGTTTCAACGATTTCATTTTTTCGTATTCAGCGTACAGCGATTTCAACTATTTCACTTTTTCCTATTCAGCGTACAGCGATTTCAACGATTTCTCTTCTTTCGTATTCAGCCTACATCGATTTCAACGATTTCACTTTTTCGTATTCAGCTTACTGCGATTTCAACGTTTTGTCATGTTTCGTATTCAGCCTACAGCGATTTCAACGATTTCTCTTCTTCGTAGTCTGCGTACAGCGATTTCAACAATTTCTCTTCTTTCGTATTCTGCCTACAGCTATTTCAACGATTTCACTTTTTCGTATTCAGCGTACAGCGATACCAACGATTTCACTTTTTCGTATTCAGCGTACAGCGATTTCAACGATTTCTCTTCTTTCGTATTCAGCCTACTGCGAATTCAACGATTTCACATTTTCGTATGCAGCGTACAGCGATTTCAACGACTTCTCTTCTTTCGTATTCAGCCTACAGCGATTTCAACTATTTCACTTTTTCGTATTCAGCGTACAGCGATATCAACGATTTCTCTTCTTTCGTATTCAGCCTACAGCGATTTCAACGATTTCACTTTTTTCGTTTTCAGCGTACAGCGGTTTCCACGATTTATCTTCTTTCGTATTCAGCCTACAGTGATTTCAACGATTTCACTTTTTCGTATTCAGCGTACAGCGCTTTCAGCTATTTCTCTTCTTTGGTATTCAGCTTACAGCGATTTCAACGTTTTCACTTTTTCGTATTCAGCGCACAGCGATTTCAATGATTTCTCTTCTTTCGTATTCAGCCTACAGCGATTTCAATGATTTCACTTTTTCGTATTCTGCGTACAACGATTTCAACGATTTCTCTTCTTTCCAATTCAGCGTACAGCGATTTCATAGATTTGTCTTCTTTCGTATTCAGCCTACAGCGATTTCAACGATTTCTCTTTTTCGTATTCAGCCTACAGCGATTTCAACGATTTCACTTCTTCGTATTAGGCGTACAACGATTTCAACGCTTTCTCTACTTTCGTATTCAGCCTACAGCGATTTCAACGATTTCACTTTTTTCCTATTCAGCGTACAGCGATTTCCACGATTCCTCTTCTTTCGTATTCGGCCTAAAGCGATATCAACGATTTCTCTTTTTCGTATTCAGCGTACAGTGATTTCAACTATTTCTCTTCTTTAGTATTCTGCCTACAGCGATTTCAACGATTTCACTTTTTTTGTATTCAACGTACAGCTATATCAACGATTTCTCTTCTTTCGTATTCAGCCTACAGCGATTTCAACGATTTCACTTTTTCGTATTCAGCGTACAGCGATTTCAAATATTTCCCTTTTTCATATTCAGCGTACAGCGATTTCAACGATTTCTCTTTTTCGTATTCAGCCTACAGCGATTTCAACGATTTCACTTCTTCGTATTAGGCGTACAACGATTTCAACGCTTTCTCTACTTTCGTATTCAGCCTACAGCGATTTCAACGATTTCTCTTCTTTCGTATTCAGCCTACAGCGATTTCAACGATTTCACTTTTTCGAATTCAGCCTACAGCGATTTCAACTATTTCACTTTTTCGTATTCAGCGTACAGCGATTTCAACGATTTCTCTTGTTTCGTATTCAGCCTACAGCGATTTCAACGATTTTACTTTTTCTATTCAGCGTACAGCGATTTCAACGATTTCACTTTTTCGTATTCAGCCTACAGCGATTTCTACGATTTAACTTTTTCGTATTCTGCGTACAGCGATTTCAACCATTTCTCTTGTTTCGTATTCAGCCTACAGCGATTTCAACGATTTCACTTTTTCGTATTAACCTTACAGCGATTTAACGTTTTCTCTTTTTTCGTATTCAGCCTACAGCGATTTCAAAGATTTCACTTTTTCCTATGCAGCGTACAGCGATTTCAACGGTTTCTCTTCTTTCGTATTCAGCCTACAGCGATTTCAATGATTTCACATTTTCGTATTCAGCGTACAGCGATTTCAACGATTTCTCTTCTTTCGTATTCTGCCTACAATGATTTCATCTATTTCACTATTTCGTACTCAGCGTACAGCGATATCAACGATTTCTCCTGTTTCGTATTCAGCCTATAGGGATTTGAACGATTTCACTTTTTCGTATTCAGCGTACAGAGATTTCAACGATTTCTCTTCTTTCGTATTCAGCCTACAGCGATTTCAACGATTACTCTTCTTTCGTATTCAGCGTACAGGGATTTCATCGACTTCATTTTTCGTATTCAGCGTACAGCGATTTCAACTATTTCACTTTTTCCTATTCAGCGTACAGCGATTTCAACGATTTCTCTTCTTTCGTATTCAGCCTACATCGATTTCAACGATTTCACTTTTTCGTATTCAGCTTACAGCGATTTCAACGTTTTGTCTTGTTTCGTATTCAGCCTACAGTGATTTCAACGGTTTCTCTTCTTCGTATTCTGCGTACAGCGATTTCAACGATTTCTCTTCTTTCGTATTCTGCCTACAGCTATTTCAACGATTTCACTTTTTCGTATTCAGCGTACAGCGATATCAACGATTTCACTTTTTCGTATTCAGCGTACAGCGATTTCAACGATTTCTCTTCTTTCGTATTCAGCCTACTGCGATTTCAACGATTTCAGATTTTAGTATGCAGCGTACAGCGATTTCAACGATTTCTCTTCTTTCGTTTTCAGCCTACAGCGTTTTCAACTATTTCACTTTTTTCGTTTTCAGCGTACAGCGGTTTCCACGATTTATCTTCTTTCGTATTCAGCCTACAGTGATTTCAACGATTTCACTTTTTCGTATTCAGCGTACAGCGCTTTCAGCTATTTCTCTTCTTTGGTATTCAGCTTACAGCGATTTCAACGTTTTCACTGTTTCGTATTCAGCGTACAGCGATTTCAATGATTTCTCTTCTTTCGTATTCAGCCTACAGCGATTTCAATGATTTCACTTTTTCGTATTCTGCGTACAACGATTTCAACGATTTCTCTTCTTTCCATTTCAGCGTACAGCGATTTCATAGATTTGTCTTCTTTCGTATTCAGCCTACAGCGATTTCAACGATTTCTCTTTTTCGTATTCAGCCTACAGCGATTTCAACGATTTCACTTCTTCGTATTAGGCGTACAACGATTTCAACGCTTTCTCTTCTTTCGTATTGAGCCTACAGCGATTTCAACGATTTCACTTTTTCCTATTCAGCGTACAGAGATTCATAAATTTCCCTTCTTTCGTAATCAGCCTACAGCGATTTCAACGATTTCACTTTTTTCCTATTCAGCGTACAGCGATTTCCACGATTCCTCTTCTTTCGTATTCGGCCTAAAGCAATATCAACGATTTCTCTTTTTCGTATTCAGCGTACAGTGATTTCAACTATTTCTCTTCTTTAGTATTCTGCCTACAGCGATTTCAACGATTTCACTTTTTTTGTATTCAACGTACAGCTATATCAACGATTTCTCTTCTTTCGTATTCAGCCTACAGCGATTTCAGCGATTTCACTTTTTCGTATTCAGCGTACAGCGATTTCAACGATTTCTCTTCTTTCGTATTCAGCCTAAAGCGATTTCAACGTTTTAACTTTTTTGTATTCAGCGTACAGCGATTTCAAATATTTCCCTTTTTCATATTCAGCGTACAGCGATTTCAACGATTTCTCTTCTCTCGTATTCAGCCTACAGCGATTTCAACGATTTCACTTTTTCGAATTCAGCCTACAGCGATTTCAACTATTTCACTCTTTCTTATTCAGCGTACAGCGATTTCTACGATTTCTCTTCTTGGGTATTGAGCCTACAGCGATTTCAATGATTTCACTTTTTCGGTTTCAGCGTACAGCTATATCAACGATTTCTCTTCTTTCCTATTCAGCGTACACCGATTTCAACTATTTCACTTTTTCGTATACAGCTTACAGCGATTTCTACGATTTCTCTTCTTTCATATTCAGTCTACAGCGAATTCAACGATTTCACTTTTTCGTATTCAGCGTACAGCGATTTCAAATATTTCTCTTCTTTCGTATTCAGCCTACAGGGATTAAACGATTTCACTTTTTGGTATTCTGCGTACAGCGTTTTGAACGGTTTCTCTTCTTTCGTATTGAGCCTAAAGCGGTTTCAACGATTTCATTTTTTCGTATTCAGCGTACAGAGATTTCAACTATTTCACTTTTTCCTATTCAGCGTACAGCGATTTCAAAGATTTCTCTTCTTTCGTATTCAGCCTACAGCGATTTCAACAATTTCACTTTTTCGTATTCAGCTTACAGCTATTTCAATGTCTTGTCTTGATTCGTATTCAGCCTACATCGATTTCAACGATTTCTCTTCTTCGTATTCTGCGTACAGCGATTTCAACGATTTCTCTTCTTTCGTATTCTGCCTACAGCTATTTCAACGATTTCACTTTTTCGTATTCAGCGTACAGCGATATCAACGATTTCACTTTTTCGTATTCAGCGTACAGCGATTTCAACGATTACTCTTCTTTCGTATTCAGCCTACTGCGATTTCAACGATTTCACATTTAATATGCAGCGTACAGCGATTTCAACGATTTCTCTTCTTTCGTATTCTGCCTGCAGCTATTTCAACGATTTCACTTTTTCGTATTCAGCGTACAGCGATATCAACGATTTCACTTTTTCGTATTCAGCGTACAGCGATTTCAACGATTTCTCTTCTTTCGTATTCAGCCTACAGCGATTTCAACGATTTCACATTTTGGTATTCAGCGTACAGCGATTTCAACGATTTCACTTTTTCGTATTCAGCGTACAGCGATTTCAACTATTTCCCTTCTTTCGTATTCAGCCTTCGGCGATTTCAACGATTTCACTTTTTCGTATTCAGCGTACGGCGATTTCAACGATTTCTCTTCTTTCGTATTCAGCGTACAGCGATTTCAACGATTTCACTTTTACGTATTCAGCGTACAGCGAATTCAACGATTTCTCTTCTTTCCTATTTAGCGTACAGCGATTTCATAGATTTCTCTTCTTTCGTATTCAGCCTACAGCGATTTCAACGATTTCTCTTGTTTCGTATTCAGCCTACAGCGATTTCAACGATTTTACTTTTTCGTATTCAGCGTACAGCGATTTCAACGATTTCACTTCTTTCGTATTCAGCCTACAGCGATTTCTACGATTTAACTTTTTCGTATTCTGCGTACAGCGATATCAACGATTTCTCTTTTTTCGTATTCAGTCTACAGCGTTTTCAACGATTTCTCTTATTTCGTATTCAGCCTACAGCCATATCAAAGATTTCACTTTTTCTTATTCAGCGTACAGCGATTTCAACCATTTCTCTTGGTTCGTATTCAGCCTACAGCGATTTCAACGATTTCACTTTTTCGTATTAACCTTACAGCGATTTAACGTTTTCTCTTCTTTCGTATTCAGCCTACAGCGATTTCAAAGATTTCACTTTTTCCTATTCAGCGTACAGCGATTTCAACTGTTTCTCTTCTTTCGTATTCAGCCTACAGTGATTTCAATGATTTCACATTTTCGTATTCAGCGTACAGCGATTTCAACGATTTCTCTTCTTTCGTATTCTGCCTACAATGATTTCATCTATTTCACTATTTCGTACTCAGCGTACAGCGATATCAACGATTTCTCCTGTTTCGTATTCAGCCTATAGGGATTTGAACGATTTCACTTTTTCGTATTCAGCGTACAGAGATTTCAACGATTTCTCTTCTTTCGTATTCAGCCTACAGCGATTTCAACGATTTCTCTTCTTTCGTATTCAGCGTACAGGGATTTCATCGACTTCACTTTTTCGTAATCAGCGTACAGCGAATTCAACTATTTCACTTTTTCGTATTCAGCGTACAGCGATATCAAAGATATCTCTTCTTTCGTATTCAGCCTACAGCGATTTCAAAGATTTCACTTTTTCGTATACAGCGTACAGCGATTTTAATGATTTCTCTTCTTTTGTATTCAGCCTACAGCGATTTCAACGATTTCACTTTTTCGTATTCTGCGTACAGCGATTTGAACGATTTCTCTTCTTTCCAATTCTGCGTACAGCGATTTCATTGATTTCTCTTTTTTCGTATTCAGCCTACAGCGATTTCAACGATTTCTCTTCTTTCCTATTCAGCGTACAGCGATTTCTACGATTTCTCTTCTTTCGTATTCAGCCTACAGCGATTTCAACGATTTCACTTTTTCGTATTCTGCCTACGGCGATTTCAACTATTTCACTTTTTCTTATTCAGCGTACAGCGATTTCTACGATTTCTCTTCTTTGATATTGAGCCTACAGCGATTTCAAAGATTTCACTTTTTCGTATTCGGCGTACAGCGATTTCAACGATTTCTCTTTCATATTCAGCCTACAGCGATTTCAACCATTTCACTTTTTTCGTATTCCAAGTACAGCGATTTCAACGACTTCTCTGCTTTCGTATTCAGCCTACAGCGATTTCAGCGATTTCACTTTTTCGTATTCAGCGTACAGCGATTTCAACGATTTCTCTTCTTTCGTATTCAGCCTACAGCGATTTCAACGTTTTCACTTATTCATATTCAGCGTACAGCGATGTCCACGATTTCTCTTCTTTCGTATTGAGCCTACAGCGTTTTCAATGATTTCACTTTTTCGTATTCAGCGTACAGAGATTTCAACGTTTTCTCTTTTTCGTATTGAGCCTACAGCGATTTCAACTATTTCACTTTTTCGTATACAGCATACAGCGATTTCTATGATTTCTCTTCTTTCGTATTCAGTCTACAGCGAATTCAACGATTTCACTTTTTCGTATTCAGCGTACAGCGATTTCAATGATTTCTCTTCTTTCGTATTCAGCCTACAGGGATTTCAACGATTTCACTTTTTCGTATTCTGCGTACAGCGATTTCAACGGTTTCTCTTCTTTCGTATTCACCCTAAAGCAGTTTCAACGATTACATTTTTTCGTATTCAGCGTACAGCGATTTCAACTATTTCACTTTTTCCTATTCAGCGTACAGCGATTTCAACGATTTCTCTTCTTTCGTATTCAGCCTACAGCGATTTCAACGATTTCACATTTTGGTATTCAGCGTACAGCGATTTCAACGATTTCACTTTTTCGTATTCAGCGTACAGCGATTTCAACTATTTCCCTTCTTTCGTATTCAGCCTACGGCGATTTCAACGATTTCACTTTTTCGTATTCAGCGTACGGCGATTTCAACGATTTCTCTTCTTTCGTATTCAGCGTACAGCGATTTCAACGATTTCACTTTTACGTATTCAGCGTGCAGCGATTTCAACGATTTCTCTTCTTTCCTATTTAGCGTACAGCGATTTCATAGATTTCTCTTCTTTCGTATTCAGCCTACAGCGATTTCAACAATTACACTTTCGCGTATTCAGCCTACAGCGATTTCAACTATTTCACTTTTTCGTATTCAGCGTACAGCGATTTCAACGATTTCTCTTGTTTCGTATTCAGCCTACAGCGATTTCAACGATTTTACTTTATCGTATTCAGCGTACAGCGATTTCAACGATTTCACTTCTTTCGTATTCAGCCTACAGCGATTTCTACGATTTAACTTTTTCGTATTCTGCGTACAGCGATATCAACGATTTCTCTTTTTTCGTATTCAGTCTACAGCGTTTTCAACGATTTCTCTTATTTCGTATTCAGCCTACAGCGATATCAAAGATTTCACTTTTTCTTATTCAGCGTAGAGCAATTTCAACCATTTCTCTTGTTTCGTATTCAGCCTACAGCGATTTCAACGATTTCACTTTTTCGTATTAACCTTACAGCGATTTAACGTTTTCTCTTGTTTCGTATTCAGCCTACAGCGATTTCAAAGATTTCACTTTTTCCTATTCAGCGTACAGCGATTTCAACGGTTTCTCTTCTTTCGTATTCAGCCTACAGCGATTTCAATGATTTCACATTTTCGTATTCAGCGTACAGCGATTTCAACGATTTCTCTTCTTTCGTATTCTGCCTACAATGATTTCATCTATTTCACTATTTCGTACTCAGCGTACAGCGATATCAACGATTTCTCCTGTTTCGTTTTCAGCCTATAGGGATTTGAACGATTTCACTTTTTCGTATTCAGCGTACAGAGATTTCAACGATTTCTCTTCTTTCGTATTCAGCCTACAGCGATTTCAACGATTTCTCTTCTTTCGTATTCAGCGTACAGGGATTTCATCGACTTCACTTTTTCGTATTCAGCGTACAGCGATTTCAACTATTTCACTTTTTCGTATTCAGCGTACAGCGATTTCAATGATATCTCTTCTTTCGTATTCAGCCTACAGCGATTTCAACGATTTCACTTTTTCGTATTCAGCGTACAGCGATTTTAATTTTTTCTCTTCTTTTGTATTCAGCCTACAGCGATTTCAACGATTTCACCTTTTCGTATTCAGCGTCCAGCGATTTGAACGATATCTCTTCTTTCCAAATCTGCGTACAGCGATTTCATAGATTTCTCTTTTTTCGTATTCTGCCTACAGCGATTTCAACGATTTCTCTTCTTTCCTATTCAGCGTACAGCGATTTCTACGATTTCTCTTCTTTCGTATTCAGCCTACAGCGATTTCAACGATTTCACTTTTTCGTATTCAGCCTACAGCGATTTCAACTATTTCACTTTTTCTTATTCAGCGTACAGCGATTTCTACGATTTCTCTTCTTTGATATTGAGCCTACAGCGATTTCAACGATTTCACTTTTTCGTATTCGGCGTACAGCGATTTCAACGATTTCTCTTTCATATTCAGCCTACAGCGCTTTCAACCATTTCACTTTTTTCGTATTCCATGTACAGCGATTTCAACGACTTCTCTTCTTTCGTATTCAGCCTACAGCGATTTCAACGATATCACTTTTTCGTATTCGGCGTACAGCGATTTCAACGATTTCTCTTCTTTCGTATTCGGCCTACAGCGATTTCAACGTTTTCACTTTTTCGTATTCAGCGTACAGCGATGTCCACGATTTCTCTTCTTTCGTATTGAGCCTACAGCGATTTCAATGATTTCACTTTTTCGTATTCAGCGTACAGCGATTTCAACGTTTTCTCTTTTTCGTATTGAGCCTACAGCGATTTCAACTATTTCACTCTTTCGTATACAGCATACAGCGATTTCTATGATTTCTCTTCTTTCGTATTCAGTCTACAGCGAATTCAACGATTTCACTTTTTCGTATACAGCGTACAGCGATTTCAACGATTTCTCTTCTTTCGTATTCAGCCTACAGGGATTTCAACGATTTCACTTTTTCGTATTCTGCGTACAGCGATTTCAACGGTTTCTCTTCTTTCGTATTCAGCCTAAAGCGGTTTCAACGATTTCATTTTTTCGTATTCAGCGTACAGCGTTATCAACGATTTCACTTTTTCCTATTCAGCGTACAGCGATTTCAACGATTTCTCTTCTTTCGTATTCAGCCTACATCGATTTCAACGATTTCACTTTTTCGTATACAGCTTACAGCGATTTCAACGTTTTGTCATGTTTCGTATTCAGCCTACAGCGATTTCAACGATTTCTCTTCTTCGTAGTCTGCGTACAGCGATTTCAACAATTTCTCTTCTTTCGTATTTTGCCTACAGCTATTTCAACGATTTCACTTTTTCGTATTCAGCGTACAGCGTTATCAACGATTTCACTTTTTCGTATTCAGCGTACAGCGATTTCAACTATTTCTCTTCTTTCGTATTCAGCCTACTGCGATTTCAACGATTTCACATTTTCTTATGCAGCGCACAGCGATTTCAACGATTTCTCTTCTTTCGTATTCAGCCTACAGCGATTTCAACTATTTCACTTTTTCGTATTCAGCGTACAGCGATATCAACGATTTCTCTTCTTTCGTATTCAGCCTAAAGCGATTTCAACGATTTCACTTTTTTCGTTTTCAGCGTACAGCGGTTTCCACGATTTATCTTCTTTCGTATTCAGCCTACAGTGATTTCAACGATTTCACTTTTTGGTATTCAGCGTACAGCGCTTTCAGCTATTTCTCTTCTTTGGTATTCAGCTTACAGCGATTTCAACGTTTTCACTTTTTCGTATTCAGCGTACAGCGATTTCAATGATTTCTCTTCTTTCGTATTCAGCCTACAGCGATTTCAATGATTTCACTTTTTCGTATTCTGCGTACAACGATTTCAACGATTTCTCTTCTTTCCAATTCAGCGTACAGCGATTTCATAGATTTGTCTTCTTTCGTATTCAGCCTACAGCGATTTCAACGATTTCTGTTTTTCGTATTCAGCCTACAGCGATTTCAACGATTTCACTTCTTCGTATTAGGCGTACAACGATTTCAACGCTTTCTCTACTTTCGTATTCAGCCTACAGCGATTTCAACGATTTCACTTTTTTCCTATTCAGCGTACAGCGATTTCCACGATTCCTCTTCTTTCGTATTCGTCCTAAAGCGATATCAACGATTTCTCTTTTTCGTATTCAGCGTACAGTGATTTCAACTATTTCTCTTCTTTAGTATTCTGCCTACAGCGATTTCAACGATTTCACTTTTTTTGTATTCAACGTACAGCTATATCAACGATTTCTCTTCTTTCGTATTCAGCCTACAGCGATTTCAACGATTTCACTTTTTCGTATTCAGCGTACAGCGATTTCAAATATTTCCCTTTTTCATATTCAACGTACAGCGATTTCAACGATTTCTCTTCTTTCGTATTCAGCCTACAGCGATTTCAACGATTTCACTTTTTCGAATTCTGCCTACAGCGATTTCAACTATTTCACTTTTTCTTATTCAGCGTACAGCGATTTCTACGATTTCTCTTCTTGGGTATTGAGCCTACAGCGATTTCAACGTTTTCACTTTTTCGTATTCGGCGTACAGCGATTTCAACGATTTCTCTTTCGTATTCAGCCTACAGCGATTTCAACCATTTCACTTTTTTCGTATTAAAAGTACAGCGATTTCAACGACTTCTCTTCTTTCGTATTCAGCCTACAGCGATTTCAATGATTTCACTTTTTCGTATTCAGCGTACAGCGATTTCAACGATTTCTCTTCTTTCGTATTCAGCCTACAGCGATTTCAACGTTTTCACTTTTTCGTATTGAGCGTAGAGCGATGTCCACGATTTCTCTTCTTTCGTATTGAGCCTACAGCGATTTCAATGTTTTCACTTTTTCGGTTTCAGCGTACAGCTATATCAACGATTTCTCTTCTTTCCTATTCAGCGTACACCGATTTCATAGATTTCTCTTCTTTCGTATTCAGCCTACAGCGATTTCAACTATTTCACTTTTTCGTATTCAGCGTACAGCGATTTCATCGATTTCACTTTTTCGAATTGAGCCTACAGCGATTTCAACTATTTCACTTTTTCGTATACAGCTTACAGCGATTTCTTCGATTTCTCTTCTTTCATATTCAGTCTACAGCGAATTCAACGATTTCACTTTTTCGTATTCAGCGTAGAGCGATTTCAAAGATTTCTCTTCTTTCGTATTCAGCCTACAGGGATTAAACGATTTCACTTTTTGGTATTCTGCGTACAGCGTTTTCAACGGTTTCTCTTCTTTCGTATTCAGCCTAAAGCGGTTTCAACGATTTCATTTTTTCGTATTCAGCGTACAGAGATTTCAACTATTTCACTTTTTCCTATTCAGCGTACAGCGATTTCAAAGATTTCTCTTCTTTCGTATTCAGCCTACAGCGATTTCAACGATTTCACTTTTTCGTATTCAGCTTACAGCGATTTCAATGTCTTGTCTTGATTCGTATTCAGCCTACAGCGATTTCAACGATTTCTCTTCTTCGTATTCTGCGTACAGCGATTTCAACGATTTCTTTTCTTTCGTATTCTGCCTACAGCTATTTCAACGATTTCACTTTTTCGTATTCAGCGTACAGCGATATCAACGATTTCACTTTTTCGTATTCAGCGTACAGCGATTTCAACGATTTCTCTTCTTTCGTATTCAGCCTACTGCGATTTCAACGATTTCACATTTTAGTATGCAGCGTACAGCGATTTCAGCGATTTCTCTTCTTTCGTATTCTGCCTGCAGCTATTTCAACGATTTCACTTTTTCGTATTCAGCGTACAGTGATATCAACGATTTCACTTTTTCGTATTCAGCGTACAGCGATTTCAACGATTTCTCTTCTTTCGTATTCAGCCTACAGCGATTTCAACGATTTCACATTTTGGTATTCAGCGTACAGAGATTTCAACGATTTCGCTTTTTCGTATTCAGCGTACAGCGATTTCAACTATTTCCCTTCTTTCGTATTCAGCCTTCGGCGATTTCAACGATTTCACTTTTTCATATTCAGCGTACGGCGATTTCAACGATTTCTCTTCCTTCGTATTCAGCGTACAGCGATTTCAACGATTTCACTTTTACGTATTCAGCGTACAGCGATTTCAACAATTTCTCTTCTTTTCTATTTAGCGTACAGCGATTTCATAGATTTCTCTTCTTTCGTATTCAGCCTACAGCGATTTCAACGATTTCTCTTGTTTCGTATTCAGCCTACAGCGATTTCAACGATTTTACTTTTTCGTATTCAGCGTACAGCGATTTCAACGAATCCACTTCTTTCGTATTCAGCCTACAGCGATTTCTACGATTTAACTTTTTCGTATTCAGCGTACAGCTATATCAACGATTTCTCTTTTTTCGTATTCAGTCTACAGCGTTTTCAACGATTTCTCTTATTTCGTATTCAGCCTACAGCCATATCAAAGATTTCACTTTTTCTTATTCAGCGTACAGCGATTTCAACCATTTCTCTTGTTTCGTATTCAGCCTACAGCGATTTCAACGATTTCACTTTTTCGTATTAACCTTACAGCGATTTAACGTTTTCTCTTGTTTCGTATTCAGCCTACAGCGATTTCAAAGATTTCACTTTTTCCTATTCAGCGTACAGCGATTTCAACGGTTTCTCTTCTTTCGTGTTCAGCCTACAGCGATTTCAATGATTTCACATTTTCGTATTCAGCGTACAGCGATTTCAACGATTTCTCTTCTTTCGTATTCTGCCTACAATGATTTCATCTATTTCACTATTTCGTACTCAGCGTACAGCGATATCAACGATTTCTTCTGTTTCGTATTCAGCCTATAGGGATTTGAACGATTTCACTTTTTCGTATTCAGCGTACAGAGATTTCAACGATTTCTCTTCTTTCGTATTCAGCCTACAGCGATTTCAACGATTACTCTTCTTTCGTATTCAGCGTACAGGGATTTCATCGACTTCAATTTTCGTATTCAGCGTACAGCGATTTCAACTATTTCACTTTTTCCTATTCAGCGTACAGCGATTTCAACGATTTCTCTTCTTTCGTATTCAGCCTACATCGATTTCAACGATTTCACTTTTTCGTATTCAGCTTACAGCGATTTCAACGTTTTGTCTTGTTTCGTATTCAGCCTACAGCGATTTCAACGGTTTCTCTTCTTCGTATTCTGCGTACAGCGATTTCAACGATTTCTCTTCTTTCGTATTCTGCCTACAGCTATTTCAACGATTTCACTTTTTCGTATTCAGCGTACAGCGATATCAACGATTTCACTTTTTCGTATTCAGCGTACAGCGATTTCAACGATTTCTCTTCTTTCGTATTCAGCCTACTGCGATTTCAACGATTTCAGATTTTAGTATGCAGCGTACAGCGATTTCAACGATTTCTCTTCTTTCGTATTCAGCCTACAGCGTTTTCAACTATTTCACTTTTTCGTATTCAGCGTACAGCGATATCAACGATTTCTCTTCTTTCGTATTCAGCCTACAGCGATTTCAACGATTTCACTTTTTTCGTTTTCAGCGTACAGCGGTTTCCACGATTTATCTTCTTTCGTATTCAGCCTACAGTGATTTCAACGATTTCACTTTTTCGTATTCAGCGTACAGCGCTTTCTGCTATTTCTCTTCTTTGGTATTCAGCTTACAGCGATTTCAACGTTTTCACTGTTTCGTATTCAGCGTACAGCGATTTCAATGATTTCTCTTCTTTCGTATTCAGCCTACAGCGATTTCAATGATTTCACTTTTTCGTATTCTGCGTACAACGATTTCAACGATTTCTCTTCTTTCCAATTCAGCGTACAGCGATTTCATAGATTTGTCTTCTTTCGTATTCAGCCTACAGCGATTTCAACTATTTCTCTTTTTCGTATTCAGCCTACAGCGATTTCAACGATTTCACTTCTTCGTATTAGGCGTACAACGATTTCAACGCTTTCTCTTCTTTCGTATTCAGCCTACAGCGATTTCAACGATTTCACTTTTTTCCTATTCATCGTACAGCGATTTCCACGATTCCTCTTCTTTCGTATTCGGCCTAAAGCAATATCAACGATTTCTCTTTTTCGTATTCAGCGTACAGTGATTTCAACTATTTCTCTTCTTTAGTATTCTGCCTACAGCAATTTCAACGATTTCACTTTTTTTGTATTCAACGTACAGCTATATCAACGATTTCTCTTCTTTCATATTCAGCCTACAGCGATTTCAGCGATTTCTCTTTTTCGTTTTCAGCGTACAGCGATTTCAACGATTTCTCTTCTTTCGTATTCAGCCTACAGCGATTTCAACGTTTTAACTTTTTTGTATTCAGCGTACAGCGATTTCAAATATTTCCCTTTTTCATATTCAGCGTACAGCGATTTCAACGATTTCTCTTCTTTCGTATTCAGCCTACAGCGATTTCAACGTTTTCACTTTTTCGTATTGAGCGTAGAGCGATGTCCACGATTTCTCTTCTTTCGTATTGAGCCTACAGCGATTTCAATGTTTTCACTTTTTCGGTTTCAGCGTACAGCTATATCAACGATTTCTCTTCTTTCCTATTCAGCGTACACCGATTTCATAGATTTCTCTTCTTTCGTATTCAGCCTACAGCGATTTCAACTATTTCACTTTTTCGTATTCAGCGTACAGCGATTTCATCGATTTCACTTTTTCGAATTGAGCCTACAGCGATTTCAACTATTTCACTTTTTCTTATACAGCTTACAGCGATTTCTTCGATTTCTCTTCTTTCATATTCAGTCTACAGCGAATTCAACGATTTCACTTTTTCGTATTCAGCGTAGAGCGATTTCAAAGATTTCTCTTCTTTCGTATTCAGCCTACAGGGATTAAACGATTTCACTTTTTGGTATTCTGCGTACAGCGTTTTCAACGGTTTTTCTTCTTTCGTATTCAGCCTAAAGCGGTTTCAACGATTTCATTTTTTCGTATTCAGCGTACAGAGATTTCAACTATTTCACTTTTTCCTATTCAGCGTACAGCGATTTCAAAGATTTCTCTTCTTTCGTATTCAGCCTACAGCGATTTCAACGATTTCACTTTTTCGTATTCAGCTTACAGCGATTTCAATGTCTTGTCTTGATTCGTATTCAGCCTACAGCGATTTCAACGATTTCTCTTCTTCGTATTCTGCGTACAGCGATTTCAACGATTTCTTTTCTTTCGTATTCTGCCTACAGCTATTTCAACGATTTCACTTTTTCGTATTCAGCGTACAGCGATATCAACGATTTCACTTTTTCGTATTCAGCGTACAGCGATTTCAACGATTTCTCTTCTTTCGTATTCAGCCTACTGCGATTTCAACGATTTCACATTTTAGTATGCAGCGTACAGCGATTTCAGCGATTTCTCTTCTTTCGTATTCTGCCTGCAGCTATTTCAACGATTTCACTTTTTCGTATTCAGCGTACAGTGATATCAACGATTTCACTTTTTCGTATTCAGCGTACAGCGATTTCAACGATTTCTCTTCTTTCGTATTCAGCCTACAGCGATTTCAACGATTTCACATTTTGGTATTCAGCGTACAGAGATTTCAACGATTTCGCTTTTTCGTATTCAGCGTACAGCGATTTCAACTATTTCCCTTCTTTCGTATTCAGCCTTCGGCGATTTCAACGATTTCACTTTTTCGTATTCAGCGTACGGCGATTTCAACGATTTCTCTTCCTTCGTATTCAGCGTACAGCGATTTCAACGATTTCACTTTTACGTATTCAGCGTACAGCGATTTCAACAATTTCTCTTCTTTTCTATTTAGCGTACAGCGATTTCATAGATTTCTCTTCTTTCGTATTCAGCCTACAGCGATTTCAACGATTTCTCTTGTTTCGTATTCAGCCTACAGCGATTTCAACGATTTTACTTTTTCGTATTCAGCGTACAGCGATTTCAACGATTCCACTTCTTTCGTATTCAGCCTACAGCGATTTCTACGATTTAACTTTTTCGTATTCAGCGTACAGCGATATCAACGATTTCTCTTTTTTCGTATTCAGTCTACAGCGTTTTCAACGATTTCTCTTATTTCGTATTCAGCCTACAGCCATATCAAAGATTTCACTTTTTCTTATTCAGCGTACAGCGATTTCAACCATTTCTCTTGTTTCGTATTCAGCCTACAGCGATTTCAACGATTTCACTTTTTCGTATTAACCTTACAGCGATTTAACGTTTTCTCTTGTTTCGTATTCAGCCTACAGCGATTTCAAAGATTTCACTTTTTCCTATTCAGCGTACAGCGATTTCAACGGTTTCTCTTCTTTCGTGTTCAGCCTACAGCGATTTCAATGATTTCACATTTTCGTATTCAGCGTACAGCGATTTCAACGATTTCTCTTCTTTCGTATTCTGCCTACAATGATTTCATCTATTTCACTATTTCGTACTCAGCGTACAGCGATATCAACGATTTCTTCTGTTTCGTATTCAGCCTATAGGGATTTGAACGATTTCACTTTTTCGTATTCAGCGTACAGAGATTTCAACGATTTCTCTTCTTTCGTATTCAGCCTACAGCGATTTCAACGATTACTCTTCTTTCGTATTCAGCGTACAGGGATTTCATCGACTTCAATTTTCGTATTCAGCGTACAGCGATTTCAACTATTTCACTTTTTCCTATTCAGCGTACAGCGATTTCAACGATTTCTCTTCTTTCGTATTCAGCCTACATCGATTTCAACGATTTCACTTTTTCGTATTCAGCTTACAGCGATTTCAACGTTTTGTCTTGTTTCGTATTCAGCCTACAGCGATTTCAACGGTTTCTCTTCTTCGTATTCTGCGTACAGCGATTTCAACGATTTCTCTTCTTTCGTATTCTGCCTACAGCTCTTTCAACGATTTCACTTTTTCGTATTCAGCGTACAGCGATATCAACGATTTCACTTTTTCGTATTCAGCGTACAGCGATTTCAACGATTTCTCTTCTTTCGTATTCAGCCTACTGCGATTTCAACGATTTCAGATTTTAGTATGCAGCGTACAGCGATTTCAACGATTTCTCTTCTTTCGTATTCAGCCTACAGCGTTTTCAACTATTTCACTTTTTCGTATTCAGCGTACAGCGATATCAACGATTTCTCTTCTTTCGTATTCAGCCTACAGCGATTTCAACGATTTCACTTTTTTCGTTTTCAGCGTACAGCGGTTTCCACGATTTATCTTCTTTCGTATTCAGCCTACAGTGATTTCAACGATTTCACTTTTTCGTATTCTGCGTACAGCGCTTTCTGCTATTTCTCTTCTTTGGTATTCAGCTTACAGCGATTTCAACGTTTTCACTGTTTCGTATTCAGCGTACAGCGATTTCAATGATTTCTCTTCTTTCGTATTCAGCCTACAGCGATTTCAATGATTTCACTTTTTCGTATTCTGCGTACAACGATTTCAACGATTTCTCTTCTTTCCAATTCAGCGTACAGCGATTTCATAGATTTGTCTTCTTTCGTATTCAGCCTACAGCGATTTCAACTATTTCTCTTTTTCGTATTCAGCCTACAGCGATTTCAACGATTTCACTTCTTCGTATTAGGCGTACAACGATTTCAACGCTTTCTCTTCTTTCGTATTCAGCCTACAGCGATTTCAACGATTTCACTTTTTTCCTATTCATCGTACAGCGATTTCCACGATTCCTCTTCTTTCGTATTCGGCCTAAAGCAATATCAACGATTTCTCTTTTTCGTATTCAGCGTACAGTGATTTCAACTATTTCTCTTCTTTAGTATTCTGCCTACAGCAATTTCAACGATTTCACTTTTTTTGTATTCAACGTACAGCTATATCAACGATTTCTCTTCTTTCATATTCAGCCTACAGCGATTTCAGCGATTTCTCTTTTTCGTATTCAGCGTACAGCGATTTCAACGATTTCTCTTCTTTCGTATTCAGCCTACAGCGATTTCAACGTTTTAACTTTTTTGTATTCAGCGTACAGCGATTTAAAATATTTCCCTTTTTCATATTCAGCGTACAGCGATTTCAACGATTTCTCTTCTTTCGTATTCAGCCTACAGCGATTTCAACGATTTCACTTTTTCGAATTCAGCCTACAGCGATTTCAACTATTTCACTTTTTCTTATTCAGCGTACAGCGATTTCTACGATTTCTCTTCTTGGGTATTGAGCCTACAGCGATTTCAACGATTTCACTTTTTCGTATTCGGCGTACAGCGATTTCAACGATTTCTCTTTCGTATTCAGCCTACAGCGATTTCAACCATTTCACTTTTTTCGTATTAAAAGTACAGCGATTTCAACGACTTCTCTTCTTTCGTATTCAGCCTACAGCGATTTCAACGATTTCACTTTTTCGTATTCAGCGTACAGCGATTTCAACGATTTCTCTTCTTTCGTATTCAGCCTACAGCGATTTCAACGTTTTCACTTTTTCGTATTGAGCGTAGAGCGATGACCACGATTTCTCTTCTTTCGTATTGAGCCTACAGCGATTTCAATGATTTCACTTTTTCGGTTTCAGCGTACAGCTATATCAACGATTTCTCTTCTTTCCTATTCAGCGTACACCGATTTCATAGATTTCTCTTCTTTCGTATTCAGCCTACAGCGATTTCAACTATTTCACTTTTTCGTATTCAGCGTACAGCGATTTCAACGATTTCACTTTTTCGTATTGAGCCTACAGCGATTTCAACTATTTCACTTTTTCGTATACAGCTTACAGCGATTTCTACGATTTCTCTTCTTTCATATTCAGTCTACAGCGAATTCAACGATTTCACTTTTTCGTATTCAGCGTACAGCGATTTCAAAGATTTCTCTTCTTTCGTATTCAGCCTACAGGGATTAAACGATTTCACTTTTTGGTATTCTGCGTACAGCGTTTTCAACGGTTTCTCTTCTTTCGTATTCAGCCTAAAGCGGTTTCAACGATATCATTTTTTCGTATTCAGCGTACAGAGATTTCAACTATTTCACTTTTTCCTATTCAGCGTACAGCGATTTCAAAGATTTCTCTTCTTTCGTATTCAGCCTACAGCGATTTCAACAATTTCACTTTTTCGTATTCAGCTTACAGCTATTTCAATGTCTTGTCTTGATTCGTATTCAGCCTACAGCGATTTCAACGATTTCTCTTCTTCGTATTCTGCGTACAGCGATTTCAACGATTTCTCTTCTTTCGTATTCTGCCTACAGCTATTTCAACGATTTCACTTTTTCGTATTCAGCGTACAGCGATATCAACGATTTCACTTTTTCGTATTCAGCGTACAGCGATTTCAACGATTTCTCTTCTTTCGTATTCAGCCTACTGCGATTTCAACGATTTCACATTTTAGTATGCAGCGTACAGCGATTTCAACGATTTCTCTTCTTTCGTATTCTGCCTGCAGCTATTTCAACGATTTCACTTTTTCGTATTCAGCGTACAGCGATATCAACGATTTCACTTTTTCGTATTCAGCGTACAGCGATTTCAACGATTTCTCTTCTTTCGTATTCAGCCTACAGCGATTTCAACGATTTCACATTTTGGTATTCAGCGTACAGCGATTTCAACGATTTCACTTTTTCGTATTCATCGTACAGCGATTTCAACTATTTCCCTTCTTTCGTATTCAGCCTTCGGCGATTTCAACGATTTCACTTTTTCGTATTCAGCGTACTGCGATTTCAACGATTTCTCTTCTTTCGTATTCAGCGTACAGCGATTTCAACGATTTCACTTTTACGTATTCAGCGTACAGCGATTTCAACGATTTCTCTTCTTTCCTATTTAGCGTACAGCGATTTCATAGATTTCTCTTCTTTCGTATTCAGCCTACAGCGATTTCAACGATTTCTCTTGTTTCGTATTCAGCCTACAGCGATTTCAACGATTTTACTTTTTCGTATTCAGCGTACAGCGATTTCAACGATTTCACTTCTTTCGTATTCAGCCTACAGCGATTTCTACGATTTAACTTTTTCGTATTCTGCGTACAGCGATATCAACGATTTCTCTTTTTTTCGTATTCAGTCTACAGCGTTTCAACGATTTCTCTTATTTCGTATTCAGCCTACAGCCATATCAAAGATTTCACTTTTTCTTATTCAGCGTACAGCGATTTCAACCATTTCTCTTGGTTCGTATTCAGCCTACAGCGATTTCAACGATTTCACTTTTTCGTATTAACCTTACAGCGATTTAATGTTTTCTCTTGTTTCGTATTCAGCCTACAGCGATTTCAAAGATTTCACTTTTTCCTATTCAGCGTACAGCGATTTCAACGGTTTCTCTTCTTTCGTATTCAGCCTACAGTGATTTCAATGATTTCACATTTTCGTATTCAGCGTACAGCGATTTCAACGATTTCTCTTCTTTCGTATTCTGGCTACAATGATTTCATCTATTTCACTATTTCGTACTCAGCGTACAGCGATATCAACGATTTCTCCTGTTTCGTATTCAGCCTATAGGGATTTGAACGATTTCACTTTTTCGTATTCAGCGTACAGAGATTTCAACGATTTCTCTTCTTTCGTATTCAGCCTACAGCGATTTCAACGATTTCTCTTCTTTCGTATTCAGCGTACAGGGATTTCATCGACTTCACTTTTTCGTATTCAGCGTACAGCGAATTCAACTATTTCACTTTTTCGTATTCAGCGTACAGCGATATCAAAGATATCTCTTCTTTCGTATTCAGCCTACAGCGATTTCAAAGATTTCACTTTTTCGTATACAGCGTACAGCGATTTTAATGATTTCTCTTCTTTTGTATTCAGCCTACAGCGATTTCAACGATTTCACTTTTTCGTATTCAGCGTACAGCGATTTGAACGATTTCTCTTCTTTCCAATTCTGCGTACAGCGATTTCATAGATTTCTCTTTTTTCGTATTCAGCCTACAGCGATTTCAACGATTTCTCTTCTTTCCTATTCAGCGTACAGCGATTTCTACGATTTCTCTTCTTTCGTATTCAGCCTACAGCGATTTCAACGATTTCACTTTTTCGTATTCAGCCTACAGCGATTTCAACTATTTCACTTTTTCTTATTCAGCGTACAGCGATTTCTACGATTTCTCTTCTTTGATATTGAGCCTACAGCGATTTCAAAGATTTCACTTTTTCGTATTCGGCGTACAGCGATTTCAACGATTTCTCTTTCATATTCAGCCTACAGCGATTTAAACCATTTCACTTTTTTCGTATTCCATGTACAGCGATTTCAACGACTTCTCTTCTTTCGTATTCAGCCTACAGCGATTTCAGCGATTTCACTTTTTCGTATTCAGCGTACAGCGATTTCAACGATTTCTCTTCTTTCGTATTCGGCCTACAGCGATTTCAACGTTTTCACTTTTTCGTATTCAGCGTACAGCGATGTCCACGATTTCTCTTCTTTCGTATTGAGCCTACAGCGTTTTCAATGATTTCACTTTTTCGTATTCAGCGTACAGAGATTTCAACGTTTTCTCTTTTTCGTATTGAGCCTACAGCGATTTCAACTATTTCACTTTTTCGTATACAGCATACAGCGATTTCTATGATTTCTCTTCTTTCGTATTCAGTCTACAGCGAATTCAACGATTTCACTTTTTCGTATTCAGCGTACAGCGATTTCAACGATTTCTCTTCTTTCGTATTCAGCCTACAGGGATTTCAACGATTTCACTTTTTCGTATTCTGCGTACAGCGATTTCAACGGTTTCTCTTCTTTCGTATTCAGCCTAAAGCAGTTTCAACGATTACATTTTTTCGTATTCAGCGTACAGCGATTTCAACTATTTCACTTTTTCCTATTCAGCGTACAGCGATTTCAACGATTTCTCTTCTTTCGTATTCAGCCTACATCGATTTCAACGATTTCACTTTTTCGTATTCAGCTTATAGCGATTTCAACGTTTTGTCTTGTTTCGTATTCAGCCTACAGCGATTTCAACGGTTTCTATTCTTCGTATTCTGCGTACAGCGATTTCAACGATTTCTCTTCTTTCGTATTCTGCCTACAGCTATTTCAACGATTTCACTTTTTCGTATTCAGCGTACAGCGATATCAACGATTTCACTTTTTCGTATTCAGCGTACAGAGATTTCAACGATTTCTCTTCTTTCGTATTCAGCCTACTGCGATTTCAACGATTTCAAATTTTAGTATGCAGCGTACAGCGATTTCAACGATTTCTCTTCTTACGTATTCAGCCTACAGCGTTTTCAACTATTTCACTTTTTCGTATTCAGCGTGCAGCGATATCAACGATTTCTCTTCTTTCGTATTCAGCCTACAGCGATTTCAACGATTTCACTTTTTTCGTTTTCAGCGTACAGCGGTTTCCACGATTTATCTTCTTTCGTATTCAGCCTACAGTGATTTCAACGATTTCACTTTTTCGTATTCAGCGTACAGCGCTTTCAGCTATTTCTCTTCTTTGGTATTCAGCTTACAGCGATTTCAACGTTTTCACATATTCGTATTCAGCGCACAGCGATTTCAATGATTTCTCTTCTTTCGTATTCAGCCTACAGCGATTTCAATGATTTCACTTTTTCGTATTCTGCGTACAACGATTTCAACGATTTCTCTTCTTTCCAATTCAGCGTACAGCCATTTCATAGATTTGTCTTCTTTCGTATTCAGCCTACAGCGATTTCAACGATTTCTCTTTTTCGTATTCAGCCTACAGCGATTTCAACGATTTCACTTCTTCGTATTAGGCGTACAACGATTTCAACGCTTTCTCTACTTTCGTATTCAGCCTACAGCCTTTTCAACGATTTCACTTTTTTCCTATTCAGCGTACAGCGATTTCCACGATTCCTCTTCTTTCGTATTCGGCCTAAAGCGATATCAACGATTTCTCTTTTTCGTATTCAGCGTACAGTGATTTCAACTATTTCTCTTCTTTAGTATTCTGCCTACAGCGATTTCAACGATTTCACTTTTTTGTATTCAACGTACAGCTATATCAACGATTTCTCTTCTTTCGTATTCAGCCTACAGCGATTTCAACGATTTCACTTTTTCGTATTCAGCGTACAGCTATTTCAAATATTTCCCTTTTTCATATTCAGCGTACAGCGATTTCAACGATTTCTCCTCTTTCGTATTCAGCCTACAGCGATTTCAACGATTTCACTTTTTCTAATTCAGCCTACAGCGATTTCAACTATTTCACTTTTTCTTATTCAGCGTACAGCGATTTCTACGATTTCTCTTCTTGGGTATTGAGCCCACAGCGATTTCAACGATTTCACTTTTTCGTATTCGGCGTACAGCGATTTCAACGATTTCTGTTTCGTATTCAGCCTACAGCGATTTCAACCATTTCACTTTTTTCGTATTAAAAGTACAGCGATTTCAACGACTTCTCTTCTTTCGTATTCAGCCTACAGCGATTTCAACGATTTCACTTTTTCGTATTCAGCGTACAGCGATTTCAACGATTTCTCTTCTTTCGTATTCAGCCTACAGCGATTTCAACGTTTTCACTTTTTCGTATTGAGCGTAGAGCGATGTCCACGATTTCTCTTCTTTCGTATTGAGCCTACAGCGATTTCAATGATTTCACTTTTTCGGTTTCAGCGTACAGCTATATCAACGATTTCTCTTCTTTCCTATTCAGCGTACACCGATTTCATAGATTTCTCTTCTTTCGTATTCAGCAGCGATTTCAATGATTTCACTTTTTCGTATTCTGCGTACAACGATTTCAACGATTTCTCTTCTTTCCAATTCAGCGTACAGCGATTTCATAGATTTGTCTTCTTTCGTATTCAGCCTACAGCGATTTCAACTATTTCTCTTTTTCGTATTCAGCCTACAGCGATTTCAACGATTTCACTTCTTCGTATTAGGCGTACAACGATTTCAACGCTTTCTCTTCTTTCGTATTCAGCCTACAGCGATTTCAACGATTTCACTTTTTTCCTATTCATCGTACAGCGATTTCCACGAGTCCTCTTCTTTCGTATTCGGCCTAAAGCAATATCAACGATTTCTCTTTTTCGTATTCAGCGTACAGTGATTTCAACTATTTCTCTTCTTTAGTATTCTGCCTACAGCAATTTCAACGATTTCACTTTTTTTGTATTCAACGTACAGCTATATCAACGATTTCTCTTCTTTCATATTCAGCCTACAGCGATTTCAGCGATTTCTCTTTTTCGTATTCAGCGTACAGCGATTTCAACGATTTCTCTTCTTTCGTATTCAGCCTACAGCGATTTCAACGTTTTAACTTTTTTGTATTCAGCGTACAGCGATTTCAAATATTTCCATTTTTTTCATATTCAGCGTACAGCGATTTCAACGATTTCTCTTCTTTCGTATTCAGCCTACAGCGATTTCAACGATTTCACTTTTTCGAATTCAGCCTACAGCGATTTCAACTATTTCACTTTTTCTTATTCAGCGTACAGCGATTTCTACGATTTCTCTTCTTGGGTATTGAGCCTACAGCGATTTCAACGATTTCACTTTTTCGTATTCGGCGTACAGCGATTTCAACGATTTCTCTTTCGTATTCAGCCTACAGCGATTTCAACCATTTCACTTTTTTCGTATTAAAAGTACAGCGATTTCAACGACTTCTCTTCTTTCGTATTCAGCCTACAGCGATTTCAACGATTTCACTTTTTCGTATTCAGCGTACAGCGATTTCAACGATTTCTCTTCTTTCGTATTCAGCCTACAGCGATTTCAACGTTTTCACTTTTTCGTATTGAGCGTAGAGCGATGACCACGATTTCTCTTCTTTCGTATTGAGCCTACAGCGATTTCAATGATTTCACTTTTTCGGTTTCAGCGTACAGCTATATCAACGATTTCTCTTCTTTCCTATTCAGCGTACACCGATTTCATAGATTTCTCTTCTTTCGTATTCAGCCTACAGCGATTTCAACTATTTCACTTTTTCGTATTCAGCGTACAGCGATTTCAACGATTTCACTTTTTCGTATTGAGCCTACAGCGATTTCAACTATTTCACTTTTTCGTATACAGCTTACAGCGATTTCTACGATTTCTCTTCTTTCATATTCAGTCTACAGCGAATTCAACGATTTCACTTTTTCGTATTCAGCGTACAGCGATTTCAAAGATTTCTCTTCTTTCGTATTCAGCCTACAGGGATTAAACGATTTCACTTTTTGGTATTCTGCGTACAGCGTTTTCAACGGTTTCTCTTCTTTCGTATTCAGCCTAAAGCGGTTTCAACGATTTCATTTTTTCGTATTCAGCGTACAGAGATTTCAACTATTTCACTTTTTCCTATTCAGCGTACAGCGATTTCAAAGATTTCTCTTCTTTCGTATTCAGCCTACAGCGATTTCAACAATTTCACTTTTTCGTATTCAGCTTACAGCTATTTCAATGTCTTGTCTTGAGTCGTATTCAGCCTACAGCGATTTCAACGATTTCTCTTCTTCGTATTCTGCGTACAGCGATTTCAACGATTTCTCTTCTTTCGTATTCTGCCTACAGCTATTTCAACGATTTCACTTTTTCGTATTCAGCGTACAGCGATATCAACGATTTCACTTTTTCGTATTCAGCGTACAGCGATTTCAACGATTTCTCTTCTTTCGTATTCAGCCTACTGCGATTTCAACGATTTCACATTTTAGTATGCAGCGTACAGCGATTTCAACGATTTCTCTTCTTTCGTATTCTGCCTGCAGCTATTTCAACGATTTCACTTTTTCGTATTCAGCGTACAGCGATATCAACGATTTCACTTTTTCGTATTCAGCGTACAGCGATTTCAACGATTTCTCTTCTTTCGTATTCAGCCTACAGCGATTTCAACGATTTCACATTTTGGTATTCAGCGTACAGCGATTTCAACGATTTCACTTTTTCGTATTCATCGTACAGCGATTTCAACTATTTCCCTTCTTTCGTATTCAGCCTTCGGCGATTTCAACGATTTCACTTTTTCGTATTCAGCGTACTGCGATTTCAACGATTTCTCTTCTTTCGTATTCAGCGTACAGCGATTTCAACGATTTCACTTTTACGTATTCAGCGTACAGCGATTTCAACGATTTCTCTTCTTTCCTATTTAGCGTACAGCGATTTCATAGATTTCTCTTCTTTCGTATTCAGCCTACAGCGATTTCAACGATTTCTCTTGTTTCGTATTCAGCCTACAGCGATTTCAACGATTTTACTTTTTCGTATTCAGCGTACAGCGATTTCAACGATTTCACTTCTTTCGTATTCAGCCTACAGCGATTTCTACGATTTAACTTTTTCGTATTCTGCGTACAGCGATATCAACGATTTCTCTTTTTTTCGTATTCAGTCTACAGCGTTTCAACGATTTCTCTTATTTCGTATTCAGCCTACAGCCATATCAAAGATTTCACTTTTTCTTATTCAGCGTACAGCGATTTCAACCATTTCTCTTGGTTCGTATTCAGCCTACAGCGATTTCAACGATTTCACTTTTTCGTATTAACCTTACAGCGATTTAATGTTTTCTCTTGTTTCGTATTCAGCCTACAGCGATTTCAAAGATTTCACTTTTTCCTATTCAGCGTACAGCGATTTCAACGGTTTCTCTTCTTTCGTATTCAGCCTACAGTGATTTCAATGATTTCACATTTTCGTATTCAGCGTACAGCGATTTCAACGATTTCTCTTCTTTCGTATTCTGGCTACAATGATTTCATCTATTTCACTATTTCGTACTCAGCGTACAGCGATATCAACGATTTCTCCTGTTTCGTATTCAGCCTATAGGGATTTGAACGATTTCACTTTTTCGTATTCAGCGTACAGAGATTTCAACGATTTCTCTTCTTTCGTATTCAGCCTACAGCGATTTCAACGAATTCTCTTCTTTCGTATTCAGCGTACAGGGATTTCATCGACTTCACTTTTCCGTATTCAGCGTACAGCGAATTCAACTATTTCACTTTTTCGTATTCAGCGTACAGCGATATCAAAGATATCTCTTCTTTCGTATTCAGCCTACAGCGATTTCAAAGATTTCACTTTTTCGTATACAGCGTACAGCGATTTTAATGATTTCTCTTCTTTTGTATTCAGCCTACAGCGATTTCAACGATTTCACTTTTTCGTATTCAGCGTACAGCGATTTGAACGATTTCTCTTCTTTCCAATTCTGCGTACAGCGATTTCATAGATTTCTCTTTTTTCGTATTCAGCCTACAGCGATTTCAACGATTTCTCTTCTTTCCTATTCAGCGTACAGCGATTTCTACGATTTCTCTTCTTTCGTATTCAGCCTACAGCGATTTCAACGATTTCACTTTTTCGTATTCAGCCTACAGCGATTTCAACTATTTCACTTTTTCTTATTCAGCGTACAGCGATTTCTACGATTTCTCTTCTTTGATATTGAGCCTACAGCGATTTCAAAGATTTCACTTTTTCGTATTCGGCGTACAGCGATTTCAACGATTTCTCTTTCATATTCAGCCTACAGCGATTTAAACCATTTCACTTTTTTCGTATTCCATGTACAGCGATTTCAACGACTTCTCTTCTTTCGTATTCAGCCTACAGCGATTTCAGCGATTTCACTTTTTCGTATTCAGCGTACAGCGATTTCAACGATTTCTCTTCTTTCGTATTCAGCCTACAGCGATTTCAACGTTTTCACTTTTTCGTATTCAGCGTACAGCGATGTCCACGATTTCTCTTCTTTCGTATTGAGCCTACAGCGTTTTCAATGATTTCACTTTTTCGTATTCAGCGTACAGAGATTTCAACGTTTTCTCTTTTTCGTATTGAGCCTACAGCGATTTCAACTATTTCACTTTTTCGTATACAGCATACAGCGATTTCTATGATTTCTCTTCTTTCGTATTCAGTCTACAGCGAATTCAACGATTTCACTTTTTCGTATTCAGCGTACAGCGATTTCAACGATTTCTCTTCTTTCGTATTCAGCCTACAGGGATTTCAACGATTTCACTTTTTCGTATTCTGCGTACAGCGATTTCAACGGTTTCTCTTTTTTCTTATTCAGCCTAAAGCAGTTTCAACGATTACATTTTTTCGTATTCAGCGTACAGCGATTTCAACTATTTCACTTTTTCCTATTCAGCGTACAGCGATTTCAACGATTTCTCTTCTTTCGTATTCAGCCTACATCGATTTCAACGATTTCACTTTTTCGTATTCAGCTTATAGCGATTTCAACGTTTTGTCTTGTTTCGTATTCAGCCTACAGCGATTTCAACGGTTTCTATTCTTCGTATTCTGCGTACAGCGATTTCAACGATTTCTCTTCTTTCGTATTCTGCCTACAGCTATTTCAACGATTTCACTTTTTCGTATTCAGCGTACAGCGATATCAACGATTTCACTTTTTCGTATTCAGCGTACAGAGATTTCAACGATTTCTCTTCTTTCGTATTCAGCCTACTGCGATTTCAACGATTTCAAATTTTAGTATGCAGCGTACAGCGATTTCAACGATTTCTCTTCTTACGTATTCAGCCTACAGCGTTTTCAACTATTTCACTTTTTCGTATTCAGCGTGCAGCGATATCAACGATTTCTCTTCTTTCGTATTCAGCCTACAGCGATTTCAACGATTTCACTTTTTTCGTTTTCAGCGTACAGCGGTTTCCACGATTTATCTTCTTTCGTATTCAGCCTACAGTGATTTCAACGATTTCACTTTTTCGTATTCAGCGTACAGCGCTTTCAGCTATTTCTCTTCTTTGGTATTCAGCTTACAGCGATTTCAACGTTTTCACTTTTTCGTATTCAGCGCACAGCGATTTCAATGATTTCTCTTCTTTCGTATTCAGCCTACAGCGATTTCAATGATTTCACTTTTTCGTATTCTGCGTACAACGATTTCAACGATTTCTCTTCTTTCCAATTCAGCGTACAGCCATTTCATAGATTTGTCTTCTTTCGTATTCAGCCTACAGCGATTTCAACGATTTCTCTTTTTCGTATTCAGCCTACAGCGATTTCAACGATTTCACTTCTTCGTATTAGGCGTACAACGATTTCAACGCTTTCTCTACTTTCGTATTCAGCCTACAGCCTTTTCAACGATTTCACTTTTTTCCTATTCAGCGTACAGCGATTTCCACGATTCCTCTTCTTTCGTATTCGGCCTAAAGCGATATCAACGATTTCTCTTTTTCGTATTCAGCGTACAGTGATTTCAACTATTTCTCTTCTTTAGTATTCTGCCTACAGCGATTTCAACGATTTCACTTTTTTGTATTCAACGTACAGCTATATCAACGATTTCTCTTCTTTCGTATTCAGCCTACAGCGATTTCAACGATTTCACTTTTTCGTATTCAGCGTACAGCTATTTCAAATATTTCCCTTTTTCATATTCAGCGTACAGCGATTTCAACGATTTCTCCTCTTTCGTATTCAGCCTACAGCGATTTCAACGATTTCACTTTTTCGAATTCAGCCTACAGCGATTTCAACTATTTCACTTTTTCTTATTCAGCGTACAGCGATTTCTACGATTTCTCTTCTTGGGTATTGAGCCCACAGCGATTTCAACGATTTCACTTTTTCGTATTCGGCGTACAGCGATTTCAACGATTTCTGTTTCGTATTCGGCCTACAGCGATTTCAACCATTTCACTTTTTTCGTATTAAAAGTACAGCGATTTCAACGACTTCTCTTCTTTCGTATTCAGCCTACAGCGATTTCAACGATTTCACTTTTTCGTATTCAGCGTACAGCGATTTCAACGATTTCTCTTCTTTCGTATTCAGCCTACAGCGATTTCAACGTTTTCACTTTTTCGTATTGAGCGTAGAGCGATGTCCACGATTTCTCTTCTTTCGTATTGAGCCTACAGCGATTTCAATGATTTCACTTTTTCGGTTTCAGCGTACAGCTATATCAACGATTTCTCTTCTTTCCTATTCAGCGTACACCGATTTCATAGATTTCTCTTCTTTCGTATTCAGCCTACAGCGATTTCAACTATTTCACTTTTTCGTATTCAGCGTACAGCGATTTCAACGATTTCACTTTTTCGTATTGAGCCTACAGCGATTTCAACTATTTCACTTTTTCGTATACAGCTTACCGCGATTTCTACGATTTCTCTTCTTTCATATTCAGTCTACAGGGAATTCAACGATTTCACTTTTTCGTATTCAGCGTACAGCGATTTCAAAGATTTCTCTTCTTTCGTATTCAGCCTACAGGGATTAAACGATTTCACTTTTTGGTATTCTGCGTACAGCGTTTTCAACGGTTTCTCTTCTTTCGTATTCAGCCTAAAGCGGTTTCAACGATGTCATTTTCTCGTATTCAGCGTACAGAGATTTCAACTATTTCACTTTTTCCTATTCAGCGTACAGCGATTTCAAAGATTTCTCTTCTTTCGTATTCAGCCTACAGCGATTTCAACGATTTCACTTTTTCGTATTCAGCTTACAGCGATTTCAACGTCTTGTCTTGATTCGTATTCAGCCTACAGCGATTTCAACGATTTCTCTTCTTCGTATTCTGCGTACAGCAATTTCAACGATTTCTCTTCTTTCGTATTCTGCCTACAGCTATTTCAAGGATTTCACTTTTTCTTATTCAGCGTACAGCGATATCAACGATTTCACTTTTTCGTATTCAGCGTACAGCGATTTCAACTATTTCTCTTCTTTCGTATTCAGCCTACTGCGATTTCAACGATTTCACATTTTAGAATGCAGCGTACAGCGATTTCAACGATTTCTCTTCTTTCGTATTCTGCCTACCGCTATTTCAACGATTTCACTTCTTCGTATTCAGCGTACAGCGATATCAACGATTTCACTTTTTCGTGTTCAGCGTACAGCGATTTCAACGATTTCTCTTCTTTCGTATTCAGCCTACAGCGATTTCAACGATTTCACATTTTGGTATTCAGCGTACAGCGATTTCAACGATTTTACTTTTTCGTATTCAGCGTACAGCGATTTCAACTATTTCCCTTCTTTCGTATTCAGCCTTCGGCGATTTCAACGATTTCACTTTTTCGTATTCAGCGTACGGCGATTTCAACGATTTCTCTTCTTTCGTATTCAGCGTACAGCGATTTCAACGATTTCACTTTTACGTATTCAGCGTACAGCGATTTCAACGATTTCTCTTCTTTCCTATTTAGCGTACAGCGATTTCATAGATTTCTCTTCTTTCGTATTCAGCCTACAGCGATTTCAACAATTTCACTTTCGCGTATTCAGCCTACAGCGATTTCAACTATTTCACTTTTTCGTATTCAGCGTAAAGCGATTTCAACGATTTCTCTTGTTTCGTATTCAGCCTACAGCGATTTCAACGATTTTACTTTTTCGTATTCAGCGTAGAGCGATTTCAACGATTTCACTTCTTTCGTATTCAGCCTACAGCGATTTCTACGATTTAACTTTTTCGTATTCTGCGTACAGCGATATCAACGATTTCTCTTTTTTCGTATTCAGTCTACAGCGTTTTCAACGATTTCTCTTATTTCGTATTCAGCCTACAGCGATATCAAAGATTTCACTTTTTCTTATTCAGCGTACAGCGATTTCAACCATTTCTCTTGTTTCGTATTCAGCCTACAGCCATTTCAACGATTTCACTTTTTCGTATTAACCTTACAGCTTTTTAACGTTTTCTCTTGTTTCGTATTCAGCCTACAGCGATTTCAACGATTTCACTTCTTCGTATTAGGCGTACAACGATTTCATCGCTTTCTCTACTTTCGTATTCAGCCTACAGCGATTTCAACGATTTCACTTTTTTCCTATTCAGCGTACAGCGATTTCCACGATTCCTCTTCTTTCGTATTCGGCCTAATGCGATATCAACGATTTCTCTTTTTCGTATTCAGCGTACAGTGATTTCAACGATTTCTCTTCTTTAGTATTCTGCCTACAGCGATTTCAACGATTTCACTTTTTTTGTATTCAACGTACAGCTATATCAACGATTTCTCTTCTTTCGTATTCAGCCTACAGCGATTTCAACGATTTCACTTTTTCGTATTCAGCGTACAGCGATTTCAAATATTTCACTTTTTCGTATTCAGCGTACAGCTATTTCAACGATTTCTCCTCTTTCGTATTTAGCGTACAGCGATTTCAAGGATTTGTCTTTTAAATGTATTCAGCCTACAGTGATTTCAACGCCTTTTTCGTATTCAGCGTACAGCGATTTCAACCATTTTTTTCGTATTGAACGTACAACGATTTCAACGATTTATTTTCGTATTCACCGTACTGCGATTCGTACTATTTTTTTCCTATTGATCGTTCAGCGATTTCAACTATTTTTTTTCGTCCATTCACAATTCCTTCCAGTGGATCCTTCAGTATACAGTTCTTTATAGCCAGTGACCCAGGCAATTATTTTTTCTTCCTGATCATTTTCAGCATCATTCTTTCTTCACCCTTTCTGTCCAACACAGCTTCATTTCTTATTCTGTCTGTCTATTTGACACCCTCCATTCTTCTCCATATCTACATTCCAAATGACTCTGGTCTCTTTTCTTCACTTCGTCGTGATCTCTAAGTTTCCTCCCTATACATAAACATAGTCCACACAAAGCACTTCACTAGCCTCGGCACTCGTTGTTTTTCCAGAGTTCCGTAGAATTTTCTTTTTCTCTATTATAAGTTTATTGGTATTATAAATGCAACTAATTATATAAGAAAAGAATTTGCTTTCCTAAAGGATTGTATAATTCTGCTGACTTACTTAGTCTTTGTATTCATTTACTATGCACTAACTTCTACTCTATTAAGTTAGATATTATATCCTTTGTAATATGTACAGTATTACTACTCTTTTATACTTCAGGATATATTTATCTTGTTTTTATATTGTTTGAAAATAAAAAAAGGAAAGAACAATTGGCGAGGTAAGGTCAGCTATAGGGGAGGAGGAGGCCGAAAAAGGAGTAATAATACTGTACAATTTAAATAATATTTCGTGTTAGTTTTAATAATAATAATAATGATAATGTATGTATGTATTTATTCACACTGCAATGGGTATATACCCGGTGGCAATGGTAACTAATTACACTCAATAATCACAATAATAAACTTATTAAATAAAAATATATTTAATAATAATACTAATAATAATAATCATCATAATAATAACAACAACAACAATAACAGGGAATATACTAATTAAATGAAACGATCACTTAAAATAACATTTGAAATATTCTAATTTGTATCTTAGAACTGAGATCGAACTAAAACCCACAAGTATATGCCCATATCTGCACAAGTACCTTTCAACATTACACTCATTTCGCTGTCAACTCACTCACTTCACTGGAACTACAACACATTTCACTGATTCTATTCAGATTTCACTAACACTTAAAAAATATTTCACTGTTCAAATTCTTTGCACTGCCACTATAAACTATAAAGCTTCACTGACAGGAACACGTTTCACTTACACAGCACACTTCACTGACACGACATACTTCTTCACTGATGCAGCACACTTCACTGACACAACATAATTCTTCACTGATACAACACTTCAATAACAACATATCATTTACACCCTTTAAATACTGTGTATAATTACCGCATATTAGTAAGGTTCTTAAGCCTATTTTTAAAGTAATAATAATAATAATGATAATAATATTAATAATAATAATAATAATAATAATAATAATAATAATAATAATTTTAGGGAACGGTCTGGGAACGCGATGAAAATTCTCAGGGAATGTTGGGTGAAGAAGATTTTAATTCTGTAGGTAGCCTATCCTACATTTCTGTAAATCCTAATATTCTTCACAGTTTGTCAGAAATAGTGACTGTCCTCGAAAATTATTCATACTTCTTCCCTGTTACTCGTAATTCGTAATTATCCGTCACCCATTATAATTACTCATTATTTTATTTTATTCATCGTAGTCATTCTTTATTACTTGTCAACGTATGTCATCGTCATCAGACATTATTCTTCACCATAGGTCGTCATCCCTCATTATTCATCTTCATAGGTTATTTGCCGCAATTCATCGTAAGTTATTCGCCACAATTCTTCATAGTCATCCCCGTAACTCGTCAATATTGGTCATCAATCACCATTCATCTGTCAGGCTCCTTTATTCGTCGTACTACATCATCACAAACTGTACTTAATCTGTAATCCTCCATTATCAGTCATAATATATCATCAATCTTAACTCGTCATAGTCATCCTCCTCGTCGTCATAGCAGAACATCAATCACAGTTCATCATTGGCATCCTTTATTATTCGTCATTTCAAATTGTTGTTTAGCCAACAGTCCTAAAACAGATCCGAACATCATTAGGCATCATTCATGAGGCAATTAATCCAACAGATAATGGGGTAGAATGGCAAGTTCATTTCCCCTTCCATTGCATACATCGCTGATTAGTTATATTTTACACAAAACAGATTATTATTTTTTTTAGATTACTTTACGACGCTTGATCAACATCTTAGGTTATTTAGCGTCGGAATGAGATGAAGATGATAATGCCGGTGAAATGAGTCCGGGGTCCAGCACCGAAAGTTACCCAGCATTTGCTCTTATTGGGTTGAGGGAAAACCCCGGAAAAAACCTCAACCAGATAATTTGCCCCGACAAGGAATCGAACACGGTCCACATGGTTTCGCGGCCAGACGCGCTGACCGTTACTCCACAGATGTGGACTCACACTATTATGAGACACAAGTAATATAAATCGTCATACTTCGTTGGTATCCTCCAAAATTAGTCAGTTTGTCGTCCGCATACCCAAGATATAACATAGAAGGACGTCCAACTCAATTTACGAATTGCATTCAGCGTTCAGGGGTTTGTACGTTATGTTTCGTATTCAGCCTACAGCGATTTCAACGATTTCTCTTCTTTCGTATTCAGCCTACAGCGAATTCAACGATTTCACTTTTTCGTATTCAGCGTACAGCAATTTCAACGATTTCTCTTATTTCCTATTCAGCCTACAGCGATTTCAACGATTTCACTTTTTCGTATTCTGCGTACAGCGATTTCAACGATTTCTCTTCTTTCGTATTCAGCCTACAGCGATTTCAACGATTTCTCTTTTTCGTATTCAGTGTACAGCGATTTTAAGCACATTTTTTTCGTATTCAGCGAACTACCATTTCTCTTTTTCCAAATAATGGACGTAGAGCTACTTGAACCATGATTGTTCATATTCAGCTTACAGCGGTTTCAACGATTTCTCTTTTTCGTATTGAGCGTACAGCTATTTTAACGATTTGTTTTCGTATTCAGCTTACTGCTATTTCAAGCATTTTATTCTTATGCAGCGTACAGCGATTTCAACAATTTTTTTCGTATTCAGCGTACAGCGATTTCTACGATTTCTCCTCTTTCGTATTCAGCCTACAGCGATTTCAACGATTTCACTTATTCGTATTCAGCGTACGGCGATTTGAACGATTTCTCTTCTTTCGTATTCAGCCTACAGCGATTTCAAGGATTTCACTTTATCGTATTCAGCGTACAGGGATTTCAACTATTTCTCTTCTTTCGTATTCAGCCTACAGTGATTTCAACGATTTCACATTTTCGTATTCTGCGTACAGCGATTTCAACGATTTCTCTTCTTTCCTATTCAGCGTACAGCGATTTCATAGATTTGTCTTCGTTCGTATTCAGCCTACAGCGATTTCAACGATTTCACTTTTTTCGTATTCAGCCTACAGCGATTTCAACTATTTACTTTTTCGTATTCAGCGTACAGCGATTTCAACGATTTCTCTTCTTTCGTATTCAGCCTACAGCGAATTCAACGATTTCACTTATTCGTATTCAGCGTACAGTGATTTCAACGATTTCTCTTCTTTGCTATTCAGCCTACAACGATTTCAACGATTTCACTTTTTTCGTATTCAGCGTACAGCGATTTCAACGATTTCTCTTCTTTCGTATTCAGCCTACAGCGATTTCAACGATTTCACTTTTTCGTATTCACCGTTCAGCGATTTCAACGATTTCTCTTCTTTCGTGTTCAGCCTACAGCGATTTCAACGATTTCACTTTTTCGTATTCAGCGTACAGCGGTTTCAACGATTTCTATTCTTTCGTATTCAGCCTACAGCGATTTCAACGATTTCACTTTTTCATATTCAGCGTACAGCGATTTTGCAACGATTTCTCTTCTTTCGTATTCAGCCTACAGCGATTTCAACGATTTCACCTTTTCGTATTCAGCGTACAGCGATTTCAACGATTTCTATTCTTTCGTATTCAGCCTACAGCGATTTCAACGATTTCACTTTTTCGTATTCAGCGTACAGCGATTTCAACGATTTCTCTTCTTTCCTATTCAGCGTACAGCGATTTCATAGATTTCTCTTCTTTCGTATTCAGCCTACAGCGATTTCAACGATTTCACTTTTTCGTATTCAGCGTACAGAGATTTCAACGATTTCTCTTCTTTCGTATTCAGCCTACAGCGATTTCAACGATTTCACTTTTTCGTATTCAGCGTACTCCGATTTCAACGATTTCTCTTCTTTCGTATTCAGCCTACAGCGATTTCTACGATTTCACTATTTCGTATTCAGCGTACAGCGATTTCAACGATTTCTCTTCTTTCCTATTCAGCGTACAGCGATTTCATAGATTTGTCGTCTTTCGTATTCGGCCTACAGCGATTTCAACGCTTTCACTTTTTCTTATTCAGCGTACAGCGATTTCAAGGATTTCTCTTGTTTCGTATTCAGCCTACAGCGATTCAACTATTTCACTTTTTTCGTATTCAGCGTACAGCGATTTCTACGATTTCTCTTCTTTCGTATTCAGCCTACAGCGATTTCAACGATTTCACTTTTTCGTATTCAGCGTACAGCGGTTTCAACGATTTCTCTTCTTTCGTATACAGCCTACAGCGATTTCAACGATTTCACTTTTTCGTATTCAGCGTACAGCGATTTCAACGATTTCTCTTCTTTCGTATTCAGTCTACAGCGATTTCAACGATTTCTTTTTTTCGTATTCAGCGTACAACAATTTCAACGATTTCTCTTCTTTCGTATTCAGCCTACAGCGATTTAAACGATTTCACTTTTTCGTATTCAGCGTACAGCGATTTCAACGTTTTCTCTTCTTTCGTATTCAGCCTACAGCGAATTCAACGATTTCTCTTTTTCGTATTCAGCGTACAGCGATTTCAACGATTTTTTTTCGTATTCAATCACAGAGATTTCAACGATTTCTCTTCTCTCGTATTCAGCATACAGCGATTTTAACCATTTCTCTTTTTTCCCTTTCAGAGTAGAGGTAATTCAACAATTTCACTTTTTTTCGTATTCAATCCAAAGCGATTTCAACGATTTCTCTTTTCTTCGTATTAGCGTACAGCGATTTCAACAATTTTTTGTCTTATTCAGCGTACAGCTTTTTCAACGATTTCTATTTATTTCTTATTCATCGTACAGCGATTTCAAAGATTTTTTTCGTATGCAGCGCACAGTGATTTCAACGATTTCTCTTTTCTTCGTATACAGCGCCGGTCGAGGTGGGTTCCTCCAAGTGGTGACCGGGGGGTGCAATGGTGGCTCTCGTGCTCTTCTTTTCAGCCATTTTTCGTCCCATCACCAACCACTTTTCTTCGTTCTCTCTTCTTTTCCATCACTATTTCTCTCCGCCGGCCGCCATTGCATGCGGAACGCCCACCACATCATCATAGCCATTTTCACCTCTCCATCCCCGCTGTTTTTGTTCTTGCCACGTCCGCCACCATGACGGGATTTGTTAACAATGCCTGATGAGGCTCTATTCTTCTTCCCCTTCTAATTCTTATATCTATTATTAGGTTAAGTTTCTTAGGTTTATAACTCCCGTCTCACCAGCGTGGATCTTTCCTATCTCCGTGGTCCTGTCCCACGGTTTCGAGCGCGACTTCCAACTTGTGTGGCCCGACAGGGCGCCCAGCAACGAAGCAATAGTGGACCCTTCATACTGCCCCTATATGCAAGTCTAGGTGCGGAGCCCGGACCAGTAGTCATGTACACTCACGTGGAGCCCCAATGGGGGCCCGGAGCGACTTAAACGTCCCGGTGACCGATTCTGCTTGCCGGGGCGGATATATCGCTCCGACGTGTTACCGCTGACGTATGGGTGTCGCAGTGTAATCAACCACAAGTCCCCTGAAGCTGCGTGCGGTCTCGGATTGCTCCGGCTTTGGGAGGGTCGGTCGGAGTTAGCCGCAGTAGTCTGGCACTTGTATTCAGTGTAGAGTGGGGAGCCACGGGCGGTTATTCCCGTGGTAGGGGCATAAAACTGCGACACGCCTCTGGTGTAAGACTTGCCATTAGGTGTGTAATGACCAGTTTGAAGGGTAACTTGCGTGAAGTGGGTTGCTTGGGATCGGGCTGTGGGGGGGTCCCCACGGCCGGCACAGACCGAGAAGACTTTTTTGGTGTCTTTTTCTTCCGCCCCCCCGGTGGCAGGCTGACGCCGACGGTTCCGTAGGGTGGGCCAGTTTCAAAATGGCTTCTACGCGCTCTTCTTCTCCTTCTTCAGAAAAAAGTAATAAGAAACATAAGACAAGAGAAAGTACGACTGGTTGTCATATGACGAAAATTGCTATGGAATTGGACCCTGAGAAAGTTACTGTAAAAGTGCCGCCTCCAAAGTTTATCAGTATCACATTGGACGGAACGGAAAAAACTATGAAAGACATTAGTCCATTCTACGTGAGACGTGCGCTCGATGGACTCGTTGGAAAGGTCAGAAATGCAACTCGACTCCGCAACGGTAGTCTCCTCGTTGAGGCTGCATCTGCTAAACAGAGTGAGACGCTGTTGAAAGCAAAGTTGCTGGGGTCATACCCCATCAGAGTTGAACGACACTCCTCGCTTAACACCACGCGAGGAGTTGTGCATACAGATTCTCTAGATGGTCTATCAGATGAAGAGATCCAATTAGAGCTGGCGGAACAGTCCGTGTCCAAGGCTTACCGTTTAATACGGAAGCGGGACGGACGGACTGAACCCCTGAGCACAGTCTTTCTGACCTTTGAAACGTCTCTCTTGCCAGAATATATCTTTGTTGGGTATGAGCGTGTCCCTGTGCGTGCGTATGTGCCGAACCCAATGCGGTGCTTTAGGTGCCAACGGTTCGGACATACGCAAAAACGTTGCACAAACAATATCATCTGTGCAAAGTGCGGCGGTGCAGACCATGGGGATTCCCCATGTACTGGCGCCGAGCACTGTGTGAATTGTTCTGGGGACCATGCTTCAAATTCTAAAAACTGCCCAAAGTATATGCTGGAAAAGACGATTCAAGAGCTTCGAGTCGGGGAAAATATTAGCCTCTTTGAGGCACGTAAGCGTATTTTAGATAAAGAAGAGAAGGCAACTGAAAAGTCCTATGCGTCTGTACTGCAGAGAGCAACAGAGGGAATCGATGCCACCACACAAACGCCACCTCTTACGAACATACCTGGGAAGCGAATTGAGATCGCAACCCAGACATATGTAGACGCCGCTACTCAGACTGCTGAGTCAGACGACACTTGTGGACTTGACATCAGGCCTTACGTCCCTAAGAAAATTATTGCTATGACAGCAGAGAAGGATTGTAGGCCTAGTAGAACACCAGAACGTCGCACTCCTAGTTCGGGTGGCAGGTCGAGATCACGCTCTCGATCACGTCCTCGATCAAGATCGCGATCAGGAGTGCGACGAACTGCAAGTGAGTCGCCGGAGTCGAAGACAAAGCAGTCGCAGGCAAAAGCATGTTCCCATAGAAAGGAAAAGAAGAGAAGATCCCCTGTTAAGCCACCAACATGATATAGCTCCTCTTGATGACTGATATTGTACAGTGGAATGTGAACGGTGTACGCAGCAGATATACAGAACTACAGCAATTGATCTATCATGAAAACCCTGCTATATTATGTCTCCAGGAGACACACCTTCGGCCCGAAAACTCCCTAAGTATCTCGGGATACTACGTTCACCGGTACGATCACCTTGCCGGTATTCGTGCCAACGGAGGTTGTGCTCTCCTATTCCGCCAAAGTATCTTTTCCTCTGTTATCAACATCAACAGCCCACATCAATGCATAGCCGCTCGAGTCACTCTACCTTCCATCCAGTTCTCAATAGTTTCTGTATATATACCCCCAGACACACCTTTCACAGTGCATGACATTGAAGACATTTTCTCGCAGGTACCTGCTCCATATCTGGTAGTGGGGGATTTTAATGCATCCCACCACTCATGGGGCTCAAATTCCGATGATGACAGAGGAAATAAAATAGCAGAGGTATGTACCCGTCTAAATCTTGTTACCCTGAATTCAGGGGAAGCAACACATCTCTCCTTAGCTTACGGTACATACTCCATGATAGATATCTCCATTTGTAGCCCAGTTTTGTCCACGCATTTCGAGTGGTCTGTGATTCACGACCTACATGGTAGTGACCACTATCCCATTCGAATGCGTATGTCTGCTTTACGTCCGGCGGAATCTCGATCTCCAAACTGGGTTCTTAAAAAGGCGGACTGGGTCGGATTTTCGGAGTCCATATCATTCGATGATAACGAACATGAAAATTTGGACTCCGTAGTAGACCATTTCTCAAATGTGGTTATAAAGTCAGCGGAATTATCTATCCCCCGGTCGTCCTGCAGGCCAAAACGCTTCTCTGTCCCCTGGTGGACGGATGCCTGCAGAGATGCAATCCGTGACCGCAAACGTGCTTTACGCCAATTTGAGCGCCATCCGACCCAAGAATATTTTGTCCAGTTTAAACGTCTTCGAGCCAAAGCTCGTCGCATTGTGTGCGATGCTAAGAAGACGTCCTGGACAAATTACGTCAGTTCATTGAAACACAACGTCCCAGCTAACACCATATGGGACAAAGTCCGTCGAATAATGGGGAAACGTAGTTCTGTAATTCCGGGCCTTCTAAACAATGGAGTAACGACCACCAGTCCAATAGACATTGCTGAAATATTTGCTACCACATTTTCACAAATAAGCAGCTCAAATAATTACGACCCGGAATTTCTGAAAATCAAAGATACTGCAGAAAAACGAAACCTAAATTTTCAATCTGACAACACTGAAGACTACAATGCACCGTTCACATCCGAGGAGCTGGAGGCGGCACTAGACACATCCCCTGACACCTCCCCTGGCCCTGATAATATCCATAACCGCATGCTTCGTCATCTTCCACCAGCTGGAAAATCCTTTCTTCTGTCTATGTACAATAGAATCTGGACTGAGGGTGTATTTCCATCTGCTTGGCGTTCTGCCATTGTAATTCCAGTCCAGAAACCGGGAAAGGACCCTTCTTTACCTGGCAATTACAGGCCAATCTGTCTCACCAGCTGTGTGTGCAAGGTTATGGAAAAGATGATAAGCAAACGCCTGATGTGGGTACTCGAATCGGGAAACCGATTATCTAACATCCAATGTGGTTTTCGCAAGCGCAGATCCGCCGCAGACCATCTTGTTCGGCTGGAGACCGCCATTAGAGATGCTTTCCTCAAGAAGGAACATCTTGTGGCGGTCTTCTTTGATCTAGAAAAGGCTTACGATACCACGTGGCGTTTTGGAATTCTGCAAACCCTGTATGACTGGGGACTTCGTGGCAGTCTGCCAACGTTTATTGCGAAGTTCATGGCAGAGCGGTATTTCCGAGTTCGAGTAGGCACCACACTTTCTAACGAACATCCCCAAGAAAATGGCGTTCCGCAGGGGTCTGTATTAAGTGTTCTTCTTTTCTGCATTGCGATCAATGGCATTGCCCACTGTGTAGGTAACCGAGTATCTTCTCTCTTGTACGTTGATGACTTCAGTCTATATTACAGTTCCCGATACCTCCCATCTATCGGTCGACAGTTGCAACTAGTCATCAATGTGCTATCGGAGTGGTCTCTTCGCAATGGCTTTAAATTCTCCACTCAAAAGACGCAGTGTGTCCACTTCTACAACCAACGTGGACTCCATCCACATCCTGAACTGCGTCTTAATGGAGCGGATTTGCAATATACAGACACTGCGAGGTTTTGGGGCCTTATCTTTGATTATAAATTAACGTGGGAGGCGCATATCCGTGATTTGAGAAGGCGTTGTGAAAAATCTTTAAACATTTTACGCCTTTTGTCAGGGGTTCGCTGGGGTGCAGACCGCATAGTGCTTTTACGTCTATATCGTTCTCTTATTCGTTCAAAGCTGGATTATGGCTGTTTTATCTATGGCTCAGCAAATAAATCTAAGCTACGTTTCTTAGACACTATCCATCATCATGGGATACGACTCGCTACAGGTGCCTTCCGAACGAGTCGGATAGCGAGCCTGTATTGTGAAGCGGGGGAACCATCACTGTATCGGCGACGTAATGTCCTGTTGTGCTCATATGCGGTTAAACTCCGCTCGCAGCCTGAGCACAATTCTTTCGACTCTTTCCATCATTCGTCTCTTTACGGCCGATACAGTGAAAATCCACGGAGACCTCGTCCAGCAGGTGTGCGATTCCGTGAACTGCTCTCTGAGCTCGACGTCGATCTACCATCCGTTCGCACACTAGAATACACCACCACTCCACCGTGGATTATGCGACGCCCCATGTTTGATGTAAGCCTGAGCCAAAGTTTTAAGAATTTTACACCAGCTTTTGTTTATAGACTTCGTTTTAGTGAACTTTTATCCCGATATCCAAATTATTCTTTAGTTTATACTGACGGATCCCGAGTAAATGATTGTGTTGGTTGCTCCTTCGTTGCAAATGGACAGATATTTAAATATAAACTGAGCGAATATACCAGTGTTTTTACTGCAGAATTATATGCTTTTTACAGAGTTTTATTGTTTTTAATTCGACAACCTCGGGGTAGATACCTAATCTGCTCCGACTCTTTAAGTGCCATTCAGTCTTTGCAGTGTCTCTATTCAGAGGATCCCCTTGTGTTAAGAACTCAGCAGCTGTTCCACACACTCCTAAGCTCTGATTGCGAGATTGGAGTAGTGTGGATTCCTGGCCATGTCGGAATTCGTGGGAATGAGGCCGCAGATGCTGCAGCCAAAGATGGTGCCACGAATGGCACTCTGGTATATTGGCGCGAGAGGTGGCAAGACTTACAACATTATTTGAAATATAGAATATGGTGGCAATGGGAAGGAGAATGGTCTGCACAAGAGGAAAACAAATTACGAAGAATAAAGAATACTGTCCGAGTTTGGGATTCGTCCACAAGAGCGTCACGACACGAAGAAGTTTTACTCACCCGGTTGAGGATTGGCCACTGTTATCTGACACATGGCCATCTGCTACGTGGCGAGCTTCAGCCGGAGTGTGATCTATGCCATGTTCCACTTACGGTGGAACATTTTTTATTACATTGTAGAAAATATGACCGTGTCCGTCGGCAATATGGAATTCGGCCGAATCTTCGTGACGCTCTTGGAAATGATTTTAATTGTACAAATGCAGTCCTGAGATTTTTATCGAGTACTGGACTTGACAGGGTGATTTAGTTTTTGACCCGTTTTAATTATCCTCCGGACCCTTTACATCCGGAGGTTACACTTGTTATTTAGTATATAAGTTTTTTTTTAACAAACTTGACATTCGGACCTTTTGCATCCGAGTATTTTAGAAATAAGCCAGATAATTTATTTATGGTAGCATTTGTATTGTTATTTTATCTCTTTTTAAATATTAGTTAAGGTCAGTTTTTTTTAATGTTTTATGCATCACCCTGTTGAAACTGCATTTGTGTACCTCGTTTTAATCGTGACAACGTTTTTTAGTTCTTTAAGCATTCTGATTATTGTATAGTTTATGTTGTGTAAGGAATTTTAGATAAGGGCGCAAATAGCCATAGATGCTGACGCGCCCTTTTCAAACCCCACTAACTAACTCGTATACAGCGGACAGCGATTTCAACGATATCTGTCATTTCGTATTCAGAGTATTACATATTCAGCGATTTCTCTTTGTCGTATTCAGCGTACAGCGATTTCAAGCACATTTTATTCGTATTCAGCGAACAACCATTTCTCTTTTTTCAAATAATGAACGTACAGCTATTTCAAGTATGATTTTTCATATTCAGCTTACAGCGGTTTCAACGATTTGTCTTTTTCGTATTCAGCGTTCAGCGATTTTAACGATTTCTTTTCGTTTTCAGCTTACAGCTATTTCAAATGTATTTTCTTATGCAGCGTACAGCGATTTCAACAATTTTTTTCGCATTCACCGTACAGCGATTTCAACGAATTCTCCTCTTATCGTATTCAGCGTACAGCGATTTCAACGATTTTTCTTTTTTTCCTATTCAGGGTACCCCATTTTCAACATTTTTTCTTTTTTCGTATATAACGTACTACGATTTCAACGATATCTCTTTTTCCTATTCAGCGAACAGCGATTTCAACGATTTCACTTTTTTCGTTTTCAACGTAAAGCGATTTCATCGGTTTCTCTTTATTTCGTATTCAGCGTACAGCGATTTCAACGATTTTCTTTCGTATTCAGCGTACGGCGATTTCAACGATTTTCTTTCGGATTCAGCGTACAGCGATTTCAACGATTTCTCTTTTTCTCTTATTCAACGTGCAGCGATTTCAACGATTTCTCTTCAGCGTATAGCGATTTCAACGTGTTATCTTACGTATTCAGTATTAAGCGTTTTCAACGATTTCTCTTTCCTTCGTATTCAGCGTACAGCGATTTCAACGATTTCTCTTTTTCGTATTCAGCGTACAGCGATTTCTAATATTTCTCTTCTTTCTTATTCAGCGTACATCGATTTCAACGATTACTCGGATTCAGCATTGAGTGATTTCAACGATTTGACTCTTTTCTTATTCAACGTACAGCGATTTCAACAATTTTCTTTCGTATTAAGCATACAGCGATTTCAACGATTTCTCTTTTCTTCGTATTCAGCGTACAGCGATTTCAACCACATTTTTCGTATTCAGCGTACAGCTTTTTCAACGATTTCTCTTTAATTCGTTTTGAGCGTACAGCGAATTCAAAGATTTTTTTTCGTATTCAGCGTACAGCGATTTCAACGATTTCTCTTCTTTCGTATTCAGCATACAGCGAATTCACTGATTACTCTTTTTCGTATTCAGCCTACAGCGATTTCAACCATTTTTTTCGTATTCAATTACAGCAATTTCAACGATTTTTTACCGTACTCTGCGTACATCACTTTCAAAGATCAATTTTCGTATTTAGCGTACAGCGATTTCAGCGATTTTTTCTTGGTATTCAGCGTACAGCGATTACTACAATTTCTCTTCTTTCGTATTCAACGTGAAGCGATTTCAACGATTTCTCTTTTTCATATTTAGCGTACAGCGATTTCAACGTTATCTCTTTGTCGTATTCCGCGTACAGCGATTTCAACCATATTTTTTTCGTATTCAACGTACTACCATTTCAACTATTTTTTTCGTATTCAGCGTACAGCGATTTCAACGATTTCTCCTCTTTCGCATTCAGCGTAGAGCTATTTCAGTAATTTGTCTTTCAATCGTATTCAGCGTACAGTGATTTCAACGACTTTTTCGTATTCAGCGTACAGCGACTTCAACGTTAATATTTCGAATTCAGCGTACAACGATTTCAACGATTTCTCTTTTATCTTATTCAGCGTACCGCGATTTCAACGATTTCTCTTTTTTCGAATTCAGCCTACAATGATTTCAACGATTTCTCATTTTTTCGTATTCAGGGTATAGAGATTTCAACGATTTCTCTTTTTTTCGTATTCAGCGTACAGCCATTTCAACGAGTTCTCTTTTTTTAGTATTCTACGTACAGCTATTTCACCCATATTATTTTTGTGTTCAGCGTAGAGCGATTTCAACGATATATCTTTTTTTGTATTCAAAGTACAGCTATTTAAACCATATTTTTTCGTATTCAGCGTACAGAGATTTCAACTATTTCTCTTTTTTCATATTCAAATTAAGCGATTTCAACGATTTTTCTTTTTTCTTATCCATCGTACAGCTATTTCAAAGATATTTGTTTCGTATTCAGCATACAGCGATTTCAACGATTTCTCTTTTTTTCGTATTTCAACGGACAGCTATTTGAAACAAATTTTTTCGCTTTCAGCTTAGAGGGATTTCATCGATTTTTTCGTAATCTGCGTACAGATTTTTCAACCATTTTTTTAGTATTCAGCGTGCAACGATTTCAACGGCTTTTTTTTCGTATTCACCGTGCAGCGATTTCAACGATTTCTGTTTTTTTCGTTTACAGCGTACAGCGATTTCAACGATTTCTCTCTTTTTTCGTATTCAACGTACAGCCATTTCAACGATTTCTTTTCTTTCATATTCAGCGTATAGCGATTTCAACGATTTCTCTTTTTTTCGTATTCAGGGTATAGGGATTTCAACGATTTCTCTTTTTTCGTATTCAACGTACAGCTATTTCAACCTTATTTGTTTCGTATTGAGCGTACAGCGATTCCAACGGTTTTTTTCTCATTCATCGTACAGCGATTTCGGCGATTTTTTTTCGTATTAAGTGTACATCGAATTCAATTTTTTTTTTCGTATTCATCGTACAGCGGTTTCAACGATTTCTCTTTTTTTTCGTATTCAGCATATATCGATTTCAACGATTTCTATTTTTTTTCGTATTCAACATAGAGCGATTTCTACGATTTCTTTTTTTTTTTCGTATTCAGCGTACAGCTATTTCAACGATTTTGTTTTCGTATTCAGCGTACAGCGATTTCAACGATTTTTTTCGAATTCAGCGTACAGCAATTTCAACTAATTTTTTTGGTATTCAGCGTACAGCTATTTCAACGATTTCTCTTTTTTCTTATTCAGCATACTGCAATTACAGCGATTTTTCTTTTTTTCGTGTTCAGCGTACATCGATTTAAACGATTTTATTGGTATTCAGCGTTCAGCGATTTCGACGATTTTTTTTATTCAGCGTACAGCTATTTCAACTGTTTTTTTTTGTATTAAGCTTACAGCGATTTCAACTTTTTTTTCGTATTCAGCACACAGCGGTTTCAACGATTTCTCTTTTTCGTATTCAGCGTACAGGTATTTCAACGATTTCTCTTTATTTCGTATTCAACGTACAGCGATTTCAACGATTTCTCTTTTTTTCGTATTCAGCCTACAGCGATTTCAACAATTTCTCTCTTTTCGTATTCAACGTTCAGCGATTTCAACGATTTCTCTTTTTTTCGTATTAAGCGTACAGGGATTTCAACAATTTTTTTTCATATTCAGCGTACAGCTATTTCAAGGTTTTTTTTGTATTCAGCGTACATCGATTTCAACGATTTTTTTCGGATTCAGCGTACAGCGATTTCAACTATTTTTTTCGTATTCAGCGTGTAGCTATTTCAACAATTTTTTTTCATATTCAGCGTACAGCTATTTAAAGGTTTTTTTTTTTGTATTCAGCGTACAGCGATTTCAACGTTTTTTTTCGGATTCAGCGTACAGCGATTTCTACGATTATTTTCGTATTGAGCCAACAGCGATTTGAACGATTTTTTTTTCGTATTCAGCGTACAGCTATTTCAACGATTTTTTCTTATTCAGCGTACACCTATTTCAACGATTATTTTTCGTGTTCATCGTATAGCGTTTTCTACAATTTTGTTTTCTAATTCAGCCTTGAGCGATTTCAACGATTTCTTTTTTTTTTTTGTATTCTCTGTTCAGAGATTTCTAAGATTTTTTTTCTTATTCAGCTTACAGCGATTTCTACTATATTTTTTTCGCACTCACATTCAGCGATTTCAACTGTTTCTTTATTATTCGTTTTCAGTGTACAGAGATTTCTACAATTGTTTTGGTGTACATCGTACAGCGATTTCTACGATTTCTTTCGTATTTATCGTACAGCGATTTCTACGCTTTCTTCCGTATTCATCATACAGCGATTTCTACTGTTCTCTTTGCATTCAGCTTTCAGCGATTTCAATGATTTTTTTCGCTTTCAGTGTTCAACGATTTGAACGATTTTTTTTCGTGTTCAACATACAGGGATTTGTACCATTTTTTGTTCGTATTCAGCTTACAGCGATGTCTATGATTTTATTTTCGTATTGAGCGTACAATGATTTCAACGGTCTCTTTTTTTCGTTTTCAGCGTTCAGCGATTTCAACTGTTTTTTTTCGTGTTCAGCCTACAGCGTTTTCTACAATATTTTTGCGTATTCAGCCTACAGCGATTTCTAATTTTTTTTTTTTTTTGCTAATCAGCTTACAGCGATTTCTAATTTTTTTTTTTCGTATTCAGCGTGCAGCTATTGCTACTGTTTTTTTTTTTTCGTATTCCGCAAACAGCGATTTCTAAATACTGTTTTCTCATTCAGCGTGCAAATTGCGCTATTTACTTTTGTATTCTGTGTACAGCGATTACTACTGTTTTATTTCTTGCCCCCCATATGGTGGCTATCGGGTTACGTCCATTTTCGGCCTCCCCCTTCAAAAGTTTCCAATATTCTTTCATATGGAACGCTCGAAAATCGTAACAAGTGGCCAATAGCCTAGGAACTGATAACTTATAGGGACTTCTCACCTTTAATTTCCCTTAAATGACTCTTTTCCTCATACTCTTAACATGAATTCGTCTGTAAGTTCGTTTGACTACTACGGTGACGTGCTAGAAAGTCGTCCGTCACATTTTCAGACCAGTTTTGTCGCGCCTATAATTTTTAAACTACCAGACATTCCTATGAAGTAAACGGCAATCCAACGTGACCTTTTGTTGGAGCGGGTAATGTCATATAGCGATACACGGCAGGGGGAACTAGAGGCTTAAATTGTCGAGTCGCGCGGTAGCCGAGGCAATTTAAGTCGAGAATACGGAACGATATTACGTTCATAATGGTGTCAAACCATTCATAGTGAACCGAGTACGGTCTCAACTGAGCAAAAATCAGCAGCCGACAAGTTAAATTGAAAAAATCTGCTAGTGAAGTTCAGTGAAAAGAGAAAATGCACAATGTTGAGGCGTGTGCAGCGCAAATACGCCTATAAGCAACTGGTAACAAACGATAGAACACGATGGTTACTATAGCAACCGACAGTTTTGCTCTTAATGCATACAAGATGCTACTCCTTGAAATCACAGCACAATGAAGATACACTGGATATCTGGAAAGAAAAGATGTTAATTGTCACTGCTGAAGTTTACCTTTTTGTATTTATTTTTTGTTTATATAAGCCCGCCATTGGTCCCTATCCTGAGCAAGATTAATCCAGTCTCTACCATCATATTCCACCTCCCTCAAATCCATTTTAATATTATCCTCCCATCTACGTCTAAACTATCCAAAGGTTTTTTCCCCTCTGGTCTTCCAACTAACACTCTATATGCATTTCTGAATTCACTCATATGTGCTACATGTCCTGTCCATCTCAAACGTCTGGATTTAATGTTCCTAATTATGTCAGGTGAAGAATACAATGCGTGCAGTTCTGTGTTGTGTAACTTTCTCCATTCTCCTGTAACTTCATCCATGTTAGCCAGAAATACTTTTCGAAGTACCTATTCTCAAACAGCTTTAACCTCTGTTCCTCGTTCAAAGTGAGAGTCCAAGTTTCACAACCATACAGGACAACCAGTAATATGACTGTTTTTATAAATTTCTAACTTTTAGTTAGAAAGAATACATAATATATAGTGTTCTGCCCAATTGAATGTCTTTCACTGCAAACCCAGCATTCTCTCATCTTTTCTATTTTCGTCCTTCCTCTTAGTCTCCTCATATGATCCATATATCTTAATGTCGTCTATCATCTGATATCTTCATCTGCCCCGAACTCTTCTCCCGTTCACCATTCCTTCCAGTACATCCTTTAGTACTATAGTTTCTACTCAGCCAGTGACCCAGTCAATTCCTTTTCCTCTTCCTGATCATTTTCATCATCATTCTTTCTTCACCCATTCTGTCAAACACAGCTATTCTTATTCTCTCTGTCCATTTCACACCCTCCATTCTTCTCAATATCTACATTTCAAATGAATCTAGTCTCTTCTCTTCACTTCCTCGTAATGTCTACTTATCCTCCCTATACAATGTCACACTCCACACAAAGCACTTCACTAGTCTCTGCATTAGTTGTTTTTCCAGAGTTCCGTAGAATGCTCTTTTTCTCTATTAAAAGTTTATTATTATTAATACAACTAATGGTATAAGAAAAAGGATTTGCTCTCCTAGAGAACTGTGTAACTCTGCTGACTTAGGCTTTTGTATGCATTTATTTTACATTAACTTGTACTCTAGTTATTTAGATATAATACACTTTGTAAAATGTACAGTATTATTACTCTTCTTTACTTTAGAATATATTTTTTATTGTAATTATACACTTTGAAAATAAAAAAAAAGAAAGAACAATTTATTAGCGATGTAAGGTCGGCTATAGGGGAGGAGGAGGCCGAAATAGGAGTAATAATACTGTACAGTTTAAATAATATTTCGTATTAGTTTATAATAACGATAATAATAATAATAATAATAATAATAATAATAGTAATGATTATAATAATATTTTCTGAGAACGGTCTGTGAAAGTGTTGAATATTGTCAGAGAAAGTTGGGTGTAGAATGTGTTAATTCTGTGGATACTCTGTATTATTGTAAATCGTAATATTCTTCACAGTCCGTCATAAGTAGTTGCTGTTATCGGAAATTATTCATACTAATTCCCTAATACTCGTCATTCGTAATTACCCGTCACCCATTGGAATTACGAATTATTCGTATTCTTTTACTTATCGTTGTCATTCTCTATTACTCGTCATCGTAGGTGATCATTAGAAATCAGAATTACTCGTCACCATAGGTTTTATGGCTTATCATATGCGGTGTATGGCTTATTATATATGCTTTGTGTGCCTTATTATATATGTTGTGTGTGGCTTATTATTTATGCTGTGTATGGCTTATTATATACGCGATGTATGGCTTATTATTTACGCGATGTGTGGCTTATTATATATGCGGTGTGTGGCTTATTATATGCGTTGTATGGTTTATTATATGCTATGTATGGCTTATTACATATGCTGTGTATGGCTTATTATGTGCTGTGTATGGCTTATTACATATGCTGTGTATGGCTTATTATATACGCTGTTTATGGCTTATTATATATGCTGTGTATGGCTTATTATATATGCGGTGTATGGCTTATTATATGCGGTGTATGGCTTATAATATATGCGGTATATGGCTTATTACATATGCTGTGTATGGCTTATTTTATATGCGGTGTGTGGCTTATTATTTATACTGTGTATGGCTTTTTATATATGCGGTGTGTGTCTTATTATATCTGCGGTGTATGTCTTATTATTTATGCTGTGTATGGCTTATTGTATATGCTCCGTATGGCTTATTATATATGCGGTGTATGGCTTATTATTTCTGCGGTGTGTAGCTTAATATATATGCTGTATATGCTTATTATATGTGCGGTGTATGGCTTATTATTTATCCTGTGTATGGCTTTTTATACATGCGGTGTGTGGCTTATTATATATGCGGTGTGTGTCTTATTATATATGCGGTGTGTGTCGTATTATATATGCGGTGTGTGTCTTATTATATGTGGGGTGTGTGTCTTATTATATATGCTGTGTGTGTCTTTTATATATGCCGTGTATGGCTTATTATATATGCGGTGTGTGGCTTATTATATATGCTGTGTGTGTCTTATTATATGCGGTGTGTGTATTATTATATATGCTGTGTATGGCTTATTAGCCAGGGAACGGATTTATATGGACTAAAAATATATGAAATATGTAAATATATATGTAGTTATTTTTACCAAAATATGGAATTAAATATGGATTTTTACCAAAATATGGAATTAAATATGGACTTAAAATTATAAAAAAATGACTATGTACGTTAAATATTGGTACATTTTAATCAAACTAAACAAAAAATATAATGGACGTACCTTATCTTCCAATGTAGTTTCAACAAAACACAATTTTTATTGTCTGTTACCATAACAATAGGTTACAAACATTTCTTTCAAGTGCTGAAAAGTGAATCTTCTTCTATTGTCTCTGAGGATAGATTTATACTGACTAAAAGAGCGTTCGACGTCACAAGAAGTAACTGGTACATAATTCAATTTCACAATGTCTGCTGGGGATAAGTCCAAGTTAATCTTCACTGTTGATTCACCACTCATCACAGCAACAACCTTTTGTAGTTCTTCATATCCAGGGTTTTTTGAAAGTACAGTGTCCACCTTAGCTCTTACTGCATCTGCAACTTTACCTCTACCACGATTCAGTTGTTCCACAGTACTATTTATAATTTCAAAACTTTCAGATAGTGAAAGGTGCCTATTTTGGAGACTTTTGAGCGTTTTTATGATGCATGAAAATGTATGCTGAATGTGAGCTAAGTCATTCTTCACACTTATGTCACAGGTAACTGTTTTCGCAGTATCAATTGAGACTGCATCTTCAGAGTCCAATGCAAGGAGAACATTGTTAATAGAGTCTATATGTTCGGCATAATATTCAACTGCTTCTAGCCATGTACCCCATCTAGTTAAAATTGGCTTTGGTGGCAATGGAATTTCAGGGTACATTTCTTTCAACACGTTAACTCTACTGGGAGCTTTGAGAAATACTTTTTTCACTGATGAAATCAACAAATCTACTTTAGGGAAATTGTCTCTGACCACTTCTGCCACACGATGAAATGCATGCGCCACACAAGTAAAATGAGTCAATTTAGGATATACAACAGATAATGCTTGTCCAGCTTTGACCATATAAGGGGCAGCATCGCTAATAAAGAATAACACATTATCGTACATAATACCCTTTGGCCACAGGATACCCATAGCTTCGTTGAACAGTTTAACTATAGTTTTGTTATTGCACTTTTCTAGAACATCACAATGTAAAAGAATTCGTTCAGAATATTGTTCACTTAACAAACCGATAACTACATTACCAACAAGTCTACCTTCTTTGTCGGGAGTCTCATCAATGGAAACCCAAATTGAACTATCTTTAATTTCATCTCTTATCTTCTGTATTGTCTCATCGTAGATGGATGGAGCATACGTCTTCCTAAGTGTTGACTCATCCGGGATTGTATGTTGAGTATATTTTTCAAGGAATTCCCTGAAGACCTTATTCTTTAGTTTGTAGAGAGGAATATCAGCAGAGATGAGAGAACGGCACAGGTCGATGTTAAACTCAGATCTTACATTCGATGTTGTTGGTTGTGTTAAAAACAATTGTCTCTGCTTGGAATTTAGTTGTTTGTTGGCCTGATGTTTACTAGTTGTAATGTGTTGTTGCACCAGGAACTTTTGTGTAGATGATACTGCACACTGACACAAATTACAAAATAATATTTTATTGTCAGTTGATAAACCATCTTCTTTAAATTCTGAAATGTAACTTGTTAGTTTTGATTTTAAATTGACTGAATGACGTACTTTTGGCATATTTACCGTCTTTATAGTATGATTTACAAAACTGAACCTATGTGTACTCTGACTGGCATTTAACTGTTGAGCTGCACAACTGAAGTCTGTTAAAAATTTTAAATTAAATTAATACAGTTTTGTAACTTACTTTCCCATTGTTGATAGGACTGCTAATTTTCAAATAACTCTGATGTTAAAGGGATTACTGAACATGTGTTTAAATCTCTATTGTTGAAATGTATTTTTAAAAGTTAATGGAATTTTGTTTTGTTTTATTGTTAAACCTAATATAATATGGACTGTTTTATATGAAATATGGAAAATATATGGAAATTAACGAAAATATGTACTAAACTCTAAAATATGGAAAAATATGGAAAATAAAAGTAGGATTTTTCAACCCTACACATTGTGAAACATAAAGATAATGCAAAATATAAATTATATTAGCTTTATAAGTAAATATGTATTTACATATAAATCCTTTCCCTGCTTATTACATATGCAGTGTAAGGCTTATTACATATGCTGTCTATGGCTTATTATATATGCTATGTATGACTTATTATTTATGCGGTGTATGGCTTATTACATATGCAGTGTAAGGCTTATTACATATGCTGTGTATGACTTATTATTTATGCGGTGTATGGCTTATTATATATGCTGTGTGTGTCTTATATATGCAGTGTGTGTCTTATTATATAAGCTCTATATGGCTTGTTATATGTGCGGTGTGTGTCTTATTATATAAGGGGTGTTTTTCTTATTATATGTGGGGTGTGTGTCTTATTATATAAGGGGTGTTTTTCTTATTATATGTGAGGTGTGTGTCTTATTATATAAGGGGTGTTTTTCTTATTATATGTGGGGTGTGTGTCTTATTATATATGCGGTGTGTGTCTTATTATATATGCTGTGAGTGTCTTATTATATATGCTTAGCGTACAGGGTATTGATTTTTATGCCAATTTTACGCTACGAGTATTCTTAGCGTGCAGAATATCGTATTTACTTCATTTTTACGCTTAGTTTACGCTTAACGTACAGGACGTCGTTTTTGCACCAATTTTACGCTTCGTGTACGCTTAGCGTTGAGAATATCGTATTTAAGCTTAGTGTACGTTTAGCGTACAGAATATCGTTTTTACGCCATTTTACGCTTACTGTACACTTAGCATACATAATTACGTTGTACGCCAATTTTACGCTTCGTGTACCCTTAGCGTAATGCATGTCATTTTTGCACCAATTTTACGCTTCGTGTACGCTTAGCATACAGAATGTCGCTTTTAACCAATTATACTCTTCCTGTACGCCTAGCGTACAGAATGACGTTTGTGCCAAAAATCTTACGCGTCGTGTACGCTTAGCGTACAGAATGACTTTTGTACGCCAATTTTACACTTCGTGTACGCTTAGCGTACAGAATTACGTTTGTACAACAAATTTACGCTTCGTGTAGCCTTAGCGTACTGAATGTCGTTTTTACAGCAATTTTACGCTTCGTGTACGCTAAGCGTACAGAATGACGTTTCTTCGCCATTTTTACGCTTCGTGTACGGTTACCGTACTGATTGTCGATTTCACACAAATTTTGCGCTTCGCCTTCGCTTAACGTACAGAATGACATTTGTACACCAATTTTACGCTTCGTGTACGCTTGGCGTACTGAATGTCCATTTTACAACAATTTTACGCTTCGTGTAAACTTAGCGTACAGAATATCGTTTTTACACCAATTTTACGCTTCTATTTCGCTTAGCGTACAGCACTTCTTCTTACGCCAATTTTTCGCATTCTGTAAGCTTAGCGTATAGTATGACGTTTGTACGCCAATTTACGCATACTGTAAGCTTAGCGTATAGAATGACGTTTGTACGCCAATTTTACGCTTCTTATACGCTTGGCGTACTGAATGTCGTTTTATCCACAAATTTTACGCATCGTGTACCCTTAGCGTACTGATTTACATTTACACGAATTTTACGCTTCGTGTACGCTTAGCGTACTTAATATCGTTTATACACCAATTTTACGCTTCGTGTACGCTTAGAGTACTGAATGTAGTTTTAATACCAATTTTACGCTTCGTTTACGCTTAGCGTACAGAATGACGATTTTACACTAATTTTACGCTTTGTGAACGCTTGCCGTACTCAATGACATATTTACACCAATTTTACGCTTCTTCTTCGCTTAGCGTACAGAACTTTGTTTTACACCAATTTTATTCTTAGCGTACTGATTGTAGGCTTTACACCAATTTTACGCTTTGTCTACGCTTAGCGTATTGAATGTCGATTGCAATCCAATTTTACGTTTCGTGTACGCTTAGCGTACAGAATGTAGTTTTACACCAGTTTTACGCTTCATGTATTCTTAGCGTACTGAATGTCGTTTTTACACCAATTGTACGCTTCCTGTACGCCTAGCGTATAGAATGTCGCATCTACACCAATTTTACGATTCGTGTACGCTTACATACGGTATGTTGTTTTTACGCCGATTTTGCGCTTCCTGTACGCTTACAGTACATAATGACGTTCCTACGCCAATTTTACCCTTCGTGTACGCTTAGCGTAACGAATGTCGTTTTACACCAATATTACGCTTCCTGTACGGTTATCATACAGAATGACGTTTGTACGCCAATGTTACGCTTCGTGTACTCTCAGTGTAGTAAATATCGTTTTTACACCAATTTTACGATTCGTGTACATTTAGCGTCCCGAATGTTGTTTATATACCAATTTTACGCTTCGTGTACGCTTTGCGTACAGAATGATTTTGTTACACCAATTTTACGATTGGTGTACGCTTTCGTACTGAATGTTGTAACGTCAATTTTACGTTTCGTGTTTCCTTAGCGTACAGAATGACGTTTGTATGCCAATTTTACGCTTCGTGTGCCCTTAGCGTACAGAATATCATTTTACACCAATTATGCGCTTTGTGTTCACTTAGCGTATTGAATGTCGTTTTTACACCAATTTTGCGCTTCGTGTACGCTTAGCGTACAGAATGACGTTTGTAAGCCAGGTTTACGCTTCCTGTACGCTTAGCGACAAAATTTCGTTTTGAAACCAATTTTACGCTTAGTGTACGCTTAGCGTACTGACTGTTGTTTTTACCCCACTGTTACGCTACGTGTACGCTTAGCGTACTGAATGTTGTTTTACATCTATTTACGCTTTGTGTACGCTTAGCATACTGAATGTCGTTTTTACACCAATTTTACGCTCCGTATACGCTTAGGGTTAGAATGTCCCTTTTACAACAATTTTGCGCTTCGTGTACGCTTAACGTACTGAATGTCGTTTTTACAGCATTTATACGCTTTGATTACCCTTAGAGTGCATAAAATCGATTTTACACCAATTTTACGCTTCTGGTACGCTTAGCGTATTGTATGTTATTTTTAGGCCAATTTTTACGCATAGTGTACGCTTAGCGTACTGAATGTAGTTTTTACACCAATTTTACGCTTCGTGTGCCTTTAGCGTACAGAATGTCGTTTTTACACCAATTTGATGTTTCGTGTACGTCTTGACAACTATTATACGCTTCGTGTACGCTTAGCGTACCAATATGTCGTTTTTACATCGATTTTACGCTTCTTCTACGCTTAGCGTACAGAATGTCGTCTTTACACAAATGTTACGCTTCGTGCACGTTTAGCGTACTGAATGTCGTTTTTACACAGATTTTACACTTCGTCTACGCTTAGCGTACAGAATGACATTTTTACACGAATTTTACACTTCGTGTACGCTTAGCGTACTGAATGTTGTTTTTACACCAATTTTGCGCTTCGTGTACGCTTAGCGTATTGAATGTCGAATGCACTCCAATTTTACGTTTCGTGTACGCTTAGCGTACAGAATGTCGTTTTTACATCAGTTTACGCTTCGTGTACTCTTAGCGTACTGAATGTCGCTTCTACACCAATTTTACGATTCATGTACGCTTACATACGGAATGTCGTTTTTACGCCAATTTTGCCCTTCCTGTACGCTTACAGTACACAATGACGTTTCTATGCCAATTTTACCCTTCGTGTACGCTTAGGGTAACGAATGTCGTTTTTACACCAATTTTAAGCTTCCTGTACGTTTAGCGTACAGAATGACGTTTGTACGCCAAGGTTACGCTTCGTGTACTCTCAGCGTACTAAATGTCGTCTTTACACCAATTTTACGCTTCGTGTACATTTAGCGTACTGAATGTCGTTTATATGCCAATTTTACGCTTCGTGTACGCTTTGCGTACAGAATGTTTCTTTTACATCAATTTTACGATTGGTGTACGCTTACGTACTGAATGTCGTTGTTACGTCAATTTAACGTTTCGTGTTTGCATAGAGTACAGAATGACTTTTGTATGCCAATTTTACGCTTCGTGTACCCTTAGCATACAGAATATCGTTTTTACACCAATTATACGCTTCGTGTACACTTTGTGTATTGAATGTCGTTTTTACACCAATTTTGCGCTTCGTGTACGATTAGCGTACAGAATGACGTTTGTTTGCCAGTTTTACGCTTCCTGTACGCTTAGCGTACAAAATATCGTTTTTAAACCAATTTTACGCTTAGTTACGCTTAGCATACTGAGTGTTGTTGTTACCCCACTGTTACGCTACGTGTACGCTTAGCGTACTGTATGTTGTTTTTACATCTATTTATGCTTTTTGTACGCTTAGCGTACAGAATGTCGTTTATACGCCAATTTTAGCTTCGTGACGCTTAGCGTACTGAATGTCGTTTTACACCAATTTTACGCTTCGTGACTTTTGTACGCCGATTTTACGTTTCGTGTACGCTTAGCGTACTGAATGTCGTTTTTACGCCAATTTTACGCTTCGTGTACGCTTAGCGTATAGAATTACGTTTTTACGCCAATTTAACGCTTCGTGTACGCTTCGCGTACTGAATGTACTTTTTACACCAATTTTACGCTTCGCCTACGCTTAGCGTGCAGAATATCGTTTTTACACCAATTTTACGCTTCGTGTACTCTTCCGTACAGAATGACGTTTTTACACCAATTTTACGCTTCGTGTACGCTTACGTACTGAATATGGTTTTTGCACCAATTTTACGCCTGTGTACGCTTAGCGTACTTAATGTCGTTTTTACACTAATTTTACGCTACGTGTACGCTAAGCGTACAGAATTATGTTTGTACGCCAAATTAACGCATTGTGTTCGCTTGCCGTATTGAATGTCGTTTTTACACTAATTTTACGCTTCGTGTACTCTTACCTTACAGAATATCGTTTTTACACCAATTTTACGCCTCGTGTTCGCTTAGCGTACTAAATGGCGTTTCTAGACCAATTTCACGCTCCGAGTATGCTTACGTACTGAATACTGTTTTTACGCCAATTTTACGCTTCGTGTACGGTTAGCGTACTGAATGTCGTTTTTACACCAATTTTACGCTTCGTGTACACTTAGCGTACTGAATGTCGTTTTTACACCAATTTTACGCTTCGTGTGCGCTTCGCGTCGAGAATGTCATTTTTACACCAATTTTACTGTTCGTGTTCGCTTAGCGTACTGAATGTCGTTTTTACAACCATTTTACACTTCCTGTACGCTTAGCGTGCACAATGACGTTTTTACACCAATTTTACGCTTCGTGTACGCTTACGTACTGCATATGGTTTTAACTCCAATTTTTTGCTTCGTGTACGCTTAGCGTAAAGAGTGACGTTTGTACGCCAATTTTGCGCTTGGTGTACGCTTAGCGTACAGAATATCGTTTTTAAACCAAAATTACGCTTCGTGTACGCTTAGCGTACAGAATGTCCTTTTTACACTAATTTTACGCTTCTTATACTTTTAACGTACAGAATGTTCATTTTACACCAATTTTACGCTTCGTGTACGCTTAGCGTACAGATTGACGTTTGTACGCCAGTTTTACGCGTCGTGTACGCTTAGCGCTCTAAATGTCGTTTTTAAACCAATTTTACGCTTCGTATACACTTAGCGTGCTGAATGTCATTTTTACACCAATTTTACGCTTCGTGTACGCTTAGTGTACTTTATATCGTTTTACACCAATTTTACGTTTACTGTCTGCTTAGCGTACAGAATGACGTTTGTACGCCAATTTTACGCTTCGTGTACGGTTAGCGTGCAGAATGACCTTTTAACACCAATGTTACGCTTCGTGTACGCTTAGCGTTCAGAATGTCATTTTACACCAATTTTACTGTTCGTGTACGCTTAGCGTACTGAATGTCGTTTTTACATCCATTTCACACTTCGAGTACGCTTAGCGTACAGAATGTCGTTTTTACACCAATTTTACGCTTCGTGTACACTTAGCGTACTGAATGTTGTTTTTACGCCAATTTTACGCTTCGTGTACGATTAGCGTGCAGAATGACATTTGTGCACCAATTTTACGCTTCGTGTATGCTTAACGTACAGAATGGCGTTTTTACACCAATTTTACGCTTCGTGTACGGTTAGCGTACAGAATGTCGTTTTTACGCCAATTTTAGACTTTAATATTTTTAACATAAGACAAATATTTTATATTGTATTAATAGAAGTCATACATAAAAATCGGAATAATTTTCGCTAATATTTCAATATACTTCCTTCATATTTCGAAGTTCTTTCCTGAAACTCTGAAAATTCTTCGTGATATTTTAATTCGCCATATTCTGATATTTCAAATTGTTCTAGTGATATCCGTAAGAGCCTTTTCACACTAGGACACCGGTGACGGTCACAAGTGAGGTCACCGGTTTCCTAGTGTGAAAAGGCTCTTAGGGACGGTCTCTGACGGAGATACATTAGTTGGAATTGGAGCGTTCATACCGGGACAATGCAGTGTCTCACCCAGTCACAGTGTCCCAGCAGTGTCTCGCCCTCTACACATGTGTCGGATAGGGCCACTGTGTCCAGACCAGTCATTGCCCGACATACATTGCTTTGAATTAGTGTTTTCACACTGGGACACAAATCACAGGACACAGCTTGCAGATTGCCAACAGAACATTCACTGAGCACAGTGAAACTAGTCTATCCAGCCATGAGTTCAGATTTGATTAACACGGAAGGTTTTATAAGTGAAATAGAAAGTCGACCTGCTGTTTGGGATATCAAAAGCATAACCATAGCAATAAAGAGGCGAAAACGAATGCTTGGCAAGAAATTAGGCTCTTAGGGATATCATTAGAACAAGTTTGTGTCTGATTTCAATGAGAAAAGTATGAATGAAAGAAGCAAAATTTGTACCTGAGTTGCATATTTTCTTTTTCACCGTAAAAAATTATAAATTACATTTCATATGATGCTAAGTAACCATATATGGCAATATGGTTTGTAATTTGTTACCATATTAATTTACAATGGAAAGTTATATTTAACAATACGTAACATTTAGCATTGAAGTACAACTATACACATCACAACTACAATGATAGAAAAAATAAACTTAAATGAAATGTTAACTAACATTAAGAATATAAGCATTCGATATATATATATATATATATATATATATATATATATATATATATATATATATATATAACCATATAATAATTTTGAATTGTACTCTCATAGTTATGAAACAAAAGGTATGAATTCTTTAAGATTGTTTGAACCAAAATGCAACACTGCTACAGTATTTAATCATAGTAGTAATTTAGGCCTAAGAATATATAACAAATTCATATTTAAATATCCAAATCTTGTCAATTCTAATAGTTCTAGTATTAAATTAAAAAAGTTATGTATGGATTTTATAAAAATTGAAAAATTGTAAATTTAAATTTATATATTCTAATTGCATAGTAGACATAAGACAAATTGTATTATATACTTCATATTTCAATTCAGGAATCCGTCCCTGAGTACGAGTTCTACTCCTTCAGGGATGAGCTAAAGTTTGTCTGTGTATATTACATATATCTTACAATTATTAGCATGAATGATACCCGGCCCCGGAACAATTTTTCCCTTGAAATTATTCAAATCTGCTTTACAGGGAGCTTCACCTGAAAGACTAGATTTGCATAATATATACGTTACTGTGTACGTTAACAGGAAACCACAATTCCAAGTCACACAGAGATTGTGTGCACTCGTTGTGGGTCTCTGGCGTTTCGTCAGCCCACGCGAGTTGTGTGGATATAAAGGGAAAAATTGAGACGGTGTCGGGTGGAGTTCCCGGGTAGCTCAGTGGTAGAGCGCTAGTACGTTAAGAATGGATATCAGGCAAAGGTAAACGTGATCAAGGATGAGAATGGTGACTTGCTTGCAGACATTCATTCAATTCTGAACAGATGTAAAAACTGTTTTGGGCAACTACTAAATTTAAATAGGCCAAATAGAAATGATCGGGACGAAATTCAAAACAAACTGCTGAGCCATTTATACCCTAACCCACACTTTCTGAAGTCGGAATTGCGATAGAAAATCTGAAAAAGTACATCTCCAGGTATCGATCAAATTCCAGTAGAATTAATACAAGAGGGTGGAAGTGCATTATCTAGCGAAATTTATAAACTTGTACTTGCAATTTGGGAAAAGGAAATTGTACCAGAACAATGGAAGGAGTCCATAATCGTACCTATCTTTAAGAAGGGGAACAAGACTAACTGTAGTAAATTCCGAGGAATGTCACTTTTGTTGACGTACAAAATTTTGTCCAATATTCTTTTGAGAACATTAACTCCATATGTAGATGAAATTATTGGGGATCATCAGTGCAGTTTCAGGCGTAATAGATCGACTATTGATAAGATTGTTTTGTATTCTGCTGATATTGGAGAAAAAAATGGGATTATAAGGGTACAGTACATCAGTTATTCATAGATTTCAAAAAGGCATATGACTCGGTTAAGAGGAAAGTATATGATATTCTTATTGAATTTGGTATTCCCAAGAAACTAGTTCGATTAATTAAAATGCGTATCGGTGAAACTTACAGCAGAGTCAGTATAGGCCAGTTTCTATCTGAAGCATTTCCAATTCACTGCGGACTAAAGCAAGGAGATGCACTATCACCTTTACTTTTTAACTTTGCTTTAGAATCGCCATTAGGAAAGTTCAGGATAACACAGAGGGTTTGTAATTGAACGGGTTACATCAGCTTCTTGTCTATGCGGATGACGTATATATGTTAGGAGAAAAATCCACAGACGATTAGGGAAAACACGAAAATTTTACTTAAAGCAAGTAAAGCGATAAGTTTGGAAGTAAATCCCGAAAAGACAGAGTATATGATTATGTTTCGTGACCAGAATATTGTACGAAATGGAAATATAAAAATTGGAAATTTAGCCTTCGAAGAGGGGGGCTGAAATTCAGATATTTGGAGCAACAGTAACAAATATAAATGACACTCGGGAGGAAATTAAACGCAGAATAAATATGGGAAATACCTGTTATTATTCGGTTGAGAAGCTTTGTCATCTAGTCTGCTGTCAAAGAGTCTGAAAGTTAGAATTTATAAAACAGTTATACTACCGGTTGTTCTGTATGGTTGTGAAACTTAGACTCTGACTTTGAGAGAGGAACAGAGATTAAGGGTGTTTGAGAATAAGGTGCTTAGGAACATATTTGGGGCTAAGAGGGATGAAGTTACAGGAGAAAGTTACACAACGCAGAACGGCATGCATTGTATTCTTCACCTGACATAATTAGGAACATTAAATCCAGACGTTTGAGATGGGCAGGGCATGTAGCACGTATGGGCGAATCCAGAATTCCATATAGAGTGTTAGTTGGGAGGCCAGAGGGAAAAAGATCTTTGGGGAGGCCGAGACGTAGATGGGAGGATAATATTAAAATGGATTTGAGGGAGGTGGGATATGGTGATAGGGACTGGATTAATCTTGCACAGGATAGGGACCAATGGCGAGCTTATGTGAATGGCAATGAACCTCCGGGTTCCTTAAATGCCATTTGTAAGTACCTAAGTAAGTATTGACATGTAGCAACCACAAATGTTGACATAACATTTCTAGTAATCTTTGTTATACTTTCCAACAGCTCATGAAGAGCAACGATGAACTTACCAGTGACAGTTTTATAATATTTTAAAATATATAATATATTACTACCAGTTAAAATCTGTCAAATATGCTCAAAATAAAATAAAATAAAACAACAGTAAAGTAAGAGAAAGTTTTTCATCTGATGAGATAGCTTTTCCTTAGTATTGTGTCCATTCCTGTGATTTCCAGCAGTGAATATCTGTGTAATGAACGGTTTTTCTTCATCCTCCTCCTGTTCTATAGCAGTAACGACAACACATCCTAACTCGAATCCATTTTACTAATTAATCACAAATTGTTTTATCAGAAGCTACAACTAATCAGTTGGCAATACTAGCTGTGTTCGACACCAGTGACCCACGAGTGTTCGTTGCAAATACCGGTGACCGTCACCGGTGTCCCAGTGTGAAAAGGGTCTAAGTTCTCATTGAAAGAGAACAACTATATCTCTCCATATTCCTTCACTCGTAGTTTTTTGTCTAAGGGGAGGTCTTTCATTGCAAACCCAGCATTCTCCAATATTTCTTATTTTCTTCCTTCTGTTAGTCTCCTCATATGATCCATATATCTTAAAGTCGTCTACCATCTGATATCTTCTTCTGCCCCGAACTCTTCCGTTCACCATTCCTTCCAGTGCATCCTTCAGTAGGCAGTTTCTTCTCAGCCAGTGACCCAACCAATTCCTTTTCCTCTTCCTGATCAGTTTCAGCATCATTCTTTCTTCACCCACTCTTTCCAACACAGCTTCATTTCTTATTCTGTCTGTCCATTTCACACGCTCCATTCTTCTCCATATCCACATTTCAAATGCTTCTAGTCGCTTCTCTTCACTTCGTTGTAATGTCCATGTTTCTGCCCCATACAATGCCACACTCCACACAAAGCACTTCACTAGTCTCTTCCTTAGTTCTTTCTCCAGAGGTCCGCAGAAGATGCTCCTTTTTCTATTAAAAGCTTCCTTGGCCATTGCTATCCTCCTTTTGACTTCCTGGCAGCAGCTCATGTTACTGCTTATAGTACAGCCCAAGTATTTGAAGCTGTCCACTTGCTCTACTGCCTCATTTAGAATTCGCAAGTTTATCTTCTTTATTTTTCTTCCTATAACCATGGTCTTCGTCTTGTTTGCATTTATCTTCACCCCATACTGCTCACAGCTGTCATTTAGCTCCAGTAGCATATCTCTTAGTATCGTCTCCTCTTCTGCCAACAACGCCATATTATCAGCAAATCTTATTAACTTTATTCTTCTTCCTCCTACTATCACTCCTCCCATGTTCTGAAAACACTTCTTCACTAAATCCTGCAAGTAAATGTTTCAGAGTAGGTGATAAAGGGCATCCTTGTCGTACTCCTCTCCCTAGTTTTCTTCCGTCAGGCATTTGTGCTCCTATTCTCTACTTTGACTCGTTGTTTCATATAAATATTACTGAACAACGTCCTCTCTTTCCAGCCCACACCTATTTTCTTCAGGATCGCCGTCAGTTTATTCCAATCCACTCTGTCAAACGCCTTTTCTAAGTCCACAAATACTACATACACTTCTTTATTCTTCTCTAGGTATCTTTCGCCGATTGTCCGTAGCTGTCCAATTGCATCTCTCGTACCTTTTTTCCTTCCTGAAGCCAAACTGCTCTTCTTCCAACTCTCCTTCCATCCTAGAATATGAAAATGACGATTCAGTATTCGGTGCAGAATCTTCGCTGAGTGTGATTTCAGGCTGATAGTCCCGAAATCGTTACATTTTTTTGGCATTATTTTCCTTCGTATTGACAGCAACTCTGTCTTCATAAAATCTGCAGGCCATTTGCCTTTCTCATCTATGTGTTGCATAATTATATGTCCTTCTTGACTTCATTGATATGCTACTGGTATCTATTTTTTGCCAAACTTCGGTTCCGCTACGCATCGCCTATTCCTCTAAAGCTGACTTGAGTAGGCTAATTTCAAGGCAAAAATTGTTCCTGGGCGGGACATCGAACCCGGTACATTGGATGAGCGGAATAATTGATCCGAGATCTGGTAGAGTTCCTGGGTAGCTCAGTCCGTAGAGCGTTGGCGCGCTCAGCCAAAGGTCTCGGGTTCGATGCTCGGCCCCCGGAACAGTTTTTTTCTTGAAATTATTCAAGTCAGCTTCACAGGTAGCTATTCTTGAAAAGTCAGATTTGTATAATATACGTCACTGTTCGTTAACAGAAAACGGCAATTTATGTCACACAGAAAAAGTGTGCACTCAATGCTGGGTTTTTGACGTCTTGTCAACCCATTTGAGGTGTGTGGTTATAAAAGGGAATAGTTGATTAGACGTTCCTGGATAGCTAAGTCGGTAGAGTGTTGGCATTGTCAGGCAAAAGTCCTGGGTTGGACGCCAGGCTCCAGAACAGTTTTTTCCCTTGAAATTATGCACTTCTACAATCATTACATTTCGGACATAGGTATATCAGGTTAAGTTGTGGAGATTAACTCAAACTACATTATCCTGAAGTATTTTACATTCCTCTTGAGACATTTTGTATAAATGAAATGTCACGTGATGTAAAAAAAAAAAGAAAATTGTTTTTCCCTCGAAAAATGGCCGAAATTTCACCCATCTCCTCCATTAATAGAAAGTGTGTAATATAGTGACAGTTATACTGGCAGGTTACTGTTGCTTGAAGACACATGTACAGTAGTGGCAAAAAAACCGGACCGACTCTTGTAGCTGATTTCAGAGCCTTGTTCACTCCAGAGCACGATAGACTGGTAACTAAGACTTTCGTGGTTCGAATCCTGCCTGGGAAGGAAACTTTTTTTGTTCCTTATTCAAATTTATTCCCAAAACTTTTCGATTGCAGCGATATTTCACTACTTAATTAATTCACTACTTATTCCCAGAACATGAATTTTACCAGCAATCGAAAAGTATTGGGAATAAATTTGAATAAGGAACAAAAAAAAGTTTTCTTTGCAGGCAGGATTCGAACCACGAAAGTCTTAGTGACCAGTCTATCGTGCTCTGAGTGAACAAGGCTCTGAAATCAGCTACAAGGGTCGGTCCGGTTTTTTTTTTGCCACTACTCTACAACACTATGTAGGCGATGGGAAGGAAGAAGAAACTTCCCTACATATTCTGCTCCAGTGTGCTGAACTGGAGTTGAGAACCAACTAGCTTATATCCGTCTTTGTGTTATCTGTTGAGTCACTGAGGATAATTCTAAGCTCTCATGTTGCAGGTGGTCACAGAGAAGTGTGCCTTCAATGGAGGTCTGGTCGCGGTCAATTCTTTCTCCCTTGCTGGCTCAGGCGTCCATTTGCTCCTCAGGTGGAACGACAAGGTTAAAGTGAACAACGGCGCCCCTACCGACAGAATCCCGAGGCTCATGATCGCATCCGGGCGCACAGAGGAAGCCGTCGACTATATCTTGAAGGAGGTGAGTGTCACATGTGTGAAGGGACCCGTACTTATTATAATACTAACACTTACTTTCCTATCTATAGGGTGTCCCATAAGTCTGGAACCATAGGCCAAATCTCTGAAATACTGTTTCTTCTTCTTTGTAAGTACTTCTGAAGCCAGAGTTAAGTAAAGCGGAATGACATTCCAGTGTAATCGACGTTTGTTCTGGGTACAACCAATTAACTTCCAGGGCCAAATTCCCTGTGACTGCAGCTACCAACAAACAAGATCACTTGAATGCGTCCATCTTTACCAAACAACATCACTCAGGCTTCAAAAGTACCTGAAAACAAGAAGAAACAGCATTTCAAAGATTTGGCCCATGGTTCCAGACTTATGAGACACTCTGTACATTAATCATGTAAGCTTAAAAAACATTGTGCACCAAATTACTACATTAACTACATAATTTTATAGTAGCTACAGTTTCATTATACCCGCCTGGCAGGACTTTGACACATGTTTTATACCGGGTGAACCATAAGACATGCCATTAATTTCAAGAGGTAATTTTTTTAGATATTTCAAACAAAACAGTTTAACACAATTTTGCTCGTTTTTGCTTCCTTTTCGAGATAAAAGTTGTTTTATATGAAACATTTCACAGCGTGTTTTGGAAAGCCATTAATTTAATTCCCAATATGCTCAGTCAATTTAAGAGAGCAGAGTATTATGATAATAAATGATTAAAAGAATTTTAGTTTTGTGCTTTAAATGTGCAGAAATTTGATCCGAAGAAATGTAACATTTTAAAATTCCTTTGCAGAACGAAAAGTTACATTTGTTCGGATCAAATTTCTCCACATTTAAAGGACAAAACTAAAATTCTTTCAATCATTTATCATCATAATACTCTGCTCTCTTAAATTGATTGAGCGTATTGGGAATTAAATCAATGGCTTTCCCAAAACACACTATGAAATATTTCATATAAAACAATTTTTATCTCGAAAAGGGAGAAAAAACGAACAAACTTGAATTACATTGTTTTGTTTGAAATATATCAAAGAATAATATCTGAAATTAATGACATTAGTACGATTCACCCTGTATATTATCATTGTGTTCTGCAAACACATTCCCCAAGCAGATGACGTTAGAAACCTCTTCTGTTATCCTTCCATCTATTTCAATTTTTGTTGGTATGTTTTTCCTCACATTGTCACTGCTTTAGTTTTTGAGGTACAGATCTACCCTACAATGCTTTTTGTATTATTATTATTATTATTATTATTATTATTATTATTATTATTATTATTACTTACAAATGGCTTTTAACGAACCCGGAGGTTAAATACTTAGAAGGTCGAAATACAACAGTGCTCATAAGTTAAGATTAAAGATAATGTAGATAATCTTTAATAATTAGGTTAAGGGTGTAATAATTACCTACATTATCTTTCATTTTAATTTTAATTTTAATTTTAACCCGGAGGTTTATTGCCGCCCTCACATAAGCCCGCCATTGGTCCCTATCCTGAGCAAGATTAATCCAGTCTCTATCATCATATCCCACCTCCCTCAAATACATTTTAATATTATCTTCCAATCTACGTCTCGGCCTCCCTAAAGGTCTTTTTCCCTCCGGCCTCCCAACTAACACTCTATATGCATTTCTAGATTCGCCCATACGTGCTACATGCCCTGCCCATCTCAAACGTCTGGATTTAATGTTCCTAATTATGTCAGGTGAAGAATACAATGCGTGCAGTTCTGCGTTGTGTAACTTTCTCCATTCTCCTGTAACTTCATCCCTCTTAGCCCCAAATATGTTTCTAAGCACCTTATTCTCAAACACACTTAATCTCTGTTCCTCTCTCAAAGTGAGAGTCCAAGTTTCACAGCCATACAGAACAACCGGTAATATAACTGTTTTATAAATTCTAACTTCCAGATTTTTGGACAGCAGACTGGATGATAAGAGCTTCTCAACCGAATAATAACAGGCATTTCCCATATTTATTCTGTGTTTAATTTCCTCCCGAGTGTCATTTATATCTGTTACTGTTGCTCCAAGATATTTGAATTTTTCCACCTCTTCAAAGGATAAATTTCCAGTTTTTACAGTTCCATTTCGTACAATATTCTGGTCACGAGACATAATCATATACTTTGTTTTTTTTTCGGGATTTACTTCCAATCCTATCTCTGTACTTGCTTCCAGTAAAATTCCCGTATTTTCCTTAATCGTTTGTGGATTTTCTCCTAACATTATTATTATTATTATTATTATTATTATTATTGTTATTATCATTACCTATCTGCTATACTGTGTGTCTATAACTCCCTCATAAACCACTCATTGATAATGAATATGAATGAAATGCATCCTCTTTCTCCCCCCCCCCCCCATGTTTCTCTCTCCTCTCCACTCCTCTTCTCCCTTCCCCTCTTCTTTCGTCCCCTTTCTCCTCTCGTCACTTCTTCTTTTCACTCCTGTCCTGTACCCTGTCCTTTCTTGTCTTCTTGCTGCTCATTGCTAGTATATGTTTGGTATTATACCTTTCCTTTCTGCCTATCAGATGGCAATTCTGTTTCTAGTTTTTGAAGGTTGGTTCCACTCTCGATTGTGGAAATTTGCAATGTGTTCACGCCGATTTTCTATTTTCTTGTCCACTTTTTTCCTACCTGTCTTTACTTTCTTTTTCATTTCCACCATTTCATTGCCTACCGCTCTTTCTGGTTATGTTTGTCACATTTCTATTTTAACCTCACACTCTTTCTTTTTTAGAATTCTTACACTTTTTCTTATTATGCTGGTTCTGATCAATCTTTACGTGCATCTTTTTGCCGTTTCTTTCCTGTCTTCCTGTTTCTAGTTCTTGTGCACATTATTTAACGACGTAATAAAATATATCAAGTTTTTCCACAATGCATGTCGTATTTCATGTCGTTTTTATTCCTACTTCACACATCTTAAAACTGAATATTAGTGCCGCAACATAGGCCGTGTAATAACGTGTAATCAGCGAATAGGGATTATAAAGAATGGACACTGAGCGAATTTGCCTGTGTTTTGTTTCTCTGTGCGCCAGCGTATAGTTCCACTTTCAAGTGCTAGAGGTTAGTGTAATCGAGCATACGCTAAGATAATAATTGAGAATAGAGTTGAGACACAGGATCCAAACATCGCCTACCTTATTGCATAATCCAGTAACGCTTTGCTTCAAATAAATTGAAGTTAAGAGCTTTTCCTTATTTCTCAGTGACAAACTAGTTGTAATAATAATATTTTATATTTCAGATATCATAAATTATTTTATAAAATAATATAATACATTATAAAATTAAGTATAGAATTCGTTTAATATTTGTATATAATATAATATAGATATATGGTTTTACTTCTCGTAAGAGTTTTGTTTTTCCATTTTCATTGCTATCAAATCATTACCGGTACATATTTTAATTGTTGTTGGGGTCAACGTCTCAACTCTCATTATAAAGGAACTCTCGAGTCTAGACATTACAGTTAATGACGGATTTATTATTTTATGGATCCAATTTATTTTATTTGAGTACATAATGTACCTAGATATATTAATTATATGTGTTATATTTCCGCTGTGTCGACTGCTAGCTGGTGTGATGTCAGCGCCAACTCTAAGGAGAAAGCAGAATCTCACGCTTTAGCTGGCTTGAAGGTCATTGAAATCAGTCCGGCTGCATCAAAGGTACCGACGCGAAGTATCTATTCTTTATAATCTTTATAAATTTAAATTGGGAATGCCAAATAAAGGAAATATCCAAGAGACTGTGCTATACCATGCATTCTCTTAACCCATTCAGAAACTTCCTCCCGCCAGAATTAAAACAGACTTTAGTGCAAACCTTCGTACTACCACTGTTTGACTATTGTGACGTAATACTTACAGACTTGACAACTGACCTTGCGAACAAGCTGCAGCGTGTGCACAATATGTGTGTCAGATTCATCAGTAATGCTCACAAATTTGACCACATTACACTCTCGTTCAAATCTTTATCCTGGCTGCAACTTAATAACCGTAGAACACTTCATTCGCTCTCTCTTCTGTTTCGAGTTCTCCACACTTCTACTCCAAATTATCTTCGTTCCCGGTTTAACTACTTATCCTCCAGTCACAATCTAAACACCAGGTCACAGGAGAGCCAAATCCTAGCAATTCCTGCCCATAGAACATCCCACGATTCATCCTCTTTTACTGTCTCAGTTCGCCGTGAATGGAATTCTCTACCTCAGAAGATTAGGGGCTGCCAGACAATAACCACTTTCAAGAAACGATTTCTTACAGGCGCAGTCAAATTGAAATTAAACTTGTGATCGAGCTTAATAATTTAATTTAATTTAGATATGACTACCATTACTATTATTATTATTATTATTATTATTATTATTATTATTATTATTATTACATAATTATTTTATTGGTGTTGTGAAGACGAAAAGAATTGTCATTGTATTATATTAATTATGTATTATATTGTCTTGTATTTGTAGTATTGTATTGCTTTGAATTGTATTGTATTGTATTGTATTGTATTGATTATGTTATATTCATAGCACTGTAGTAATTTTTATCATACTCGTTGAGTGGAAGAGAAGGCCGAATGGCCTTAACTCTGCCAGTTAAAATAAACCATTATTATTATTATTATTATTATTATTATTATTATTATTATTATTATTATTCGTTGGTGTAATCTTAGGAGATTTGTTTGTTGCTTGCTCGTAGCTGGAGTCCAAACCTCTGGATGCAGAGTTTGTGCAGCTTATTCAAGACCTGCATTCCACAGACATTCCCGGACACACGTACCGTGGGTACTCCGTCATCACACAGGATGACAAGCGCCTCAGGAGTGTCAAGGCAAGTGCTCCATGTCTTAGGTTAGCATTACGATTAACGTTCGTTTGCGTTACGTTACGTTGCGTTCATCCGTAGGTTGAACTTCTAACGAACGTTCGTGACAACTATCACACTCTGCCGGCCATAATGAGTACTGAAATGCACACGCCTGAGAGTCAGCTGAAGACACAGAATGATTGATTGTAGGGTTGAAATTCTCTCTACGGATTGCACCTATCCACTTTTGGTTAAGGGAACATTTTACTCAGAGGAAACCTGAAGCATAAACAGTCGCATGGTAAGTGCAATAGTTTGTCTTCTGTACCATAATAGGATAATACGCAGAAAAATCGTCGTAGAAATTAAGGATTAACTAACCAGGGAAATGTAACATTCCTTCCGTCCTTTATCTTTACATCCGTATGCATTAAGGCCCATTCACAATGAAAATTAAACATAAACATAACGTAAGCATAAAACCTTGTGTCCATGTTATGTAATGAAAGCATTCACAATGAATTACATAAGCATAAACTTAATCTTAATCATAAGACGTTAACATGAAAGTTTGCAAACTCCAAACTTTCATGCTTATGTTTATGCGATTTGGAAACAGTACACAAGCGGAAAGCGTGTTTTCACTTTTTGTTTAACATCTCATGGGCTTTGCCTACAGGCAATATTTTGATCTATTGGCCGTGATGATAGCTAGGCGCGCAACATGGAATCATATGACGAAAAGTTGATTATTTTACATCTCCCTTTCTTTGATTTCAAGTATTGAAAGCCATATACTGATGTCATTGTAGTTATTAGAAACATAAATTGAATAGCTACATCGTCAGTCATTGTGCAATTCTCCATTTTTATGTAATAGATTCTGTAGTTTTGTTGATTCGGTATGTTTGTTTCCACACACGTGTTATGTTTACGTTATGTTTAATTTTCATTGTGAATGGGCCTTGGCTACTTAAGTTTGTGGCATATGTTTATGTGCTTATGTTAATGTTTACGTTATGTTTAATTTTCATTGTGAATGAGCCTTTACTGCAATTAAAAGCGAACCACACTTATTCAGTTCTACCAAACAAATGGCCGCCAGTTGGCTGTTCAATTTGAGTGCATAACAGAACGGCAATGAGCGGTCTAGCGGTTATTTAGTGAGTCTGTGTGTAAAACATGCTTTGCGGTCGTGATTTATTTCCCGTATAGATAGTCAACTGAAAATGGCAGCTCCATTCAAACGTTTTGGTGAAGCAAACATTAGTTAAATACAATTTTAGTAAGTCAATTAATACCTATTTTCTTCTGTTTTTATCATCTCCCTACCATTTGTTTCTTTGTTTGCCAACATTTGAAACTGAAAATTCTTTACGATACTATGAAACATGCTTTGCGTTCGTCAGTTGTTTACTGGATAGATATCAACCGAATATGGAGGCTCCATTCAAACGTTTTGGTGAAGCTAACATTAATGAAATAGAATTTTTGTAAGTCAGTTAATATTTTATTGTATTAGAGTGATTTATTACTTCTAATCTTTATATACTTTCTTCTAATCGTGTAATAGTCGATAAAATTCCACTCGAGTGTTGATTTTCTCTAGATAAATCAAAACCTCTAGTGAGATTACTGTTGACAAACTAGCTGTAATGTTAATTTTTATAGTTTATATATAATAAATTATATTTTAAAATAATATAATACTATATGTATAAAATTCGTTTAATATTGTATATAATATATAGGCGTGAAGTTTTACTTCTCATAGGAGTTTTGTTTTTCCATTGTCAAATCATCACATATTTTAATTTTTGATGGGTTCACGTCTCATTTCTCATTATAAAGGAACTCTAGAGTCTAGACATTACAGTTAATGGCGGATTTATGATTTCGTAGATCCAATTTATTTTATTTGAGTACATAATGTACCTAGATGTATTAATTGCATGTTATATTTCCTCTGTGTCGACTACCAGCTGATGTGATGTCCGCGCCAACTCTAGGGGAAAAAAACGGGATATCACGCTCACGCTGGTTTGAAGGTCAATGAAATCAGTCACTGCTACATCAAAGGTACCGATGCGAAGTGTCCATACTTATAATTCCCTATACATTGGTGATTTTTTTTTAGATAACATAAATAAAATACCGGTATTAGAAAAATATGTTACCACAGAATAATATCGATGATAAAGCAATAATAATAATAATAATAATAATAATAATAATAATAATAATAATAATAATAATAATAATGATAATAATACTTACTTACTGGCTTTTAAGGAACCCGGAAGTTCATTGCCGCCCTCACATAAGTCCGCCATCGGTCCCTATCCTGAGCAAGATTAATCCAGTCTCTGCCATCATATCCCACCTCCCTCAAATACATTTTAATATTATCCTCCCATCTACGTCTCGGCCTCCCCAAAGGTCTTTTTCCCTCCGGCCTCCCAACTAACACTCTATATAAATTTCTGGATTCGCCCATACGTGCTACATGCCCTGCCCATCTCAAACGTCTGGATTTTATGTTCCTAATTACGTCAGGTGAAGAATACAATGCGTGCAGCTCTGCGTTGTGTAACTTTCTCCATTCTCCTGTAACTTCATCCCTCTTAGCCCCAAATATTTTCCTAAGCACCTTATTCTTAAAAACCCTTAACCTCTGTTTCTCTCTCAAAGTGAGAGTCCAAGTTTCACATCCATACAGAACAACCGGTAATATAACTGTTTTATAAATTCCAACTTTCAGATTTTTTGACAGTAGACTGGATGATAAAAGCTTCTCAACAGAATAATAACACGCATTTCCCATATTTATTCTGTGTTTAATTTCCTCCCGAGTGTCATTTATATTTGTTACTGTTGTTCCCAGGTATTTGAATTTGTTCACCTCTTCAAAGGATAAATCTTCAATTTTTATATTTCCATTTCGTACAATATTCTGGTCACGAGACATAATCATATACTTTGTCTTTTTGGGATTTACTTCCAAACCTATCTCTTTACTTGCTTCCAGTAAAATCCCCGTGTTTTCCCTAATCGTTTGTGGATTTTCTCCTAACATATTCACGTCATCCGCATAGACAAGCAGCTGACGTAACCCGTTCAATTCCAAACCCTCTCTGTTATCCTGGACTTTCCTAATGGCATACTCTAGAGCAAAGTTAAAAAGTAAAGGTGATAGTGCATCTCCTTGCTTTAGCCATTCATGCGACCTTCATATTCAATCAAACGATGGTTCCTCATAAATTAAAATCAATTTATTTAATATTTCAGCAGCAATATGGCCATATTCACAACGAAAGAAGAAGTAAAAATAAAAGAAGTGCGTCGCCTCGCTTCTGATTCGTGATTGGGTGATGTTCCACTTATGTTTCTTCGCGTTTGTGAAAGGTAGATCTTGGCAATGTTGAATCAGCTCCGTCTTGCGTTCGTTCATTCTAACGTTGATCGTAATCAAAAACATGGAGCTTGTATTTGTCGAACTTCAACGAACTTCACTGTAACGAAAAGTAACTCAACGCAAACGAACGTTGAACGTAATCCCTGCCACAACCTGTAGCAAACTGTGCACTCGCAGCGGGATTCGAACCCATAGCATGGTGGAGAACATTTCAAAAAGATTTCTTCATTTTGTACCAAATTCATGGTCATATCACAGTCTAGTATATACAGTCACGAAGCTCAATACGTAGTAAATATGCATACATTAGATAGTTGCTCACCACTAGGATCGCTAATATCGCCTCATTATAGACAATGCAGAATAGTACCGGCACAGTCTTTTGTTTCTAGCACCCTCACAACTCAAGCTTCGTGACTGTATATAGTAGACTGTGGCCATAGTCCCATCATCACCAATCTGTTCAGTGTGACAATGGTTGCATGTAATTATTGTGTCATGTGATCGGCCAGGTTTCTGAGGTCTATAAGAGAAACAGCAAGTTCATGACGTCATTTCTATGTCCACAGCACTACCAAGGCAGCAAGCGTCCGGTCTGGTACGTGTTCACTGGCATGGGTTCGCAGTGGACAGGCATGGGCAAGGCCTTCCTCAGCATTCCCATCTTCGCAGCTGCCATCGACAAGTGCCAGAGGGCTCTGCAGCCCTACGGGGTGGACGTGCACCACATCATCACCACTGACGACCCCACAGTCTTCGACAACATCCTCAACTGCTTCGTGGGCATCGCAGCCTGCCAGGTACCGTGACTGGGTTGCAAACTCGGTTACATTCACGATGGGAACATAAACATAACAGCAAACATACTTGGTAACCATGGAAACATAACAACGACGCCATTTCCTCATATTCTGTCGTATACTTCAGCGCTCCACGATTGTGTTCTGTTTGCTAATCACGTAAGCATAAGCATGAAAGTTTGGAGTTTGCAAACTTTCAAGTTAACGTCTTATGGTAATGTTTATGTGAATGCTTATGTGAATCATTGTGAATGATCCCATTTGGTAGCCTGGCCGCAAACTTGTGTGTTCATGTTACGGTTATGTTTAATTTTCATTGTGAATGGGCCTTAAATACCGAACCTGTAAACACACAATAACATGAAATGTTATCTGTACAGGGAATTACGAGTGAAGATAGAGAAATGAAATGGTAAAACATAATTTATTAGTAAACAAAATATGTGATAGGGTAAAAGAATATAATTATGGCTGAATCATGTATGCAGAGAGTCATTGAAAATATGCACGGGATTTTCTTCTGTTCGTTTCAATAACAATGTTTAAAAAATGTTGCTTTATATTACATTTTAATGTTCTTTAGGGTGCGAAATACGCGCGAAATTGCTCGATTTTTACGAAATATTCACCGAAATTAAACCATTTTAATCACGAAATCAAGGTAAAATAATCACCATAAAATCATGCCCCTATTGTATTGTATTGTATTTATTTACATGGTATTCGTAAATTGCTTCACAGCTAGAGTATGGAGCAAGTCAAACAAAAAAAAATCTTAATAGTAGGCCTACTATAGTAATATAAAGTCTTAATTCTGTGGCCGGGAGGAAAAAGGTCTTAAGTAAAAATTTTATACTTTTCAGGAGAGCAGTAGAAAGATTAAAATTGGTGTCAGTTATAGAGTTTTTTAATTAAGAGGTTTTTTTTCTGGATATTATTTGTTTATATTTCTTCTAAACGTGCTCATGTAACAATTTTCTTGATTATTTCCAAAAATAGCCGCACCTTTAAGACTAGAACCCAAACTGAGTGGAAGGGACTATGTAAACATAAGACATTTCTCGTGTCAAAATAAATGAGAAATGTAAATTATTAGGAATGCAAAATGGGTCTTAAACAATTATAGGACTGTTTGCCCTGGTGCTTAAAGTTTTGAAAGGAAAGAGCATCAGTATGTGATCAAATGGCTAAAATACAAGTTAGATCTTTTTAATAGGGAAGCATGGAAAGTAAACATGTGATGGTTTGTAAGGAATAAAGTATTAAATATTCTTAAGTCCTTTATTCTGTGTGTGCTCGATTCAAAAAGTACTTAGGACATTTGGTAACGCTCTATAAATCCAGTCAGGAGTCTTATTTAACTTTAACCGTTTTACCAGATTGTAGAGAATCGTTTCCGCTTTCAGAATATATAAAAATCTCGTTTTCACAAAAAATTGACTTAAGACCTTTTTCCTCCCAGCCACAGAATACACTCAGGGACAAAAAAAACCGGACACTTCTATATTTGCTTGCATTTTGTTGCCAATTATTCCAAAATGAAACAAAACCCATTTAAACAAAATAATGTTTCATTTAGCACCTTATACGACAACATTTGAAAAAAAAAAATCTCTGATGAGAAAATTAAAACGGGCATATAACTATGGCATCATTTGGTCTAACTGTTTTTTCATTTTATGGTGCCTTAAACATTAAAAACTCTTTTTAGTAACGGGTATTACCCCCTCTGGCTTGAATAACTGCATCCATACGTCTTGGCATGCTCTCAATTTGGTTAGCAATGTCTTCTTGAGGAATAAGTTCCCATTCTTCGCCAAGTGCTCGCCTCAACTCTTGTAACGATTCTGGTCTCGGTCGTCTATTCTTAACACGCCGTCCCAGCATGTCCCACACGTGTTCAATTGGGTTCATGTCTGGACTCCTTGCTGGCCATGGAAAAACATGGATTCCCACTTCTTGGAGATAATCTCCGACCGCATGGGCAATATGCGGCCGTGCATTATCATGCATTAAAACAAAATTATCGCCTACAAATTGGCCAAATGGCACAACATGATCAGCCAAACATTCATTTATATACATATCAGCTGTTAGTCTGCCATTTTCAACAAAAACCAACTCTGTACGAGCATCCGTACACACTCCTGCCCAAACCATCACTCCACCACTTCCATACGGCACATTTTCGGAAATGCAACACTGTGAAAATCGTTCTCCCCTCCATCTCCAAACTCTTTCACGTCCATCAGGTGAGCACAGATTGAAGCAGGACTCATCTGTGAACAGAACACAGCTCCACTGTCCATTTCTCCAATCCCTGTGATCATTTGCAAAACGCAGTCGTTCAACTCGATGCATCCTGAGAAGTCTGGGACCAGTTGCAGGTCTACTTGATATCAGTCCACTTGCTTTCAACCTCCTTCTAACTGTTTTGGCCGAAATTGGGCGTCCATGCATGTTAACAAATTGCTGGGCTACACTAGTAGCTGGCAGGTTGCGCTCCCTAAGAACTCTCAACACCATATACCTGTCTTCATTTGGATTTGTAGCTCTTGGACGACCCGAACCTGGTCTTCTGGTATATTCTAGGGTCTCTCTATACCGTTTTATGGCATCATGGATTGTGCTTCTAGCCATATTCATAAAATTTGCAATGTAACGTACACTGCGTCCATCATCGTAAAGGGCTACAGCTCGAGCCGCATCTTCAGGTCGCATCTTGTTTTAAGACAAATGTTACAACCCCACTTAAACTCAGAAAATGTAAAAATAAAGAAATAACGAATGATAACGATAATGAAGCACAAAATGGTTGAGACAAAATTGTTATAGCTGAGACTCCGAAAGCAAAATTGGAATATTTGGTTGTAATGGCTTGTTTATAAAACAAAAAAACAATCAACAATGTATACACGTCTCCATAACAACAGATGGCTACCATAATATTGTATGAGAAGATAATGTTTTGCAAAATACCAGCAAATATTAAAGTGTCCGGTTTTTTTTGTCCCTGAGTGTATTATAGTCACGGTCTAGATGAAATATATACAGAAGAGTTTTACAATATAGTCACTAGTACAACACAAAGTTTTACTATCAATACCCAATATAACACAAATATTCATACAGCGTTGTTGAATGCCATAAATTCACCTACAGAATAGAAGGCGTGAGAAATTAGGTACTTCTTTAATTTGGTTCTAAATAATCTTATGTTTTGAGTTTCATTTTTTATATCGAAAGGGAGGCTATTAGAAATTTTTACTGCCACATAACGCACTCCTTTTTGATAGCACGATAGACTTGCCGATGGAGTACGAAAGTCATTTTTTGACGTGTACTTACTCGTATGCTGTAAACTGTTGAATTACTTACAAAGTTTTCACGATTACATACGAGGAAGTTTATTAATGAATAAAATATACTGACAAGCCATGGGCATTATTTGTAGTTTTTTTTAAATAGTCCTACACGATTCCCTAGATTTAACATGACACACAACAATAGAAACAGGAACTCAACAATAGTAACATCGGCCTACTGATATTACGCAAAGATCGTACATGCGATATGACCACAGATGTTAAAGCATGTATAAATAAACTTAACAAATTAAATTACAAAAAAACAACCTCCGGAATTTACATGCTGCCATTGAAGAAAAGTTGAAAAGATTAATGGCTGCATTCAGCCAGGACAGTGTTGATTTATTTTATTTTATTGGGTTATTTTACGACGCTATATCAACATCTAGGTTATTTAGCGTCTGAATGAAATGAAGGTGATAATGACGGTGGAATGAGTCCGGGGTCCAGCACCGAAAGTTACCCAGCATTTGCTCGTATTGGGTTAAGGGAAAACCCCGGAAAAACCTCAACCAGGCAACTTGCCCCGACCGGGATTCGAACCCGGGCCACCTAGTTTCGCGGCCAGACGCGCTGACCGTTACTCCACAGGTGTGGACGACAGTGTTGAGGTAGCACTCAAATAGGGACCGCATTGAACACCTTGCTGATCGACAGCACTGAAATAGCGGTAACCATTTCTCATAGCAAATTTCTTTTCGCCTCAACTTTCCGTGCGTTTTTTCTTTCTAAAGAGCTTCAGTAAATCGCTTCATGCCTTTGCTGCAGCAAAATGAGGGTCGAAAAAAAAAACGCAATTAGGTCACGTGACTGCAAAATGGTGGACAATTAATAATGGCTTCTATTACTGCAGTAATCAATTTAACCTTAAAAGAACCGAACATGTTAAATAGTTTGGACTTCCATGATAATGACATAGAATTATTATTACTAGACGATTTTAACAATAATAAACGTTGCAAAAGACCAAAACACGCACTCCGCCATGATAGATCGTGCAGCAAACTCGTAAAGCGAAGCTTTGATTTGCTGCACGGTTGCTGCAGCGACGATGAAGCAAATGTAATAAAAGAACGGTCTTGCTGCAGCGGTTTACGTCTTGCTTTAAAAAAAAAAACGCACGGTTTGCTTGAAGCCAGAGAGAGTGGAGGGGGTAGGCAACAACCAATGGTGTCTTATATTCCGGAGTAGACAGAAAAATGGTGTGTTTCTTTGTAAACACAGCGGTCATTTTGGAACTTGGTCGTCCAGACACTCACAGCTGCTGTAACTCAGCAAAAATGAGTAGCTGAATCTGCGCTGTCCTGGCTGAACGCTGGCAATGATATCTATAAAAGGAAGGAAAAGGACAGCATAATTAAATCTGTAAAGGAGATTGATGTTGTACAGTTCTCACATTCTTTCTCTAGTACTGGTATTCAATTAAATTTTTAAGTCTTAAACTTGGCGAGGGGATAACAATTTCCCCCACAAATGACGCCTCTAAACCAAACATTTTATTACTACAAGATAAGCAGCTCACGTGTTGTATTCAATGTGCACCGTGTTCTGTTTTACAGATAGGGCTGGTAGACATAATGAACGCCGTGGGAATTGAAGCTGACGGCATCGTGGGCCACTCGGTGGGCGAGCTGGGTTGCAGCTATATGGACGGCTGCTTCACGGCCGAGCAGATGGTGCTGGCCGCGTACTTCCGCGGGAGGGCCTCTATTGAGACAGAGCTGATCGACGGCCTGATGGCTGCAGTGGGTGAGCACCATTATCTGGCCTTTATATGGACCGACATAAAGTCTTCATGAATTTGTTTGTTTATTTCTTTATTTACTTATTTATCCATTTATTTATTTATATATTTGTTTATTTCTTTATTTACTTATTTATTTATACATTTATTTATTTGTTTATTTATTTCTTTATCTACTTATATATCCATTTATTTATTAATATATCTGTTTTATTTCTTTATTTACTTATTTAATTATACATTTATTTATTTGTTTGATTATTTCTTTATTTACTTATTTATTTATTTTTATTTACTTATTTATTTATACATTTATTTATTTGTTTATTTGTTTCTTTATCTACTTATATATCCATTTATTTATTTTTATATCTGTTTTATTTCTTTATTTACTTATTTCTTTATACATTTATTTATTTGTTTAATTATTTCTTTATTTACTTATTTATTTATTTTTATTTACTTATTTATTTATACATTTATTTATTTGTTTATTTATTTCTTTATCTACTTATATATCCATTTATTTATTTATATATCTGTTTTATTTCTTTATTTACTTATTTATTTATTTATTTATACATTTATTTATTTATATATATTTATTTATTTACTTATTTATTTATAACTTACTTACTTACTTACAAATGGATTTTAAGGAACCCGCAGGTTCATTGCCGCCCTCACATAAGCCCGCCATCGGTCCCTATCCTGAGCAAGATTAATCCAGTCCCTATCATCATATCCCACCTCCCTCAAATCCATTTTAATATTATCCTCCCATCTACGTCTCGGCCTCCCCAAAGGTCTTTTTCCCTCCAGTCTCCCAACTAACACTCTGTATGCATTCCTGGATTCGCCCATACGTGCTACATGTCCTGCCCATCTCAAACGTCTGGATTTAATGTTCCTAATTATGTCAGGTGAAGAATACAATGCGTGCAGTTCTGCGTTGTGTAACTTTCTCCATTCTCCTGTAACTTCATCCCTCTTAGCCCCAAATATTTTCCTAAACACCTTATTCTCAAACACCCTTAATCTCTATTCCTCTCTCAAAGTGAGAGTCCAAGTTTCACAACCATACAGAACAACCGGTAATATAACTGTTTTGCCGTGGTGATAGGGACCCACAATACATGGACTTATTTATTTATACATTTATTTATTTATTTACTTATTTATCCATTTATTTATTTATATATTTGTTTTTTATTTCTTTATTTACTTATTTATTTATATATTTGTTTTTTATTTCTTTATTTACTTATTTACTTATACATTTATTTATTTGTTTATCTCCACACCTGTGGAGTAACGGTCAGCGCGTCTGGCCGCGAAACCAGGTGGCCCGGGTTCGAATCCCGGTCGGGGCAAGTTACCTGGTTGAGGTTTTTTCCGGGGTTTTCCCTCAACCCAATACGAGCAAATGCTGGGTAACTTTCGGTGCTTGACCCCGGACTCATTTCACCGGCATTATCACCTTCATTTCATTCAGACGCTAAATAACCTAGATGTTGATAAAGCGTCCTAAAATAACCCAATAAAATAAAAAAATTAAATAAGTATTTGTTTATTTATTTCTTTATTTACTTATATATCCATTTATTCATTCATTTATTTATTTATTTATTTGCTTTTATTTCTTCATTTACTTATTTATACATTTATTTATTTACTTATTTATTTATACATTTATTTATTTATATACTTATTTATCCATTTATTTATTTATACATTTGTTCTATTTCTTTATTTACTTATTTATTTATACGTTTTTTATTTATATATTTGTTTATTTATTTATTTACAAATTTATTTCTTTACTTATTTATTTATATATTATATATTTATCTTCTTCTTCTTCTTCTTCTTCTTCTTCATCTTCTTCCGATTTCATGACTGCTGATGCCGTCTTCCAGAAACCAAACGCCAAACCTTCCTATCCATCCACTTTTCTGGTGTCAAATTCCTTGAAGTCATGGCAGTCTGTACCCCTTCTATCCACGTGTTTGCTGGACGACCTCTTTTCCTTCTTTCTGATGGTATCCATTCCATAATTTGTCGTGGTAGTCGTTCTCTTCACATGTCCATACCATTGTAGTCTTTTCTTCTCTATAACGTGAATAATGTCTGGTTCTTTCTCTACTTTTATAATTCTTTTATCTGTCTATTTTTTACTCTTTCTTTTTTTTTTTTTTGTGTGTGTGAAAATTATAGAGGCATATCGTCACCAGTACATTTAGCAGACTTTATGGCCGTATATTAACAAAATATATTCATTTACTTATTTATTTATTTATTTATTTATTTACCGGTGCTTTTTATATATTTACTTATGTATTCATTCATTCATTCATTCATTCCTTGTACAGATTATAGGTTCGTCATTAGGTACTTACACAAACATACATCATACATGTAAACATAAAAATGTAACTCAATACAGGACATACCATTAAAATCCAGAAAAATCCAGGACGTCTAGCAACCCTGGTCATTAGTGAAAAAAATCTCCTTCTAGTATCTAGGATGTTGCAGTACCTTCAGTTTTGATTTAATAATAAAGTTTGGTGAAGAAGACGTAAGCCTAAGATTTTCCTTTGTACTTACAGGTCTTGGGGCAAAGGAGATGAAGAAATTATGTCCACCTGACATCGAGGTGGCGTGTCACAATGGACCAGCCTTCTGCACGCTTTCTGGCCCGACAGAATCAATGAAGACATTTGTGAAGAGTCTGCAGCAGCGGGGGGTGTTCGCAAAAGAGGTCAACTGCGCCAACATCGCTTATCACAGCAAGTACATCGCCGGTGCTGGACCTGCCTTGCTCAAATACCTCAAGCAGGTGACAGCTTAAGTCTGATCTAATCCATCAAGCTAATTCAAATTTAACCCAATTGATAACTTATCTTGAAAATATGGAATTAATTTGACAGATTTTTTTGCCTTTATCTTCAAGGCATCTTCAGGTCAAAATGTTTAGTGTTAAAATTTTCTAAATCTTATTTACACTTTATAATCGAAATCAATAACACAGATTCAATGTTTTCATATTCGCAGAAAACACTTAAAATTGATCTATGAAAATATGCTGTTCTGAAAACCTTGACACCAGTTGCACATAAATGGATTTTATTTTTTAATTGAACCAGTAATCAATAATAAGCTAGGTTTTTCGACTTATTTACTTCAGGCCTCTTTATAACCTCCTTTTTACAGGAAGTATTTTAAATGTCATATAGCCTAAAATCTGAGTGGGAACGAACTTATTTTACATACCTACTAATTTTCATAGAAATCAATTCAGCCATTATCGAGTGAAAAGGTAACAAACACACAGATATACAAACAAAAATACAAAACTGCGATTTTCGGCCTCAGGATAGTTAATTATAATCTTAACATCAATTATTTTTGTAAAAGCGAAAATTACCAGAAAAATTTCAGTTACAGATTTATTATTAGTATAGATTTTAATAGATTTAGATGTGTTATTCGTGAGTGGCTAATAAAAAACCCTGGTTTTTTTAGGAAAGGAACCAGTCCCTACCAAAATTTGCATCAATAATATCATCCATTAAATCCATACGTTTGAGATGAGCAGGGCATGTAGCACGTATGCGCGAATCCAGAAATGCATATAGAGTGTTAGTAGGGACGCCAGAGGGGAAAAGACCTTTGGGGAGGCCGAGACGTAGATGGTGAGATAATATTAAAATGGATTTGAGGGAGGTGGGATATGATGGTAGAGACTGGATTAATCTTGCTCAGGATAGGGACGAATGGCGGGCTTATGTGAGGGCGGCAATGAACCTCCGGGTTCCTTAAAAGCCAGTAAGTAAGTAAGTAATAAGATCATCGAACAAGTTAAAAATTTTAGTTATCTCGGTTAGCAAATTTCATATGAAGAAGAAAAAGATTTGAATGAGAAAATTATTTAATTCAACAGAGCAATGGGGATAATTAATCATATATTCAAACCAACCTTAGTACAAAAACACACGTGCACCAGAATTTATAAAACATTGGCCAGACCTATATCTGTCTTGGTAGTGAAGCTTGGACGATTCGTAATATTGATTCACAAAGATTAACGGTGTCAGAAATGAGATTTATGAGTCATAGAGCGGGATACACGAGAATGGATCACATTAGAAATTTTGACATTATGAAAGAATTGCAGATTGAACCGATTACGGAATACCTACAGAAATACAGACAAAACTGGAGATCACATGTCATCAGAATGCCTCGTTCTAGAATTCCACGCCAGATTTTAAATTACCATCCTGTGGGAAAGAGATCCTTGGGCAGACCGTTCAAGCGTTGGCAAGAGACCGTAACGGGCCATTAGGCCCAATACATGCAAGGATGATGATGGTGATGATGATGATGATGATGATGATGATGATGATGATGATGATGATGATGATGATGATGATGATGATGATGATGATGAATTTATGGAAACTAGTGTTGATATAATATTTTAGTTAGTTTGTTTTTTTCTTTTGACTTTGTCTATGTACATGTGGTACCACAATTGTTTTTTTATCAATAAATCAATATAAGATGCTACTGCAGAAGTCAATGTTGAGGCTTCTGGCAGTTGTCTTTATATATCCTGAGGGAGCGAATTTAATCATCAGGGCATATTTAAATGTAGGTCATGTCTGTTGGGTATTGTTCTTTTGTTTTGTCAACAAATGAATGCAACCATATATCATAGTCTAGTATTTACAGTCACGAAGCTTGAGTTATTGAGAGTATTAGGAACAATTGACTGTGCTGGTACTATTTCGCATTGTCTGTGATGAGGCGATATTAGCGATCCTAGTGGTTAGCAACTATCTATGGATGCATAATCCCTACGTACTGAGCTTCGTGACTGTATATACTAGACTGTGCGTACATTAAAAACGAAAAATAAATATCATCCATGTTATTACTACAACCAAATTTCATTTAATTTTGTTTAATATTTTCTTAAGAGCGAAATGAGTCTTACAACAGAGCATTACAAATATGTTCTTGAAACTTAGTTCCGCACAAGAATTTCGGTGAGCAGTATCGTTATGATGTTGATCATTGTGTAAATGAATTTCTGGCCAATTGGCTACATTCCGTCGACGAAACCTTCTCAGAATTGTTAACAGATGAATTCAGTATTTTCTTGTTCACATGACAAGAAAAAAACCTACATATTTTGAAAGCAGATGTAATTAAAAAAAATTAAAATATTAAGTGTGAAATTTAGACATTCCATTAAATCAGTAACATTACCTGTCATTGGTTAGTCTCGGCAAAGAAACCTATCACATTTTGAACCTAAAATGAGTGCCGGAAGTGCCCATTCAAAATTAAACATGGGGTAGAATAAATACCAGTACTGCAATATTAGGACATAATAATTTCAATGTTTACGGATGCCAAATTGTCGACATATTGTATTTCAATTGTCTAGTTAGGACAGAAATGGTTAAGCTGCTCTTCATTCACTTAAACAACACAGACGCAAGCTTCTGTTCTCTGCACAGGTCATTCCCAATCCAAAGCCCAGGTCGCCCCTGTGGGTAAGTTCCTCGGTGCCAGAAAGTGAATGGGACACTCCACTGGCGAAGCTCTCTTCAGCCGAGTACCACACCAACAATCTGCTGGGCTCCGTGCTATTTGAGGACGCCTGCAAGCACATCCCAAACAATGCCATCACCATAGAGATCGCTCCTCATGGCCTTCTGCAAGCCATCCTCAAGCGCTCCCTGGACAAGAATATCATCAACATTGCAGTCACCCAGCGGGGCCATCCCAATGGAACTGAAGTGCTGTTCTCAGCTCTGGGAAGGTGAGAAGCATCGGGGAAGTATGGGAGTGAAGCTTCTTTGTTTGGCAAATATTGCAAATTTGAGGGAAAGGTTGATTAATTATTATACATCTTGATTACACAACTTTTAACACTCTATCACTTCGGAATATGTATTATAAGACTTTCTTGTGTTAAATGTTGACGTACCTTGTTAACATATTTCGACCTATTTTGGGTCATCTTCAGATCTGGTCATTGTTGGTCTTGGCGCCTCTTGTTTTGTTTCCTGTGAGGGCGTGTTCGTGTGGTGTAAAGTGGAGTCAAAGAGTGTGTGTGTGTTCTGAAATTGAGTTGTGTGTTGAGAATTTCATTGGGGTGTGTTTTTGCGTGTCTGTATATTTCATATTGTTCTAGTGTGTTTAGTTTCTGACTTTTTGGTTGGATGTGCAGTATTTCCATGTCTGTGTTGATGTCTCTGTAGGTCTGTCCAAACACGTTACAAAGAACACATCACAAATGCTAACCACGCCTACAGAGTCATCAACACAGACATGGAAATACTGCACATCCAACCAAAAAGCCAGAAACTCAACACACTAGAACAATATGAAATATACAGACACACGAAAACACACCCCAACGAAATTCTCAACACACAACTCAATTTCAGAACACACACACTATTTGACACAACTCTTCATCACATGAACGCACCCACACAACAGGCAGCGAAGTTGAGATAGCGCCGAGATCTAGTAGGCTCTGAGGATGGTGTCAAGTAGCACTGAAACAGCTGTAAGCCGAACATGCTTACATAATTAACATGAGTAAGATCGCCTTTTGATCAATTATTTTTATCCAGACATGTAGTTCTCATGTGGACATTGTGCTGTAACGAATCCTTCTTTCTTCCATAATTATTTTTGTCTTTGTTGTTTGTTGCAGGCTGTATGAGCTTGGCTTGCAGCCCCAGCTGACTCGTCTGTACCCCCAGATTGAGTACCCTGTGAGTAGAGGCACGCCCATGCTCTCTCCCCTCGTGCAGTGGGAGCACTCTGAAGACTTCTTCGTCATGATTTATAAGCAGGTAAGCTAGTTGAAACGAAAACAAGCCTAGGTTCAGTGGTCGTTGTTCACTCATTGTGCTTGGCAGAACCATCTGTCATACCTCATCCCTTGCTATTCGATATTATGTTCAAAATACTTACTTACTTACTTTACTTACTTACTTACTTACTTTTAAGGAACCCGGAGGTTCATTGCCGCCCTCACATAAGCCCACCATCGGTCCCTATCCTGAGCAAGATTAATCCAGTCTCTACCATCATATCCCACCTCCCTCAAATACATTTTAATATTATCCTCCCATCTAGTCTCGGCCTCCCTAAAGGTCTTTTTCACTCTGGCCTCCCAACTAACACTCTATATGCATTTCTGGATTCGCCCATACGTGCTACATGCCCTGCCCATCTCAAACGTCTGGATTTAATGTTCCTAATTATGTCAGGTGAAGAATACAATGCGTGCAGTTCTGTGTTGTGTAACTTTCTCCATTCTCCTGTAACTTCATCCCTCTTAGCGCCAAATATTTTCCTAAGAACCTTATTCTCAAACACCCTTAACCTATGTTCCTCTCTCAAAGTGAGAGACCAAGTTTCACAACCATAAAGAACAACCAGTAATATAACTGTTTTATAAATTCTAACTTTCAGATTTTTTGACAGCAGACTGGATGATAAAAGCTTCTCAACTGAATAATAACAGGCATTTCCCATATTTATTCTGCGTTTAATTTCCTCCCGAGTGTCATTTATATTTGTTACTGTTGCTCCCAGGTATTTGAATTTTTCCACCTCTTCAAAGGATAAATTTCCAATTTTTATACTTCCATTTCGTACAATATTCTCGTCACGAGACATAATCATATACTTTGTCTTTTCGGGATTTACTTCCAAACCTATCTCTTTACTTGCTTCCAGTAAAATTCTCGTGTTTTCCCTAATCGTTTGTGGATTTTCTCCTAACATATTCACGTCATCCGCATAGACAAGCAGCTGATGTAACCCGTTCAATTCCAAACCCTCTCTGTTATCCTGTACTTTCCTAATGGCATACTCTAGACCGAAGTTAAAAAGTAAAGGTGATAGTGCATCTCCCTGCTTTAGCCCGCAGTGAATTGGAAAAGCAACAGATAGAAACTGGCCTATACAAACTCTTCTGTACATTTCACTGAGACATTATTATTATTATTATTATTATTATTATTATTATTATTATTATTATTATTATTATTTTATTCTTATTATTAGGATTTTTCTACAATACAGTAGTTATCTTTCACCCAAAGAAATTTCGTTCATACACAGATCTCCATCCTCAGCATTTTCTTCAGTAAGATCTCGCCTAGCCATACCCCTTCTGACGCCATCCATCCATCGTTCTCTTGGTTTTCCTCTTCTTCTCCTTCCCTCCGCAGTCCACTCGAACATCATCTTCGGTATTCTTCCTTTTTCACCCTCTTCACGTGTCCAAACCATTTTAATCTGCTTTCTTCAATTACTTCATTAATGTCCGTTTCCACCTCCATAATTTCTCTAATTCTTTGATTTCTAATTGTTTATCATTATTATTATTATTATTATTATTATTATTATTAATATTATTATTATTATTATTATTATTATTATTATTATTATTATTAAATCCCCATTGTCACCAGGGTATCTTTCGACATTTCTGATCCTCTCTCCTGCTGGTGGCTTAGCCTACGCGTAACCCACTTCTAAGGTTGGAGCACCTGGAAGGCAGAGTTACATTACCCCGATGATATGATAGAATGATCATGATTATATGGTGCCAGGAGAACGTAAGCTAAGTTCCAGACCATAGATGAACACAGAATAATCGCCTTTTAAGGAAAACTTCCTATGATGTTCTAACCAGGAATCGAACTGTAGCCAGAAGCTCTGACCACTAGATCATGAGGCTGGTCGTATTATTATTATTATTATTATTATTATTATTATTATTATTATTATTATTATTATTATTATTGTTATTATTATTATTGTTATTATTATTATTATTATTATTATTATTATTATTATTATTATTATTATTATTATTATTACATTTTCATAATCATGTCCAACATATTTATAATCATTATATTTGAATGCTCGGACTTATAAGGTCTGTAACTTATTCTTTCTCTACCCCAGCTACTCTTGTAATTCTATACTATACATTAATCAGATCTAAACTAGAATATGCATCTGTCGCCTGGAACTCTATTACTTCTACTGATTCGGCTAAATTGGAAATCATCTAAAGAAAATTTATGTCCCTATGTGCTTTTAGGTTTTTGCCAAATTCATCTGTTTTCAGTTATGAGCGTACTTGTAAATATTTTAACTTCTTTAGCCTTTATGCTAGACGTCTTGAGCTTGACTACTTATTCTTTTGTAAAGGGTGATATTGATTGTGAATCCTTCATAAGCAATATCTACCTTCGGGCCTCTTCGAAAGGTTAAGATTTCAAAAACTTTTTTATACCTATAAGCCTAAATCTCTCTCTCCAGTTGTCAGATGCATGAAAGCTGCCAATTTACATTATATTAGTTCAGATCCGTTTATTGTATGGTTTGTTGTTTGGCTATTCTTATATTAAGCATATTCATTTTTAACTTCGTTTGTGTTGTTTTTAGCTTTTCTGTATCATGTATTTTTGTAATTATCCATTTTGTCATTATTGTTTATTTGTATTTGTCTCTAATTTTAATATATTTGTATGCTCTGTGTCTTATATTATTCCAGTCTTCATTTATATGATTTCATTAATTCATTTGTAATTCATTTTATTTAATTGCCACTATTTTAATTATCTCACTGAACTAATTTTAATAATTATTTGTGCTATTTACTTTGTTGCATTTGGTCAATGATTAATGTAGACTATTTTATTGTTTGTATTTTCATCTCATTGCCATTTTCTATCATTCATTCTCATCATCATTTGTTGTTTTGTTTGTATCTTGTGCTAAACTGTAATTGGCCTTGTGCTGTTGTTTTGCACGTTAATATTCTAAAAAATAAATAAATAAAAAAAATAAAAATTATTATTATTATTATTATTATTATTATTATTATTATTATTATTATTCACGGTATTCTCTTCAAGGGCAGGTCTTTCACTACAAACCCAGCATTCTCCAATCTTTACTATTTTCCACATTATTATCATTAATATTATTATTATTATTATTATTATTATTATTATTATTATTATTATTATTATTATTATTATTATTATTATTATATTATTGTTGTTGTAATAATGATTGTAGCAATGTTTGTTCCAAGTCATTTGTTATAGTTGTACCTAATGTTTCGTGTTGGTTCGCAGGCTAAAGGCAAGGCTAGTGAGCGCCACCTGACTGTCTCCTGGGAGGACAAGTCCAAGCAGTTTCTCTCCGGCAGCGTTATAGATGGCAGGAATGTCTTCCCCGCGATGGGCTTCATCGTAAGTTGAACCTACTGCAATGCTTCGTATGACATTAAGGCAGAAATAGGAAAGATTGTGATGCTGCAGAAAATGAATTTATTAATACTACCATCCCATGATAGCGAGAAAAAAATTGTTTTAGGCATTGTATCTGTCTGTGTACAGTGACTTTTTTCTAGACTAGAGGTTCTCAATCTTTTTCAACGACGTACCACTATTTTTAATTTAGGACATTAGCTGTACCACTAACCAAATTTGTTATGGGAAAAGTCATATGTCGTTCCCAGGGTTATAATGAATGTTTCTGTGCTGAAATATCAGTAACTTATAGTTTATTTAATTGTGAGTAATTAGGGACTCGAACCCAGACCACCTGCATGACAGGCTGAAGGTCTAACCACTGAGCCACCACAGGGGACGTCATTGTAGATGATTATTTACTTTAGCCTTGTAAATAGATCTACAAATACACTTCAATCTGCCCTAACAGTCAGTGAGGACAGGAATGGTGTAATATGCTATCAGCTTAGCCAGCTGGTGTCACTACAACTTCCTCAGTTTTATAGCTATGTTAACAAAATTTTGGTGAAGTATGCTCCACACAGTGTAGAATCGTTTTAAATGATTGATGGAAAAATGACACGAGTGAACCGAGTTTGTTTTTCCAGCAAGCTCCTCAATTGACCAATAATTAAAAACATTCAAACATATTATTGAAATCATTTTATATTCAAACACATTATTGAAATTATTTTACTTACTTTTCCATTGTATAAAACTTTGAAAACAGCTATATATTTTTATATTTTATGATAATTTATATTTTTATTTCACACTTAAAGTACCACCAAACACTGGCTCACGTATCATCAGTAGTACGCATACCATAGGTTGAGAACCGCTGTCCTAAACTGTAGGTTGGAATTTATTCATATCCAGTACGTCACGAATAAATTTATCCTGAATAATTTCAAGGGAAAAATTGTTCTGGTGCCGGGTATTGATCCCAGGACCTCTGGTTGAACGTACCAGCGCTGTGCTAACTGAGCTACCCGGGAACTCCACCCAACACCGTCTCAACTTTTCCCTTTATATCCACACAACTTGTGTGGGCTGACGAAACGCCAGAGACCCACATCGAGTGCACACAATCTCTGTGTGACTTGGAATTGTGGTTTTCTGTTAACGTACACAATGACGTATATATTATGCAAATCTAGTCTTTCAGGTAAAGCTCCCTGTAAAGCAGATTTGAATAATTTCAAGGGAAAAATTGTTCCGGGGCTGGGTATCGATCCCGGGACCTCTGGTTGAACGTACCAGCGCTCAGAGCTTTACAGGGAGCTTTACCTGAAAGACTAGATTTGCAAATTTATCCTGGGATGAAGTACATGTAGTAACTAATAATATGAGAAACATAATCGTTATGGATAATATAAAGTGTCTAATGAAAAAGTAGGTATAATATGTGTCATATTGTTTATTCTTTATACAGTGAAACTTTGTTTATATTATGTTTCACACTGCTGAAGTTTCGGAAAAATCCATGAACTCTCCATATTAATTTATTATTTCTGTTATACGTTTCTCGTATATTCGTTTTTTATAGTTACACAATCGCATTTTAAACCAGAGATACGAAACTTCATTTATAGCCTATGTTCTAAATCAGTTTTGTCGAAATGTGTTTGCTGTGAAAATTAAGAACGCGAAAAAACAGCACGTTATCATTGTTAAGTTGCGACCCACTTTGAAATTCGTGGAAATTCGTAGCTGCCCATGCTTGCCCCCAACAACCTTGTGTCCTTTAATGACGCTGTTACTGCATTAGAAACAGTGAAACATTTTGTAATACCTACGTCATGATGTAACTGAACAATTTACGGAACAGTTATCACAATTTGAGGGTATGGTTTATTCCTCACCAGCAAACAGTTCAAAATAACTGACGTTTTGTAAAATAGTCCCATGTTATTAATTGAAGATCGCATTGGAAGAACGATGTATGTCATGTCGTAAATGTTTTTGCATTGGAGTTTGAAATGAAATATATGACCCAGCTTTGGCTATAAGCAGCTAAATCAATCTTCTTAATGTATCCAGCTGTTTGCCGACAACATAAAGTCCACTATAGTCCACTGTAGTCTATTCAGTTGTTGTTTTTCATGAGAAATGAGGGGTATTTTGATCGGTGTTCATTATAGATGCTGTTGCTAGTAGCCAGAGGTGGGGTGTAGTCAATATATACTGCAGGGCTGTGTCTTCTGCAACTGGTACTGATGATTTTAATTTACTTCTTTTGTGGTTTATGGATGCACAGTATAGAAAAATGTGTTCATCATGATTATTACACCACAGACAAGTAGGATTATCAGAAATGTGAAATCGGTGTAGGTACAATTGAGTGACAATGTGACCTGTTCTGGCTCTTGTTAAAAATGTCTGAACATGTCTGGGCAAGTTTTTATACATTTCCAGGTCATTTGGTTTCTTTTGTACAGACTGTAAAATTTTTCCTTTGTCAGAAGAGAGCCAATTGTAGATTCATATGTTTGTAAAATGAGACTTCACTGAAGCAAAAGCACTGGATAGAAATAAGCAGCTAAGATTTCCTAGAAATAATTTTACATTGTTTAAGAATATGTGTTATAAATTTCAGTACTGCATTAGACTTAAAGATGGCTTACCCGTGAAGTTATAAATTTCTCTTGTGAAAATGTTATTAAATAGACTCAGCTTGTTCTCCTGATATAGTCTTCAAATATTATATCAGATGCTATTTTTTTTAGACTTCCATAAAAACGTATAAATGAAGTTTTACTGTACATTTTAAGTGCTACATATTACAGAACTTGATTGTGCTTTCCAACAGGAAATCGTGTGGGAGACATTTGCACTAGTGACTGATCAAGTGTATACAGACTTCCCGGTTATTTTCGAAAATGTGCGTTTCCACAGACCCGTGGACATCCCTAAACAAGGTAAGTGAGTCTAAGGGAGGGTAAATTAGTGTGTAGGTATTCTTAAAAACATCGTCATGGTTATTTTTGTCTAAATAGTATCTCTATTTTAAGAGGAATACCGGTATTGAATAAAAATTACAATTACAATTACCATCTTCTCGTCTATGAATAGCCTAAAATGTGTGGTAAAGAATTACATTTATTTTATCGTTTATCAAAGGCGTCATTTGGACGGGATAGGACAATTGCCCCCCTTCCATCAGTATAAGATTCATTTAAAAAGAACTACGTAAAGGTTAATTTTTGGTTTTACAGAATTTATCAGAAATGGTACTGTAACAATTGTTATTAGAGTAGAAAAATTCACTCCAGCTCCAAGGATGGAACCTGGGTACTTAGTTCTGCGACCAAACACTCTATAGGTCTCGCAAGTACGGATTACCGACGGAAGGAATGTGAATCAAACACTGCGATAAGGAAGAGCGGGCGACAGGAAAGGTCACGAGATAACTTGAATGATATTCAGGAGTACAGTCAGAAGAGAAATGACATCGATAGAATCAGTCTTGCGTTGTGATAGTTACATTACGACTTTAGTTTGTTCCATTGCATGTGAATACGGCATTATTATTTCGTTCGTAAACATATGTTGCGTGTTTAATTAGCTTCGAATTTTTCTCTTGCTACGTTCTTTATTTCCACAGCGATGTCCTCATTTGTTCATCTTCTTGGAAGAGACAGTACTTCCATGGCCCACACCTCTCCCTCCTCTGCGTGCCAACATACATACGTCAAAACAGACAGCAACGCCATCATTGCTTTTCGGTAATCGTTCCTTGCACGAGCTATACCACTGAGCTACGTCGAAGTTCAATCCACAGCAGCGGATCGAATCCATCTCCTTTAGTGTTTTTCCCTTTGTAGTCTTACTCCATGTTCGACATATACAGAGTTAGTTAAAAGTCCCGCACCACCCAAAAAGCTATTGAAGCATACGGTTCAGTGACATGAAACTTGGTATGTGAGGATAACCATATACTAAGAACTCAATAATGGTATTACAGAGTTTTTTCTACTTCCGGTTTAACCGGAAGTAACTCCAAATCTCTTACTTTTAAAAGGAACATCCTATATATTATTTTATTTTTGAATAGTGCTCATTAAGAGCTTTTCAAAAAGTACCCACACTTGATACTTCTATACAAATTTAGTGTTGCTAAGTCAAGAAAACAGAAAAGTGTATCGAATATTAAAATAATAAAATACTCCTTTCCTAACAAAAACAAAACAAAGCTAGCTCACCTTCTAAATTATGTGTTCAAATTGGTAGCCCTCAGCTGCTTTACAATGTGTCACTCGATCATAGAAACCATTTAAGGAACGATTTAACCAGGCTTTAGGAATATCTTGCACCACTTCCATTTTTATTTAGCAACACTGAATTTGTACAGAAGTATCAAGTGTGGGTACTTTTTGAAAACCTCTTAATGAGCTTTATTCAAAAATAAAAAAATATATATTAGGTGTTCTATTTAAAATAAGAGAGTTGGAGTTACTTCCGGTTAAACCGGAAGTAGAAAAAACTCGGTAATACTATTATTGAGTCCTTAGTATATGGTTATCCTCACATACCAAGTTTCATGTCACTGAACCGTATGCTTCAAAAGTTATTTAGGTGGTGCGGGACTTTTAACTAATCCTGTATGTTGACATTATATTAAATCAACTGCCATTATACAAGGAGTGCAGTGGCGCCTACTTATATGGGCCCATGGGGCCCAAATCCACCCAATAATTCGTCGTGTTATTATTATTATTATTATTATTATTATTATTATTATTATTATTATTATTGCTATTTATGAGATTATTTATTTTAACGTATATCTCAACTGTTTGAGCCCACCCAATGTTTTCCAAAAGTTGATGCCACCGAAGGGGCGCACTCAATTGAGTGACTTGATGGCTGAGATTCCACAGTATATACACTGTTGGGCGAAGAATTTACGTAAAGGTTAATTTTTGGTTCTACAGAATATATCTGTTATGGTAACAATTTATTATTAGAGGAGAAAAACATTAGAGGAGATGGATTCGGTCCGCTGCTGTGGATGAACTTCGACGTAGCTCAGTGGTTGGAGTGCTTGGTACGTAGAACCAAGGACCCAGGTTCGATCCCGGCGCCGGAGCGAATTTTTCTCCTCTAATAACAATTAAAAAAAAAAGTTAATAACTGAGTACTGGTAGTAGGCCTACTGCTACAGAAAAAATTGTGTGAACTGTGCCTTTAATATTACGATATTCATATAATTACGGTTGTTATCATCTTTTATTTTGTGATTACCGGTTGTTAAATACAGACTCACAATTTTATATTGTCGTACTTCCCTCACAGGGGACCTGGAGTTGGGTGTAATGGTTCAGAAAGGCAGTGGACGGTTTGAGGTGACACATAGTGGGTCTCTCGTGGTGAGTGGTGTGGTGCTCACTTCTGACAAGATCTCGCAACAGCTGGCTGTTCTGCAGCCACTCAACCAAGATGGCAGCGAGCTGTCATCCCAGGACGTGTACAGGGAACTGAGTCTGCGAGGCTACAACTACGAGAGCCAGTTCCAGAGCATCGCGTCTCTGCATGCCAGAGGTGAGCACCACAAACTAGAAATATTAGCTTGATGCTTAAGATCATTGCGTTTTTGTTCGTCATGACAACACTGCGTTGCTAAGAGATTGTTTATCGTTTGTCACTTGCCATTTGTTATTTGTGAGTGTTGTGCTTGTAATTGCGGGTTTGAAGATAGTTTGTGCTATTTCTGGGCTAAAGAAGATGAACTGTCGAGTGGAAAAAAAGAAAAATACGAATACTTGCGACATATTCCTCTGCTTGAGCTTAATAAAAGAGTATGATATGATATGATATATATTATTTATTCCACCAGCTTACATCGGTCGTGATGGCCCTTCACATTTCTATATACAGTGCCGTCACTCCCTTGGATACATAACATTCTGCTTACGCTTTTTCTAAACCTCCGGCTATCACATATAAATGACCCTGATCACTTTTCCATCACGTCTCTCACCTCTGTTTCCCTCCCTTCTTATACAGGGTGTTTCAAAAATACGGGGCATAATTTCAGGTATGTATTTCCCACATGTAGACATCAAAATAGTTCATTACAACATGTGTTCGGAAATGCTTTATTTCCGAGTTATGGCCTTCACAACATTGAAATTCACCGGAACGTTTTTCTTTCCGCAGGTCGTTGCCGTCAAAGGAGACATTAAGAGGGCACTCTGACAGTTCATTCCGAGGCGAAGGTTACATTCAGTGTTGTGTAGGCGTTAGACTGTGCGACATGTATTCAAATCAAGAGCTGGCAGAGATACACTTCATGTACGGTAAGGCGGACGGCAATGCTGCGCTGGCTCGTCGTTTGTACCAGGAGAGGTACCCACAGCGACAATGTCCAGATCGGAAGACATTTGTACGTCTCCATTACCGTCTGTGCGAGTATGGAAAATTTAACTCTCCTGGTTTGGGAAGGGGACGACCAAGATCTACAACTCCAGAAGTACAGGAGGAGATTCTGGAGACTGTGAACATGACTCCTTCTATCAGCACACGAAGGGTAGCATTGCAAGTCAATGTTCCTCATACGACTGTCTGGAGACTGTTGAAAGAGTACCAATTGTATCCTTATCATTTGCAACGTGTACAGGCCCTGTCACCAGCAGATTACCCTGCATGAATTAGGTTCTGTCAGTGGTTCTTGCAGCAGTGTGGTGTAAATCCGAACTTTCCTGCCTTAGTATTATTTACAGATGAAGCACAGTTCACAACAAATTTCCACAATCAGCATGTATGGGCGTATGAAAACCCACGTGCAACTGTTCCATCTCATCACCAGGTGCGGTTCTCCCTCAACATATGGGCTGGTATCATTGGTGATTGATTAGTTGGACCCCATGTACATGTAAACAGACTTACGGGGCAGGCGTACACAAACTTCCTGGAAAACACCATACCTCATGTTTTAGAAGACACTCCACTGATCAATCGTCAACACATTCACTTCTTGCATGATGGCGCTCCTGCACACTTCAGTCGTACGGCTCGCTGGTACTTGGATCGAAGGTTTCCTGATTGATGGATAGGTAGAGGTGGCCCAATTGCTTGGCCTCCACGCTCACCTGATCTGAACCCTCTCGATTTCTACTTGTGGGGCCATTAACTATCATTGGTTTATTCGTCTCTGGTGCCTGATTTGGAATCCCTTCGGAATCGAATTGTGGCATGTTCTGAGGACATATGCAATACTCCTGGAGTTTGGGATCGTGTTCGCAGGTCAATGAGACATCGATGTGAGGTCTGTATTGAAGGAGGAGGTGGACATTTTGAACATCTTCTGTAATGACAATGACGTGTGGAAAGAAAAACGTTCCGGTGAATTTCAATGTTGTGAAGGCCATAACTCGGAAATGAAGCATTTCCGGACACATGTTGTAATGAACTATTTTGATTGTCTACATGTGGGAAATACATACCTGAAATTATGCCCCGTATTTTTTAAACACCCTGTATTTACCCTTCCCTTTCCCAGTTATCTATCTGATTCTAACTAATCTCATTTAACTAAACAATCACTTCTCTCAATCTCTTATTAATTGTTCCGAACATTGTTTACATTAGTTGAACTCTTCCATAGTTGTTAACTTATTTATTCACTTGAATCACTACCATTCACTGACCACTTATTCCCATTAATCTAATCTGTATATTTTCAGACGAAGTAGTTTCTTCAGTTTCATTACCTTTCCATTCCCACTTTCGTTATTATATTTGTATCACTACTTACTTATTATCACTCTCTGGTTATTACTTGTATCTTACCCTTTTTCACTATTATTCCTTTGCCTTGCCGTCTTTTCTGTCACTATCACACACGCATACTATTTTCACTTTATCACTTTCCTATGTCTTGTCACTCAAGCACCAACCTCTTAAGTTATAACTTTTCTGTCCCTTACTTCTTCCCACTGACGTACCTCTATTCGGTGTCCCTAATGTTACTTTATCCCTTCCAGTTCTTACAGAATCTTGTCTTCTTATCTTGGTATCTTCTTCATCTCTCGATCCCTTCTGTAATTGCTGACCCATATTCGTTCTTCCAGCTGGATTCACTGAACTCTTTTTGCTGTTCTCAGCTCCTGTATGCCGTCCTTCTGTTCTTCCCTGTCTACCTGATGTCGTCATCATAATTTTAGTCCAAGTGTCTTGTTTCTTCTTCAATTGCTTGTTGACATCCTCGTCCGCTGCTGTTGCTGAGCTATGCATTCCTCTGGTCACTGGCCTCTCTTCCTGGTTCATGTTACTCGTTGACTGGTTCATTCTATTGCTTGCTATTCTTTCCTGTGTGATGACCTCTCCACCTTTTAATTTTTCAAATAGTTCTTCCATCGTGTTTAATATAAAAGAGTAAAGGCAGCAGAGGCGACTTGAAAAATTTGTGCCGTGTATTGGGAAAATGCCATCAGGAAAAGCACTGCAAGAAAATGATTCTTTCATTTCAACACACAATACCCCATACAAAAGTTAGTGTCCGTCCACAGAAGATGGCTTCCCAGGAATGTAACCATAACTGCTGGCATTTATTGCCGACAACTTAGAAGCCTTGCGGCCGCAATTGAAGGAAAACACCGGGAAGACTGCATCAAGTGCAGCTGCAACACAATAATGCATGCTCGCACTCCACTAGCATGACCAAAATAGTTATCCAGGAGTTTGGTTGACAGGTGAATCGACATTCTCCATATGTTGTTATTGTTTTCTAATGCCAGGCGTTCGACAATAAAGTCATTTGACCTCTTGCACTCCAATATTTTTCAAAGATATTATCATGACCAGCCAATGAAGCACGGATTTTGAGATGTTCCCAACCCATTCCTTGGTTTGAGTTGCACAATGGACAGTTAGGGGACTGATATATTCCAATTCTATGCAGGTGTTTGGCCAAACAATCATGGCCTGTTGCCAATCTAAATGCAGCTACAGACGATTTGCGTGGTAAATCGGGAATTAACTGTGGATTTTGATGCAGAGAGTTCCATTTTTTCCCTTGGGATTGTGTTATCAAATTTTGTTTGTTGAAGTCTAAGTATGTAGATTTAATAAATCTCTTCACAGAGTAATACGTAGATTTAGTAACAGGTCTGTAAGTAGCAGTGCTGCCCTTCTTTGCTAAAGCATCCGCATTCTCGTTTCCCAGGATTCCACAGTGGGATGGTATCCATTGGAATACAATTCTTTTATTGAGTGATATTAATTGAGAGAGCATTTTAGTTATTTCTGCTGTTTGAGATGAAGGTGTGTGTTTAGAGACTATTGATAGAATAGCTGCTTTGGAGTCTGACAATATAACTGCATTCCTAAATTTATTGTTGTGGCTCCTGAGACTTTCACTTATTGCAATCATTTCACCATCAAAACTTGTTGTTCCATACCCAAGAGATCTATAAAGTGAGAAGAGACAGCACGTAACACCTGCACCGGCACCTTGTTCTCTGGAGATCAAGGATCCGTCAGTGTATAAATGAAGCCAGTTTTGTGGAGGGTATCTAATATTAATTGTCTCTAAAGACAATTGTTTTAGTATTTCAGTGTTTACTTCTGATTTCAGTATTTCTTCTGTTAAATTTAGATTATATTCCATATTTAATAGAGTTAAAGGGTTTGGTTTAATTTGTAGGTTTTCTTTTAAATTCGGGATATACATTCTCCATATTCCGCCGATCTTGCGCCTTCAGATTTCGACCCTTTTTCTTTCTATATCCAACAATCTTCAATGGAACTGCTTTGGTAACGAAGATGCTTTACAAACTTGGCTTGACAACTTCTTTAACTCCAAATCAACAGATTTTTTCAGTCGCAGAATCGAAAACTATTCCAGCGTTGGCAGAGAGTCGTAGATAATGTAGGAGACTAATTTAATTTCTGTCTTCTATTCATCTCAAAATAAAAAAAACTTTTGTCGCAGTGGAAAAATGCTACCTTCTCTTACATCAACCCAATGCATTCCAGTGGTGTGGTTTAATTCTGATACCATACTTTGCTTTTGATTGTGTTACTTTGGTTCATTTGTTTTGGAAATTTTTGGATTGAGGTGAGTTCAGATTTTTCTCTTGGATTATATATTCTGTGGTTAGGATTGATCTGGGTTGCAATGGTTGGTTTAAGTTTACTGTAAGTGAACCAATACCAGTACGTTAAAATTAACCAAAAAATCGTTTTTCTGATCTTCATAAAATGAGGTTCGACATTACACAATTATGAATGTTTTTATATGTGGTTTGTATATGTTCAGTCATATTTAAATTTCCCAGGTTGTCTTTAAGGATAACCCAGTCTTACTAATCTTAACCTATGCTAATAATGGTTTTTAATGCAGTTTTTCTTAGAAAGCATTGAGGGTACAGCAATCATCATCATCATCATCATCACCATCATCTTCCTAACCAGTATTAGGGCAAGTGGGCTGTTACGGTCTCAAACTAGAATTTTCAGTCCATCTCTTCTTTGGACGGCCTAGAGATCTTTTGCCATATGGGTGGTAATGAAACAGTGCTTTTGGAATTCTGCATCGATCCATTCGTTTGAGATGACCCTTCCACTGAAGTTGATATTTGCTGATGAACTGTATAATGGGTTCTATTTGAAGTTCTTGCAAGGTAGTGATGTGCATTCAATCTACAACCTCTCCTACCCAAATCCCATCCTCACCTTCCCGTGGTGCAACCCGCTTTGAACGAACGAGGCTCTGGGGACCGAGTATCAGCGGTATAACCGAAATGTCATATGCAGAGGAAATGCTGTATAGGTGGGAACCCCACCAATTGCACCTCTCTGGGCTAGCAACCCATTGAGCGTCATTTTCACATTGCTTTCAAGTCTCAACAGAAGCCTCGGGTACAGTAATAATAATAATAATAATAATAATAATAATAATAATAATAATAATAATAATAATTTGTCAGAAACCAGTATATAAAGCCTGGATATGACATCGTCAGGTTAGATGGAATATAATTTTTACAGTTTATTCCTGGCGATTTTAGCTTTAATTTAACAGGGGTTTTCGAAAAATAGGGTTCCATCTGCAATTTTTTTTATATAATGCAAATTTGAGTTTGTATTTTTTGCTATGTTGCTTAGGTTAATATTTTGCGAATTTGAATTTCATAAAAACGCCTGTGCTAAGTCAACAGTAAACTATAATGAATGGTCTCTGAAAGAGAGAGTGAGGGAGTGAGAGTGAGCCAGACAGAAAGAAAGAGAGTTGTGTGTGCGTGCGTACGTACCTGGGTCTCTTGCAAGGTCCCTGAAAGTTTTTAAAGTAATTTTGATGAATAGAAACTAATCAAATATATATTGATTTTATAGTATTTTTTTTAATTTCATCAGTAGTTTTATTGTTATTGTTACGGTATTATTGTTGTTGTTGTTATTATTATTATTATTATTATTATTATTATTATTATTATTATTATTATTATTATTATTATTTGAAAAATATACTATGTAGTACATCCTACATTAAATATTTTAGAGTAGGCATATATTGTTCACATCAGAGAACTATACATGCATACAAAATTTAATTGAAGTAGCTTAAGTCCTTTTTGAATATCATGTAAACGTTGTCTCACTGAACAAAATTCTCTAACAGTTTTCTTAATTAAAATTATTAACTATTAGGTTTTCAAAAACATTAAAATTGCTTAGGGATGTACAGATAGTATATACTAATTATTTCCAAAGGTCCTATAGATTCTGAAGTGAAAATAATTTGAAATATAGTAAATTTACACAAGCGAAGGTTATACCTCCCCCTCTTAAATTCCAACATCCTCAGTTGTTTGATTATATCTAAGAAATACTGCAGAATAAACTATGATTTTGTATATTGCACAGGTCAAAGTGGTAAAGTCCACTGGAAGAACAATTGGACAACTTTCCTGGACAGTTTGCTGCAGATACACTTTCTTCAGGACAACAGGAGGAACCTGAGAGTGCCATTGTCCATCCAGAGACTGACGATAGATGCCAAGCAACAGACTTCTCCTGACTACAAGAAAATGGGCAAGTCTTAAATTAGGAGCCTGATCAGAATAGCTGTCGTTGCGAATACAATATTGAAGACCTCCCTGGAATAAAGATGTAACCAACAAAACTGTAGTTCATGTTTCAGGAGAAAGGAAGATAATTTCAGGGGCATATTTCAATAGGCCTATATTTACTATCACAACCATAGACTAAACAATAACCGATAAAAGTTTATTCAGCCACTGAATGCAATAATTCATTGTTGTAAATAAAGCTTTAAAGTTGCTTTTTTTTTACCTACATCCCATATTTCAAGAATCTGATGTTACATCTTTTTCCGGGGACGTCTTCAGTTATTGTTATCTTGCATTTGTCTCGTCGAATGTGACGTAGAAAGATACAAAAAAAAAATGGTCAAGCAACAATTTCATAAAAAAAAAACTAATGAAACGCACAAAGGACAAATCATGGAAGAACATAGCTGACAAATCCTCAACGAATCCAAGACGCATAGCAGTTCCACATATCCGATTGGTTACAGGGCATGACTTCTTATTTACAAAAAATTGGAATTCTGGACAGCCCTCTTTGCAATATGCAAGAAGACATGGACAGTTCTCATCTTCAACACTGCCCTTCAGTTTACTCCACAAAGATCTGTGACCAATATTGGGAAGCACGTGCAAAACTCTCTTCCTAATACTTTTTCTTTTTTATTACTTATTACTGTTATTATTTCAAACCTTTGTTCGTGTACACATTCTATGTATTGTATGTTTTAAGAAAATGGCCATTGGTCAAGTTCTAAGATGCATTAGATATAAAAAATATATTAAAAGTGATTTCATTTAGGTACCTGTGTCTTTTGAATTATAGTTCAAGAAAATAATCTATAGAGGGTAAAATAACCTGCAGCATGATAAAGAAATGGCACTATTGCAAAAGCCATCAAATGACACCACATTCTGTCTTCAGACGAGGTGGTCGAGGTGAGCATGTACAGCGAGCTGGGCATCATCAGGGCGGGCTTGGTGGAAGTGAGGGGCCTCAAGTCGGTTTGGATCAATCGGCACCCTCCTACAGGGCAGATTGTGCTGGAAGAGCGCGTCTTCGTGCCCTACGAGGAGTATGCCAGCCTGGATTACTGGACTGCCTCGCGAGCTTGTCTGCACATCGTGCTGGAGAACCAGCAGGGAAGTGTGGTCAAGGTTGTGGAGCTCAACCAAAATGGACTCAAACCCATCTCTCCACAGGTGGAGCTCCTGCTGAGAGACGTGCCAAACACTGAGGCAAGTCTGTCATGCCTGTTACTGCTTATGTCCCAGGACTGTAATGATAATGATAAACAAAAATAATCGTTTTGTTATTATATGACTTGAACAGAAATAAGTAGTAGTTGTAGTGATAGTAGTAGTAGTAGTAGTAGTAGTAGTAGTAGTAGTAGTAGTAGTAGTAACAACTGTGGAAATGAGATTCCTAAGGAGGACTGCTGGCTACAGCTTGCTTGACCACAAAAGGAATGAACTAATTACAAAAGAATTGAAAATACACCTATTTATGAACATCTCAACCACTATAGACAAAAATGGCTTAACCATGTCAATAGGATGGACCGTTCCAGACTCTCAAGACAAATTCTCCGCTATATACCACATGGAAGATGATCTTTGGGACGCCCCTTGAAAAGATGGACGGAGAACGTAACAGGCTACTAGGCCTAATACCTGCTAGGACGATGATGATGATGATGATGATGATGATGATGATGATGATGATAATGATAGTAAGACTAATAACAATAATAATAATAATAATAATAATAACGATGGTAGTAAAAAAATTGGAAATTTATCATTTGAAGACGTGGAAAAATTCAAATACCTGGGAGCAACAGTAACAGATATAAATGATACTCAGGAGGAAATTAAACACAGAATAAATATGGGAAATGCCTGTTATTATTCGGTTGACAAGCTTTTATCATTCAATCTGCTGTCAAAAAATGTGAAAGTTGCAATTTATAAAACAGTTATATTACCAGTTGTTCTTTATGGTTGAGAAACTTGGACTCTCACTTTGAGAGAGGCATATAGGTTAAGGGTGTTTGAGAATAAGGTGCTTCGGAAAATATTTGGGACTAAGAGGGATGAAGTTACAGGAGAATGGAGAAAGTTACACAACACAGAACTGCACGTATTGTATTCTTCACCTGACATAATTAGGAACATTAAATCCATACGTTTGAGATGGGCAGGGCATGTAGCATGTATGGGCGAATTTAGAGACCGGAGGGGAAAAAGACCTTTGGGGAGGCCGAGATGTAGATGGGAAGATAATATTAAAATGGATTTGAGGGAGGTGAGATATGATGATAGAGAATGGATTAATCTTGCTCAGGATAGGGACCAATGGCGGGTTTATGTGAGGGCGGCAATGAACCTCTGGGTTCCTTAAAAGCCAGTAAGTAAGTAAGTAGTAATGGCATAAAATGGCATGGAATTTCAGGACCTTGGAAAGAATAAGTAGATTTTTTGAGTAAGCCGCTTTTTTACTAATGAGCCATTACAATCTTCAAGAAATCGATTTATTACACTGTAAAAACAGTTTTTAATTAAAACTTTATAAAGAACTTTCTCAAAATGTTTGATGTGCAGATATTTCTTTGGTATAATTTGGTACGTTTTTGTACATGTTTAGTTGTAGAGCGGTATCATTATGATGTTTATAACTTCGTGAATGAATTTCTGGCCAATTCGCCACAATTCCAGGAACTTCTTGATGGAACCATCTCAGAATTGTTAACAGTCGAAATAAAAATAATAGACGTTTTTATAATGGACATAATTATTTTTATGTTAATTTTATTTGTGAAATAACCATCAGATTCTTTATTGCCAATTTTTATTTTCTATTTACATCCATCACATAAATTTTGTATGGCTTGATTGAGTACTTCTTAGATTCACATGTTTCTTAAAGCTGTCCATAATTTGGATATAGGGACATTATCATATTCTTTTGCAGGGTCTGCAAATAGTAATAATAACAATAATAATAATAATAATAATAATAATAATAATAATAATAATAAACAAAAATCGTTGAATAATTTCGAAGGAGAAATTGTTCCGGGGCCGGGTATCGAACCCGGGACATTTGGTTAAACGTACCAACGCTCTACCAACTGAGCTACCCGGGAACTCTACCCAACACCGATCCAATTTTTCCCTCTATATCTACAGACCTCAAAGTGGGCTGACAACCGTCAAGCAACCAACATTGAGTGCACACTAACTCTGTGTGACTTAAATTGTGGTTTTCTGTTACGTACAGTGACGTGTATTATGCAAATCAAACTTTCAAGTATAACTCCCTGTAAAGTTGATTTTAATAATTTCGAAGGAAAAATTGTTCCGGGGCCAGGTATCGGTGTCGGGTAGAGTTCCCGGGTAGCTCAGTTGCTGGGCATTGGTACGTTTAACCAAAGGTCCCGGCTTCGATACCCGGCCCCTGAACAATTTTTCCTTCGAAATTATTCAAATCAACTTTACAGGGAGTGATACTTGAAAGTTTGATTTGAACAAAAATAGTTGTTTGTGTTATTATAAGGCTTACTCAGAAACAAGAGTAGCAATCAAGGCAATATGCTGATAAGCTGGATGTGGTTGCAGGTGGACCTGACTCTGCTGGGTTCTGAGAACTGCCTGCTAGACCGTGGGTCGTCAGTGAAGGTGAAGGACCACCAGCTGACGGCAGAGAAGGACTGCACACTGATCATGTCGTCTAGCATCCTGCAGCATGCTGATCTGCTGCGAACAGCTGTGGACGTTCTGTCAGATGGGGCCTATATCCTGGCACGGGAGAAGCCAGACAGCAAGAGTCCTGGGTTCAATGACACACGGTTAGAGGTAGTGATGGAGAAAACTTGCGAGCACGAGAAGCTTGTGTTGCTCAAAAAGGTAATGATCTATGAAGGACCATACTCTAATGCAGAGGCTGTGCAAACTACGGCCCGTGGACCAAATACGGTCCTCTTATGTGTTCAATCTGTCCCATGGGATAAATAACTTTGTTGTTATTATTATTATTATTATTATTATTACTACTTATTATTATTATTATTATTATTACTTATTATTATTATTACTGTTATTACTATTATTATTATTATTACTATTATTATTATTATTATTATTATTATTATTATTACTTATTATTATTATTATTACTTATTATTATTACTGTTATTACTATTATTACTATTATTACTATTATTATTATTATTATTATTATTATTATTATTATTATTGTTATTACTATTATTATTGTTATTATTACAATTACTATTATTATTATTATTATTATTATTATTATTATTATTATTACTGTTATTATTATTATTATTATTATTATTATTATTATTACTATCATTATTATTATTATTACTGTTATATTATTATTATTATTATTATTATTATTATTATTATTATTACTATTATTATTATTATTATTATTACTATTATTGTCATTATTATTATTATTATTATTATTATTATTATTATTATTATTACTGTTATTATTATTATTATTATTATTATTATTACTGTTATATTATTATTATTATTATTATTATTATTATTATTATTATTATTATTATTATTGTTATTATGTCATAATTACTAGGAAAGATTGGTGTCTTACTTGATTCTAAATTATATTTCCATGAGCATGTGCAATATGAAGGGTACACAGGAAAAATGAACAATGTCACAATTCCTGTAAGGGTGATGTCGTTATCTAATTCATAGTACTACTACAAAGTTTACTGTTATTTTTACCAAAAGTGGTGAAGGAGAATTAAAGCCACGGGTACAACTCATCATTTCCTTCATTTCAAGTAGAAACACCAATAAATGTTGCAGTAATATACTGAAATAGATTATTATCTCACCCTTAATGGAAATGCGACATTGTTCGTTTTTTCCATGTAGCCTACCCTTCATATATTTATACCCATTCATTAAGAATGCTCGGCCTAATTAGATCTATAACTTATTCTTTTTCTACTCCTATGTGTCTATTAATTTTATACTATACATTGGTCAGATCCAAGGTTGAATATGCATCTGTAGTATGGAACTCTATTACTTCCACTGACTCGGCTAAACTGGAGAATATTCAAAGAAAATGTATTTCCTTGTGTTCTTATAGATTTTTACCAAATTCCGATTATAACTATGAGACTAATTGCAAATATTTTAATTGGTGTAGTTTGTCAGATGTCAAGATCTTGATTATTTATTTTTTTGTAAAGTCATTAAGGGTGATACTGATTGTGAATCATTCATAAGCAATATCAGTCTTCGTATTCCTGCTAAGGGTTTAAGGTTTTATAAAATTTTTTACAATAGAAATTCTAAATCTCTCTCTCCGGTCTGCAGATGTATTAAATATGCTAATTTGCATGGATATACTTCATAAATACTTTTATTTCACAACATTAATAAAAATGCTACACGAAAATAGTGAAACTGCAGCTTATATGGTATTCCACAGCCTTTCTTATTATCCATGGATGCTGTCGTCATTGTTACAGTCGATATATATGGCCAGTTACGTTTCATATTGTATTAACAAAAAAAAAAGTATCAATTTTATTTTAAATAGAGATACAGAACCGAAACTTTAATCTAATTGAAACATTTAACTATACATTTTTCCTTTGCATGGAATAAAAAACTCTTTAGAAAATTCAGGCCAGTTCAGAGTTTTAATATGCAAAGCCTCCTGTATATCTCTATTTCTATTGTTTCCTAAGCAAAGTCCTTGTAACACGATAATATTTCAAATCCATAGTGACTTCGATTCGGCATTTCTTTTGCAGCCCAGTGTACATACTACCAAACATAAAAAATTAGAGATCATGATTGATAAAGGAAAATACGAGAGGATTAAGTTAGGGTATCAATACGGAAGCCGGGAGGATCCAAAAAATTTAGCTCAAATACAGCGGAGTTTCCACAAAATACGGGAGAGTTGGTCAGTCTGTTATAGTCCCTGGCATGAAAGATATCTTCACTAAATCTTTAGATATGTATGATTCTTTTGCATTATTCAGAAAATGTGTTAACTTTAATTTATTCATGAGTTCATTACAATTTATTACATTCATTTTCACATTATGAAAAATTAATATTGAAAAAGCCTTCAGCTGGAGAAAAAGTTGTTTTATCCCTGACCACAACGAAAAACATGCCTTTACTAAATACTTTTGCGTTTGTAAAGTAGGCTTTTATTCAACATTACTTTATTCCACTAGTGAGATAAAGACTTTACCTCACAGTTTGAACTTTATCTCACAGTTCATTAGTATTTTCCTAGTACCCGGGCACACACATATACTTTTCCATTCAAGAAGTTAATATATTAGTTACTAGATGTCACTACCTCTACTTCTTTATTACCATTTCTTAAATATACATACACTCAATCTCCTTCTCTTTTCTCTATCTGCTATGTCGTAATTTGTACATTACATCCATATCTAATATGCATCTTTTTAAAATTTTGTAATAATTTACCTTTTGGGATGCAAGGAGACTTGAACCTACGAAGTTGGGTTTATACGATTTTAAAACAACACGCGTTAGCCAACTCAGCTAAACAGACACGATGATTAATTAAGTTTTAATATTCCTCTTAAGTTTACAGAAGTAAAATGTGAAATTATTTTAATCACATTAGTTCCGTGAACACTTCTAAATAATCCCTGAAACTTCAAAAAGACGAAAATACACGTTTAAAGTGAAAAAATATGTATTAAAATTATATAATTAATTATAATTTGTTATTTATCCAACGCCTTAGATACCACTCTTTACTAATCATGGCCTCCTACATCATGACCTACCTAGTAACGTATCGATTCTAAAATCCATGCCATGGTATGTGATACCATTCTTCACTGATCATGGCCTCTTACATCATGTCCTAGCTAATACACATATCGGTTCTAAAATCCATGCCATGATATCTGATTATATGAGGACTTATTTTCAACATATTTTCTTTTATAAAACATAATTTTTCGTTATGGTCATGGATAAAATTGCGTATGGTACTTGTGAGCGTGATCTTTATCGCACTCGGCTGACGCCTCATGCTTAAATCTTTCCATTGGCGTAATAAAGATGCACTTACCTCACAAGTACCAGAAATAACTATTTTTGTGCGAGATCGTACGTATTTGCTTGGTTTCCTTACAAAACCAATCCACGGAAAGTCTAAAATTCCACATTCAGTATTCCCAACCTAACACACATAACAATTTCCCTCTTCTTACCGCTTAAGTGACATATTGATTTTACTGCTTTAGGCTTTTAACATATTACTTTTAGAGACGTTCAATATAGTAATAATTATAAATTGGAAACTTACCACTGCAATTTCACCTAAATTGCACTGTTAATTATTGTTTTTAAATATTTGCAAAAATTAAGTAAACTCTACAACTCCACTTAAGTTACTGCATTCGTGATGCAAGTTACATTAAGGAAGCCGTGAAAAAATCAACAATATTCCAGACTCATCATAGACTGGGGGAAAAAAAGACAGACGTATATCACGGCCTGCTGGAGTATAGTAAACACAGAAAACATTTTAAAGCAACAATGTTGAAGATAGATATTTTTGTTTTGCAAATTTTCCGTCATTGAACAGAAACCAAGATGGATATTTCATTGCAACTAATTAGAAATTCGTCTTTCAGGTATGTAATAAACGATCTTCGCACAAAATAATATACGATACACGAGCGGTATGTTTTCTTTCAATTCTCGGAAATTAAAAAAGGTCAACTACTTTTCGCTTTTTCAAACTTTTCCTCGAACATGAAAACTTCAACATACCGCTCTTGTAACGTATATTACTATTATTTGGTCCTTGTGTAAATAAGTTTGCTCGTCCCTGCCCTAATGCATCATGACTGTTCACTGCAGGCTCCAGCACTGCCCGCTGTGGACATGGTCTTGGTGTCGGCACAGAACAGCAACTGGCTGGCCCGCATCACTCCACACCGCATCGTGCTGGTGGCTCAGCGTGAGGCGCTCAGCGGCATTGTCGGCCTCGTCGAACACATCCGCAGACAGCCCGGGAGCAGCTTTGTCAGGTGTGTTACTCTGTGCACTATGGTTTTCCCCTACACCGGTGCTTCCCAAAGTGGGAGTCGTGTAAAGAGCTGAGGGGGATCGCGAAATGATTTACAAATAAAACAAAACGCCTTATTAGAGGTAAAGGTATCCCCGTCACATGCCATGAAGGCACTTGGGGGGGGGGGGGGGCATGGAGGTAGAGCCCCAGGCTTTCCATGACCTCGGCACTAGAATGAGGTGGTGTGGTCGGCACCACGCTCTGACCGCCTTTTACCCCCGGGAAAGACCCGGTACTCAGTTTTATAGGAGGCTGAGTGAACTTTGGGGCCGTTCTGGAAGTTTTGCAACGAGAAAAAATCCTGTCACCACCTGGGATCGAACCCCGGACCTTCCAGTCCATAGCCAGCTGCTCTACCAACTGAGCTACCTGGCTGCCAAACGCCTTATTAACATACATTTAATTTGCATTTAGAAACATGACGTTGAAGATAAAAATAAAAAATCTTCCAGTAGTTATAAAGTAAAAAATAATTAATGTCGTAAATGTGCCTGTTTTTCAGAACACAGCCTCTTAAATCTGGACTAAGTATTTGATACAGGCACAGTTATATCATTTTCAAATTTGAGATTTCTTGCTTTTGATTTGATGACAATCATAGACAAGAAATCCATGTTGAATCTTTCGTACACTACTTTCAACACTTGAATATAAATAATTGATTAAATGGCAATCTTACTCTTGTTAATTATGTAATAGTAATAGTTGCGACAAGTTCTACATAGGACAGACAGGCAGATCATTCCAAACTCGCTACAAAGAACACATTAAAGCTATAACCAGAGGACACAACACATCTACATACGCCGATCACATAACAAATGCCAACCATACATACAATAACATAAATACGGACATGGAAATCCTACACACACAACCCAAGAACCAAAAACTCAACACACTAGAACAATACGAAATATACAAACACACTAAAACACACCCTGATCAAATCTTCAACGCACAGATCAATTTCAGTACACACACACTATTCGACTCCACAATCCAACACATTCCAACAATAAAACACACCCTCCTAACAGGCAGAGAAGTTCGAGATGACGCCGAGATCTAGTAGGCTCTGATGATGGTGCGTGATGCACTGAAACAGCTGTAAGCCGAACGAATATTACATATTTAACACGAGTAAGTCCACTAGTTCATCAATTAAAAAAACATTGTTGTGACTTCTTCATGTTGCAGGTGTTTCTTCATTCTGGATACACTGGCGCCCCTGTTTGACATTAATTTGCCGTTTTATCGAAAACAACTGAACAAGGACTTGGTCATGAACGTGTACAACAATGGAAAGTGGGGATCGTACCGACACATGCCAATGTCGAGCCCTCCGATCATCCCTGTGCCTCACGCCTACGTGAGTGTGAGGACAAGGGGAGACCTGTCCAGCCTGGAGTGGGTGGAAGGCAGACTGCATCCAGTGGCGTATGTACCAACTTAATTTTTCTACCTAGCTTAGGTGCTGAAAGGAAAAACAAATTTGTGTCACATTTTCTAACCTCAATGCATTATTGTTGATTGTAGATCCCATATTGCGTAACCTTTAACTAACGTGGTGCCATAATTGAGACACCAATAACGTGGTGAGGTCCAAAAGACCAGTGATGGTTAAGTTGTAATCATATTAATATTTTTTTTTTTTAAATAATTTTCAGTATTGGGTGCATTAGAAGAGTCTATGTGAAGCTGAAAATGTAAATTGGCAGGAATTAACGTTTGTTATTCAATGCAAAATTATATTTAAAAATCACCTACAAAAACTTTGGTGTTAAATTTTTATACAAACATACATAAGTATCAGTGGCGTATACTGGTTAAAGGGTTTGGGCTACCACTGACCCTATTATTACACAAAATATATTTTAAAATCCCTATAATAAAATTCCTTACATATTTATGTGAATTCCAGACGTCTTGATTGGGACGTATGTTGATTGTTATGTACGACGGTTAAAAGGCACTTTTAATAAACCTTCTATTACACAGTCATTTTCAACACAAACCTCTCCAGAAACTTGTTCTGCCATATTTTTCACAATATCACTTAATTGGGAAATTAAAAACTTAATAATTCACAATTAATATAACTCTTAGACACTCGAACAAATCACAGATTTAAAATAATGCACTGCAAGAACACAATCACATTCATGAGCTAGCGTACTAAGCTATTGCTGCTTCGCGCCTGCGAAGAAACCGATCATGAGAGTGGGAACTCGCCCGGCCTACATTGCACGATGGAAACAGAAGGGAGAGGGGGGGACGGGCAGTTGTGCGACAGGACAGCGTGTGCGGTACGGTCACAGGCTACCTCACGTAGCAAGCGGTTTCTCCAGCGATGCCGCCTTGACAACTTGTTTCTTTTCAAGAGCAGAGAGCGCATATAAATCTAACAATTACTTTAATTTTAATTACTGTGGTAAAACTAATATGGTAATACAAAATTATGACATTATGTTATATTATAAACTTTTTCTTTTGTAATTTCCTTGGGCTACTGCCGGTAGCCCCGGTAGTCCGCAAAATACGCCCCTGATAAGTATATGTTGTTGTTGTTTTCTAATGCCAGGCGTTTGACAATAAAGTCATTTGACCTCTTGCACTCCAATATTTTTCAAAGATATTGTCATGGCCAGCCACTGAAGCACAGATTTTGAGGTGTTCCGAATCCATTTCTTGGTTTGAGTTGCACAATGGGCAGTTAGGGGACTGATATATTCCAATTCTATGCAGGTGTTTGGCCAAACAATCATGGCCTGTTGCCAATCTAAATGCAGCTACAGACGATTTTCGTGGTAAATCGGGAATTAACTGTGGATTATGATGCAGAGAGTTCCATTTTTTCCCTTGGGATTGTGTTATCAAATTTTGTTTGTTGAAGTCTAAGTATGTAGATTTAATAAATCTCTTCACAGAGTAATATGTAGATTTAGTAACAGGTCTGTAAGTAGCAGTGCTGCCCTTCTTTGCTAAAGCATCCGCATTCTCGTTTCCCAGGATTCCACAGTGGGATGGTATCCATTGGAATACAATTCTTTTATTGAGTGATAATCATTGAGAGAGCATTTTAGTTATTTCTGCTCTTTGAGATGAAGGTGTGTGTTTAGAGACTATTGATAGAATAGCTGCTTTGGAGTCTGACAATATAACTGCATTCTTAAATTGATTGATGTGGCGTAGAAGATTCCTGAGACTTCCACTTATTGCAACGATTTCTCCATCAAAACTTGATTTTTCTCTCTCACACTTCGAACATAGACGTTTCATGTAAAAATGCAAATATGTGCCTCGTAATGCGAAATAATAATTGGTTATGAATATTTTATTTCATTTAATTTTTGGAAACTAGAAAAAACAAAAAATCATGAAATACAAACAACTTAAAATCTGTTATCATAATAATTGTCATATCGTGGGCCTGTGAATGCTTCAGGCAGTCATATTATTGTTTGTTTTAACTAAGTGATATGTACTAAGATAGAAATGGTTGTGTTACAGTGTTGTAGCCAAGCCTGCAGAGGAGCTGGTGCACGTCTATAATTCTGGACTCAACTTCCGCGATGTACTGACTGCAACCAAAAAAACTTGACATAGAAACTGCTACTGGTCAGCCACTTCAGGTGACAGTATGTTCTCATTCGTTCTTGTTTAATTCAGGTGAATTCACACTAAATTTAATGAAGTTGTCCGTCACGTGTCTGCTATTATATCAGAAGTGTGTCATTTTTATTTACGAGATCTGAAATAATTTATAAAGATATTACGTCAAAATAGGTAGCCTACCAGTACGAACTTATATTCATTGTAATGTCTTCACACTTGTTGCCATTCAAATATCTTCAAACTTAATAATTATTCGCGTTAAAATCTCTATAAACTTATTCCAGTCAAATTATCTTCATAATTTTTCATGTTAAAATCTCTACTCTTGGACAATACCTTCACATATATTCCCATTGAACTGTCTACAAAAGTATTCCAATTAAATAATATTCGTAAAAATCGTTCTTGTATACAGTAGAACCCCTCATTTTGCACTTTTCAAGTGATTCTGAAAGAATGCTGTAATTGAGAGAAAATGTAAACTATGAGATATGGTTTACGCATAACAAGAACATTAAGATACAATGTTCAGTACATAGAATGATTTGAATTCAATGCCTTGAACTTCTGTAACACACAGGATTCTACTAAATATTATTTACTTATTTACTTACTGGCTTTTAAGGAACCCGGAGGTTCATTGCCGCTCTCACATAAGCCTGCCATCGGTCCCTATCCTGAGCAAGATTAATCCAGTCTGTATCATCATTATCCCACCTCCCTGAGATCCATTTTAATATTATCTTCCCATCTACGTCTCGGCCTCCTTAAAGGTCTTTTTCCCTCCGGCCTCCCAACTAACACTCTATATGCATTTCTGGATTTGCCCATACGTGCTACATGCCCTGCCCATCTCAAACGTCTGGATTTAATGTTCCTAATTATGTCAGGTGAAGAATACAATGCGTGCAGTTCTGCGTTGTGTAACTTTCTCCATTCTCCTGTAACTTCATCCCTCTTAGCCCCAAATATTTTCGTAACAACCTTATTCTCAAACACCCTTAATCTCTGTTCCTCTCTCAAAGTGAGAGTCCAAGTTTTACAACCATAAAGAACAACCGGTAATATAACTGTTTTATAAATTCTAACTTTCAGATTTTTTGACAAAAGCTTCTCAACCGAATAATGAATGAAATGAAATGCGCACAATGTGCATAGGATTTGTAGCTTAGTCTTTGCAGAAGTTTGTGAACGAGGTTTTCCTTTCACGGCAGTTTTCAACGTAATATTGTCCACACGGCTTCTGACACAATTCACACACACATTCGTCGTTGGGTTTGTGGTATCTCTTGGTGGCACAGATCTTATGGTGAAAATCATGTACTGCGTAATGGGTCACTGTGTGTCTCAGTTCGTAGTTTGTGTTTGCCCAGCCTCTGGTTGTCATGGCGTCTGTTATGTAGAACTCACTCCAGATGGCGTTCTTCTTTCCTCTGAGTACTTCCAGGGCTTTCTCGTATGCTGGGGTCTTCAGCATGCAGAGTTGTGTTCTAATATCTTCGATGAAGAAGCGTTCCTTCATTAGTTCGTATGTTAGTCTCGAGAGAGTTGTTCTTCCTACTCCTAGTACTCTTTTCATGAAGGATGATTTGACTCGTTCTCAACTGAATAATAACACGCATTTACCATATTTATTCTGCGTTTAATTTCCTCCCAAGTGTGGGAATTAAATAATTGGCTTTCCCAAAACACGATATTAAATGTTTGATATAAAACAATTTTTGTCTCGGAAAGGAGGCAAAAACGAGCAAAATAATTGTTTTAAACTTTTTGTTTGAAATTTCTTATAGAATAACCCTTTGAAATTAATGACAGTACTTACAGTTCACCTGTATGTAATATATATTACTTGTATTATACAGGGTGTTTCTAAATTAGACTGGCAAACTTTTCAGTTGGATTGATAACCTTCTTTCAATAGACTGGCAAACTTTTCAGTTGGATTGATAACCTTCTTTCAAACATTTTTCATTAAGGAACCCATGGGCTAGGACGCTTCGTTTCAGTGCAAGTGGGGTTTAATGCTACCACCCAGTTTGTTTACTCCATCAGTGGAGTATCATTCTTTGACCCGGTTTGTTTATTCCCTCAGCTCGGTATCATGCATTAAACCAATTTGATTACCTGTGGTTTATGAAACCCCTGTTGACTCTGAAGAAGACCTTGCAACACTCACTGTCTGCACAGCAGCTGAAATCAGGGAAATGCCTCGCGTCTCTGAAAGGGTATGACAAAGTATGGCACTAATTTCATTTACTCTTTCATCGTATGATGACGCAGAATATCTGCATGGAAATATCATATGTACTTCGGTACATTATAATAATATATGCTATGCGTAAATCACTTTGTGATTTAAGACAGCGCTTATTCCGTCGGATCCCGGCCAACTAGTCACTCATAACGAGTGCACCTCAGCACATGTGTGGTCTTCGGTCCTAGGTTCATAGATATCTATGACGTAGTGCAGAGGGCGGCCACTAGAGGGAACCCAAGAGTTGGAGCTTAAAACTGAGACGATTCTTCCGAAGCCGGGATGGAATCGGTGTGGCTTAGTGGATGAAGCGTCAGCACATAGAGCTGAAAACCCGGGTTCAAATCCCGGCGCCGGAGAGAATTTTTCTTCGTTCCATTACTCTTTCATCGTAAAAAAGTATGGCACATCGATGCAATGCTTGTCTGGAAGTCAATGGACGTGTGTTCCAGCACTTGTTGTAGTGATGAGACAATAAAGCATTGGGTCCATACTGCTAATTTAACAATGAAGTGTCCACACCTGTGGAGTAGCGGTTAGTGTGTCTGGCCGGGAAACCAGGTGGCCTGGGTTCGAATCCCGGTTGGGACAAGTTACCTGGTTGAAGTTTTTTCTAGAGTTTTCCCTCAACCCAATACGAGCAAATGCTGGGTAACTATCAGTGCTGGACCCCGGACTCATTTCACCGGCATTATCACCTTCATCTCATTCAGACGCTAGATAACCTGAGATGTTGATACAGCGTCATAAAATAACTTACTAAAAAAAAGACACTGAAGTGAGTGTTTTTCCTTTTCATACGGTTTGTTTTGTTTTGTTTTTTTTTTTTTTTTTGTTTGTTCGGATCAGTAAATTGTGCCTGTAACATCAATGATTTGTTTATTCACTTTTCACGTAACTATTTACTTCAATCCCTTCCTGTAAGATTTAGCCATGTAATGACATAAGCCCTGCTTGCTCTGAAAGGAAGTGTAGCAGCCCATGGGTTTCTTAACAAAAACTGTTTGAAAGAAAGTTATCTATCTGATCCCAAAGTTTGTCAGTCTAATTTAGAAACACACTGTATATTTTCACACAATTATTATTGTTAATATATTTTAAAGCTTAAAGTGTTTAGTGCAGCCAATGAGAGTAGGTAAGCTTATAATAGTTTTTTAACTTGGTTATTTAATGACGCTCTATCAACTACTGGGTTATTTAGCGTCAATGAAATTGGCGGTAGCGAGATGAGGCCGAGGATTGGCCACAGATTATCTGACATTCGCCTTACAGTTGGGGAAACTTCGGAAAAACCCAACCAGATAATCAGTCTGAGCGGGAATCGAACTCACGCCCGAGTGCAACTCTGGATCACCAGGCAAAAGCTCTACTAGTATCTGGTCTTGGGAGGACAAAGCTGTAGTTAAAATTGGTACTGAAATATAGGGCTGTAGGGAAAGAATATTGACCTACCTTCTATCTAGCAGGAAGATCCATCTGTTTCTGACGTAATTCAGTAAAACAGTCAAGCCCTTTTCAACTGTAGAGACGTTACTAAAAGTCATACTTGATGGATTCTAGCACAAAAGTGTGCAGCATATATTTGTCTATGCAGTGCATACTAAATGTCGATTTTGAAAAAAAAATTGGACTTGACCAGTTTTTGCACCGAGGTATTCAATTGAGGCTATGACTGGAAAAAAAGGGCACATACATGGGAAGCATATTTTGAGATAAACTGCTTTGAAATTTTCTTTCTATTTGAGAAAGTTAATTTGTTTCTTCACTATAATTCTCACATTCTGAATTACTTCTAATTTTTCTCATTACATTAATTTTATTCAAAAGTACTGGAGAGCAGAAGGTTGAAGTTCCAGGAGAATGCAGAAAGTTACACAACGCAGAACTGCACGCATTGTATTCTTCACCTGACATAATTAGGAACATTAAATCCAGACGTATGAGATGGGCAGGGCATGTAGCACGTATGAGTGAATGCAGAAATGCATATAGAGTGTTAGTTGGGAGGCCGGAGGGAAAAAGATCTTTGGGGAGGCCGAGACGTAGATGGCAAGATAATATTAAAATGGATTTGAGGGAGGTGGGATATGATGATAGAGACTGGATTAATCTTGCTCAGGATAGGGACCAATGGCGGGCTTATGTGAGGGCGGCAATGAACCTCCGGGTTCCTTAAAAGCCATAAGTAAGTATATAAAACTTTGTGTCATCCTAAATATCGGAACTCATTTCTTGCTCTTCTGAAGCACCTGGGTTTGTATCTTCTCTGTACTGATTTTATCACATATTACAAGTTATAAAAACATGAATTAGTTCTACTGTCATCGTTTTGCAGCAGATATCAGCTGTGCAATGATTCATTCAAACTGCTGCTCTGGCCTTTAAAGTGTTAGACTGAAACAGGAATTGCAGAGGTTATAGAGAAAAGTATGGAAAATAATGTAAGCTGATGGGAAGAAAACAGGAACATAAATCTATTTGCCCTTTTTCTGGCCACCACCTCCATTATCCACCTTTTAAAATATCTAGAAGTTGTTTCAGTTTAGTTTCTTCATTAAAATGTCTAGATACTTGTTTCAGTTGAACTATCTTCATAATTGAGGGCTTTGCCAGAAGAAAGGCGGATAGATCTACATGCCCTTCTTCGGGAAAACGGTTTAAAATGTAATGAATAATTATAGTAGCGAAATTTTGTTTTGATTGTACTGTACATACCTACAGGACAGGGCTACGTGCGTGTATAACATTTTATTCAGGTGCGTTTTAAAATCTTAGATAGCATGTATCTCAATTCGCCATATTGACATATACGCCCTTTTTCCGGCAAACCCCTCAATTATTATTCCCAGTACAGTATCTCTACTCTTGCTCCTCCGAAAACATTCAGTACAAGGCTTTGGATGTTACGTGCTTGTGGGTCCCGTCCTTGTGCTGTATTGACATGGGCAACAAAGCTAAATAAGATCATATATATTTGAAGTTAATGATTGCTTCTGTTGTGACAGGATGGAGTAGAAGGAATGGAGTTCTCTGGCCGTAACACAAGGGGTCATCGTGTGATGGGCATAGTGCCGTCCTGCGCTCTGGGGTCCATGGTTCTGGCCCACAAGGACCTGCTCTGGAATGTGCCCAACAATTGGACACTGGAGGACGCTGCCACAGTGCCCATGGCATATGCAACCGTGAGTTCCTTTCAGTGTTAAAAATAAAATAAGATGCTTATATAATTACAGTAATGAAGTTTTTGGTTGACTATATAATTTTATTAATGATTTATTACATTATTTTCTGTTATATAAATATTTTCGTGAATTATAGTTTCTATGTAGGTACTGTATTATTAGATATTTACGTCTATCTAAAAAGAAAGAACAAAACAACAACACATTCCACACAGTGCAACACTAGCATCTTTCGATATCACTAACTTATACACTAATATACCGATACAAGACACATTACAGATACTAAAACAAATGCTCATAGACAACAACACACCACAAGAACACATGGAAGAAATCATCAAAATCACAGACATCATAACAAAGCAAGACTATTTCACACACAACAAAAAATACTACACACAAACAGAAGGATTGCCAATGGGATTACCCATATCCAGCATACTAGCAGCGATATTTTTACACAACATAGAACAAACATACATACTCAACAATGAACACAACAAATATGCAGACAACATAATATACTGGCACAGATACGTAGATGACATACTCATACTATACAAAGGAAACAAACGACAAATACACAAACTACACACATAACGAGAAGTTTCATTAGTTCAGATCAAATTTCTGCACATTTAAAGGACAAAACTAAAATTCTTTCAATCATTTATTATCATAATACACTACTCTCTTAAATTGACTGAGCATGTTGGGAATTAAATGAACGGCTTTCCAAAACACGCTGTGAAATGTTTCATATAAAACAATTTTTATCTCGAAAATGAAGCAAAAATAAGATAGATTATATTAAAGTTTTTTGTTTGAAGTATCCCAAAGAATAACCCCCTGTAATTAATGACATTACTTACGGGTCACTCTGTATAAGATATGACACACTACTACAGGAATGTCTAAGAGAAGGTACAGTGTGACGACTCTATTGGTTAGCATAATTGATTGTAAACTAAATGACAGTCAGTTTTAAATTTATATTACCAGCAGGGGCGGCTTTCGAAGAGGGGCTGCGGAGCTGCAGCACCCCCAGACATTTGTGGCTCTTGTCTCGTTTTATGTTGTGAAAAACATTTATTATACAGTCTCTATCTAGCGGCTCGATTTTTTTTTTAATTTCGCTCTCAATGACATGCACGCAATCGTTAGTGAAGTCACTTCCTCCCCTGGTGCTGCCAGAGCGAAACCAGAGACAAGGACGGATTGGTGAAGCCACTTCCTCCCCTGGAGCTGCCAGTCTCGTCTCGGATGCTTTGCGCGTTAGTTTTACCCCTCCCCCTGCTGCCCCTCGCCGCGAATCCAGAGTTTCCAGGCGCTGCAAAATCTGCAGCAGTTTGTCAGTAGCGCACAGTTTTAAATACATTTTCTTTAATGTTGTGAGTATAACAAGTGCGACAATGTTTAATTCTGTTCAATATTTACAGTCTATTCAGTTCAGTACCTTAACAGTTCAGGAGAAATGTGAAATTAAGTGCCCATCAGTTGAATCTCATAATGGAAAGAGCCACGAAACAAAATACAAAGGCTTGCATATTTTTTTATCCAGTATCCCTGCTTTCTTCTTTCGATCTGTATTAGATTAATGTGTTTCAAAGACAATTCCATCAGCTGGGACAACAAGGTGGATTTAAAATAAGAACAGTAAATGTTGTTCATGAAAAGAAGGAGCCATTGCTAGAATGTTTTCAAACCATAATGGAATATGAAACATCTAACAACATCACAATAAATGAGGCAAGCGCCCTGGTGCGTACTCTTGAATATCCTGAATTCAATTTCTGGCTCAGTTATTTTTTTCATTTATTGATGTATCATGTAGATATATTATACAACCAACTACAACATCGCCAGTTAGATATTTCTAAGGTTAAAATCTGCATATAAAAAATTAAATTATGGTTTATTTAATGACACTCGCAACAGCAAGGGTTATATCAGCGTCGCCGGTGTGCCGGAATTTTTCCGCAGGATTCTTTTAAATGCCAGTAGATCTACTAACATGAGCCTGTCTCATTTAAACACAACTTACAAGATAAGGCGCATGGAACTAATCTTTAAATAAAGTAAGTTGCTTGGTTTATTTTTGTATGCAGCCCCCCTTAATTCAATACCCACGAGCCGCCACTGATTACCAGTATGGTTTTTGGTATCTTATTTTACTTCCAGTATACCATACCGACTCATACTGGCCCTATTCGACCAATGATATTTGAAACGTAAATGTATTTCGAGTATTTTGAATGTAAATGTATTTTGGTGATTTTTAGAAGAGTTTTGTATTTGTATTTAAAGTACTGAGGTATCAGCATTTTGCTCACCCCTGTGTAGAAAGCAATACATGTGAGACTTGATAGAACCGTGTGATTAACAATAGTGTGTTTGTACACTTCTATCTCAATCGTAAATGATTAAAAAGGAATAATTGTTGGTATTTTACGTGATCATCGAGGTAAATAATTCTAGTGAAGAGGGCTAGATGTAACTTCTGCTTCATAACTGCAACCGTATTCAGCTATGGCAGCCATACTGATAAACATGTCAAAATATTTTACATTCGTCCATGTGAATGCTTTCATGTCTTCAAATCGACTTTTCAGAGTCTGAAATACCATTGGCATTGGTAAGAACACCCAAGAATAAAATATTCCTCCACTAACGACATGGAATCTTTAGTTGATGACGAAAATTAAACTTGAGATGTTCAAAATTGTGTTTACAAACACACATTATTATCCTAATATGTCATAGAAAGTAAAACATTTACCATAAGTTATGTAAATAAAACGCCAAATTTTTAAAACTATACAGATAATATAGTAAATCAATTTATTGTGATGTATATTATTATTTAATATCGGTTATTATAGTTCACAAAACAGTAATGCAGTAGCATCATATGTCAGTATTTGTTCGAATCAGTACTAACAGCCAGGTAACTACAGGCCGAAGCATAGTTGGGTGAATATTCTGAAATGGGCAAATATGAATAACAAAACTGTAAAAAATATATTATATTAAATTGTGCACTTTTTTCTCACATTGGTTACATTTGCTCCTATTATTGAAGATCCTGGTATCAGTTGAGCTTAAAAAATTTTTTTGTGAGATTTTCTAATTTAAAAAAAAAGCCAAGGGATTGTTGTTATCTTTCCCTTACAGCCCATTGTTTAAGCTATCTTCTAAACTTCTGTACTTCAGATTTCACTTGTCTTCGAACATTTCTTTTTTTCACGATCAGTCATATCTGCTATTTTATTTCTTTTTTTTATATTCTTTGCCATAGTCCCTTTTTTTCTACAACTCCTCTTCAGTCATATTTGCCCTCTGCCTACGTATCTTCTCCCTTTCATATTTCCTACTTTCGTCATCAGACTTTTTTTCTTTCCTATATACAATCACATGAAATAATATTCGAAGTTACTTTATACACCAGTATTTAATAATTTTATGTTAAATGAATTCTCATCCCACAATAAAGGGACCAACGTTACAGGGACCATTGTGTTACAAATTAGTATAATTTCCGCAATCGCAATAGTTCTGACAAAATAAATCTTTAAAAATGTCATGGAGGTTAGATTTTTTAGTCGACAAACATTGTAATGTTTTGCACATACTACGAAAGTTTTGTATATACAAACTATATTCAATGCCACCAGGGACTGGTGTTACCAATAACAAACATAACATTCAGTCATCAGTGATGATTTTTGTATTTTCCAATAAAATAAATTACGATAATGGACGAAAAGTTTTTCAACTGGCGCCAAGTTGACCTCTCATCACTACCAACCGTTAAAATTTACCACATGAAACAAAATTGTCTTTTGTGTAGCTCTTTTATTTCGAGGGACTGACGTTACGAAAGTTTTGGGGACAAACTTTACGTTAAAGTTGTATCCTTTCAGAATTAAACAAACAACAATTCCTGTCTTTCATAAGTATTTTAACTATTTATTTTTATAATCTTGGCCGAGGAAATAAAATCAAATCGAAACATTCCGAGAAAAACTTAGTAAAACAGAGTAAAATGTAGTTGGGGACATAGGGACCGTAGTTACATTTTGACATTTGGAAGTTATTTTTTAATTATAAATTTTTTAATTAATCCTTTTATACTTTGTTTCCAACTAAAACATGTGAGAGTTAGTTAATTAAACGCAAAAGTAATCAGTTAACATTTTCAAAAAACTCCTTAAATCAGCCGGGACATACAGTTTACCCATTTCAGAATATTCACCCAGTTACCAGTTGAAGCACAGATAACTGTAAAGATAACGATAACCGTTGTTTCGGAAACTCATTTTAAGCACGTTAAAACATAGATAACTCTGTATGTACAGGTAACTGTCTTTCAGAAACTGGGCATCAGAGAGGCGAACTTGAAGATAATCTATCACAGTTCTTTAAGTTTATCCACATCTTAGTAGTTCGCAGTCAGCTGATATCCTAACTGTGTTACATGCTTGTTTGTGTGTGGAGGAATCTGTTGATCACACTGGAAGCCAACTGAAGGTTGATGTTTCGCATGACTGACTGTTTGTATTGTTATGAGCAGGCATACTACGCGCTGGTGCTGATAGGGAAGATGAAGAAGGGCGAGTCGTTGCTGGTCCACTCAGGCAGCGGGGCCGTGGGGCAGGCGGCCATCAGACTGGCTCTGCACACGGGCTGCACCGTGTACACCACTGTCAGCTCGCTGCAAAAGCGAGAATACGTCAAACAACTTTTCCCACAGGTAAGAAACAATTGCTACCAGGGTGATAAAATAAAATTAACTGAGACCATTAATGACATTACTTCATGTAATTAATTCATTAGTCCACCATTGTGGAGTAATGGTAAGCGCGTATGGCCGTGAAACGAGCGGGCCCAGGTTCGAATCCTGGTTAGGACAAGTTACCTGGTTTGGGTTTTTCTGGGGTTTTCCCTCAATGAATCGAAGCAGAATTGCTGGGTAACTTTCGGCGTTGGACCTCGGATTCATTTCGCCATCTTAATTCACATAACTTACCATAGCCCAGGTTAGGTTCACAGTGTGGCATGCTGTACTTGTTCAAGAGCACGGCCATTTCGCTACCCAATCATTCACAAAATAGGAATGGTAAGAACAATAAGCCTCAAGCTGCAGTGTAAACCTTCAGGTCCCTCTTCCATACAAGAGAGAGAGATGAATTCATTAGCTTATTATCTTAAGCAGAGGGGAAGGTAAAATTTACTTTCTTCTATAATTGATGCACAATGTCCATTTTTTGTATATAGAACAATCATCGCTTCAGCAATTCAAATTCGATATTACTTTTTGAAAAAAAAAATGGGGCCCTAATTTTAGGAAAACAACAAACAGGATACGGAATTCACTAAAATGAATATGTAATAATAAAGAAAAACTTACTGGCTTTTAAGGAACCCGCAGGTTCATTGCCGCCCTCACATAAGCCCGCCATTGGTCCCTATCCTGATCAAGATTAAGCCAGTCTCTACCATCATATTCCAACTCCTCAAATCCATTTTAATATTATCCTCCCATCTACGTCTCGGCCTTCCCAAAGGTCTTTTTCCCTCCGGCCTCCCAACTAACACTCTTTATGCATTTCTGGATTCGCCCATACGTGCTACATGCCCTGCCCATCTCAAACGACTGGCTTTAATGTTCCTAATTATGTCAGGTGAAGAATACAATGCATGCAGTTCTGTGTTGTGTAACTTTCTCCATTCTCCTGTAACTTCATCCCTCTTAGCCCCAAATATTTTCCTAAGAAGCTTATTCTCAAACACCCTTAATCTCTGTTCCTCTCTCAAAGTGAGAGTCCAAGTTTCAGAACCATACAGAACAACTGGTAATATAACTGTTTTATAAATTCTGACTTTCAGATTTTTTGACAGCAGACTAGATGACAAAAGCTTCTCAACTGAATAATAATAGCCATATCCTATATTTATTCTGCGTTTAATTTCCTCCCGAGTGTCATTTATATTTGTTACTGTTGCTCCAAGATATTTTAATTTTTCCACCTCTTCGAAGGATAAATCTCCAATTTTTATAGATCCATTTCGTACAATATTCTGGTCACGAGATATAATCATATACTTAGTCTTTTCGGGATTTACTTCGAACTCTATCGTTTTAGTTGTAATAATAATAATAATAATAGTAGTAGTAGTAGTAGTAGTAGTAATGTATAAAGCGTCCAATGGGCAGAAGTCCATTCGACTCTAGTCTGTACAAAGTTGAGTCAGCAATACTGATCTCTTGTTACATTCCAATGCATGATAAGTGTCACACTGTTCACTACACTGTACTTTGTAATAAATTGAATATATCTGATGCATTTTTAAAGATCAAAATTTCTATGACATTTTACTTCTAGAAACACGTTCTTTAATACTTCCGCAACATAGTTTTGATATTGGCTTTCAAAAATTTTAAGGTGAAAATTTTAACTTTTAAGAATGAATTTTGAAAGTAAGTCTGTAGAAATATGGAAACATATTTTTCAAATACGACAAAATAACAGAGTTATTTTCCAGAAAAAAGTTTCCTAATAGCGTAAATAATGTGTACACCAAATATCATGCATATAGTATTAATAGTTGCGAAAATATATAACTTTTTGTACAGAATAAAACAAAAAATTAAAGTTAGACGAAATTGCAATCATAGTTTAATGTCATTTAAAAACACTGTGCACCTGAGCTTTAAAAATGACGTCACAGCAGCTGACAAAGCCATAAATACGTAGTATGAAATTTTGTGTAATGTAGTTTTTAGATAATTTATCAGAGACCATTTTAAAGGATTTATATTTTATTAATTTAGAAATCTTCTCACTATTCGTGAGCTGCCACAAGGGACAAAGAGTACTTAACCATATAAATGTTTACAAGTTCAGTGAACCATTAATTTTGTTTTGACAATGAAACTCCTACAAGTACATAGCTGCAAATACATTTTGTGATTGGTGGGAATATACCTAGTTTTAGAGAGGCAAGTGTTACAAAAAAGTAAAGAATGCTAATGAACTTGGTTTCATTTCGAATATAGGTGATGCTTCAGGAGAGCAATTGATCCTTTCAATGCAGCTAAAGTTACAATCGGAATAATACTTTTTTTCACTATATTACCCAATTCCGCCCCTTAATTATTTGCTTACCTGTACTTATTCTTCCCCCCCCCCGCCCACGAACTTTGATTTCATGGGTTTTAATAGTCCAATGTGAAGTTCATTTCATTATATTTATTATGTCTCCATGCTGCTATGATACCCAAGTTGTTTTACACATTGTGCACAGAACACTACCTACACAGATTCAAATTTCCATTAACACTAATATGTACTGATGTGATAAGAAAAATTTTCCACTATGTTTTTTTTCGGAAAATTTTCCGTTTGATCAAATTGTTGCTTTTTTCGCCCCCTCTCTTACGGCCTCAAGAATTGGACTCTTATCACTCACTCAGTGTTCTCATTGGGCTAGGGTTACCATATGTCAGCGTTTATGCGGACAAGTCCGCTTTATGATAATAAAAACAGTCGTGTGTTTACATTTTTGGAAAGCCTCTAATTTGTCCGCATTTTCTCATGTTGAAGTATTATTTATTCATTTTTGTTTCGCTTAGTCTGATGTTGCTGTGAGCTGTGAGAAATGTATTGCAGTGTATATAATTGTTAAACGTGTAGGGTAAGTGCTGTCCAGAAATGCATATAGAGTGTTAGTTGGGAGACCGGAGGAAAAAAGACCTTTAGGGAGGCCGAGACGTAGATGGGAGGATAATATTAAAATGGATTTGAGGGAGGTGGGGTATGATGATAGAGACTGGATTAATCTTGCACAGGATAGGGACCGATGGCGGGCTTATGTGAGGACGGTAATGAACCTCCGGGTTCCTTAAGAGCCATTTGTAAGTAAGTATGTAGGGTAAGTGCTGTTCATCCAGATACATCCTTCATTTCGTTCACTGTAAATAGCAGTGGACTTATCAAGTACTGGTAAGTTATTAAATTTCATGGATGTGTCTTACCATACATTCTGTGAAAAGACTTGTTTTATGGAAATTTAACTTAAGACATTTTACATGCAAGCGTATGTTTGTCTATTTCTACAGTAACAAGGAATTGTTAAAGAGAATTAGATCTAGATACAGAAGTTGCGAAAGGGATATAAATAACGAAATTGGTACAAGGAGTTCGTTGGTGAAAGGAATGTATCAGCATTTTCACATTTCAGAATATGGTAACCCTACATTAGACACCATCTTATCAAACGAAAGTCGTACCAGTACCTAATTCTTCTAACCTTTAATGGCTGTATCAATACAGACTGAATTTGTTATTCCCAAGAAACTAGTTTGATTAATTAATATGTGTCTCAGTGAAACGTACAGCAGAGTTCGTATAGGTCAGTTTCTGTCAGATGCTTTTCCAATTCACTGCGGGCTAAAGAAAAGGAGATGCACTATCACCTTTACTTTTTAACTTTGCTCTAGAGTATGCCATTAGGAAAGTACAGGATAAGAGAGAGGGCTTGGAATTGAACGGGTTACATCAGCTGCTTGTCTATGTGGATGACGTGAATATGTTAGGAGAAAATACACAAACGATTAGGGAAAACACGGGAATTTTACTGGAAGCAAGTAAAGAGATAGGTTTGGAAGAAAATCCCGAAAAGACAAAGTATATGATTATGTCTCGTGACGAGAATATTGTACGAAATGGAAATATAAAAATTAGAAATTTATCTTTTGAAGAGGTGGAGAAGTTCAAATATATTGGAGCAACAGTAACAAATATAAATGGCACTCAGGAGGAAATTAAACGCAGAATAAATATGGGAAATGTCTGTTATTATTCGGTTGAGAAACTTTTATCACCCAGTCTGCTGTCAAAAAATGTGAAAGTTAGAATTTATAAAACAGTTATATTACCGGTTGTTCTATATGGTTGTGAAACTTGGACTCTTACTTTGAGAGAGGAACATAGGTTAAGGGTGTTTGAGACTAAGGTGCTTAGGAAAATATTTGGGGCTAAGAGGGATGAAGTTACAGGAGAATGGAGAAAGTTACACAACACAGAACTGCACGCATTGTATTCTTCACCTGACATAATTAGGAACATTAAATCCAGACGTTTGAGATGGGCAGGGCATGTAGCACGTATGGGCGAATCCAGAAATGCATATAGAGTGTTAGTTGGGAGGCCAGAGGGAAAAAGACCTTTAGGGAGGCCGAGACGTAGATGGGAAGATAATATTAAAATGTATTTGAGGGAGGTGGGATATGATGGTAGAGACTGGATTAATCTTGCTCAGGATAGGGACCAATGGCGGGCTCATGTGAGGGCGGCAATGAACGTCCAGGTTCCTTAAAAGCCAGTAAGTAAGTATCAATTCTGTTTCCAAAACAGTGCTATTGTTACGTTGTTTTGCCACAATATTGATACTGATTAAGGAACAAACATTTTCTGAGAACTTTAGTGAACTAATCTAAGATTGGGTGAGAAAACTGTTTCGTGTAGCCAATTTCTAGGTAACATTTATTTAATTAAATACCTTTATTTTGTGGTATTATGCAATGCAAAAAGAATATGTAGCCTATTATGTAAATTGTGGTTATTTGAATAGCAGTTAATTCATCCACCGAGTAGAAGAAGAGGTGGGTACGATAAATTATAAAACTTAGCAATGCTAGGCCCAATTGTATAAAACTCCCTGACTAAAGATCAACTTTGATCGAAGATTGGATTTAACCGAAGATCGAAAAGTAAATGGAGTTCAGACACTTCTTCTATTGTATAAAACTTTTCTGCGATCAAATTACCTTGGTTCAAATGCAATCTAAGTTCACGTGAAAAGGATTTGGCAACATCGCATAAACATGTGAAATACGTAATGCGCGGACCATGTTATACAGGTTTGTTCAGTGTTGCCAATCTAGCGATTTTAACTCTTTTTCAACAACAATTTCTTTTAACTTTTAAATTGCTTAAATAGGGATTTAGTGACCCTTTTAGCACCCCATAGTGACAAAATTTAATCTTTCTTTGTTGATAATGAGAAATCTAGCGACTTTACAACTACTTTTTCGCGACTTTCCGTATTACACTCTGTTGGAGACACTGGTTTTTTTTTTTTTTTTTTTTTTTGCAATGTAAATAATGGCGGACAATAAGAAGAAGGTTGACTGTTCTCCAAGTTATCATGTTATGGTGTTTGATACTGCTAAACATAATAAAGCTTTATAAAATGACAATTTTCGTTTAGTAATACAGTTAATTGAACATTTATGAATGTACCTGTCATATCCATTAATAATTAATGGTTGTTATAAACATAATATAATTATAGGTTATGTTATTTGATACTGCTGAACACGATAGAGCCTTATAAAATATAAGAATGTTTGTGTATTAAGGCAAGAAATTGAAAGAAATATATATAAATGTACCTAACATATCTATTAATATTAATAATAATGGATATTTTATTTGCACAATCTGTCACTCGTATATTTCAAACAGGAAAGAAATAACTGAACTTGGATCATCTAACTTAATCGGAGAAATTTCTTCAGTCAAAGTTGACTAGTTTGAGACAAATTAATCTCAGATTAGACTTTATACAACACAAAATTTCAAGTTCAGCTGAAACAAGGATCAATTTAACCTCTGATCTAAGATTAAATGGTTTATACAATCGGGCCCTAGTAATTTATGAGGGGCAGTGAAATGAAAATGGGTCATCATGTGTATATATCTCACGGCAGGCAAGTGGAATTTGATTGCTGACCTGACATCTGGTGTCGACTTGCAAAAGCACAGTTACAACCTCTGTTTACACACTGGAAATCTTATCTTTTTTAAGTGAATAACAGGCACTTTTCCACAACCTCCGACTTCTTAACATCTACATTAATGTCTCCATGCCCAATTGTTTCGACAGCTGGACATGAACAATACTTGTGCATTATTATTTGAATTTACACTAAATATTTTTTTTTAATCCAATGCCACCAGGTTGTCTTTTCGACATTTCTGGTCTTCTCTCCTGGCCGTGGCTTAGTTGTAACCCACTTCTGAGGTTGGAGCGCCTGGAAGGCGGAGTTACATTACCCCGATGATGTGATAGGATGATTATGATAATGTGGTGCCAGGAGAGGTCTTAAATCTAAACTTAATGTAAATTCCAGACCATGGACGAACACAGGAATAATCCCCTTTAAGGAAAAATTCCTGTGCTCTAACCGGGAAAAGGGAGAAAACATATTTGTTTTGGTACTTCATCAATAAATTGCTGAATGTAGAAAAAAAAAACACACACACTGGAAGTGAGGTTAGAGATACGTGTGTTCGTCCAACATCACTGGAGGCAGGTAAAGAAGAAGAGCGAGGTATAGTGCGATTTTTGACTGCTGAAGGAGTAGAAAGACGAGATATCCATTGTTACAGCAAATACAACATTTCATGTTTGCTTGTACTGGAATGTCACAAGAGATTCCAAGAGGGACACGTGCCGATGCTCGTCCAGGACAGGCTCATCCTACTGTTATTGCTGAGGTTGATAGTCTTATATGGGGAAATCGATGAATCACTGTGGAAGGACTTCGTCGTTTGGTGGGAATAAGTCACTGTTCCATACACATCATTGCTACGAAGCACTTGCAGTACCAGGAAATCTGCGCACAATGAGTTCCACATCAGTTAACGGATGAACAAAAAAACAAACAGAATGGCTGCTTCACTGGGTCACTTGCAACGATACCACAAGGAAGAGTGTGCATTTCTGTCCCGTATTATCACTGGGAATGAATCGTGGTGTCACCATTTTGAACTGAAGAGCAAATGGCAGAGCCGACAATGGAAACACATGGATTCTCCCCACCGAAAAAGTCCAAAGCAATACACACAAGTTCCGGCAATGTCATGTTGATATAATAAGAAAGAAGTGCGCACAAACGTGCAATTTAGTTTCGTATGAGTTAATTCTCTTTACTATATTCCACCAGTGACTTCGTTCTATTCACATATTTACTAAAATGATATTTTGGACACACTTCGTTGCACAGTTTGCACACGCATTCGGGGGAAGGTTCGTGGTACTCTGATCTTCTGCACAGTTTGTGTGAACTGCTAGCCTTGTTATGGCGCTTCGTAACTTGTTGTTCGGCCCTGTCCAGTTGTGGTTGATCATCGCTTCCGTTCCATAGAATTCACTTTCTATTTCCGCCTTCTTCTCTTGCATGACCGTAAGTAGTCGAAGTTCTGCTGCGGTAGATGGCAGCATGAGTCTGCTTCGTAGTTCCTCTATCAGGAAGGGTTCTCGCGCGAGTTCGTACGCCATTCTGGTGGTGCATATTTTGAGATTCCCAATGCTGCTTTTAAGAACCTTGCTTTGACGTTCTCCATGGTCTTGAGGTCACTGTAGTTTAGCCGGGTCCATGTGATGTCCAGTCCATATGACAGTATAGGGAGTATCTTGGCATAGAAAAGCTGCATGGCTGTTGAGAGTGCTAGTTGGGTAATGTCTGTTACTTCGTGGATAGCTATTACTGCGGCCGTTGCTCGTTCTTGAGTGTGGATTCTGAAGGATTTTGCTGTCGTCTGTATCGTTACACCAAGGTATTTAAATGCCTTTGTAATTTGCAGGGGTCGATTTTGTATCCAGATTGTGTCACTTTTTGCTATTCTTCCTCCCTTTCTGAACACCATTTGTACAGTTTTTGACTGGTTTATGAGCAGACCGTTTTCGTCAGCCCAAGCTGAAAGGTTGTTCAAAAGTCATGTTGATATTCTTCTTCAATTCTAGGAATTCTTTGCTTGTTGAATTTCTCGAGCATGGGGCCACAATCAGTGCACAGCGTTATGAAGAAACTTTATAAAAGCTGAGACGCGTCATAAGGTCAAAATGCCCTGGAATGCTATTGAACGGCGTTATCCTTCTTCATGATAATGCCAACCCACACACTGCCAACTCCGTGAGGAATACGATTCAGAGATTTGGTTGGGAAACGCTTTAACACCCCCCTACAGTCCAGATCTCTCCTCATGCGATTTTCACATTTTTGGAGAGCTGAAGAAAGACATTCTTGGACTCCGTTTTGCATCGGATGAAGACTTGTGTGACTGGGTAAAGAACTAGTTCAGTAGATAGCCTACAGGCTTTTTCAAGAATGGGATTGATCATCTTGTCTCGCAGTGGCATAAATGTATAAACAGTTTTGGAGATTACTTTTGAGGTAGGGTAATAAATGTTCTATTATAGCCTATGTTTTGGCATCTGACTCGTTTTCATTTGACTGCCCTTCTTAAATAAAAATAGCTTACTAAGAGAAAACTTTTCAGGAAAAATTAATAATATCAGTACAATAATAATAAAATTTAAAAAAACGTAAGTAAAATAAAGTTTATATTATTTTAATGTACCGAAGTACATATGATATTTCCATGCAGATATTCTGCGTCATCATATGATGAAAGAGTAATGGAACGGAGAAAAATTCTCTCCGGCGCCGGGATTTGAACCCGGGTTTTCAGCTCTATGTGCTGATGCTTTATCCACTAAGCCACACAGGATACCACCCTGGCGTCGGACAGAATTGTCTCTGATTAAGTTCCAACTCTTGGGTTCCCTCTAGTGGCCTCCCTCTGCACTACGTCATAGATGTCTATGAACGTAGGACCGAAGTCCACACATGTGCTGAGGTGTCAGGGTGGTATCCGGTGTGGCTTAGTGGATAAAGCATCAGCACATAGAGCTGAAAACCTGGGCTCAAATCCCGGCGCCGGAGGGAATTTTTCTCCGTTCCATTACTCTTTCATCGTATGATGACGCAGAATATCTGCATGGAAATATCATATGTACTTCGGTACATTAAAATAATATATATGATATGCGTAAATCACTTCGTGATTTAAGACGGCGCTTATTCCGTTGGATCCCAGCCAACTAGTCACTCATAACGAGTGCACCTCAGCACATGTGTGGACTTCGGTCCTACGTTCATAGACATCTATGACGTAGTGCAGAGGGCAGCCACTAGAGGGAACCCAAGAGTTGGAACTTAATCAGAGACAATTCTGTCCGACACCGGGGTGGTATCCGGTGTGGCTAAGTGGATAAAGCATCAGCACGTAGAGCTGAAAACCCAGGTTCAAATCCCGGCGCCGGAGAGAATTTTTCTCTGTTCCATTACTCTTTCATCGTAAAATAAAATTGCTTAATAATGGAATAATTTCAGGGAAATTTATAAGTACTGTGTATCACTACAATTATAAAACTTTGCAAAATCAATAAACTGAGACAATTGGTAGGTAAGGGGGAAGTTTTCAGGAAAATTTAGTCTAAACCAGAGCTGAGTTATTTCCTGGTACTTCACTTACACACATTCAAGTGTTTAGAGCTCTCCCCTCAGTCACACCAACATAACTTTGGTGACATTACGAAAGTTTCAAGCTAGTGTGCGCTCACTCTATGTCTTGCATCTGTAACATGTTAGGTTAGTTAGGCTTTTTATGTCTTCCATATACAAATCTATGACAGGTTAGGTTAGTTTAGGATTTTATTATGCCTTGCACATACACTGGCTAAATGCTGGTAATTTTTTGTTTTGTGAGATTGTCAGCAGTAAGACAGTGTAATGGCAGATTTTCATTTCCGAAATCACAAGAAGTAACTCACCGATAGTTTCGCCAAAATTTATGTTCATATTAGTACATTATAACTTAGAAAATCTAAGGTAAAAAATTGCTTAATAGGAGAACAATTTTCAGAAAATATATAATTAGGTCCTATAATATATCAATAGACCTACATTATAAAACTTCTAAATTTCAGTAAGCTGAAAAATTTTCTTGCTAAGGGGAAATTTTCAAGAAAATTTATAATTATATCAGTACAATTATAAAACTTAGAAAAAATTAAGCTAAAAGAAATGCTTAATTAGGGGAAAATTTTCAGGAAAATTTATAATTAGGGTATCATTAAAATTACAAAACCTGTCGAAATCAATCAGCTGAATAATTTGCTGAATAAGAAGAAAATGTTATGGAAATTTTGCAATTATATTACTTCACTTATAATACTAGCAAAATCAGTAAGCTAAAAAAAAAAAGTGCTTATTAAGGGAAATTTTTCATCACTACCAATATGGTCAGATGTCACAAAAGAAACAAAACAATTGAAGAAATTCTACGGAAATCTACAGCACTTGGAAAAGCAAGAAAACGTATTTTAAAAAACCTGCTTGAGTCCTCAATACCAGTAAACTGGTAGTCCTCTTGAACTGTAAGTAGTACAATCTTCACATTTGCCTATCCCCTGCCTCTAAACTTGTCTATATTATTGTATTTTGGACATTGTTTATATTCTAAATGAAATGCCTATGTTTTATTAATTTAATTTATTAAACATGTCGTATTATACTAACCAGTGCGGGAGTTAGCCACAAGAAAGTGTGCTATGTGAGTATATTTACATGATTTAATTTTTCTTTGCTGACATAAAATTTGGAATATTTACTTCATATGTTTATCAAGTGACTGCCACCATTACCTACTATAATTCCATTCATTGTAGGTAACATGGCCTGATATATAAATCTGTAAAGGTGTAGTATTTACCCTTATTTCGTTTGTTATAACAAGTGACTATCACCATTAGCTACTATAATTTCATTCATTGTAGCTAACATGGCCTGCTATATAAATATGTAGGCCTAAAGCTATAGTATTTACTTCGTTTATTATAACAAATGACTGTCACCATTACCTACTAGAATTTAATTAATTGTAGAGAACATGGCCTGCTATATAAATCTGTAAAGCTATTTTATTTACTTTGTTTGTTATAACAGGTGACTGTCACCATTACCTACTGTAATTTCATTCATTATTAGTATGTCTAGTAGGTATTCTTTGTTTTATAGGCAAGATTATAAAATTAAATTACCGTAACTTGTATGTTTAACAAAAACTATCTCCATTACCTACTGCAAGTCATTCATTGTAGATAAGTTGGCATACCGGTACTAAATGAATTTATAAAGGTGTAGTATTTACTTCATTTGTCATAACAAGTGACTATCACAAATACATATTATAGTTTCGAACAGTAGGTAGGTAACGTGGCGTACTGAATATTTGATCTATAAAGCTGTAGTATTTACGAATGATGGCAATACCAATAAGATGTTGTTGCTTCAATGTAAGCACAGATATATTTAGCCGTTCTCTGTGGGATTTCAAGTGTTAGTTGCTTTAATATAAATAGGTAGGCCTATTTTGCGAACAAGAAATGCGTTTGTGCTAATGTCTCTAAACAATGGGCGATACTTCCAATGGTCCATGGAGTGGTGTTTCATTGCACAAAGTCCTGGCTTCTTATCATATCAACTTAAGTCTTTATTGCAGTGGAAATTTATCAAATAGCATTACAGTTTGCGTGTTTGTGTATTGCTGTGATTCCGAAAATAGGTACAGTACTTATATTCGTTTATTGCGTAAAAGTTAAAGGAATCAAACACATGATAAACAATTTCATGAGAAAAGTAGTGATCATGTATTTTAGCAATATCTGTCTGAGGAAAAATTTTAAATAAAATGTGATGAAAATGGAATAGGTAAATCACAAAATCTCAATGAAACATTGGCTTAAAATGAGACCTCTTGATAATGTTTCATGCAAGGTTATGCAAGTGCAAATAGCAGGTCTGATTGTAATAATTGTTGGATTGTTGCCTATCTCAGTATTTTTGCTGTAATAATTGTTGTATTATTGTCTGTCCCAGTTGGAGGACAGTAACATCGGCAGCTCACAAGACATCTCCTTCGAGGAGCTCGTGATGTCACGGACAGAGGGTGCTGGTGTGGATCTGGTACTGAACTCTCTGGCTGAGGACAAGCTGCAGGCCTCCCTGAGGTGTGTCGCTCAGCGTGGTCGCTTCCTGGAGCTGGGCAAAGCAGATTTCTTCAGCAACAAAGTGCTAGGTGGGTTTCTTCACTGACACTACAGTAATAATAAAAAATTAATGTCACGAAGATAAGCTAAGGTTAGGAAGTTAATGCATTTGCATGTTTCTTCCAAAGACTGCTGTTGATATACTGATCAATTATCTTTGCAAATCAGATATTTATTATCTAATGCTTCAGAGTAACTTTATTATGCAAATAAATGCATATTTTTATAGTATTTTTAAATATATATTGTATGGTGTACATCACATTTTAATAAAGGTATGTGTATTACGGTATATTAAAATGTTTTCAATGGTGTCAACTCGCACAGAAATGGCAGCAAAAATAGTTTGTTACCATAAAAATATTTCTTTCTACATAAAAGGTTTGACATGTCTGAGCTTTTTGCCCAAAATCCCGTCACACAACTTTAATTGCAGTTATGCATTACTTATGAAAAACTCGGCATCATACTTAATATTTGCGGAAGTAAGTGCAAATATTTCAGTTTTAGAGAATAATGATAGGAACAAAATGTCTATTATACATTTTGGTATATCTCCTTCCATGTTTTTATTTTAAATTATGGAGTATGTTGACCTCCCAGATAATGATGATGATCATTCATTCATTTATTTGTCAGAAATCAGTACTGGTATACAAAGTCTGGATATGACAACATCAGGTTAGATAATATACGCACACACTCATATAATGATTCAAACATGCACAAACAAATTAATAAACAAAGACAAATGAACAGATAGGTTATAAGCAAATAAACAAATACTGACAAACAGAGTATGATGGAAATTAACACATTTATACAAAACAAAAAGAAAAATTAAAATATAAAGAGAAAAACCAAAATATAAAGGGTTACATTTCTAAAATACAAATTTGCATCACACATCATGAATTCTTTCATTCTATTCAGTAACCATCTGTGCACACAGGACTTAAACCTATTTATTGGTACCTTTCTCGCCTCCAATGGTAACTTATTAAATACTGTATGTTGATGCCATTAAAGCAATTATTTGAGCTCACACTCGATCTGAACCTTGTGTAATCCAATTGTTCTTTATTTCTAATGTTAAAGGAATGTATATGATGTAGGTTGATAAAGATCTATATTAGATTTAAGGAAGATCAAAGTTCTGTAAATAATAGACTGTAGGCCTAAACTGACATTACCTTTAACTCTGTAAACAGTTCCTACATGATTCCTTGCTATTTTTGTTGAATGTTATCCTCAGTGCACTTCTTTGTAGTAATAAGATGCTATTGCTTCCTGTTGCAATTCCCCATAAATGAATTTCATAGTTAATATGAGATTCAAATGGTGCAAAGTATGGCCCTACCTGTCTGAGAGTTTCTGTTGAGACCAATGGCCTTACCTTCCTAAAAACAAAAATTACACTTGGCAATTTAGTACCTATACTTTCCTTGTGTTTGTACCATCCTAAAGAAATTGAGAGGGACTGATTGATTGAAGTTCTTCAGAAGGCAAAGTCTATTCTTCCTTGCTGCAGATGTTTACTTCTGTACTCGTTTCAAAAGCACGCTAGTTCGATATTCTGCAAATTACCGGTACTGGACAGACTGTTAGAGTAAGGAAAACATTGTAGAGTAGTTTTAAATTACTAACGATTTTCTCTCTTATCTCTTAATTTGTTTAATTTATTTTCATAACACTTCGTATTTACTACCCTTTTCCATGAAAAAAAAAATGTTAGTGCAAACACTCGTGATGCCCCACTTCGATTACTGTGATATTCTACTTACTGACCTAAGCGTTACTTCGGCGCAGAGACTGCAACGTGTTCATAATATGTGCGTCCGTTTCGTCTGCAATATTCGCCGGGCTGATCACGTAACACCATCCCTCGAAATGTTGTCCTGGCTCCGTCTAGAAGATCGTAGGAAAATCCACTGCCTTTCCCTTCTCTTTCACATATTGCATTTCTCCACTCCTGTCTATCATGCATCTCGTTTTCAAAATTTATCCACCCTTCATAACCTAGACACACGATCACAACACTCCTCAATATTATCCATTCCCTCCCACCGAACATCCTCATATTCATCTTCTTTCACTGTGGCTGTTCTCGGCTTTGGAATTCCCTACCGAGTAATGTCAGGGACTGTCAGACATCCAACCAATTTAAACAATAGGCTAACGAAATATTTTTCTAACAATTCTTGCTGACAATAATAGCTGTTTCAGGTTTCTCAATGTTTAATGATTATATAATTATATCACAGATAAACATCTAAATTATCTCATTATTATTATTATTATTATTATTATTATTATTATTATTATTATTATTATTATTATAACTATTTCTTACCAATGTTTACTATTGTCACACTAACATTACTTATCCAACTTTCATTATTCACTTTCATGTTGTTTTATGGTCTAGATATTAATGTAATAACTATGTAAGCAATTGTATTCAATTAGGATTAGAGTCTGGCTGGGCGGAAGAGAAGGCCTACTGGCCTTAGCTCTGCCAGATTAAATAAATAAATTATTGTTATTATTATTATTATTATTATTATTATTATTATTATATTGCATGCATTTCATTATTTTGTTTGTTGTTACACGAAGTCATTTGTTTTTATTTCAGTACAGCGCCTTAGATGGCATTGTTAATGTAATTTTAAAACTCATTTATCTCATTAAATATCAGTCCTATCAAAATTTTGTATAGAATAAAACTTATCGAAAATTATTTTTAAAGAAACTTTTGTTATGTAATATTTTTCATGAAAATCAATAATAAGCGATATATTTCGATTTATTTAATTCAGGCCCTCTTATAACCCCCCCCCCTTTTAAATAAAGTATTCTGAATTCCATATAGCCTAAAATCTAAGTTACAACGAACTTAATTTATATTCCAATTTTCATATAAATCGGTTCAGCCATTATCGCGTGAAAAGGTAACAAACATACAGACAGACATACAAACAAAAATTTCAAAAAAGCGATTTTCGGTTTCAGGATGGTTAATTATACATGTTAACACCAATTATTTTTGGAAAATCGAAAATTACCAGAAAAATTTTGGCTACAGATTTATTATTAGTATAGATAAACACACTGCCCTTTTATGTATCATCTGTGTATCCCAAGTTGACGGTGTCCTGTATGTGTACTTTCCAAGCTTTAAAAAAATTAGTGTGTTCATATCAATTCATATCAAGTACAGTACCTACTGGATTGCAGGCTTATTTTAGTTGCCAATATTTCTTTTGAAGGTACATATTTATTTGGGAATAAATTCTTGAAGACGATGTACTTGAAATGTTAAGACTCGTGCTATCTTTTCAGATATTTGGCATCCCCGAAGCACATGGGCAAAGTGTTGATTCGTATTAGACCTGAGGAAAACAAGAAACAAGTTCTGCCTCTTCCAAAGATGATTCCAGCTCGTCCGCGATTTTACTGCAATCCTGAGAACAGCTACGTCATTTCCGGTACAGTCAATATTAGGGTGTTGTTCAACGAGTTAGAATTTCATTTTAGACTAATTTAATTTAGTATGTTACCATTTTTAAATATGTACATTCATTAACGTTTTATCTCACATTTTATATTTTATATTTAATACAATATGGTTAATGTAACCCATTGCACATCATATAACAGTGCAATAGAGGTAACAGTGATCTGAAGATGGTTTACAAAACGGAAAACGTTCATCAAGTAGAATGAAATAAAAATATCACATTATTATATAAGATAAATTTATGACGGACTTAGAGAAAATAAAGAAAATATAATCTTCATCTTACGATGTTGGATGACGTATATACGTCCGTTGATGTGACATATTAATGAATTTAAATACTTTATTGTCACAATCATGCCATGGTATGAAAGATTGTGACAATAAAGTATTTAAATTCATTAATATGTCACATCAACGGATGTATATACGTCATCCAACATCGTAAGATGAAGATTACATTTGTAAAGTTTCTTTCCACCCTTAATCAGAGCTGACTAGATCAGACGCTATGGACAGTACTCTATAACAGAGTCGCCAGTATGAAAGGATGATTCTGAGCCTTTAGCATGAGACGAACTCGATAGCTCAGTGGTACAGGAAGTCGCAGGTTCGAATCCCGCTCAAGGTTGTGAAATTTTTCTTTCATACCATGGCATGATTGTGACAATAAAGTATTTAAATTCACAAAGAAAATATTGTTAAATTAATAAAACTTATCGGAACAAAAATGGATATTAAAAATATATATATATTTGGGGCTAAAAGAGATGAAGTTATAGGAGAATGTAGAAAGTTACATAACTCAGAACTGCACGCATTGTATTCTTCACCTGACATAATTAGGAACGTTAAATCCAGACGTTTAGATGGGCAGGGCATGTAGCACGTATGGGCGAATCCAGAAATGCATATAGAGTGTTAGTTGGAAGACCTGAGGGGAAAAGATCTTTGGGGAGGCTGAGACGTAGATGGGAGGATAATATTAAAATGTATTTGAGGGAGGTGGGATATGATGGTAGAGACTGGATTAATCTTGCTCAGGATAGGGACCAATGGCGGGCTTATGTGAGGGCGGCAATGAACCTCTGGGTTCCTTAAAAGTCATTTGTAAATAAGTAAATATTATTTGTAAAATTGCAAAAGAAACATTAAATTGGTTTGAACGTTTATTAAGACTACAGTAAAGCATATGGCCACAATCCATTATTAATGAAAGTCATGAGGGAAATGGAAAAAATAGAAAAGCAAAGAATACATTGGCAGCATATGCATTGGAAGAGAACTCTGAGCTGTATAACTTGAGTTGTGAAGTTTCTTGTCTGTTTCATGTGTGCTGTGTTTATGTTTATTTCATATTCCTTGTCTGTTATTATAAATGTGCATGTATAGATTAGGTTTGTGTGCACAGTCAAGTTTTAATGCCACACATGGTTGCAGGCGGTATTGGAGTTTTCGGAGTGGAGCTGGCAGACTGGCTCGTGCAGCAAGGAGCTCGAAAGCTGGTGCTGACATCTGACTTGGAGCTGACTAGTTACCACAATTGGCGCATTGGAATCTGGCGCAGCCAGGGCGCCTCTGTTGTCAGCTGCACAGCAGACACTACGTCCAAGAGTGCCGTTATGGCTGTGCTGTCCAAGGCGAATGATCTGGGCCCTGTGGACGCCATATTCTGCCTGCCAAAAGTGAGTGCAACTGAACACGTGCCAGTGGCCGCAAGACATTCTTCTCAAGCAGAAGTAGTGCACCTGGTCCTGTCACTTTGCTGTGGCCTCACCTAACCCACTCTTATCTTTTATTTATTACTAACGGAGAAAAATTCGCTCCAGTGCTGGGGATAGAACCGAGGATCCCCAATGTATACGTGCTACATGCCATGCCAATAATAATACTGTAATAATAATAATAATAATAATAATAATAATAATAATGATAATTGTTGTTATTTATGTTCATATACAAATTTATTAGTAGCTGTTCAAACTAACTGGGGGTGCTGGGTTCGATCCCCAGTCCCGGAGCAAATTTTTCTCCGTTGTTAATAAATAATAACCACAACAGAGAATCCTGTGTGATCAAAAATTAATAATAGCATCACATAATGTTTGCTGTCAAACTTGGAAACTCTCACTTTGAGAGAGGAAGAGATTAAGGGTATTTGAGAATAAGGCTCTTAGGAAAATATTTGGGGGCTAAGAGGGATGAAGTTACAGGAGAATGGAGAAAGTTACACAACGCAGAACTGCACGCATTGTATTCTTCACCTGACATAATTAGGAACATTAAATCCATACATTTGAGATGGGCAGGGCATGTAGCACGTATGGGCGAATCCAGAAATGCATATAGAGTGTTAGTTGGGAGGCCAGAGGAAAAAAGACTTTGGGAAGGCCGAGACTAGATGGGAGGATAATATTAAAATGTATTTGAGGGAGGTGGGATATGATGGTAGAGACTGGATTAATCTTGCTCAGGATAGGGACCGATGGCGGGCTTATGTGAGGGCGGCAATGAACCTTCGGGTTCCTTAAAAGCCAGTAAGTAAGTAAGTAATAATAATAATAATAATAATGTTGATGATAATTTTAGTTATTTATGTTCATATACACATATATTAGTAGCTGTTCAAACTAACTGAGGGTCTTGGGTTCGATTCCCAGTCCCGGAGCAAATTTTTCTCCATTGTTAATAAATAATAACCACAACAGAGAATTTTGTTTGATCAAAAATTAATAATAGCATCACATAATTTTAATTGTCTAACAGTAGGCTACATAATCATTAAGTCTCTCATATGAGGGCGCTTCTATGTGATGACAATATGTCAAACAAAGAGAAAAACCCTTGTTATTCATTTCATATATTTTTGCTATTATATTAAATCTATATGTTATAATTTTTAAATATAGGTATTATATCCCGAAATTAATAGGTTAATACTGGTTCCTATCCAATGTCTTCATATAATTCTTACGGAAAAGTAGACTCATCTGGAACTTTGCAACCACTGATTTATTGAAAGAAATTGTAGAAAACGTGTCCTTCAGCATATTCCACGACATATTTGCTGGTACAAATACCTCACACCTACACATATTAAAAATATCCACTGTAGAACTGTTAGAAATTATAATATATTTGCGACTTCATTTTTGTGCGTGGCAGACTTGTGTTCCTAAAAATGTGACTTTTTGTCACAACTGAATTGTTTTTTACAAACTTGATGAATGGCTACTTCACTTATTATCTGTTGAAAATTGGGGATTGTTAATCCATTGTCAAAAATATGTTTATGAGATATTAATTTTATGCATATTGCAGCAAGAAAAACTTGGAAACATCCTCTGTATATAGATATATAATAATTGTTTTCTTTCCATAAGTCTACACGTCTCTGTACATTGTATTGTATTGTATTGAATTGTATTTATTTATTCCCTGTACAATCTATTACAGATTATAGGTTCGTCATTAGATACAAACATAAAATACAAACGCAAAAAACACACACACACACACACACAGACAGACACCACGATAAGATTTCTAGTATGAATTTAATTTTAACACTCTTTAGTTTTCCAAAGAATAGTACCGTAAAACTACCAAAAGACACAATAAATAACAAGATATATAATACATTTTCAGTTTACAAGACATTAAATAAATAGATTAACATAGATTAGGTAAAAACAAGAGATTACATTAAACATGTTTTATCATCTGAGGGGATTTATTTGGAGAGCGATTGAACCTTTACGAGCCAAGAGACTTCATGTTAGTTCTGTACATTTATTATTAATATTGTTTGGAGAAAAATTATGTGCAATAGTAATGAAGATAGGTATTTTACTTTATTGCTTTAATGTAAGAAATCATTAATTGTGAATGGCATCGACTGGAGCAAAATAGTTTTGACCCTGGTTTTGAAACCTTCATCATTTAGATGTTTAATATCCCCAGGTATCCTGTAATATAATGAGATACCTGTATGATACATGTCACAATCTGTCTGTCCTTCCTTATTTCTCATTTCTTTTTTCGTTTTTTGTTTTTTTGTTTTTATTGCTATCTCGTTTTTAGTTATTTCTATTCCTTTTTATCGGTATTTTTCTTTTTGTCCACTTCGTATTTGCTTAAGTATGTATTTATTTATCCTTTCAGATATATTATCTGTTGCTTATCCTTTATTTATTGTTTCACTTTCACTTATTCTCTCTGTTTTGATTTATTTACTGTCTATTTCCTCTCTTTCTATTTCTTCCTATCTTTCTTTCTTCATTTCTTTCTTGTTTCCATTTCACTTATTTAGTTTGTTTTGATTTATTTACTATCTGATATCTTCCTTTCTTTGCTTCTGTACTTTCTTTATTTCTCTCTAAGTTCTCTCTTTTTATTTCTTTCTATGTTCTCCTCCTCTTTTTCTTTCCCTCTATGTTCTCCTCCTCTTTTTCTTTCCCTCTATGTTCTCCTCCTCTTTTTCTTCCTCTCTATGTTCTCCTTCTCTTTTTCTTTCTCTCTATGTTCTCCTCCTCTTTTTCTTTCTCTCTATGTTCTCCTCCTCTTTTTCATTCCCTCTGTTCTCCTCCTCTTTTTCTTTCCCTCTATGTTCTCCTCCTCTTTTTCTTTCTCTCTATGTTCTCCTCCTCTTTTTCTTTCCCTCTATGTTCTCCTCCTCTTTTTCTTTCCCTCTATGTTCTCCTCCTCTTTTTCTTTCTCTCTATGTTCTCCTCCTCTTCTTCTTTCCCTCTATGTTCTCCTCCTCTTTTTCTTTCTCTCTATGTTCTCCTCCTCTTTTTCTTTCCCTCTATGTTCTCCTCCTCTTTTTCTTCCCCTTTATGTTCTCCTCCTCTTTTTCTTTCTTTCTATGTTCTCCTCCTCTTTTTCTTTCCCTCTATGTTCTCCTAATTTTCTTTCTCTCTATGTTCTCCTCCTCTTTTTCTTTCCCTCTATGTTTTCCTCCTCTTTTTCTTTCTCTCTATGTTCTCCTCCTCTTTTTCTTTCCCTCTATGTTCTCCTCCTCTTTTTCTTTCTCTCTATGTTCTCCTTCTCTTTTTCTTTCCCTCTATGTTCTCCTCCTCTTTTTCTTTCCCTCTATGTTCTCCTCCTCTTTTTCTTTCTTTCTATGTTCTCTTTTTCTTTCTTTCTATGTTCTCCTCCTCTTTTTCTTTCCCTCTATGTTCTCCTAATTTTCTTGCCCTCTATGTTCTCCTCCTCTTCTTCTTTCCCTCTATGTTCTCCTCTTTTTCTTTCTATCTATGTTCTCCTCCTCTTTTTCATTCCCTCTGTTCTCCTCCTCTTTTTCTTTCCCTCTATGTTCTCCTCCTCTTTTTCTTCCTCCCTATGTTCTCCTTCTCTTTTTCTTTCTCTCTATGTTCTCCTCCTCTTTTTCTTTCTCTCTATGTTCTCCTCCTCTTTTTCATTCCCTCTGTTCTCCTCCTCTTTTTCTTTCCCTCTATGTTCTCCTCCTCTTTTTCTTCCTCTCTATGTTCTCCTTCTCTTTTTCTTTCTCTCTATGTTCTCCTCCTCTTTTTCTTTCTCTCTATGTTCTCCTCCTCTTTTTCATTTCCTCTGTTCTCCTCTTTTTCTTTCCCTCTATGTTCTCCTCCTCTTTTTCTTTCCCTCTATGTTCTCCTCCTCTTTTTCTTTCTCTCTATGTTCTCCTCCTCTTCTTCTTTCCCTCTATGTTCTCCTCCTGTTTTTCTTTCTCTCTATGTTCTCCTCCTCTTTTTCTTTCCCTCTATGTTCTCCTCTTTTTCTTTCCCTCTATGTTCTCCTCCTATTTTTCTTTCTTTCTATGTTCTCCTCTTTTTCTTTCTTTCTATGTTCTCCTCCTCTTTTTCTTTCCCTCTATGTTCTCCTAATTTTCTTTCTCTCTATGTTCTCCTCCTCTTTTTCTTTCCCTCTATATTTTCCTCCTCTTTTTCTTTCTCTCTATGTTCTCCTCCTCCTTTTTCTTTCCCTTTATGTTCTCCTCTTTTTCTTTCCCTCTATGTTCTCCTCCTCTTTTTCTTTCTCTCTATGTTCTCCTCCTTTTCTTCTTTCCCTCTATGTTCTCCTCCTCTTTTTCTTTCCCTCTATGTTCTCCTAATTTTCTTTCTCTCTATGTTCTCCTCCTCTTTTTCTTTCCCTCTATGTTTTCCACCTCTTTTTCTTTCTCTCTATGTTCTCCTCCTCTTTTTCTTTCCCTCTATGTTCTCCTTCTCTTTTTCTTTCTCTCTATGTTCTCCTCTTTTTCTTTCCCTCTATGTTCTCCTCCTCTTTTTCTTTCCCTCTATGTTCTCCTTCTCTTTTTCTTTCTGTCTATGTTCTCCTCTTTTTCTTTCCCTCTATGTTCTCCTCCTCTTTTTCTTTCCCTCTATGTTCTCCTTCTCTTTTTCTTTCTCTCTATGTTCTCCTCCTATTTTTCTTTCCCTCTATGTTCTTCTCCTCTTTTTCTATCCCTCTATGTTCTCCTTCTCTTTTTCTTTCTCTGTATGTTCTCCTCCTCTTTTTCTTTCTCTCTATGTTCCCCATCTCTCTTTTTTCTCTATGTTCCCCATCTCTCTTTTTTCTCTCTTTGTCCGCCCTCTCTCTCTCCTTCTCCTCTTCTTTCTCTGTCTCTACGTGTCACTCACCCTCCCCGTGCTTGCAGCTCATCTCCCTGGACCTGCACACACAGTCGTCCCCCGCTCTCATCCTGGACGTGTGTTCCCGTCACATGTGTCCTCACCTGCGTCACTTCGTCGCTTTCTGCAGACGGAGCGCAGCTGATGGCTGGAGTCACTCCGTCATGGAGCGGGTGTGCGAGGCCAGGGACAGGGACGGCTTCCCAGCACTTGCTGTGCAGTGGGGCGCCCTGGAGCTGGAACACGACGACCTCACCGGTATGCTGCCTGCCTGTTTGCTTGCTTTCTTCATTCTTCTTTTTTTATTATTCTCCTCTCTCCTTGCCTCCTCTCCTCTTTTTCTACTCTTCTTTCGACTCTTCCTCTCATCTCGTTTTCCTTTCTTCTATCACTTCCTTTCCCCCTTTGTGTCCTTCCATCCATATTTCCTATTCTCTTTCCTATGTTCCTTACTGTCTCTATTCTCCTCGTTCTCTGCCCTGTTTCTTCTAATATTTCTTTCTTCCTTCCTACTTTTCTACAATTGTTTTCCTACTTTTTCTTCCGTTTCTTTTAATTGATCTCTCCGGTGTATATTTATATATTAGTCCATGCATCTATTCATCCATTGATTTTTGTATATATTCATTCATTTATCTGTCTATACATTTTTTTGTTTATTCATCCATTTATTTGTCGGCCTGGGTGGCGCAGTCCAGTAGAATGTTAGCCTTCTACGCCCGAGGTTGCAGGTTCGATCCTGATCCAGATCGATGGCATTTAAGTGTGCTGAAATGAGAAAGGCTCATGTCAATAGATTTATTGGCATGTAAAAATAAATCCTGTGGGACAGAATTCCGGCACACCAGCGACGTTGATATAACGTTGGAAGTTGCAAGCATTGTTAAATAAAACATAATTTATCATTAATTTATTAATTCATCTATGCATCCTTTTATTGATTTATCCATCCATGCATCCATACATCCACTTATTTATTTATTTATTTATTTATTATTCTTTATTTATTTATTCATCTATGCATCCATTTATTAATTCATCTCATCTGTCTATGCATTCATACATCCATTTATTTATTTATTTATTTATTTATTTGTTTGTTTATTTATTTATTTATTCATCTATGCATCCATTTATTCATCTATCTATCCATGCATGCAGACATCCACTTATTTATTTATTTAATTATTTATTTATTTATTCATCCATTTATTAATTCATTTATCTATTTATTTATCTCTGCATCCATTCATACTTTTATTTATTTATCCATTCTTTCATTCATGCATCTGCTCACCCATCCATTCATCATTTATTGGTGCATTTATTTATTTATTTATTTATTTATTTACTTATTATAGCAAACGTTTGATTGCTGTAGATATCTGTGAAGGAACAAGATGGTGATATTGAAGGTGGTGGTGGCGGTAGTGGTGATGATATTATAGCGTTAAAATCATCTTCAACATCATCATCTTCATCATATAATGTTGATGATACTGTTGTATTACGATCATCTTCAACATCAACTTCATCATATAATGTTAATGATACTATTGTATTACAATCATCATCATCACGATAATGTTTGTGATCGCTGTACATAATCATAATCCTTTCCTGATCCATAATGTATGGTACCGGTATTGACAAAATACTTCATGTCTTGTCTTCTTGCAGTATTTTTTTTTTTCAAAGATATGAAATTATTTAATTTTTATTCTGAAATGTAGCTTTCATTTTCTCTGCGTTCGAATATTTCTGTATTTATTTTTTATGTTATCTTTTCTTGTTATTCATACTGCAAATTATATAAAAGAGAATAATTTTATTGTTTCAGTTTCTCCTTCGTGTTCCTTTACTTGAGAGACAGAGACTTACAAACAATCTGCTTACTGTCACCACTTAATCTTATGTCGCAGAGGGCGTGCTCCTCCAGAGTATGTCGTCTTGTTTCGAGATTCTGGGCAGATTCATGTGGCAGTCACAAGTCGTCATGTCCAGCATTGTTGTGGCGCAGAAGGAGTCGAGGGCTGTGGACATCGTGGAGTGCATCAGAAGGTTTCTGGGTACGTAAACTGCGCGCTCCGCACATGTTATACACAGATGATGAATGCATCATTATTGCTTACATAGATTTCTGTGACTCCAACTGTTACTTTAATGGAGGCCAGTATCATTGGAAGTGTAGATGTTTACCATACTCACGCTGTTATACAGAATGTCATTAATTTCAGGGGGTTATTCCTTGAGATATTTCAATCAAAGAAGTTAAATACAATTTTACTCGTTTTTACTTCCTTTTCAAGATCAAAATTGTATTATACGAAACATTTCATAGCGTGTTGTAGGAAAGCCATTGATTGAATTCCCAATATGCTCAGTCAATTTAAGAGAGCAGTTTATTGTGATAATAAATGATTGAAAGAATTTTAGTTTTGTCCTTTAAATGTGCAGAAATTTGATCTGAACAAATATAACTTTTCGTTTGCAATTATTCAAAGGAATTTTACAATGGTCCGTTTGTTGGGAAATATAAAAGGAAAAAAAAGTCGACATATTTCGTTATTGGTGAATAGCTCGTTAAAAATTATCTTCTGGATCTGCAATTAAAATCTGAGCACCAAACAGCATTGCGAAAATCGTTAAAATAAATCTTGCAATGTAGAGCAGTGTTGGGTGCCTGTGATTTGAGTATAGCAGAGGGGAGGGGAAGGTAAGGGATGGAACAATGACGTAATGTGACCTTCAAATAATATTTATTACAATTTATTTCTGATATCACAAGATGCATATTTCCGTTTAAAATTGCGACCAATAAGCCACAAGTGCATCACCTCATTCCCTTCCTACCCGGAGACGAATGCTAGGAGTTGTTTCTGTTTACGTCTTCTATGAGTCTACATCATGTTGAACTACTAACTCGGGCCCACCACAGTGCAGGCTGCGCTTGCTAGAGTTATTGCAGTAGACGTGGTGTTGCCAAATGTTTCATAGAAACAACGATTTCATCTAAAATGGTGAATGTTAAAAAAAAAACTTATTTAGATTTTATAAATCTCTACTTATGATCTACTACCAGTTTCATTTTGGTGCAGTGGTAGGGTTGCCAACCCTCCTGTATTTCCCCAGGATCTCCCGTATTTGCCTGTAATTTTTAACAGACTCCCGGCTCCCATATTATTCTTCTCTTCGAGCATTTTTCTCCCTTAGATTTTGCATACTGGTAATATAATTTTTTCTTATTCTAAACATTTGATTTTGCCATGAATGATGATAATTTATTTGATAAATTTTGTTGTTCAAGACAGACATTAAAATGTGCAGCATTTTTAGAAGATAATGCTTGCCAAAAATTTGTTTTAGTGCTTATCCCCAGAGTTCCTATAGGTCAGTTTCTGTCAGATGCGTTTCCAATTCACTGTGGGCTAAAGCAAGGAGATGCACTATCACCGTTACTTTTTAACTTTGCTCTAGAATATGCCATTAGGAAAGTCCAGGATAACAGAGAGGGTTTGGAATTGAACGGGTTACATCAGCTGCTTGTCTATGCGGATGACGTGAATATGTTAGGAGAAAATACACGAACGATTAGGGAAAACACGGGAATTTTACTGGAAGCAAGTGAAGAGATAGGTTTGAAAGTAAATCCCGAAAAGAAAAAGTATATGATTATGTCTCGTGACCAGAATATTGTACGAAATGGAAATATAAAAATTGGAAATTTATCTTTTGAAGAAGTGGAGAAGTTCAAATATCTTGGAGCAACAGTAACAAATATAAATGACACTCGGGAGGAAATTAAACACAGAATAAATATGGGAAATGCCTGTTATTATTCGGTTGAGAAGCTTTTATCATCCAGTCTGCTGTCAAAAAATCTGAAAGTTAGAATTTATAAAACAGTTATATTACCGGTTGTTCTGTATGGTTGTGAAACTTGGACTCTCACTTTGAGAGAGGAACATAGGTTAAGGGTGTTTGAGAGTAAGGTGCTTAGGAAAATATTTGGGGCTAAGAGGGATGAAGTTACAGGAGAATGGAGAAAGTTACACAACGCAGAACTGCACACATTGTATTCTTCACCTGACATAATTAGGAACATTAAATCCAGACGTTTGAGATGGGCAGGGCATGTAGCACGTATGGACGAATCCAGAAATGCGTATAGAGTGTTAGTTGGGAGGCCAGAGGGGAAAAGACCTTTAGGGAGGCCGAGACGTAGATGGGAAGATAATATTAAAATGTATTTGAGGGAGGTGGGATAGATGATAGAGACTGGATTAATCTTGCTCAGGATAGGGACCGATGGCGGGCTTATGTGAGGGAGGCAATGAACCTCCGGGTTCCTTAAAAGCCAGTAAGTAAGTACCGGTAAGTAAGTGCTTATCCACATAAAATCAAACCTTGTTAATGTTATACATTTGGAAAAACTGGTTAGTTTTGTTCTAAGAGTACCAAGTAGTAATGCTCGTACAAAGAGGGTATTTTATCTCATGAACAATAATTGGGTAGATTTTCGAAACAGGGGCAGGACATATCAGAGCTGCAAACTGCAACTACTACGCGAGACAAAATCTGTCTCAAAATATTCTTAATATAAGCTCAGCTGCCGAAGTGTAGAATAAAGTTGTTCTTTAGTAAGTGAACCAAATAATTTGTCCACTTTCTATGTGAAATTTTATCGATTCCTTAATCTCCCGTATTTTCTTAAAAAAAAAATTGGCATGTCTATGTAGTGGTAACCTTCCACTCTGTATTTATTTCCACTTTCTATTTTCTGTGTGATAAGTAAGATGTAAACCAACCTAAAGTCTTATCTGTGCTATTATAAAACTTAAATTTCTTTATTAATATGATGGTCAGTTGTCTGTGTAAATACTTTAAAAATGTATGTTGAAACCACTCTACACTGTCATCATACTGTAAGTCTCGAACTGTCATTTTTGCGAAAACAAGCTTTCAGTTAAAGACAAGAAAGAATAAGGCACGTGGAAATACTGTAAGTAATATGTGGTTGCTATGGCAACGCAAACAGAAGCAGTTGCACACTTGAATAGTAATTTGTTGCTGTTGTAGGCATTGGAGACCTAGAAGCTGTGGACTTGAATGCCACACTGGCAGAGCTAGGCATAGACTCGCTGATGATAGAGGAGATGAAGCAGTTCCTGGACAGGGAGCACAACACGTACGTGACGACAAAGGGGCTGGCCTCCATGTCCATCAGCCAGCTGCAGGAGCTGGTCAGCACGCGGGATGGCAGGGACGACTCTACTGGCAACGTAACTGAAGGTACGACTAGCCATATGTTGAGCAGTAGATGATGATGTCATTCGCCCTCTTGCATTCCAATATCTAATAAATCAATCCACCGCTGTGGTGTAATGGTTAGTATGCCTGACCTTGAAGTGAGCAGGCTCGGGTTCAAATCCTGGGTGGGACAAATTACATGGTTCAGGTTTTTTCCGGGGGTTTCTGCAGTTCATTAAGAACTAATAATAATAATAATAATAATAATAATAATACTATTCAGAAGAAAGATACATAGCTTTTTTATATAGGAACACTCTAGCACACCCAGAAAGAATAAGTTAGATACTCGTGCTCAGGGGCCAAAAAATGCTGGGTAATTTTCGGCACTGGACTCTGCGACCATTTCGCTGGCATTATCACCTTCATCTCACTCAGACACTAGATGACCATAGCAGTTGATAAAGCGTCGTAAAAAAAAAAGATGAAAGATGAATTTACAATTCAAACAAAACAGTTTATACATCGGGCTTTTATTTCAAAGCTTCCCAGTCTAAATAACTATTTATTTCAATAAATGTAGGCTGTAATGGAAAATTAATTTCACTTATTAATTACGTTATTTTAATATTATTATTTTCTTTTTAGTGGGTTATTTTACGACGCTGTACCAACATCTCAGGTTATTTAGCATCTGAATGAAATGAAGGTGATAATGCCGGTGAAATGAGTCCGGGGTCCATCACCGAAAGTTACCCAGCATTTGCTCATATTGCGTTGAGGGAAAACCCCGGAAAAAACCTCAACCAGGTAACTTGCTTCGACATGGATTCGAACCTGGGCCACCTGGCGTTGCAGTCAGACGTGCTGACCATTACTCCACAGGTGTGGACTCTATTATTATTAATTGTAATTAAGTTACCACTGCCACCGGTGTTTGCCCACTTTCAGTGTAAATAAATAAATATACATTATAATGAAATTTAATTCAAACATAAAACACATCAATTTAAATATTGAGGGGGGGAGGGGAGTTTAAAACCAGTGTTAATTGCATTTTAGATTTCACCCCCGCAACTCCCTTTTTGAAATTTTGAATGGTACCCTTACACATTATGATACTTAAATTTGAAAGAGTATTCAATTATTTATACAACTCATTCATTTGTTTCACATCTTTTGTTTTCTCTCGTCGCCTGAAAATCTCGATTGTTGTTATTGTTGATTAGAGATGAGAGAATAAAACTACAGACTGTTGATTACAGCTTTTCAAGCAGTAACACAAACTACATTAATGTTGTGTAATTTAAACCTATTCCTTGAAAATTTAGTGCAGTATTGATAGGAGACACAAAAGCTGAAGATTGGATTGGTTTTGATACTCATCAGTGCTATGTAGTGGAGTTCAAAATAGGCTGCATTACTGTACAGCGAACAGTGAAGCACATTTTGAACAGTTTAGTAAATTTAATTAATCAAATTTAGTAAATTACCCAAATAAGCTGTGTTCTCATCCTACAACCAACTGAGGCAGTGAAACTTGAAATGCAATTATTAATCAGTTATTCTTTCTGAGCCTTTGTTTATTCGCTTCCTTCTCTCCAACCAGGTAACTCGAGTGACAGTCCCCCGCTCGACAATGTGCAGCTGCTTCTGAATGCGTTCGGACCTGTTTCCCAACCCGTGGTGCGCATGCCCTCGGCGACAGGCAGTGGACCAGACGTGGAGAGTGTGCTGGAGGCAGGCCCCATGCTCTTCATGCTGCCCGGCCTCGACGGCTTGGCCCGCCCACAGGAGCCCCTCGCCCTTAACCTCAAGTTCCAGACCGTCTGTCTCCAGCTCGACCAGGACGACGAACTGCTCACAGTGGAGGACATGGCGGACCACCTGCTGCCAGTACGTACCAGACTAGTGGCTACCTGGGACTCGAACCCAGGAGTGTTAGGAACTGTAAAGACCCCTGAAGGGAGGTAAAACTGGAGCTCGCGATGCACTTGAAAGTACTCCATTCCTGAGTGAGAGGCCCCAGGCGAACTTCACTGTTCATTTAAATTCTGTTAGGAAGACTATGTTTTTGCATTTGTGTACCCCAACAAATATTTTGAAATGATGTGTAAATGGCTTCAACTCCACCATCAAAATTTGTTGTGTATCTGCCAACATTTTAATAGAAAGAAAAATACAGACAAGTAGCTCCTGCATCTTGATCCATAAGAGAACCAACTGTATAAACGTACAGCCAATCTTTATGTGAATATCTTCTGTTAGAGCAATGACCTTTCCTTCTTCAGGATTTGTATCTCTCTTGTTGCATTACTTGTCATTACGTAATTTTGTTTATCAATCTTCTTACTGTATCCAGCTGTTTGCTGACAACATAAAGTCCACTGTAGTCTATTCAGTTGTTGTTTTTCACGAGAAATGAGGGGTATTTTGATCGGTGTTCATTATAGATGCTGTTGCTAGTAGCCAGAGGTGGGGTGTAGTCAATATATACTGCAGGGCTGTGTCTTCTGCAACTGGTACTGATGATTTTAATTTACTTCTTTTGTGGTTTATGGATGGACAGTATAGAAGAATGTGTTCATCATGATTATTACACCACAGACAAGTAGGATTATCAGAAATGTGAAATCGGTGTAGGTACAATTGAGTGACAATGTGACCTGTTCTGGCTCTTGTTAAAAATGTTTGAACATGTCTGGGCAAGTTTTTGTACATTTCCAGGTCATTTGGTTTCTTTTGTACGGACTGTAAAATGAGACTTTACTAAAGCAAAAGCACTGGATAGAGATATCACTTGAAGAGGTCTTGGTTGCAAATATGTTGCCTGTTTTGCAATATTATCGACTTTCTTGTTTCCAGGTATACCACAATGACTAGGTATCCATTGAAATGTTATTTTCTTTTGGAGTTCTTTTAGTTTACTTAGTTGTTTCTGAATTGGAATAATTCTATGTGCGTATAGGTTTGGTACATATTTAATTATATTAAATATGGCCCCCTTGGAGTCGGTAAGTATGCAAATAGATTTTTCAGGAATTTGAGTAACACACTGAAGAGCAGCATCAATAGCTAGCAATTCAGTGTCAAGACTGGAGGAGGATGAACAGGGTATGAAATAACTTTCTTGATATTTTGGAATATAATACTCTGCTCCTGATGTCCCATTATTAGGATTTAGAGATCCATCTGTATAAATTTGAAGGTGATCCTCATATGAGCTGCAGAGTAGTTCCATGGCATCTAACTTAAGAATGTATGGAGGATCATTTTTGGAATGATTTCCTGGAATTTGTATGCTGTGTTCTGGAATCACCCATTTCCATGGAGGAATTTCGTTCACAACTGGAGTTTTAGCAATGAGTGTGTCTGTGATATACACTGGTATTTCTTCTTTTTTTATTTTATAGATATTACACAGGATATCAGTAATTTTGTTCATGATTTGAAATAAAATTACTTTCACAATTCCTTCTTTCTCATATTCTCTTCTTTCTTTTATTAGCAGCTCTCTTCCTCTTTTTCTCTCACTCTCTTCTTGTCTGTCCGCAGTTCATTCAGACCAGGCTCCCGCCCGGCACGCCGTTCACTCTGCTGGGCTACTCATTCGGCGGGTTGCTGGCCTTGGAGCTCGTCCGCCGGCTGGAGGCAGAGGGTCGAACTGGCTGTCTGTACCTGCTGAACAGCTCGCTGGGCTGGCTGCGGGGCCTGCTGGCAGACAGGGACTGCGACACCAAGATCCTGTGCAGACTGTTCGGCCTGCTGGCGCCCCACCTCGCCACCAGTGCAGTGCTCAGCAAGGTAAGAAGTTCAGAAGGGTTGAGAACCAACTGATGTGTTCTTGTTGTTATTATTATTATTATTATTATTATTATTATTATTATTAGTAGTAGTAGTAGTAGTAGTAGTAGTAGTAGTAGTAGTAGTAGTAGTAGTAGTAGTAGTAGATTCGGGTCGAGAAAATTTTGGGTGAAAGTATAGCCATGGATGAATATATAATAGGATGCGAAACTTACTGAGTTTCCCGTAACACATACTAGAGGCGCTGTTGTAGAAATTGACCTTGCTGCCACCTGTTGGGGGAGGGGCGTTATTACATCTAGCAGCGCACCAAGTAGCGAAAAGAGTAATTACTCCATGCATTTAGCAGCGCAGCTGGTGACGAAAATGTTAAACTGTGCAGAAAGTATTCCCTCCCACCCTCATCGATATTCAAAACTAACCCAATTTAAAATAAAACATTTACAGTTTTATTCCTCACAGCACCTTCTACTGAAAATTCTTACCGGAGCCAACAGGAAGATAAAAGAGACGATCTATTTTACACTACCCAATTAACATATAACCAGACAGAGACAAAAAATAAAGCAAAAGGTTAGATAATTGGGATTGTATTCTTTGGGTATTTATTGTACAGCGCAACGGAAAAGTCTGCAAGAACTACTTAGATAATTCAATTTATTATATTGCTATTACTTTGCAATACATTCAACAACACTATTTTTACAACGTCCATAAACATCACTGTTTAACATACACTGCTTATACACATGTAGTATCACTTTATGTTCACTTATTAGCAAGTTTCTGTCTGCCATCTCGCCCCTCGAGCAATATCTCGAACGGATAAATAGAGAACTCTGGGTAATGTACCCAACACGTAGTTCTAATGTTCACCACCTACGACATTGGGCGCTGATCATCTTATTTCAGCCCCCTGCTGCCAGATGGTGCTGACTGCAGTTTCGCATCCTATTATATATTCATCCATGGTATAGCCAAATCTATAAGACACGTGTCTTGGCTTTTTTCCATATGGGCCTGGGTTCAAGAGGAAAGAAAATGGAAAATTACGAGTCAAACAACTGTAGCGTAACTATTCATTGCTGCAACAAGAAATGATGTGGCAGCGTGACTCGGGCGGTAGTGGTCTGGACGCGAGTTAGGCAGTGCATGAAGTTCGGGTTCGAATCCCTATTTGTAATTTTTTTTATGTTTTGATTTTAATACACATATTCGTAACTTAGGTTATATCATTTTGCAGTGCGTGCAAAAATTAATGGTTTGAAGAATAAATTTCCATCTTAAATTGCGTCTTATTACTTTACATTGACACAAAGTATTCCTCCACATGATTTATTCTAACATAGTGTATTGGCACATTGTATCCGGTGCGCTATGTTTACAATTAATCACTGATATGTAGTACAGTAATGTGAATCATCTGAAGAAGTACTTTGTGTCACTGCAATGTAATACAATGCAATATAAGAAGGAAATTTATTCTCCAAACGTGTATTAAAATAAAAACATAAAAAAATGACGAATAGGGATTCGAATCCGACCTTCATGCACTGCTTACACTCGTGTCCAACGCACTACCACCTGAGCCACGCCGCCACATCATTTCTTGCCGCAACAATAAGCCGTTACGTTACAGTCGTTTGACTCGTAATTTTCCAATTTGTCTTGAGCCCAAGCCTATATGGAAAAAAGCCGAGACACGTGTCTTATGGATTTGGTCATGCTTCTACCCAAAAGTTTCCCGTCCCAAATCTTGACATCAAAGTGGGGTAGTCTTCTTGTCATTGCCACAGCTAAGGTGTAAATACTGGGTAGGATGAAAAAATCTGCTCACCTTGTATCTTTTTGTAGAGGACATGTTTGTTTTGTGACCAGACTCCACAAGATGATGACCACTCATTTTCACCCTCAAACAGAATACAGACATGACAATATAACTTATTACTGTTACAGACCTATTACTAAATCTACGTATTACTCTGTGAAGAGATTTATTAAATCTACATACTTAGACTTCAACAAACAAAATCTGATAACTCAATCTCAAGGGAAAAAATGGAACTCTGCATCATAATCCACAGTTAATTCCCGATTTACCACGAAAATCGTCTGTAGCTGCATTTAGATTGGCAACAGGCCATGACTGTTTGGCCAAACACCTGCATAGAATTGGAATATATCAGTCCCCTAACTGCCCATTGTGCAACTCAAACCAAGAAATGGATTCGGAACACCTCAAAATCTGTGCTTCAGTGGCTGGCCATGACAATATCTTTGAAAAATATTGGAGTGCAAGGGGTCAAATGACTTTATTGTCAAACGCCTGGCATTAGAAAACAACAACATATAACTTATTTGTTTCAGAGCATCCTGTTAGTCAAGGATATTTCTTATATCATGACCATTGAAAATTTCTATTTTGTCTTCCTCCATCCGCTATTTTAGTATGTAAATGTGATGTCGATTTCCTGCCTTTGTAAGCACATTTTGTTTCATACACCCAATCACATCAATGTTCTCTCAGTATGAGTCATTTTACAAAAAAATAATATTTGAATTGCTTCATAAAAAAGGGCATCAGTCACATTTTTTTTCGAAATTGAGTCAACATTGAATTTCCCATCTTGAATGTTCAACACATCGTTTTATCAAGAAAGGAAGCCAGTTCAACGTTTCCTTCATTGTTATATTGTGATCAGAATGTGAGCGTTTTGTAAAGGAAGGGCATCGGTCCGGACAGTTTTTCTTCATTTCCCACAACTTAACTAAAATGGACTGATGCCCTTTCTTTATGAAGCACACACACACACGCGCATGCACTTTAGGTTAGGCTGAACTCAACAATGCAGTGCAATCACAGAACACAAATATAGTGCAACGTATTATTGTGAAAGTTAGGCTAGCCGCATTTCTTACTGATGTAGTGAATCGATACCCCCTCCCCATCCCCCCTGAACCTTGCGAGTCAAGTCACAGCCATGCCTTTAGAAGCTTATGCCACAAGCCTCTCACACTGCTTTCTCCTTCCTGGAATGACTGCCAACAATGAACTTTATACATGGAAGGATTGGGGTGAAACCAACTGTTACGATACATCGTTATTATGAAGTTAGCCCTGCTGTTACTAGGTATAACTCAAATTTTTTGAATAGGCTAGGCCTCAGAAGCCTCTTAAGAGCTTCGCCACTGGTATTAATATTATTAGTAGCTTGCGAAATGAGATTTATGACAAGGACTGCACTTTACACCAAGGTTGATTACAGGAGAAATGAGGACAATGATAGAAAAGTTACTTCTGTTGTATTGTAACCAGTGTTGCCTTCAGTGTAAAAAAAATAGAGCTACACACTTCTTGCATTCAGAAGGCTTATTTTGTAAATAATTGTATAAAATCCTGCTACAAATGGTTTATGAACGAAAATATTTCAATGTAGAAATATTTATTTTCTGTTTTCATATTTTGCCAAAATAACTTCCAGATTTTGGAAAAAATTCATTCGTATTGTGCTGGTCTCTACTCATTTTTATTGTGGCTGTAATGATGACAGAACTGGTATGGTGATTATGAAATTTGTTATGATAATAATGTATTTGCAGTTGACTGAGGAATTGGCAGCGCAGAAGACCTGGAGCAGGAAGCTGGGCGCACTGCTGAAGATGGTGCCTGACAGCAAGCAGGACGTGGATTTGTTCAGCTCAGCCATCCACAGCCTTCAGCTCAGCGCTTGAAGGCCATCGACAAGTATGAGTGGACAAGCAAGGAGGTCGTCCGGTCGCCCACGATTTTGCTGAGAACATCAAACGTTGATGAAGACTTTGCACTGTCCAAGGTGAGAACAGGAACAGTCTGCTCTCCAGGCTCCATAGAACTCAGACATTTTCCATTGGGAGGGGGGATGGGGAGGTTCATTTACTTGGGATTATAGAAGCTAGTGGAAAATAAAGTAATGAGCTCAAATATGTGCATGCAAGGACCCATTTGGACACTAAATTTAACAGTGCTCTGCACAAGCTTGATTCTCTTAGCTTCAACTAATTATGTTACGTCATTAGCTCTTCAACTGTGTATATGACACAAAATGATCTCAGCAGTTTTCTTAGTGTTAAAAACAAAATGCTACCTGTACCGGTGCTAAAAGTCCAGGATAACAGAGAGGGTTTGGAATTGAACGGGTTACATCAGCTGCTTGTCTAAGCGGATGACTTGAATATGTTAGGAGAAGATCCACAAACGGTTAGGGAAAACACGGGAATTTTACTGGAAGCAAGTAAAGCGATCGGTTTGGAAGTAAATCCCGAAAAGACAAAGTATATGATTATGTCTCGTGACCAGAATATTGTACGAAATGGAAATATAAAAATTGGAGATTTATCCTTCGAAGAGGTGGAAAAATTAAAATATCTTGGAGCAACAGTAACAAATATAAATGATACTCGGGAGGAAATTAAACGCAGAATAAATATGGGAAATGAGTGTTATTATTCAGTTGAGAAGCTCTTATCATCCAGTCTGCTGTCCAAAAGTCTAAAAGTTAGAATTTATAAAACAGTTATATTACCGGTTGTTCTGTATGGTTGTGAGACTTGGACTGTTACTTTGAGAGAGGAACAGAGATTAAAGGTGTTTGAGAATAAGGTGCTTAGGAAAATATTTGGGGCTAAGAGGGATGAAGTTACAGGAGAATGGAGAAAGTTACACAACGCAGAACTGCACGCATTGTATTCTTCACCTGACATAATTAGGAACATTAAATCCAGACGTTTGAGATGGGCAGGGCATGTAGCACGTATGGGGGAATCCAGAAATGCATATAGAGTGTTAGTTGGGAGGCCGGAGGGAAGAAGACCTTTGGGGAGGTCGAGACGTAGATGGGAGGATAATATTAAAATGGATTTGAGGGAGGTGGAATATGATGGTAGAGACTGGATTAATCTTGCTCAGGATAGGGACCAATGGCGGGCTTATGTGAGGGCGGCAAAGAACCTCCGGGTTCCCTAAAAGCCAGTAAGTAAGTAAGTAATTCGTTCATTTCATTCATTTATTATATTCAATAGATCTTACATGAGCAATGAAGCTTTAAGATGTGGAACAAGTCAAAATTTTACAATATTACAATTACAATTTTTACAAATTTTTACAATATTTTACAATTATTACAGTTTTACAATTTAGTAATTTTCTACAATTTTTTACAATATTTTGGCGAGATGTAGTGAGATGAAGTGAGGTCCGAGGATTCGCCAAAAGATTACCTGGCATTTGCCCCTTGGTTGGGGAAAACCTCGGGAAAAACCCAACTAGGTAATCAAATCAAAGGCGTGAAATGAAGTGATGCCGAGGACTCGACTAATTGTAGTCTGTGTTTGAAATATGACGAGTAGCTGTGAGTGACTGGTTCTGTTGCAGTGCTGTGAGGAGGTGAAGGTCCACTGTGTGGCAGGAACTCACGCGGCGCTGCTGGAGAGCAAAGAAGTGGCGGCCATTATCAACAGGCAGGTGACGAACATTGAAGACATCAAGTTCAAGAGCAGCTTCGAGGACCAGCACTTCGTATACTGACGGGTGAGTATGGCGGATCTGTAATGCTGCATTACATTCCCTGTAACGTTTATAAAATCCAAGGTGATATACAGGGCATATCAAAAGTCCAGTAACACTTTCAATATTTTATTACACAAAAACTACTAATGATCGCACTTTCAAACACACGTCAGTTTAAAGTCAAACTCTCAAAGTTCTGTTTACACCTTACAGAGATTCAATGTGAACCACGAGTGACTCGGCAGATGTCCAAACGACAATCAAACTCTTCCCATACCCTTTTCAACATATCCTCTGTGACCATGGCGGCAGCTTCTCGAATTCTGGTTTTTAGTTCCACTAAATCACGTGGCAAAAGTGGTACAAACACACGGTCCTTCAGATACCCCCATAGAAAAAAGTCACATGCAATCATATCGGGTGACCTTGGTGGCCATGTCGTGAAACATCTGTCCCTTACTGCAGCACGTCCTATCCAACGATCAGACATCTCCATATTCAGGTAAGCACAAACTGCACTGTGGAAATGTGGCGGAGCCCCATCTTGCTGAAAGATGAAATCCTCATCGAGATCTTGTCTAAGTTGAGGCACCAACCATTGCTCCAACATGTCCAGATATGAATGTCCAGTCACAGTAGCCTCAATGAAGAAGAAAGGTCCGTACAGTTTTCGTTGTGACAACGCGCAGAAAACATTCACCTTCGGTGAATCACGCTCATGTTCAATGGTTCTGTGAGGTTTCTGTGTACCCCAAACACGACAGTTGTGCTTGTTAATTTTCCCACTCGTATGGAATGGCGCTTCGTCACTGAAAATTAAGCGGCTGAATAACTTTGAGAGTTTGACTTTAAACTGACGTGTGTTTGAAAGTGCTATCATTAGTAGTTTTTGTGTAATAAAATATTGAAAGTGTTACCGGACTTTTGATATGCCCTGTATTCTTCTCAACTATGTGGGTTGTTTGAAAAGTTCACAGGCTGACAGAAATTAAACTAGGACTATTCTGAAACAATCTTTATTTCTCAATATAATCACACACTTGGTCCACCGGTGTTGCATGCTACACCTTTCTTGTACACAGATTTGTGAGGTCTGCAAAAAAAGCCTTCTGCTGCTCCGATAACCTCTTCATTTAATGAAAATTTCTTCCCAGCCAAGTGTGTTTTGAGTTTCGGGAAAGGAAGGAAGTCTGGTGAGTAGTGGAGGGTGCGAAAACACTTCGAACCGTAGTTCGTGTAGTTTAGCAGCAGTGATTGCAGACATGTGAGCAGGTGCATTGTCGTGATGAAACAACACTTTCTTCTTGGTCATACCCGGCCTCTTCTCGCGAACTTTCCCTTTCAGTTGCTGCAGGAGATTTGAATAATATTCTTTGGTTATTGTTCTCCCCTTTGCTAGATAGTCCATCATGATTATCCCCTTGTAATCCCAGAACACTGACGCCATGACTTTTCCAGCTTATTGAACAGCTTTTGCTTTCTTTGAATGCTGAGAATCACAGTGCTTCTTTTGTTTCCACTGATGTTTTGTGTCTGGTATGTAGTAGTGAATCCAGGTTTCATCAATGGTCGCAAACCACTTCAAAAATTGGGCATATTTTCCTCGAAGGATCCCACTTTCCTATCTACAGTTTTATAGAAGATATCGTAGCAATGGAGTCGTGCACATTAGGCTTACTGGACTGCAGAAAGTCCCCATTGGAACGAGAAACCAATCATCAACAAGTGTGGGCCACTAATGTGAGGTGTGGGATTTAGGATGGACGCTAATTAGATCCATACTTTAATCAAGGAACTAAAACAGCCGCCATTATACAGGGCTTTCATTTCAAAACTTTCCAGTCTTTCTTACTTACTGGCTGTCATTGCCGCCCTCACATAAGCCCGCCATTGGTCCCTATCCTGAGCAAGATTAATCCAGTCTCTACCATCATACCCCACCTCCCTCAAATCCATTTTAATATTATCTTCCCATCTATGTCTTGGCCTCCCTAAAGGCCTTTTTCTCTCCGGCCTCCCAACTAACACTCTATATGCATTTCTGGATTGGCTCATACGTGCTACATGCCCTGCCCATCTCAAACATCTGGATTTAATGTTCCTAATTATGTCAGGTGAAGAATACAATGCGTGCAGTTCTGTGTTGTGTAACTTTCTCCATTCTCCTGTAACTTCATCCCTCTTAGCCCCAAATATTTTCCTAAGCACCTTATTCTCAAACACCCTTAACCTATGTTCCTCTCTTAGAGTGAGAGTCCAAGTTTCACAACCATACAGAACAACCGGTAATATAACTGTTCTATAAATTCTAACTTTCAGATTTTTTGACAGCAGACTGGATGATAAAAGCTTCTCAACCGAATAATAACAGGCATTTCCCATATTTATTCTGCGTTTAATTTCCTCCCGAGTGTCATTTATATTTCTTACTGTTGCTCCAAGATATTTGAACTTCTCCACCTCTTCAAAAGATAAATTTCCAATTTTTATATTTCCATTTCGTACAATATTCTGGTCACAAGACATAATCATATACTTTGTCTTTTCGGGATTTACTTTCAAACCCAGCTCTTTACTTGCTTCCAGTAAAATTCCCGTGTTTTCCCTAATCGTTTGTGGATTTTCTCCTAACATATTCACGTCATCCGCATAGACAAGCAGCTGATGTAACCCGTTCAATTCCAAACCCTCTCTGTTATCCTGGACTTTCCTAATGGCATACTCTAGAGCGAAGTTAAAAAGTAAAGGTAATAGTGCATCTCCTTGCTTTAGCCCGCAGTGAATTGGAAACGCATCTGATAGAAACTGACCTATACAGACTCTGCTGTACGTTTCACTGAGACACATTTTAAGTAATCGAACTAGTTTCCTGGGAATACCAAATTCAATAAGAATATCATATAAAACGCTCAAACATGTCTATCGCTATCAACTACTGTCTTCCATATTATTAATTATTCACCATTTATTTACGCTGTTACTCAGGCCGTGGTATATCTGGCTGAATCTTGTTTCAGATGGACATTCCGAACAAGGCGATCCAGTTCTGTAGACAGCTTCATCTCTGTATTTTCCGGAGGGTCCATAATCACAGACAAGTCGTAACTATCTTCCCCTTGAATTGTTCCTGGAAGATGACTCTGCTGCAATGAAGCAAGCAGGTCTCGCTGAAGATGAAGTGTGTGTAGTGTCTGATTTTCAGTTTTGGGTCTGGATGCACATGCAACACCTGCGTGCATCCTTCGTGTGTGTTTCAATATTCATCATTTTTAATTCAATGCTATATATAAGTAATGAAAACTAATTTTGAAAAGAGGATCGCGAACCACTGGTTGAGAACCAATGGTCTAATGGGTAATACAATGAAGAATTTTTGTTTTTTGTGACTTACTTAAGTCAATGATACTTGCTTACAAATGGCTTTTAAGGAACCCGGAGGTTCATTGCCACCCTCACATAAGCCCGCCATCGGTCCCTATCCTGAGCAAGATTAATCCAGTCTCTACAATCATATCCCACCTCCCTCAAATCCATTTTAATATTATCTTCCCATCTACGTCTCGGCCTCCCTAAACGTCTTTTCCCGCCCTGTCTCCCAACTAACACTCTATATGCATTTCTGGATTCGCCCATACGTGCTACATGCCCTGCCCATCTCAGACGTCTGGATTTAATGTTCCTAATTATGTCAGGTGAAGAATACAATGCGTGCAGTTCTGCGTTGTGTAACTTTCTCCATTCTCCTGTAACTTCATCCCTCTTAGCCCCAAATATTTTCCTAAGCACCTTATTCTCAAACATCCTTAACCTATCTTCCTCTCTCAAAGTGAGAGTCCAAGTTTCACAACCGTACAGAACAACCGGTAATATAACTGTTTTATAAATTCTAACTTTCAGATTTTTTGACAGCAGACTGGATGATAAAAGCTTCTCAACCGAATAATAACAGGCATTTCCCATATTTATTCTGCGTTTAATTTCTTCCCGAGTATCAATTATATTTGTTACTGTTGCTCCCAGGTATTTGAAAGTTAATGATATACTGAGGTGAAATTGTGTCAATTTTCGTGAAAAAAATTCGATTTTTTTTTCGTTTACAGCATTAAAAATTTGTACAGTATATTGTTCAGAGAACCCTCCACAAATATTCATGCAGGTAAGTCTGTTCAGTCAGCTGTTTCGGGCCGCCATTTTTAGAAGGTTGCACGCTCCAGATGGCCAGTTAAATGCGCACTCCTCTCTAAATGCTGCCATCCATATTTTCTATGCATTGCTTTACAAAAAATACTATTACTATAGATTTTGCGCTATGTGCATAAATTTTGTTGTAGGTCTTTTTATTGATATGTATGGTTATGAACTTTGGACTCTCACTTTGAAAGAGGAACAGAGGTTAAGGGTATTCTAGAATAAAGTGCTTAGGAAAATATTTGGGGCTAAGAGGGATGAAGTTACAGGAGAATGGAGAAAGTTACACAACACAGAACTGCACGCATTGTATTCTTCACCTGACATAATTAGGAACATTAAATCCAGACGTTTGAGATGGGCAGGACATGTAGCACGTATGGGCGAATCCAGAAATGCGTATAGAGTGTTAATTGGGAGGCCGGAGGGGAAAATACCTTTGGGGAGGCCGAGACGTAGATGGGAGGATAATATTAAAATGTATTTGAGGGAGGTGGGAAATGATGATAGAGACTGGATTAATCTTGCTCAGGATAGGGACCGATGGCGGGCTTATGTGAGGGCGGCAATGAACCTCCGGGTTCCTTAAAAGCCATTTATAAGCAAGTAAGTACCGGTAATGTCTTTGTAAGTGTATTTAACAAAACTTGATATCGAGATTTTCTTTTAACCTCAAGATTTTTGGGGGAAGCATATTTTTTTGTGTGCTAGATATCACAGCCATTAACTGTTTCTATATTTGATTATATAAAATAATTTTTTCTTAGTTGTTGAATAATTTGAAAAGAGTAAATAGCAAGTTATGTGAAAGAAATTTCAGACAAATATTTTTAATTAGTAGTGGTATTTGAAATTATAATTTAAATTTACAAGAACTTAGCAACTCATATAATTTTCTACGAAATGAGATAAAACTTTGTACAAAGGATGTTTATATGCAGCATGATATCTGTAAAAATTTTCGAAGATATAGCGCAACAGGTAAGGAAATGAACATTTCACCTCAATGTACCCTTAAAGTATCTACAGATGGTATAAGAGATGCAACTGGGATCAGAGCAGTGTACCTACATACATAGCATATATTTGTTAGAGAGTTTTGGAATGGAAGAAATGACCATGCCAGAAGATTCTCCTGTCTCCAAATTGTAGTAGAAGGAAGACACAGTCTTAGGGTCGAATTTATAGTCGTCACTTATAAAATGAGGAAACACTTAAGTAATGAGCGTTTCCTTAGCACTTATTTCAGATCGTACGCTACTCTTTCATTTGCACTGAGCATTCCTTCGACATCGAAAGAAATATGGCATCATGGTTAGACGTGAGCGCTTTCGCACATTCAGTTGTTTTCCAGCGCCTTCAAAATTGTTAAATCGGCATTATTATCGTACACAATTACACACGGCCGTGACAAACACAGAAGTAAATATTATAGAGCTATACAAAATGTCGAGAAAGTATTTTACAGAAGAATAAAGAAGTGAGCTAAGAGAACTAGTTATGAAATATAGAGATATCGTCGAAAGTAAAATTCTGATAGGTATAATTGCTCTCTCCAAAGAAGAAATTGACGTGGTATAAAATTGCAGTTGAGTTTAATGCAAACTCAGGAAATATTCTCGTAAGTGAATCATTGTAATTTATTTTTCACTTATTTTTATGGTAAAGTAGAAATGGTATAATTTCTCAAATTTTAACAGCTTATTCCATGGGATGAATACAAACACAAATGCACATAACACTGTTGCGACGAATACTTTTCGAAAAAAAAAAAAAACACTTAAAACTACCTGAAATGCAGCTGTAGTATAGAATCTCAAAGCAACCAGTATTTTCAACAGTGGTGAAATCGATAAGCTTCATCGTTGTATTGTGAATTTCAATTAGAGATACCGGAATATTCACAACAGTGTTCTTGTCGATACGGTATCTCCTCCTAAATTGTTGGTCATTATGTAATACATCCATATCTCTGATATATCTTTTGTTTTGCCGAAACACATTTTAATTTTCGTTATAGAACTCAATAAATTCATCAAAATCATAATCATCATCCATTGTATACCGAGTCAGCTGATTGCAATGCATATGAGGAACAAGCTACCTTATTTGAATAAGCATTCACTTCAGTGGGGTTTATGAATTGGAAATTATTATAAGCAACTGCTTGAGGGTTTCCTTACGGTAAGTGTTGACTATGTATCCGGCCCTTAGGAATGTTTGATGCATAACAGGTAAGTTGTACTGATTGTCGTTCAGAATTATTAGGTTATGATATGGTTCATTCTCACACTAATTTCTCTGGTCCTGCTGATCCTTCACATTTCTGTATTAGGGACAGCAATCCCGTTCTTACACTGTTTACAACTTTTACACTTCCAGACTTTCAAGACCGACGCATATTCTTCACTATATTCGTTCATACACTATGTCCTCATCTCCATTCACTACAATTATTGTTACTTACTATATTTCTACGTTTATTATCTAACCCTTCTTACATTCTAATCTTGCCTTATTGTATTTCCTATTCATAATAATTTCCTTTACTATTCCTACAGTCCCTATTTGTTATATGATTACATTAGGATTCTGTTCCTCTTGTACAGAGTGATTTATATAGAACTAACACATTTCTTTCTTTCTTTATTTCAAAACGAGTGATTCTAGCCACAACTTGTTATACCTCAAATGTAGAGTATCTTTGGGAGATTACTAATCTCTATAGCAAATATTGAAAATTCTTTATTTATTCGGCTGGAAATTCACTTCGTGACCAGTTTTTAACTTCAAATTAAGCAGGAGTTTTGATTCCTTCATTATTCTTTATTCATTATTGTTGGCAGCTGTTTTCGACATTTTGTTTTAGTCACTGAAAATGCAGTACACATTAAATCAACGACTCTTCCTTGTGAAGCAATACTGGATTACGAATTCAATTACAGCCACTCAAAGGGCATACCAGAGAGAATTTGGTGTTCGTAATCCCCCCAAAGAAACAGAATACTGGAACTGGTAAACAAATTGGAAACAACTGGATCTCAAAAAGACTACGACAATAAATATACAGAATAAAGAAAAGTTGTGAAAAAGTTTCAACACTTAGGTGTGATAAAAATTAAGACTGGTGTGAAAAAATTTTCACACCTAGGTGTGAAAAAATTTTAAGATTTGGTGAAAAAAATTAACACCTAGGTGTGAAAAAATTTAAGATGTGGTGAAAAATTTTCACACCTAAGTGTGAAAAAATTTTAAGATTCTGTGAAAAAATTAACACCTAAGTCTGAAAAAATTTTCACACCTAGGTGTGAAAAAAATTTTAAGATTCGGTGGAAAAATTTTCACACCTAGGTGTGAAAAAAATTTTAAGATTCTGTGAAAAAAATTAACACCTAAGTGTGAAAAAATTTTAAGATTCGGTGGAAAAATTTCACACCTAGGTGTGAAAAAACGTTTTCAAATAAAAAATTAACACCTAGGTGTGAAAAAAAGATCAGAAAAAATTGACACCTAGGTGTGAAAAAATTAAGATTCTGTGAAAAAAATTAACACCTAGGTGTGAAAAAATTTTAAGACATAGGTGAGAAAAATTGTCCCCCCCCCCCCGCCCCTGAAAAAATTAACACCTAGGTGTGAAAAGATTAAGGAAACTCCAAGAGAAAAAATTTTTGTAGTAGTATTTACTATTCATTTATTGAACCTGGTAGACAGGGAATTACAACTACAATATGAACAATACAATTACAATTAATATTAAATTTACAATTACAATAAAAAAGTACTTAAGTGATTAATAAAATCTAGACAATTTATTGTAGAAGTTAAAAGCAAGAAAAAACAATTTTTTTCTGCAGTACAAATTAAACCTCGAATATTGTAGGACTTCAGGCTTTCCCTGTTATTTGGATATGAATTCTCAGGTTCTCAGCCAGGGAACCTTTGATGACTAGCTAGGGATTGAAGTGCCGTGGAACCATGTCTAGTCGTTATGTAAACAGTCAGTAGGGCTTCTCGCTGTAGGCCAATCAGGAGCCAGTCCCGACCACCTGCCGTGTTCTGGTTGGTCGAAGCGTGTTGATTGCAGGTTTCAATGCTGTACTCAGCTGTAGGCCCCAGTCTCTGCTGAAATCATTGCCATCTAGATGTGAATTACACCAAAGCCTGGAATAAATTCCATATATGAATATTAGTTTCAGGAGTAGAACTAGTGAATATTTATTACACTAATTTGTTCTGAGTTTAATATATTTCTGGTTTCTGAGAAAAAATATTTCAGTTTGTTCTTATTTATAGTGTTCAAAGGTGGACGTAGCCCCTTAAAAATTTTCATTTCAGCTCTCTGTATACAGAGACAGTTTGCTTTGTTAGTCTTTGGTTCATAACCATAAGAGTACCAGTACTGCAATTGAAACACAGACATGTTGTCCACTTGGTAATGTCGATAAATTACACATCCACTGTTATATGTCCACGAAATGAGGTCCATCAATCAATCTTCTTACTGTATCCAGCTGTTTGCTGACAACATGAAGTCCACTATAGTCTATTCAGTTGTTGTTTTTCACGAGAAATGAGGGGTATTTTGATCCATGTTCATTATAGATGCCTGTTGCTAGTAGCCAGAGGTGGGGTGTAGTCAATATATACTGCAGGGCTGTGTCTTCTGCAACTGGTACTGATGATTTTAATTTACTTCTTTTGTGGTTTATGGATGGACAGTATAGAAGAATGTGTTCCAGATCTTCATCATGATTATTACACCACAGAAAGTAGGATTATCAGAAATGTGAAATCGGTGTAGGTACAATTGTGTGACAATGTGACCTGTTCTGGCTCTTGTTAAAAATGTCTGAACATGTCTGGGCAAGTTTTTGTACATTTCCACGTCATTTGGTTTTTTTTTTTGTACAGACTGTAAAATTTTTCCTTTGTCAGAAGAGAGCCAATTGTTGATCCACAGGTTTGTAAAATGAGACTTTACTGAATAAAAGCACTGGCTAGAGATATCACTTGAAGAGGTCTTGGTTGCAAATATGTTGCCTGTTTTGCAATATTATCGACTTTCTCGTTTCCAGGTATACCACAATGACTAGGTATCCATTGAAATGTTGTTTTCTTTTGGAGTTCTTTTAGTTTACTTAGTTGTTTCTGAATTGGAATAATTCTATGTGCATGTATAGGTCTGGTACATATTTGATTATATTAAATATAGCCCTCTTGGTGTCGGTAAGTATGCAAATAGATTTTTCAGAAATTTGAGTAACACACTGAAGAGCAGCATCAATAGCTAGCAATTCAGTGTCAAGACTGGAGGAGGATGAACAGGGTATGAAATAACTATCTTGATATTTTGGAATATAATACCCAGCTCCTGATGTCCCATTATTAGGATTTAGAGATCCATCTGTATAAATTTGAAGGTGATCCTTACATGTGCTGCAGAGTAGTTCCATGGCATCTAACTTAAGAATGTATGGAGAATCATTTTTGGAATGATTTCCTGGAATTTGTATGCTATGTTCTGGAATCACCCATTTCCATGGAGGAATTTCGTTCACAACTGGAGTTCTAGCAATGAGTGTGTCTGTGATATAGGTTGGTATTTCTTCTTTTTTTATTTTATGGAAATCTCACAGGATATCATCTGACAGTTTGAAGAGCATCTGAGATCTGGATGAGGCTTGCAATTTTAAATGTATTTTAGAGCCTTTTGTAATATATAGTGTCTGATTGGTTGAATATTACATTCAACTTCTAGGGCAACAGTTGACGTGGTTTTTGGTACTCCTAGGCATAATCTTAAGGCTGAGTTTTGAAGAACAGAAATTTTTTGTAGATGAGTTGCTGATGCACCTCCCTATATTTTACATCCATAGGTCAATTTTGATCGTATATAAGCATTATAAAACAGACGCATTGTCGTGATATCTGATCCCCATTTCCTATTAGGTATGATCTTCAAGAGATTTAATCGTGGTCCCTCAATTGGATCTCCGGGTAGGGACTGCACTGAGAGATGCCCAGAATCGTACTAAAGTACTTATTTGGAACAACAAAAGTCACACCGAGCAGTCAATCAGAGCCAAGTTTAATATTGAAAAGAACCATATGAGACAAAGAGGCAAATGTAATACCAAAAGGATTGAAGTATGGTGTCAGTCCAATGCAGAAGCATAATTCGTTCTCTGTAATATAAAAAATGAGGCTAAAAAGAATAAATTCCATGTCTCATTGGGTAGTACGTTTAAAGGCCGAGAATTAAAACGAAAAGGCAACATTAACGAAAAAGATATAGACACTCTAAAAATTTTACAATGGAACTCTAGGTCTTTAAGAAACAAAATGGATTTATAAAGCAAGAAGTTCAGGACAAAAAGCCTTCTATAATATGCATACAAGAATCTTTTCAGATTGCTGATATTTTAAAATTTTACAAATTTGCTGACTACAAAATTGTTAATCTGTTTCGTGAAGATAGAAGGGTTGGAGGTGTTACCATGATCCACAACTCCATTCATGTAATTGAATCTAAACACCAATTTAAAGGCCAAATTGAATACATTAGGACAACATATATATTTTCTGAATTATAGACATCAGCTCAAAGAATTTGAGTGACCACAAGGGTCCTGAATACAATAAACATGTACAATAATGTGATGTGATACATTAAACAAAAAAGAAAGTTAATTGTTGAAGGCAAATATAAGTTGATTAATTGAAATAGAGATGATGATGTAATATTTGAAGAGAATCCTTGATAATATTTATAAGGACAGACATTACAGAATCAAAAGGAATGTGAAGTACCTTAAGATAATTCCATGTGAATTTTGTGATTGAACCTCTACTGCCAAACAGCAAACCAATGACGGACCATTGTTTAAGAGGGACGTTGTACTTTTGAGAAAGATACGGCAGACAAGGTTCATATATGGACTTCTTCTCAATATCAACTTCGGTGGCCTGATTTAGGTTTCTTTCGAAACGGGTAGTAGGGTCAAGAACAAGAGCCCGTTTTAAGCATCCGTTGATAGCAATAATGTCTGCCCGTCTGAAAGAACGATCTGATGATACACAATGTACTTCCTCGTGAATCTCCCAATTTAAAGTTTTTAACAATGTCGCCAAAGCATGTCGTACACGATGATGTCTAGCATTGATCAGCAGCTCGCCTTTAGGGCATTGTCCAAGTAAAGTATGTAAGTAAATCATTAGACGTAGGTATGTTTAGAATCAATTACTGCTGAATTTACATCACATTAAAATACGTTACTTTATGGGCACTCTAAACATTGAAATTCTTTACTAGTAGACCTTTCAAGATTTATTGTTAGCAGAGTGCTAACTCTTTTACTGGAAGGCGGTTTCTAATTCCAGTTTTTACAAGATTCATGCAACTAAATCCTCGCTCACAATTTACAGTATGCGATGGAATTATATAAATCAATTAGAAGAAACTGTTCACTTAACTTACATGAATTGCACCAACTCTTTGAAATAAATTCCTGAACATCTATTGCTCAATATATTTTTGAACGTTGCCCATGCCATTAGCATTTCATTTAAATTCAGATTAGTTCAAACACATCTCTGATGTCATTTTCTCCAATACCATCTTCGTTTCTGAAGTCCAATGTGGTTGCCGCATTTTTGCACATTTACATTCAAAGTTTGTTGCATTTTATAAGTCCAGTTGCAAAATGCGACTGTAGCTTAGACCCTGCTTTTAATGGGATGTCTAACATTTCATAGAAATTTCGTTTTTGTTTTGGTCTTTACTAATAGACTTCATAAATTTCCAAATTGACGCATTACGTGTAAAAATTTGACACATTAATCTATTTGTAATGCACTGTTGATCTGTCAAAACTTGATAATAATCCTGTACAAATATCGCATTTCTATACCTAGAGGTAACGGGTCATTAATATAGCTGTTTAACATTAGTGAGATAGAGTTTGACGACTACCCTTAAAAAGCTGTTGTCATACAGTTTACCACTTTCAAAATATCTGCTATCTGAAAAACATTGATCTCTTTATAGCAGTCTGTTATGCTTAAGATACAAGAAAAGTAATTAAGGGTTTGAGACATTGCAGAAGAGTTCTCAATAATTATTTCTAAGGATGTTCAGAATTTCTGTGAAAATCGTGAAACACCTGTAAGAGTATGGAGAACTGTAGGCCTTCGAACCTTTCACATTAACATCAAGTATGACAATTATTGCCTTTCCACCTTTCTAGATCACTTCCTGATACAGTTTTAAGGAAGATTTGTAAAGCACAAGAACATATTGCTGCCTTCCAAATCCTATTACTAAGCAAAGCAGCGAATACTCTGATGACATGATGAAATATGAGGAATTACAAGATAAAATAAAAATGTGGCATGCTAAACTGGACTGTACGCCCTGGAAGCCTTGCAAGAATGTGGTGAATTAATATAGTACCTTGTAGTAGGAAAGCTATGGTTATGAAACTTGAACTCTCACTATGAGAGAGGAACAGAGGCTAAAGGTGTTTGAGAATAAGGTGCTTAGAAAAATATTTGGGGTTAAGAGGGATGAGGTTATGAGAGAATGGTGAAAGTTACACAACACAGAACTGCACGCATTGTATTCTTCACCTGACATAATTAGGAACATTAAATCCAGACGTTTGAGATGGGCAGGGCATGTAGCACGTATGGGCGAATCCAGAAATGCATATAGAGTGTTAGCTGGGAGGCCAGAGGGAAAAAGATCTTTGGGGAGACCGAGACGTAGATGGGAAGATAATATTAAAATGGATTTGAGGGAGGAGGGATATGATGGTAGGGACTGGATTAATCTTGCTCAGGATAGGGACCGATGGCGGGCTTATGTGAGGGCGGCAATGAACTTCCGGGTTCCTTAAAAGCCAGTAAGTAAGTGTGAAACTTTACTTTTATGCTTCAATAATTATATGTATGCTTGTATCACGAATAATGTTTTTATCGTGATTCAACACACATGAGTCATTATTCTCACCCTTCTCCCTGCCAACTTTCAGTAACTTTTCGTGACATTACTATGGTAGCTATTGCATTCTGAATACCTAAAAGTCGATAGCAAGCTATAATAAGGTGTATCTGAAGGAACTTACTTAGTTCTGAAAGACATGCACCACGTTGGGTCGAAGTGCTTGATCCTGTTGAACCAGTCCATGTGCTAGCTGTCTGTCCAACGGGGACCTTCCTGGAAGCACAAAGTAAGACTAGATTTCACAGCTGCTGTTATTTTGCTGTCTTCTAGTGTCATAAATTACAATAGGTACCGGTAACAATTTTCATGGTTATACAGTGTCTCCAACCTTTGGGGTCAAAATTATACAGATGATAGAAGACTCTAAACTGAGCATTTTGACGTAAGGAACCAGTGGTCGGAAATGCATTATTTCAGAGGCTATAAGCTCTTGGACAAGTAATATGTTTAAAGAACATTTTCGCAAGGTGCTTTAATTTTTTACCTGCAACAGGAACACCTATTTGATTTCTGTTCATAATGAACGATTTAAATATTATAGTTTGATGCACTACAGAAGATTAGAAACATTCACAGCTGCACTGTCTGAAAGTCCCTTCACTACTGAACAGAATACCACACCGCGAAACATTTCGTGCACGCATACACAATGATCAAACTTGTTTTCTTTGTTACTATACCATATTTTGGAACAGAGGGAGTATATTTAATTATGATTGACATTATTACTATTATTATGATTGTTATTGTTATTATTAAATTATTTATAATTTATGTTTTGTTTGGAATTCATTTTATAAAATTTTTCAATATTCATTTGAAGAGTCCACTGCAAGAATGATGGATGTCATTTGCAATACATTTTGCAGGAGAAGCAATTGAAAGTTTGAAATGCTTAGCGCTCGAAGCTTAACTGTGATTTTCCGATCATTACTGGACAATGACTATCAGTGTTAATGCCATATAACTCTCTAGGCTATGTACATTCTATATGTCTTAAGCTATGCATTGACGGTCTTGGTTCATTTTCGACAAGAAAGTGACATCCATCATTCTTGCAGTGGACTCTTCATTTATATTACTCATGTATTATTAATGTTTTAATATTTTACATCTTGATTTCACAACTTTTAACACTGTATCACTTCGGAATATGTATGATAAGACTTTCTTGTGTTAAATTTTAACGTACCTTGTTAACATGTTTCGACCTACTTATGGGTCATCTTCAGAACTGGTCGTTGTTGGTCTTGGCGTCTCTTGTTGTTTCCTGTGTGGGTGCGTTCGTAGTGTAGAGTCAAAGAGTGTATGTGTTTTGAAACTGAGTTGTGTGTTGAGAATATCGTTGGGGTGTGTTTTCGTGTGTCTGTATATTTCATATTGTTCTAGTGTGTTGAGTTTCTGGCTTTTTAATATTTATTTTACTGAATTATTCTTATTATGTATTTTAAAGTCATCCATTTATTCTGTCCATTCATTGTCATCAATTGTATTTATGTGTAATAAATATTTTTATGCAATTTTATTATAATTTTGTCATATTGTAATTATGCTTTGTGCTGAACTGTTATTGGCCTCTGACTATTGTACAGTACAATAAATAATAGTAAATAAATAAATAAATTATTATTAAACCTCCCTCTCTTGAAGGTTACATCATAGACCCTACTGTGAGATTCGAATCGCACGAACACCAGCCAGAAGAAGTACACGAGGAAAAAAGGAATATATATGAACCTTCCATCAGTTTCATAAGGACAAATGCCATCTGGAATCCATCGTCATTACGGGACTAATGATAGGAGCCCGTGGGACCATATCCCGGTTCCTAGTCGACTTCTGTAAATCTTTTGGCCTGCATAAAAATATTTTAAGATATCTAACAATTGCAGCACTCAAAGGCTCAATAGCTATTTTCAGGCATCATACATATGGACCATGACTAATTCGCATCTCCTTGACGTTACTTCGTTTAACATCATGTGTTTCAATATAATTCAAATTGTTTATTTTTCACTCTAACAACAATGTATCACTAAGCCTCAAGGCTTTTACTCTATTGTATCATGGTACTCTTTGTCGATAGCAACCTGTAGTGGTTACAGGAAGAAATTAAATTAATAATATGTCACTGAACAAATAAGTTGATATCCAGAGAGTTTGTTACAGTAACTGTTTAATTTTTATAAAGCAGTGCATATTATGCTCAGCTGAAGAAGCATGCGTGAAATATTTTTCCGATCACAAAGCTGTCAGTAGGCTAGATTGTTCTCTCTCTCTCTTTCTCTCTCTCTCTCTCTCTCTCTCTCTCTCTCTCTCTCTTTTGACAGCAACAAGCACGACCAAAGACCAATTTATGTTTTCACACCAGGATGCATTGAAAGCAAAAGGACTATATATATTAAGTGCTTTTGATTGAAAGCTCGCGTTTTAAGATTATCTTCCTGAAAAATTAGCAGTGATAGCGCAGCTTTGTCTTAATTTAAAACTTCCCTCCTTTCAATATTATTTCCTGTCGAAATTGATACTCTAATAAAGAATTTATTACAATTATCATTATTTTTTCTCGCATCTCTTTTGATTTCTATTTTCCCAGAACTCATAACCACAGTGGACCAAACGAAAATTCACCACTGTTTTTTCACACCATCGCACCCTAGGAACTGGCAATGACAAAAGACCGGGTTCTGAATGGGAGAAGTGAAGGCTAACACCTGCTAGGCCACGAGGCCATAAGAAATGTGTCTCAGTGTAACCTCAAAACCCATGGAAACGTGAAATGCAGAAGCCAGACCTGGCCGGACTGGCCTCAGGAACAAGTTTTACTGCAAGACAGATCTATATACAACACAAAGTTCTCTAATACTTCTACAAGGCTTATGCTTCATTCAAATAACTAATATCATTATGTTATATACGACTAAAAAACACAAAAGTTTGAGTTTAAGGACGCCAAGGCTGGTCTCACTTGCCTCAGCCAATCAGCCGCCACTGAGCATAGCACAACAAATAACACAGTGTTTTACATTTACATTAATGCGTTGCGTGCCAGTCATACTTATAAGCTTGGGAATTTTTTTAATAGAGCATCTTTATTCATGAGGCAATTATAAAATGCAACACTCGTCATGTCTTTAAAATTAGATTCCGGTACCGTATATTATAACACACAGGGTACTTCGAGTCTTTTCCTTTCATCAGCTCATTGGCTATTCATTTCAAGGAAAAAATCCTTTCTACACAGGCATTATGCCCAGGTACACAAAAACTGAGACAGTGTTCGTAATTCTGAATATTGCTCAGGATTGTAACAGGCTTTAAGACATTTGACCCACTTCTTCAGAGGCTGAGGCTCCAGCTCTTGGGAGACAAATTTGCTTAATAACAGAATGCCATAGAGTCATCCACTCCACAGAAAATACTTCACTCCTACTTTGGTGTCACTTGGCAGAGAGTTAATAAATATGATGGATTTGAACGTTACTTAACCAAAAGAAAATTGGATCTGTAGGCGTTTACAGAAAGAAAACACAATTTTCATGGAAACATTTATTGGAACAGATACAGCAATTGAGTTATTTTTCAGCATATTCCCCACCAGTATTAAGACATTTGTCAAACTGTGGGATCAACTTTTGTATGTATCCCTGTGCCATAGCAGTCTGCCACCTGGGATCAGAAGCAGTGTGTGAGTGCCGTCTGCACCTCTCTCTGTTGATCCTATGGCATGATAAATGTTTCAATTCTGTTGAATATGTTGAAGAATAGCTCAACAATTGCTGCATATGTTCCAATAAATCTTTCCATGAAACTGTATTTCTGTTTCTGTAAAAGGGACCAAAGGAAACTTACTTTTTGAACGGCTTCGTAATTTAATGACGTGTACATCATGTATTTAGTAATGTATTGAATAAACAATCAATCAATCGCTGTCTTTGCTCAATAAAATATGGCACCAGGACAAGCCTCCTCACAGCTTGCAAAATGCAATTATTGTAATACCAATTCAAAAAAGAGTACTTTGAAAGACTGTGAAAATTACAAGGAATAAGCCTTTTGAATTGTGGATATAAAATATTTACTAATGTATTAAAAATTGAATTATATGAGTATTATCCAAACATTCTGGTAGAAGAATAAAATGATTTTGAAGTAGAACTACCGTACATTTTTGTGTTTTATTTCTTATTTATTTATTTATTTAACCTGGTAGAGATAAGGCCATCAGGCCTTCTCTTCCTCTCTACCAGGGGATTACAACTACAATATTAAGAATACAATTACAATTATGATTACAATTAATATTAAATTTACAGGTACAATAAAAATCAAAGTACTAAAAGATTAACTGATTAATAAAAGCTAGACAGTTTATTGTAAAAGTTAAGAAGAGAGAAACATTTCTTTTATTGACGAAGTAAAAATTAAACCTACTCTACGCAGTAAGAAAATGCTTAATAAGCTTGCTTTTGAACGCTACTAAATTCTGACAGTCTCTGATATCACTGGGTACGGTATTCCACAAGCGCGAGAGTGAGATTGTGTATGATGATGAATACGATGAAGTCTTATGTGTTGGTATGGCTAGTATGCGCCTCTTTTGCGTGCGTGTGAAGAGATTGTGATATGATGACAGGTAGCTGAAATGGGAGGCAAGGTAGGTAGCTGTAGAGGTGTGAAGGACTTGGAAAAGATAACAAGAGAATGAAAATTTCTACGTTCGTTAAGCCGTAACCAGTTTAGAGTTTGGAAGGATGGGCTGGATGTGTTCAGCACAGCAGGTAGCCAACCACGTGGTAACAATGTCAGAAGAAAATGTTACATTAAAATCACTTACAACATTTGAACAAATTTAGTAAAAATAGCTAAACGAAAAGTATACACCGTGTAAACAAAGGAGTCTCGAAATCATAAACCAGTTGGACTCTTTTAAGACCAGCAAGAGGGATGGGGCAAAACATGCCTCGAAAATTGCACTCCGGTGGCAGTTTTATGCTCTTTCATCTCTGTGACATCTGAACCAGACTGGATGTGTGAGATGTTGATTGACAGAGTACAAAGAAATAAAGGCGAAAACAATGAAAACAATTGAAGGGGTTAGTGGAATAAGGGGGTATCCCACATTTTGGTAAAAAATTAACTAAGTCCATATTATGAAAGCTGAGTCCATCTACTGTTAGTTTAATGTGCTATTTAAGTAAGGGATAGTCCCATTTTAAAGTAAATATGAACATATGAAAGGGCTTTGTAAGTTGTATCAAAATTCTGAATGGAATAAGGAGGTATCCCACTGTTCCTTGAAACCTTGGTTCTGATTGGCCAGCTGTTTACCTAACTGACCAATGGGAGAATACTGCTTTGATACAATAAGTTTCCAAGCAACATGGCGGATGTTGTAAGTGACGAAATGGTGAAAATAAGACAAATAATAGCAAAAAGAGGAAAAGAAATCCATAAAATGGAAAGACAACAGCAGACAGAAGGCACGAAACAGTGGACAAGAATATATTACACGCACAGACAAAGTAATGTCTGCTAAAGTGTTCACTAACATACAGGCAAAGAAAAGCCACCAAATACAGGATGTTAAAAGTATCCACTATTTTAGGAGGTGATAGTATGCATCAAAATAAGAAAATAATGTCTAATAAACATGGGTCCTGCAACACACACTTGTTCATAAGAGGTGCTCAATGTGACGTCCATTCATGGCAATGCATTTCTCTGCCCTACAATACAGCAGACTACCAGAAAATCATACCGTAGTTGACACCTTTGGCATGGAATAATGATACGTCGCAAGGAATACTAAAAACAAAAGTCTGGTTGCGGATATGAGCGGGGTTCAGCAGAGATGGTGTTGTGAATTTTCATAATTAGCATGTGTGGGCTGATGAAAATTCCCATGCAGTTGAAGAAACGAGGCATCAGCACCCATTCTCAATCAACGTATGAGCAGGCATTCTTGGTGAAAGATTAATAGGGCCATATGTGCTACCACAGAGACTTTTAGGACTTTCTTATTAACGCATTGCCTGCCTTGCTGGAGAATGTGTCATGTCAGCAGGACTACAGATGTGGTTCATACACATGGCGCACCAGCACATTTTCACCACAATGTGCGTGAACACCTGACGTTGACATTTCAAGACCACTGCAATGGTCGGGGAAGCCCCAGACCTTGGCCTGCTCGTTCCCCAAACCTAAATCCCCTAGACTTTTGGTTACGGGGACACAGGTGTGGTTCATACACGATGACGCACACCACTGCAATGGTCGGGGAAGCCCCACACCTTGGCCTGCTCGTTCCCCAAACCTAAATCTCCTAGACTTTTGTTATGGGGACACATAAAGGAATCAGGTCAATTTCAAAGAGAGCGTGATTCCTTACGCCAAAGGGCAGAGAAATGCATTGTGATGAGTGAACATTAGATTAGGCACCTCCTATGAAGAAGTGTTCAGAAAGTATGTGTTGTAGAACCGATGTTTATTAGACATTATTTTCTTGTTTTGATGCATACTAGCACCTCCTAACATATTGGATATATTTAACACCCTGTATAGCAGGCACAGTTATGAAACCAAAGCACCCCGATGGAATGCTCATCAAAGCTGCTTAGCGTCCTGACATACTGTCCATATTAAAGTTCATACGTCCAATTCATCACAACTTTTATTTAAATTTGAAATTAGATAATGGATGTGAAGTAGAAAACAATGATTATAACCCATTACCTCCTGGTCTAGTTGCCTCATAAGTGGTGCCTTGTTGGCATCACTTATAAGGTTCAGACCTGTCTTCGGACAGTTGACTCAACAGACAAACAAATGAATCTTATTTAAGTGTCTTTTGATTAATACCTTTCAAAGTTTGTTTCTTTCTTTGTTGTAAAATATAGTATATCATAAGTGAAATTTTCTTACAATAACAATAATAATAATCAAGATATTATGCTCTACATTTGCAGAAAGTTAGTTCAATACCTACCTAACACATTACCCAAAAGACTTTGTGATACTTATTATTTTCCTTAAGTTACAGAGAATCTAACAAAATGCTAAATATCTCAAAAATATACTTTTGAGGGATACCCCCTTCTTCCACTAAGCCCTTCAATTGTGTATTGTGCTCTTAACAAGAAGAAATGGATATGAATCATTTAACACACTGGAAGCACTTCAACAAAAAAAAAAAAAAAAGTCTTACATCTAAATCCTGGGAAGCAAGAGAGAAAATAACTTACTTACTGGCTTTTAAGGAACCCGGAGGTTCATTGCCGCCCTCACATAAGCCCGCCATCGGTCCCTATTCTGAGCAAGATTAATCCAGTCTCTATCATCATATCCCACCTCCCTCAAATACATGTTAATATTATCTTCCTATCTACGTCTCGGCCTCCCCAAAGGTCTTTTTCCCTCCGGCCTCCCAACTAACACTCTATATGCATTTCTGGATTCACCCATACGTGCTACATGCCCTGCCCATCTCAAACGTCTGGACTTAATGTTCCTAATTATGTCAGGTGAAGAATACAATGCGTGCAATTCTCTGTTGTTAAATCAAAAGCATTAGATACCTACCTATCTACTTACTACCTACAATGATCTGGAGTAAATTGAACTCTCAACTTTCAAAAAGTAGTTGTGCGTGAAACTTTGTGAACTTTCAGAATTCCTCGAACTTGAAATGTTGAGGGAATGCAAAAGTGGAGAAAAGGGTATCCCCAGACAAATCAAAGAACCCAAGACCACAAGAAACGGCAAAGAGAGCACAAGAGAGTGGAGTTGCACGGAAGCTCTGAGGCTGTAGAGACGTGTCTCTGCAGCCATCTACCTCGGCTCTAACGGTGAATTTGGGTCTGTTCTCAGTGTGTGAACCATTCAGTTATTCAGTAAACGGGACAAATTCAAAACATTTATTTCATCAATTTCGCCCAGAACTGCCCTCGCTGACAAACGTAATTCTGTGTTCATGAACTCTCTGGCTCACTTCAACAGCGAGCCACTGCTGACATGCAGAACAGTCCTTTCAATTCAAAATTGTACAGAAGGAATTTAATACGACTACACATATTGCATTCATACATTATACAGGGTTTTGGTATATGTGCAAATATTTTTAGAGGTAATTGGGTATAGTATATTGAACAACATTATGTAAAAAAAGTTTTCTGTATTCAAAATTATTTTTAGACATGAAAAATACCATGTTTTTAGGTTAGTTAATACTTCTAGACGATTTGTAAATGGTAACCAATAGAGCTTCCTTGCCACGATGGCATATTCTCTTGCTGTGCCATACATTAAATGAATATCGGCTAATTCAACATTAGAGAGAATCCTTCCATTACGTCAAGCGAGCTTCCTGCAAGTTTAATGGCCTTCAACTGACTGAGGAAGAGTTCATGCTGGAGAACATATGATTGCGTGTAGTCTAAACTGACAGGCGTTTCATAGTATTATCGCCGCACTCTCATGGTTAATATTCGGCAGGTCTTTGAAATTTAATTGCATTATTGTTTTCAATTTCTTATGTCGCCGCTCCAATCACTCGCCTCAATTTCAATATTGCAACCAATAAGCTGCTTCCATTATTAAATGACACCTACTTGTCTAATCCACGTGGACTAAAACCGAGGTTGCAATGTCTTGTGCTCAGGACGAACATTAAGGTATGTAATTAAAAATTATTATTAAGAGTTATTATTAAGAGTTATTATTAAGAGTTAAGAATGTAAACGTACTCGTATATGAAATAATAATAATAATAATAATAATAATAATAATAATAATAATAATAATAATAATAATAATAATAATAGCCATTTAACAATATAACAAACTAGTGCTTATTCTTATCCAGGAAGTAGACGTGACAACGTGATGCTTAGAGTGAAACCTACAGAGCAGCAATCGGTCGGCAAAATTATGTTTTAAAAGCACACCGCACGTTATTGTATGATGCTGACATGTTAAGTATGCGGCGACAATACTATCATTCATAAAACATCATATCGTGAATACATAAAAACACATTCAGTGGCGCCAACTTTTGGAAAACATTGGGTGGGCTCAAACACTGGAGTTATAAGTTAAAATAAATAAAGCCCATAAATAATAATGATAATAATAGTTAATAATAACACGACAAATTATTGGGTAGACTGGGGCCCTATGCGCCCATATAAGTTGGCGCCACTCACATTACAGCAAGGGAAACAGTAAATAGAGCGTTGTTTTATAGGAATTTTTCTTAAACAAGTATCAATATAATATTTGCACATATATGGTACCCCTGACACTCTATATAAAGGCATTCAATAAAGTTAACAGAGAAAACCTACTTTCAATTGTACATAATGATGGAATATTGTACAGATAATTAAGAATATATCTAAATTATACAGAAAGAGAATAATTGTCTGTCAGATTGAAAACCTGTTAACCGAGGACTATGACAGGGATGCAGAATGTCCACCCTTCTGTTTATAATCTACACGAACACCATAATAAAATGCAGCAGAGATCAACCAATTACAAATAGACTGGAATTTCGATACTACTATTTCATATGCCAATGTCTGAAGGACGTGAAATACGACAAGGATGCCTTCATCACCTACCCTGTCCAACATCTCCTTGGAGATTTTAGTGAAGAACTGTTTTCACGACATAGGAGGGGTGATAGTAGGAGGAAGAAGAATAAAGTATACATGATTTGCTAATGATATTCCGTTCTTAGCAGATGAGGTGGTAATACTAAGGGATATGCTACTGGAGCTAAATGACAGCTGTGTGCAGTATGGGATGAAGATAAATGCAAACAAGACGAAGACCATGGTTATAGGAACAAAAATAAAGAAGGTAAACGTGCGAATACTAAATGAGGCAGTAGAGCAAGTGGACAGCTTCAAATACTTGGGGTGTACTATAAGCAGTAACATGAGCTGCTGCCAGGAAGTCAAAAGGAGGATAGCAATGGCCAAGGAAGCTTTTAATAGAAAAAGGAGCAACTTCTGCGGACCTCTGGAGAAAGAACTAAGGAAGAGACTAGTGAAGTGCTTTGTATGGAGTGCGGCATTGTATGGGGCAGAAACATGGACATTACGACGAAGTGAAGAGAAGCGAATAGAAGCATTTGAAATGTGGATATGGAGAAGAATGGAGCGTGTGAAATGGACAGACAGAATAAGAAATGAAGCTGTGTTGGAAAGAGTGGGTGAAGAAAGAATGATGCTGAAACTGATCAGGAAGAGGAAAAGGAATTGGCTGGGTCACTGGCTGAGAAGAAACTGCCTACTGAAGGATGCACTGGAAGGAATGGTGAATGGGAGAAGAGTTCGGGCAGAAGAAGATATCAGATGATAGACAACATTAAAATATATGGATCATATGCGGAGATTAAGAGGAAGGCAGAAAATAGGAAAGATTTCAAAATGCTGGATTTGCAGTGAAAGGCCTTACATTTGGCAGAACACTATGTAATTTATATATATTCATATGCCAATGTCCAGGTACAGTAATACTTGCGAAATCTGAACGTGGCCTACAGTTACCATTATAATATAATGCAGATAAGGTAGGTAGTACTCTCATATATGCCATGAGGTAGAGCTCCATGCGTTCTTTGCCTCAGCAGAAGAATGAGGTTGTGTGGTTGGCAGCATGCTGCGACCACTTTTTTTTTTTTTACTCAATTTGATAGCAGGCTGAGTGAACCTCAGGGTCGTTCTGGGAATTTAATGACGAGAAAATCTCGGCACTAACTGGGACCGAAGTCGGATCTTCCAATCCTTAGCCAGCTGTTACCAATTGAGCTACATGGAATGTACTTTGATATGAAAATTTCATTACACAAAACTAAAGTGCTTGCTTTAAAAGGGAGGAAACCAATAACTATAAAAATGTGCCTAGACAACAAATTATTAGAAAGGATAAATACCTTCAATTACTTCAGTTATTCATTATCATCTTGACATCTAAAATAAAAGTAGCTATTGCATTTATAAACAGTAATATAGGTGAACACACGAATCAAAATTTATAAAACTCTTGTCCGATCAGTTCTGTCTTATATGTGTGAGACATGGACGATTAGAATACCAGACTGCCCAAGAATAACTGCTTGAGGGATGAATTGCATGAGGCTTACAGCAAGAATAACATAATGATATCCGTATCATTAGGAGACTGAAGATATACTGAAAAATCCGGTTTTACGATATGTAAAGAACCAAAGACTGGGTAAAACATGTTAAAAGAATGGATAAATTAATATCGCATCCCTAAACAAATTCTGCAGTATGAAAGAGGATCTACTGGTCACATGGCTGAGAGATGGACTGATGAGAGACCATAACAAACCACTTGGTAACTGCCTATTCTTGTTGTTTAGTCAACTGTCCGAAGACAGGTCTGGATCCCACAAGTGTCTCCAATAAGATCACTCATGAGACAACTAAGCCAGGAAATAATGGAGTGTGGTGGCCAGTTCCTTTTCCTCTCCATTGCATACATCGCTGACTAGTATTATCGCCGCGCTCTCATGCTTAACATGCCGGCATCATACAATAACGTGCGCTGTGCTTTCAAAACATAATTTTGCCGACCGATTGTTACTCTGTAGGTTTCACTCTAAGTGTCACGTTGTCACATCTACTTCCTCGATAAGAATAAGCACTAGTTTGTTATATTGTTAAATGGCTGTTATTATTATTATTATTATTATTATTATTATTATTATTATTATTATTATTATTATTATTATTTTATATACGAGTATGTTGACATTCTTAACTCTTCATAATAATTTTTAATGGCATAGGGTAGACTGTATAGTGATTGACCACTTAAGCCAATGAATCATAAAATAATGAGATGTTGCAAAACAGTGATAATTTATTGAGGTAATTTTAAAGACATTGGGTCAAGTGAAGATTCAAAAACAAAACAGAATCAATAAATAAAAGAAAAAATATAATTTTAATGCAAACGTAAATTAAATAAACACAAGTCCACTTTTACAGTCATTGACCGTCTACTGCACAGTTATTGACCACACATGTACTAGCGATTGACCGTCTACTGCACGGTTATTGTATACCAGCTTATTAGTGATTGAACAACACATTTTCACAGTTTTCACTTTTTTCTTGTCTGTTTCGTTTCTCTTGTTTTGGTCTTTCTCATTAACAACTCTTCTCGCTCCCTTTCTTTCATCTCTTATTCGCTTCCTTTCTTCTCTTGCCTCTTCTTCCATCTTTCTCTTTTGTGCCTTATCAGAAGCAAGTGCGTGCCATTTCTCCGATGTTATTACAAATGGCGTACGTTCACAGTTTCGTTTTCCCTCTCTCTTTGGGGTACCAGGCCACTGTAAGATTTGTGCAAGTGATGAGTCTTGGCTCTCAGTGTTGCTAGTACTCGGTCTAGATTCTTCAGTACCTATGCAAACATTGGATATAGGATCTGAATGATTCGACAATTGTGCTTCAGCACTAGATTCAGGCCTGAGTTCACAGAAAATAGTGTACAGGAGCTCTGTAGAAGTTGGATCACTGCCTTGTATACAATGTCCTTCAGCTTTCATGGCATGAAATACATCAAGTTTTTCTGAACCGACAATGGCACTGAAACGTTCGAATGTTATGCTTTTTTCTGCTGAATCGTTAGCATGATTAGATGTTTCACATGACTGTGTCTTCTCACAGTCTTTGCCGACACACTTGCTAAAGTCAACAGCATCGGGATTCCATGGAAAAAGTCCTGTAGAACGGAATCCATTTTGGATGGTTTGCTTACTGAGAGAGTTACTAATAGCTTTCTGCAACAGTGGTGCTACCAGCTGTCTTGTAACTGGCTCGTGTTCATGTGTTTGACGCCAACGACGAACTTCTTCTATCCAACCTCGTTTGAGAGGTCAGAACGCAGAGACATCAGCTGGCTGTAATATTCTTGTAGCATTGGGATAAAGAGAAACCAGAATAATTTGCAGTTCTCTACACAATTGACTGACATGAAGAGTAAGATGAGTCTTATGCCCATCTACGAACAAAATTATTGGAAAGGTATTTCATTTGTAACTAAATAAGGACACAAAACATTACCTAAATAGTCATAAAATACCTCTGCAGTCATCCATTTTCACTCCGACCTACTCCCCAGTTCTTAGGTACAGTTCTCACAATATTGGCAAGTATTCTCTGATAAGGGTAAATCAACATTAGTGGAACCATGTCACCCGAGGCAGAAAAATTGAATACGCATGTAATGGCAGATTTAGCTTGTCCAACATCATTTTCATAAACATTTCGAGCGCCCTTTGGTGCAAGAACGATTTTGGAAGATGGACAAAGTAAAAAATTTGTCTCATCTCCATTGAACACACGATGAGGGTCTTTCAGTATATCAAAAACCCCTTCCTCTTTTAGTATGTCACCAACACTCTCAAACCAACCTCTTATGTTGGATTCTGAAACGCAAGAGCTAGCTCCTTTGACAGACTCAGGTGTACGATTTACAATTTCTGGATGACGCTTTAGAAAAGCCCTGTACCAACCATCTCCAGGGCGATTGTTAATAAAAGGTGTTTTTAGACCCTTCTCTTCAACATATTCTTTCACACTGTCAAAGACGTCGTCTTTTCTACGGGGAAATCCCTTCCGGTGACAATCAACTATCCATCGTACCAGAGTATCTTCTTCTTCACCCAGCACTGGGCGAGGACCAAGCGACACTTTTCCTTCAACGGGATATTTTTTTTGAACGCTATGGTTGCTTTCGGGACACCAAACTTCCTAGCAGCTTCATTTAAGCCAATTCCACTGCGGACAGCTTCTACAGAGTTTCGTAAAGCTTCCCCTGTATAATGCACCTTACCTGGCTTACTTACTTACAAATGGCTTTTAAGGAACCCGAAGGTTCATTGCCGCCCTCACATAAGCCCGCCAGCGGTCCCTATCCTGTGCAAGATTAATCCAGTCTCTATTATCATATCCCACCTCCCTCAAATACATTTTAATATTATCTTCCCATCTACGTCTTGGCTTCCTCAAAGGTCTTTTTCCCTCCGGCCTCCCAACTAACACTCTATATGCATTTCTAGATTCGCTCATACATGCTACATGCCCTGCCCATCTCAAACGTCTGGATTTAATGTTCCTAATTATGACAGGTGAAGAATACAATGCGTGCAGTTCTGTGTTGTGTAACTTTCTCCATTCTCCTGTAACTTCATCCCGCTTAGCCCCAAATATTTTCCTAAGCACCTTATTCTCAAACACCCTGAACCTATGTTCCTCTCTCAGAGTGAGAGTTCAAGTTTCACAACCATACAGAACAACCGGTAATATAACTGTTTTATAAATTCTAACTTTCAGATTTTTGGACAGCAGACTGGATGATAAGAGCTTCTCAACCGAATAATAACACGCATTTCCAAAATTTATTCTGCGTTTAATTTCCTCCCGAGTGTCATTTATATTTGTTACTGTTGCTCCAAGATATTTGAATTTTTCCACCTCTTCGAAGGATAAATCTCCAATGAACGACCAGTCACTCTAGTTTGCGAACATTCACTTTATAGTGATTGACCACGGGGCATTTTTATATCATATAAAAGCTTTTACAAAATAATATTCTGTGGACGGAAACCTTATACCTTTTCTCACACTATGAGTATAGAGACGAGCACCAGAATTATTGTATCCTTTGCAGAAAAAAGAAATTATAGCACGCATTATTCTTTGCAGTTACTCTAGTTACTTTTGTTTACGTTCAGTTGCACTTCCATTCGATTTCAGTCCTCTCAGACAACAGACACTAACTCAGTGGGGTGAACAGCGACTACTAACCACAAGTAAGGGTTGTTGCTAGAGGTATATGCAGCACAAAGTGAAATCAAGGTCGTTGTTTATTCACAATATGCTTGAAAAAAGGATGCGGTCAATCACTATCTAGTTTACCCTACCTTAATGTTCGTCGTCAGCACAAGACATTGTAACCTCGGTTTTAGTCCACGTGGATTAGACAAGTAGGTGTCATTTAATAATGGAAGCAGCTTATTGGTTGTAATATTGAAATTGAGGCGAGTGATTGGAGCGGCGACATAAGAAATTGAAAACAATAATGCAATTACATTTCAAAGACCTGCCGAATGTTAACCATGAGAGCGCGGCGATAATAACATATTAAACTAGTCACACTTCAGATGTACGTATATAGGCCAATCAATTGTTCTTCCTGTGACACATATCATCAAGGGTCATTCCATGCGAAAATGAATTTTCAGCAAGGGCATGTAATCCACCACCACAGAGGTATTAGGTTTGACACACTCTAGACTGGAAATATCTGACTTCTGAAGTCGTTTGCTGAAGTATGATAGATTCTGGAGGACTTGCATCACCTGCAGTAATTTACAGAACAGCTCATCATATCTTTGCACAGGAATGACTCAGAGCATCTCTTTTTTTTTTAATTGTTCATAATAAAATGGGGGAGTTGAACATAATTACAAATGAATGAAATTTGTACTTGTTGATGATAAAATTGGTAATAATGGTTAAAAATAGCAATTATAAAATAATTTTTTTCAAGAATTACCATACCCCATATTGAAAATAGGTACCTCATAATTTCTTCATTAGTTCATAAAAGTAAGTACTTTAATTGGAATAAAAATGATTTTGGAGAATTGAAAACCGTTCACATAGTGGCATAGATTATAATGAAGGCAGGAGGTGAGGAGTGCAGAATTCTCATTTTAAAGTTCCCTCCATTATTGCTTTGCAGAGTCCTCTATGCTAAAAACCTTTTTGTGAACTGACATTCTGTTTGTGTTTGTAACTTGAATAATATGTTATCTGCTACAGTTGAGAAGAAGTGAAATTTGATGAACAATATATGACTGTCACAGTGTAATGACACATGGGGTCATTTAATTTAAGGTAAGAACATCTCTCAAGTGTTTTTCACAAAAATAAAAATAACATAACCTCAAATATATGATCAGGAAATATTCAAGTAACTAATCAGAAGTTACATTGGGAATTGAAATATACATTTAACTTAACACTAAAATAGTTTCATGTATGTAGATCAGAATGACTGACATCTTTTTTTATTATTTTATAAATATGACTCGCGTAGGTTAAAGTGGAGTCATGCAGCCAGTGCACAATTGGCCAGTTCACCTCAGAAAACTGCACAGGAAATATTCACGGTATTAATGTTTTATCGAAAGAGCAGCAACAATAAAATTACTGTTATCGAGAACCGGCATCTCTGAGGCAGAAGAGATTTCCCAAGCTGCTATCTGTCTCCATAAGTGAATCCTATAGAGTCAAAATCTCCTACATTCACTTTCACAATTAAGGGATTTCGACAATAACCGATGGCAAATAGAGAGAATTTTCAACCTAACAGTGACTTTTAACAAACATTTTGCTTTAAATTCAGTGGCTTTTTGAATTGAAACTATACATATCATTAGAATTCATTCTTAGCGAACAATGTGTGTCCATAACTCAACTATGAACAAAATGGTCTTTAAGGGGTTTTGAATCTAGGGAATTTAAGTATTCACTACGTGCAAAAAAAAAAAAATGTTCTAACATTTTTAACTCTCACAAAAAGAGCGTCATAGCTAGATTGAGGGAGATATCCGTAGAAGTGGTCATATCCCTGAAAAACAAAGGTATTCAGGCTATTCCTAGCAAGAAACTGTGTTCCACTTGCAGATAGAAAGCGGAAATTATTATTTCTGAAGCAAGAAGTTCTGATGACATCACCAGCACTGATGATCAAATCTTTGAACAACAAAAGGAAACTGTAAATCAGTGGTCGTCAGCACTCACTGAAAAGGATAAAGGTTAAAGAGAGCAACGTGATATGCCCCATCGTGCAGCAGGAAGCGGTAGAGAGCATACCTGGGAACAGCCATGGATGCACCATGGTGCAGTCTCTTCTCCGTGGGTAAGAGACGCTAGCCCGAGGGTGCAGTGTGCTGATGACCGCTGCTCTAAATGAAAGTCTAGCAATCTTGGGCATTTCTCCAGTTAAAATGCATAGTGTGGCTAAACATAGCACAGCAGTTAGGGGGGAGGACAAGATACTTCTGCTCTGAAAGCCAAAATATGTAAAGTTGTTGTGGAGGCAGTTCATCTATGGATAATTGTGCAGTGCTTGGGAAAAGTGGCATAAGTCAGTTTCCACAAACATTTTTTGATAATTTATTGACAACTTACGGAACATCTGCTCGCTTGGGAAAAGAGACATAAGTATTTCCCCCATTACAATAATTCATACAGAAGAAAATCAAATCGACATAAACCAGTGTGAAAACAGTTTTTTTTCCTTCTCCTGTAAAATTAACATTTTTCACTTGTGCCACTTTTCCCGAGCACTACAGAATTCTGACCAGGAAAGGCTAAAATCAAGTGATTTAGCTGAAAAAGCCCACGCACTAAATGGTTGGTTGAACTGTTGAAAGTGAAACTGGAGATTTTAACATACAGAGAAAAACTACAATTGCTGACACTATTCCCTCACCATGGACAAAACAGAAGATTATAGCTACTTTTGATGTCACTGATCATATGGTGCTACAGAGTTGGATTGGAGTGGAAAACAAGGTGCCGGTGCAGGTGTTACGTGCTGTCTCTTCTCACTTTATAGATCTCTTGGATATGGAACAACAAGTTTTGATGGTGAAATCATTGCAATAAGCGAAAGTCTCAGGAATCTTCTATGCCACATCAATAAATTTAGGAATGCAGTTATATTGTCAGACTCCAAAGCAGCTATTCTATCAATAGTCTCTAAACACACACCTTCATCTCAAACAGCAGAAATAACTAAAATGCTCTCTCAATTAATATCACTCAATAAAAGAATTGTATTGCAATGGATACCATCCCATTGTGGAATCCTGGGAAACGAGAATGCGGATGCATTAGCAAAGAAGGGCAGCACTGCTACTTACAGACCTGTTACTATATCTACGTATTACTCTGTGAAGAGATTTATTAAATCTACATACTTAGACTTCAACAAACAAAATTTGATAACACAATCCCAAGGGAAAGAATGGAACTCTCTGCATCATAATCCACAGTTAATTCCCGATTTACCACGAAAATCGTCTGTAGCTGCATTTAGATTGGCAACAGGCCATGACTGTTTGGCCAAACACCTGCATAGAATTGGAATATATCAGTCCCCTAACTGCCCATTGTGCAACTCAAACCAAGAAATGGATTCGGAACACCTCAAAATCTGTGCTTCAGTGGCTGGCCACGATAATAGCTTTGAAAAATATTGGAGTGCAAGAAGTCAAATGACTTTATTGTCAAACACCTGGCATTAGAAAACAACAGAGTCGGACTGTGTTTAAAGAGAAGGGCATATTAGATCTTCCAGAAATAAGAAGGGGAAATAAGTTACCAGATGACACAATCAAAAAAGTTAACGACTTTTATTTAAATTCTGAATTTAGTCGGAAAAAAGATAAAGTCAGCATTGCAAGAAATGTTTACCAACAAAAGCAGTTAAATAATTGACATAATGGCGATCTTACTCGTGTTAATTGTGTAAGCATGTGCGGCTTACAGCTGTTTCGGTCCTACTTGACACCATCCTCAGAGCCTTCTGTGTCTCGGCGTCATCTCAACTTCGCTGCCAGTTGTGTGGGTGCGTTCGTGTGATGAAGAGTTGTGTCAAATAGATGACGCCGAGACACAGAAGGCTCTGAGGATGGTGTCAAGTAGCACCGAAACAGCTGTAAGCCACACATGCCTACATAATTAACAAGAGTAAGATCGCCATTTAATCAATTATTTATATTCAAGTGTTAAAAGTATTGTACGAAAAATTCAACATGGAAAAGCAGTTAGTTGTTTGTAATTGGAGGAAATTGTACGATGAATTTCGGAAGCAGTGCCCTAATTTGAAAGGGTTTTCAATGTTCTGCAGTCTAAGACCTAAACAGTGCATACTGGCAGGCAGACCAGGAACTCTTTCAGTCTGTGTCTGCACAGTGCATCAGAATGTCTGATCTACAACTGGAAGGAACTTACAGTGAATGACCTTATTAAACTTGTGGTATGTGATGTGGAGGCTGTGTGGAAAATCAGTTCGAGAAGAATCTCTTATACAAAAGCTTGGTGACTATGATCATATTATAGAGGAGTACCAACAGACAGAATGGATTTGACAACAGTTACCTCTGTCACAACGGAGTTCAATGGAACACTCACAAGCAAACTGGAAAAGTTAATACCTCAGACGTACATTGCAAAATGTCAGTCAAATTACCTAAAACACCGAAAAGAGAGAGGCTATAAATGATGACACTGCGATAATGCTGATGGAAATTACTCTTTTGTCATCCAAGATTTCTCTGGAACATGGTTACTGTAGTCTGCATACTATATTGAAGAAGCTGAGACCGGATCAAACAGTTTCTGATATAATACATTATGTTCCTTTCATATTCAAAACGCAGAAATTAATACTGCCCTAACCAAGGAACATGATACCAAATTTGAAGTACATAGAATATTTTACAGATGGTAGTGCAGCTCAGTATTATGTGCTACCACAGCCATGACTTTCAGGGCCTGGAATGCATGTGGTCATTTTTTGCTTCAAGCCATGGCAAATCACCCTGTGATGGCATACATGGCACATTATAGCGCCTCACTTCAAAAGCAGCCTACAGAGACCCCTCATAGAACAAATCATTTCAGCTGAAGCAATGTATACTTACTTACTGACTGGCTTTTAAGGAACCCGGAGGTTCATTGCCACCCTCACATAAGCCCGCCATCGGTCCGACGCTACATAGAAGTTGTTATAATTTTTTTTTTCTGGCAGAACATTTTGGATCTGTGTTCCAGCACCTTTATTGTTATATTTTTCATCATGGAACCGAAATATGTGTGAATAACTATGTTTTTAATATAATTTTTATTTGAATTCTGCTTAGACCTTGAAAATCTTAGTTGGACGAAAAGGAGGTTAAAAACGAAAAAATTCCTGTGCAGTGAATAATAATCATCTCCCCATCTGGTATAAAATATTCTACACAGAGTTTCACTACCTTTCCTCCAGAAGAAAAGCATTGGTTATTATTATTATTATTATTATTATTATTATTATTATTATTATTATTATTATTATTAAAAAGAAATGCGTGTTATTATTCGGTTGAGAAGCTTTTATCATCCAGTCTGCTGTCAAAAAATCTGAAAGTTAGAATTTATAAAACAGTTATATTACCGGTTGTTCTGTATGGTTGTGAAACTTCGACTCTCACTCTGAGAGAGGAACATAGGTTAAGGGTGTTTGAGAATAAGGTGCTTAGGAAAATATTTCGGGCTAAGCGGGATGAAGTTACAGGAGAATGGAGAAAGTTACACAACGCAGAACTGCATGCATTGTATTCTTCACCTGACATAATTAGGAACATTAAATCCAGACGTTTGAGATGGGCAGGGCATGTAGCACATATGGGCGAATCCAGAAATGCATATAGAGTGTTAGTTGGGAGACCGGAGGGAAAAAGACCTTTGGGGAGGCCGAGACGTAGATGGGAGGATAATATTAAAATGGATTTGAGGGAGGTGGGATATGATGATAGAGACTGGATTAATCTTGCACAGGATAGGGACCGATGGCGGGCTTATGTGAGGGCAGCAATGGACCTTCGGGTTCCTTAAAAGCCATTTGTAAGTAAGTATTATTATTATTATTATTATTATTATTATTATTATTATTATTATTATTATTATTATTATCGTCATTCTATATTATTTTGTCGTAACAGCCTGTATACTGTCGTGATGGTATAGGCGTAGGGAATTGGTGGCCCAACAGTCGTCCGTTAGCAGACCATGAATGCGCCACTACAATAGTGGCCTGGCGGTGGTCCCGTCAGAAACCTACCATTTAATTCTATGTATCGTGACGAGAAGCGCTACTTTTAGTGGCCACCACCCACTCAGTGTGTCTGCAGCACGACTGATTCTGTGGTCATGGCTGTCTCTGAAGGCCTCCATTTAAATACATTATTCACAGCGGCAGTGCGTTAGCAGTGCCCTTGTCTGGAGGGACTCTTAATGAGTAGAGCATGTTCATGGACTAAATTATTAAAAAATGACGTATGAATTTTAAGGGGCCGTGACACTTACAAGGTTGAGAACCACTGAGTTAAACCACTGAACTGCTACTTCGCCTGACTAGCCTGAAGATCCATAGTCCAAAGAGACTTGAACCTCTATTGTTTGTATACATGTGCCGTATTCAGTGAACCTTGTTTCCAATTTTTCTCTATGGGTCAGGCTGTAATATGACATTAATTTTTCCAGGCTTTATCAATAATTCTCAGGAAGTTTCACAATGTAACAAAATCAAAAGTTTGGGCCCTATATAGAGCCTAATTAGTTGAAATGCATGAAACTAATAAAATGAGTTGTATTGCAAATTGAATTAATTAAGGGTACTGAGACATGACGACTTGTCTAATTAGCAAATGACATACAGGCCCTACTGAAGCATTCCTATGCCACAGGTTTACGAAATTTTTACCATGCATTAAACAATGCTTATAGTAGGCTAGCTTCTGATGAAAAATTAAGTCACTTATCCCCAACAGAATATTTATAGGGTGCCCCCAAATATGGTAATTAGAAAATAAATTGTTACGCATAGTTCATCACTTAGGTACACATATCTCATAGCATTTTAGTCTATATATATAATATAATTAGAACAGCAGTCATCAGCACAGAGCACCCTGGGGCTAGCGTCTCTTACCCGCGGAGAACACACTGCACTATGGTGCACTCGTAGCTGCTAGCGGGTATGCTCTCTACTTCTTCCTGCTGCACAACGGGGCACACAGGATGGCTCCGCTTACCCTTTACCCATTTCAGTGAGCGCTGATGACCACTGAATTAGAATATATCCTATGATAAAATGAGTGCACTATTTTCTTAACTAAATTAGTGAATTAAACAATTTAACTTTGCACAAACTTAATGAATATCTTAATACAGATCAAAAGACTGAAACGTAGTAATTGCTGGGGATCTAAACCTCCCAAAAATTAACTGGAACAGGATTTCAGATACAAATTCAGACGCATAGACTCTTGTTAATGAATTGATCTGGTGCAGCGTTTCTCAAACTTTCTTGAGGTGGGGACCACTTTTTGAAGTAGAAACAGTTCCGCGGACCACCTTAATCTTGTTCCTTTCGAAATCAAATTTATCATTTTCATAGCGTATTTTAATACCAGTATATTTATATTTTAAAATTGAATTAAGATTCGGTACTTTGGTCCTCTGTTATGATTTCGGGTGGTCCCTGTCTGGGTTACAGACGCGACGCCAGATGTGCAGGGAAAAGCTGTCGAGAAACTCCACGTATATAGTGCTTTAAATCCCTCTTTTGTTGCTGAGAGTAGAGAGGGAAGTCGATAGACGGGTAGGGTAATAAATTTCATAAAATGTCTGTACTGGGAGAAAAAGTGAAATTCGATTGCCATGTATCATTTCCAAACTCTGAGATTTTAAGCTACAGTGTGATACGCAATTCGTTCGAATTTTATTTTTTCTTCTGTCTTTTTTTGAAGGACCATAAGGGCAGATCTCGAGGACCACAGGTGGTCCGCGGACCATAGTTTGAGAAACGCTGATCTGGTGTAACAGTTTCACCCACGTAGTAAATGGCCCGACGCGTGACAATGCCCTCTTAGATATTTACCTACTAAGACCTGTCTCGTCCACTGTTATGGCTGAGGGGTTAGCGAGTCTAACTCCGAATCCAGCAGTCCCAGGTTCGATTCCCGGTCAGGACGAGTTGCCTGGGTGAGGTTTTTTCGGGGTTTTTCCCTCACTCCTAACTTTATCAGGCGATGGAACCCCACTCATCTTCGTCACTTCCTTTCCTCCCCCGTCATTCTTTCCTCATCATCCCGTTTCTGGTTTTACAGATCACTCTACAGGCAGCATCCCGAAGCTGCAGACTCTCTCGACCGGCCTCCGTGGAATGTAGTTCAGCGATGTTGGATGGCTTCTGCAATGGCACCCGAGGTGGACCTACTCGGGGAGGAGTTTCACCTCGGACCGACAGGGAGGCCTTGGGGCAAGTTTCCGAAACAGGAATGGTATATGGATTCTGTCGGCTGTAGGGACCGGTCGTTAATAGAGTCATGTGGTTAGGGTGGTGCACGTAGGGGATCTGTGGCATGCAACTCATTCCATATCGAGGGTTAGCGCAATAGATCTCAATAGGTCACAGTGCTGGGCCATCCGTGCCCCCCTCAATTAAATTTCATTCCATTCCAAGACCTGTCTCTCTCTTTGTCAACTCTGAAAGTCCTCATAAAATAAGTGATCACAATAGCGTTTTATTAGAAATAATCTGGGAAGACACAGTAAATCCTAGGTCAAGTCCAGTGTCTGTCTGGAACTTCAACAAAACCGATGTCCATGAATTACAACAGAAGCATGATGACTTTCTAAGGACTGAAGGAAATATGCAGAATGTATAGCATAAATTTAAGAGTATAATTTCCGAGGCATTAGTAAAATGTGAACCTACTTACTTAATTACTGGCTTTTAAGGAACCTGGAGGTTCATTGCCACCCTCACATAAGCCCGCCATCGGTCCCTATCCTGAGCAAGATTAATCCAGTCTCTATCATCATATCCCACCTCCCTCAAATCCATTTTAATATTATCTTCCCATCTACGTCTCGACCTCCCCAAAGGTCTTTTTCCCTCCGGACTCCCAACTAACACTATATGCATTTCTGGATTCGCCCATATGTGCTACATGCCCTACCCATCTCAAACGTCTTGATTTAATGTTCCTAATTATGTCAGGTGAAGAATACAATGCGTGCAGTTCTGCGTTGTGTAACTTTCTCCATTCTCTGTAACTTCATCCCTCTTAGCCCCAAATATTTTCCTAAGCACCTTATTCTCAAACACTCTTAGCTTATGTTCCTCTCTCAAAGTGAGAGTCCAAGTTTCACAACCATAAAGAACAACCGGTAATATAACTGTTTTATAAATTCTAACTTTCAGATATTTTGACAGCAGACTGGATGATAAAAGCTTCTCAACCGAATAATGACAGGCATTTCCCATATTTATTCTGTGTTTAATATCCTCCCTAGTATCATTTATATTGGTTACTGTTGCTCCCAGGGGCCATTATTCTTTATAATATACGTAAATGACTTATGCCAGAATATTACATCAAATGTGAGACTATTTGCAGACTACTGCATTATCTATAGAAAGATTGGAAATAATTCAGATGTGGATGCTATTCAAACAGACTTGAATAAAATTTATAGCTGGGCGTTAATGCATAGGATGAAAATAAATGGTTCTAAAAGTAAATCTATAATATTTTGTAAAACCCCAGAGGAAACTAGTCTAAATTACATAAATTAGCATTAAAGAAAAAATAAATACTGTAATTAACTTTTGAAACAGAAAAAAATGTAATACGATAATGTAATAAAATGTTCCAAGGTTGTATTATACAAAATCTTGTAATGTTTAAAGTAAAAATAATATCATGAGACAAAATGCTCAAGCAAAAATCAGCAAGTTGAGCTTAATAACATATTTTCAGTAGTGCAGTCTTTTTCACCGCAAGCAATTCCTTGTGTTATAATCCATATGCACCTTCTGCCAGGTTAATTTAGTTTCATAATCAAGGCCTTTTAAAATACCGCAGATCTTGCAATGCAACTGTCCTATCAGGAATCCCAAGGATCTTTCAACTAATAAATAAACCTTCTGAATTAACAGACCACATTAACTTATATTTGCCTCATGTCTTGACTTGAGCGTAAAACTTGAAAAAATCTTCCATTTTATAATGAATGATGAAACGTCAGATGGAAAGTGTAATAGACTCAGCAAAGATTTTTCAAATTAACTTAATAATTTAATTTTGAATTCATATTATTTCTTTCTATTGCTTTCAATAACATACTTGGTTTAATTGGCGTGCTATATGAAATCAGACATTCCTTGACAAATGTTCAAAGTAATTGTGACATAATAAAGAGTAGAAGATGTGAAACATATTTTTCTTTTTCATTGTTCTGTATACACTTTTTTCTTCATTGTTTGGAAAACCCAAAAGACTGACGCCCATAACAGTGTGAAGGGAACATCCTGCTTCATCGGAGAAAGAACTTTCCATAACTTATTTTGTATTTTGAAATTGTGGATACTATTTTATGGAATTGCACTTACGATTCGAAGACTGTAAGAAATTAAGCTTGTTGGCTCTACAAAATTTCGTAAGTATGTCAAAGATTTTCCAATCAATTCACTTCAAATTTTACAGAAGTGCTACCACAGTCTACTATATACAGTCACGAAGCTTGAGTTTTGAGGGTGCTAGAAACAATAGACTGTGACGATACTATTTTGCATTGCCTGTAACGAGGCGATATTAGCGATCCTAGTGGTGAGCAACTATCTAATGTTTGCATATTTACTACGTATTGAGCTGCGCGACTGTATATACTAGACTGTGGTGCTACCAGAAAATATTTGACAATAATATTCGTTTGAGGAACGAACTTCCTTTGTTATATAGTGATGAATTATTCCGAAACACAAAATTCTAAGGGACCTAAAACAAAAAGACATTTAAATTGTTATGCTTGCTTAGTTATGACTATGCCACCTAGTAATGTTTCTGTTGGAAGAAATTTCTAAAGATTGAAGACTTACTCCAGAAACTCAACATCTTTGGCAAGGCTGCCATCTTACCCAACATTTTCTTCCAGGAGGAATTACTGTGCATTCTTAAGGAGAAGCAACGCTCCTACGAGGACATAACAGATAAATTTGCTGCCCTGAAGGACTGGAGGATTAACAATCTACAAAAAGTATAGTGAGTAATATTAATAATTTTATTTCATTTTATGCATGAATTTGAACAATGTTTTGAACATGTTTTACAATGTTATAGCAATATAAAATATACAAGTGAACTTTTTAAGGTTGATTCTCAAGTAAGGCATACTTTAACGCGATAATTGCAAAAGCAAGTTTTGATAAAATCCTTACTATCCATGTAAATAATTTTAGGTCTCGCAAATAAACATGACACTCATCTGACGTAATCAGCAGACACATGACGGACAACTTCATTAAATTTAGTGTGGATTCACCTGAATTAAATAAGAACAAATGAGAACATACTCTCACCTGAAGTGGCTGACCAGTAGCAGTTGCTGAGTCAAGTCTTTCGGTTGCAGAAGTTGAGTGCAGAGTTATGGACGTGCACCAACTGCTCTGCAGGCCTGGCTTCGATACTGAAACACAACCATTTCTACCTTAGTCAATGTCAGTTAATTAAAACAAGCAATAGTATAACTAACTGCCTGAAGTATTCACAGACCCCTGGTATGACAATTATTGGTGTAACAGATTTTAAGTTGTTTATATTTTATGATTCCTTATTCTTTCTAGTTTCCAAAAATGAAATAAAATATTCATAACCAATTATTTTGCTCGCATATTTGCCTTTTGAGATGAAACGTCTATGTTCTACGTGCAACAGAGAAAAATTGTAATATTTTGACATGGAAAACAGAACCATCAACATAGACCAGTAGCTTCCAACCTTTAAGTGTCGCAGTTCATACTTATTTTTAAGGATCTCCTAAAATGTTTTGCATAATAATTAGGACCATAAGCGTGTTCTACTCGATAAATATTCACATGATATCCTGAAATAAGTTTTCTTAATAAATTGGTACCGGTAACATTATTAAATTTAGTTTTAGCTTTTGAATATACATACAAACAAAAATATTTTACGCTCTACAACTCACGGTTTTTTTTTAAATAATAATAATAGAACTAGTTCTTCAGGGTAACCATGAGGTTATCAATGGTACAGTTTACATTACCTTGCAACTGTGTGTTTTGAGAAGTCTGGTTCATTATAGTCGCAAATTCAGCTCAGCTCACTACAAATAATGCTCATGGCTTGTCAGTACATTTTTTCATAAATAAACTTCCTCGTATGTAATCGTGAAAACTTCGTAACTAATTCAACAGTTCATAGCATAAACACGCATAAAAAATGACTTTCATACTTCATCGGCGAGTCTATCGTGCTATCAAAAAGGAGTGCATTATATGGCAGTAAAAATTTTTAGCAGCCTCCCTATGGATATAAAAATCAAACTCAAAACATAAAATTATTTAGGATCAAATTAAAGAAGTAACTAATTTCTCATGCCTTCATTCTGTAGATGACTTTATGACATTCAACAACACTTCATGAATATTTCTGACTTGTATTAAATATCGTTACTAACCCCTTTTGTTGTACTAGTAGGCTATATTGTAAAACTCTTCTGTATATATTTCAACTAGACTGTGACTATAAATGAGGGGTTGGGTGCAAGAAGGGCACTTTAGAGGATGTGCCTTTTTTGAGTAAAATGCTTTATTGTGATCTCTGAACTGTTATGCATATGTTCACCAAGTTGTAGTTCAGTACTGTGATCATAGAGGTCAGGAGTACCCAAAATGTGAAGGCGTGCATAGATAAAATTATTACGGTTTGAATTTTCAACATCAATTTTCTCAAAACTTACATTTAAGAGAATGCCTTTCTTGCACTCAAATCCTCAATTAAGACTTTGTAGCAGCCTACTATTAACATTTTTTTATATGTTCCATATTCTAGTTGTGAAACAATGTACGAATACCACAGAATGTGAATAAATACAATACAATACAACATTGAATTTATTTTTACATTCGTTCTTCATGAAGACCAAAGAAAAAAGAAAATGTACGCTGGCTACAGGTCTGTCGATGCAAATTACATTTAAGTGTTGTATTGCAATTCAGAAAACACTGCATACATGGTCGTGCATTCAACCAAGATTGCAACAAGGTCGTTGAAGGAAACATGCATTTTAAGCTCGAATCAGAAGATACTCGTAATTCTAACAACTTTTCTTCTACTTTGACGAGCAAGCTATTTTTGTTACCGAGGCGGACGTTTCAGGCAATTGTAGGAAGGAAAACATTACCTTAATTTGAATGTTAATGACTCAAGATGTTTTTCATACTTCCAACGATATTGGACATGAGTTCAACATCAGTTCTTCCTAGAAAGTCACTCAAGATTGTGAAATGAATCGAATTCTCGACAACTCAGCGAGACCACAACTTCCTTTTCTACATTGTTGGTTGAATCTTATCCTGAACACTATCAAAGGTTGACCCTGAAAATTGAATTTAGACAATTTAAAGCACTAAAAATATCAAATAGGAAGGTAGGGCCTGTGAAATCATTCCTGTTAAACTCTGTGTTAAAAGTCTGACACAAGCAAAGAAATATTCCAGCAAGCTGAGAAAACTTAGTAGAACATGATAAAATTAAGTTTAATTCAAATACCTACCATTTGAAAATATATCTTCTTCCCGAGGAACCCTTTCGAATCATGCACAGACCCTTGGGGGTTCGAGGACCACAGGTTGGGAACCGCTGGTCTACACCACTCAGCCACCGCAGATAACACCTGTTGGATTTCATATGGTTGTTGGATTACAAACATTTTTACTAAATGAAAAGTACATTTTATGAAAATGGGATAGCAAGTGGTACATAAACCTGTATTGGCACCTTACATTATTAAATTGGAGTAAATCCCGAATTTAAAAGAAAACGTACAAATTAAACCAAACCCTTTATCTCTATTAAATATAGAATATAATCTAAATTTAACAGAAGAAATACTGAAATCAGAAGTAAACACTGAAATACTAAAACAATTGTCCTTAGAGACAATTAATATTAGATACCCTCCACAAAACTGGCTTCATTTATACACCGACGGATCCTTGATCTCCAGAGAACAAGGTGCCGGTGCAGGTGTTACGTGCTGTCTCTTCTCACTTTATAGATCTCTTGGGTATGGAACAACAAGTTTTGATGGAGAAATCATTGCAATAAGTGAAAGTCTCAGGAATCTTCTATGCCACATCAATAAATTTAGGAATGCAGTTATATTGTCAGACTCCAAAGCAGCTATTCTATCAATAGTCTCTAAACACACACCTTCATCTCAAACAGCAGAAATAACTAAAATGCTCTCTCAATTAATATCACTCAATAAAAGAATTGTATTTCAATGGATACCATCCCACTGTGGAATCCTGGGGAACGAGAATGCGGATGCTTTAGCAAAGAAGGGCAGCACTGCTACTTACAGACCTGTTACTAAATCTACGTATTACTCTGTGAAAAGATTTATTAAATCTACATACTTAGACTTCAACAAATAAAATTTGATAACACAATCCCAAGGGGAAAAATGGAACTCTCTGCATCGTAATCCACAGTTAATTCCCGATTTACCACGCAAATCGTCTGTAGCTGCATTTAGATTGGCAACAGGCCATGATTGTTTGGCCAAACACCTGCATAGAATTGGAATATATCAGTCCCCTAACTGCCCATTGTGCAACTCAAACCAAGAAATGGATTCGGAACACCTCAAAATCTGTGCTTCAGTGGCTGGCCATGATAATATCTTTGAAAAATATTGGAGTGCAAGAGGTCAAATGACTTTATTGTCAAACGCCTGGCATTAGAAAACAACAACAACATTATTAAATTGGAGAGGTTCACATAATATATATGATGGCTGTATATTGACAGTCATTGTAGAGTCCTTGTCTACTACAGTTGAGACATACAGGTCAAAACATATGGCCTACATTGTCAAAAGTCAAAAACATTAAAAATGGAAGGATTCGTACTACATCTAGCATTAATTTCCATGCCAAAACCTTTGAAAATTTAAACCTAGAAGAAAAAAATTAAATACCTTGCTTGGTGTAATGTGTACAGTCGAAATTGAAGGGTACCGGTGTATGGAGAGAATGAGCTTTGGCCACTTTTTTCCAAAAACGAGTTATGCATAGGCTACTGTGTGGAGTGTAGTTTAATTTGTACATATGAAGCACTGTGATATTGTGAACAGTGCTATGACAGATTTTGGATTGGGCATACAGGGAAAGACAGACTACGTCAAATTGCTCTCCTGAACAATTTCCTGAGCTCGTTCTTTCCATGTACCCTTCAATTGTTTTTGATAGAAGCAAAATAATTCAAAATTTAGAAAATGATCTCAACAGCTTAACAGTTTCTAATTTTTTAAAACCAGACCAGAAAATAAATATTATTAATCAATATATTTCCTCTGAATGAGGTTCTGGCTGATATATACATCTATTATCAGGCAGTACATCTCACTTGACGATATGTGTCAGAGGAAGAACAATTGTTTGTATGCATCTGAAGTCTGATTAGTGTAATGTGTAGCTAGTCGGCGAGGGGAAAAGGGACTAGCCACCCTAATTCTTTATTTCTTGGCCTAGTTGTCTCATAAGTGATGTCTTGTTGGTATCACTTATGAAGTTCAGACCTGTCTTCGGACAGTTGACTAAACAACAACCAATATATTTGGCCCAGTATTATTTATCCCCTACAAAGTACTCCATTCGATAAAATACCGGCTTCTTCCCTTGAAGATATTGACAAACTTCTTCGAGTGACAGTCAAACAAATACGGTAAATTGCTTTACCTCATGACGTGACTCAATTGAGACGGTGTCGGGTGGCGTTCCCGGGTAGCTCAGTTGGCAGAGCGCTGGTATGTTCAACCAGAGGTCCCAGGATCGATACCCGGCCCCGGAACATTTTTTCCCTTGAAATTATTCAAATCTGCTTTACAGGAAGCTTTACCTGAAAGACTAGATTTGCATAATATATACGTCACTGTGTGCGTTAACAGAAAACCACAATTCCAAGTCACACAGAGTTTGTGTGCACTCGATGTGGGTCTCTGGCGTTTTGTCAGCCCACGCGAGTTGTGTGGATATAAAGGGAAAAATTGAGACGGTGTCGGGTGGAGTTCCCGGGTAGCTCAGTTGGCAGAGTGCTGGTACGTTCAACCAGAGGTCCCGGGATCGATACTCGGCCCCAGAAAAATTTTTCCCTTGAAATTATTCAAATCTGCTTTACAGGAAGCTTTACCTGAAAGACTAGATTTGCTCATATAAATTGACCAACACATTCCTAAAATAATTACCCTATGTACTATGTAGTCAGGTCATTCAAAATATTTGTATTAATATATTGAAATGTTCACTAATCACTATACATAATAATTTGTATAATCACTTCTTGTAAATATCGTGTTACTGTTTCTATAATTTCTATTCAATATTCATTGTATGCATACTATAATTTTATATGTTCACGGCATGTGGATATATGTAACTTTTCAATTTTTGTTATCTGTATGTTGTTGATAAATATTTTGTTATGTTTTGGATCTTCATGGTCATTGGGACTGCCAGGCAGATGTCCTTGTCTTGGAATTAATAATAATTACTATCAAGTAAACAGTCCTTTAATCATTCGGTATTTAATCTTCAGCTCAATTTACTTTGTTTATTATTACAGGGCAAGAAACGCAATGTTGTGTTCTTTTTCTCCTGCGTGATAAAACCAAAGTAATTTGTGAAAAGCTATCTCTGAATCAATTTGAAGTACTTCAGCTATCGGTAAGGCCTACTGAGTTTTTGTAACTTTTATAATTTCCATTCTATCTTCTTGAATATTTTACATCAGTTAGATATTGCTGAAATACATGTGCAGATTTTTTTTTTTTTTTTCATATTTATATGTTAAAATATAAAGATAATCGATCTTCTAAAAGTTTAAAATGAATCTAAGACTTCCTATAATGAAATGGTGCATTGCTTTTTACCTGCACAATATATTTCATTACCGGTATTAAAAAAATAATTTGAACATTTGATTTTTTGGGGAGTAGGGACTTTTCAACTTCACTGCCCAATATAAAAATCACAGATTTCTTAATAACCGGTAATTATCATAAGTATAAATTAATTCAGCATTTCATGCACAGACCTGTTGTGAACATGTGTGCAACATTTCATCACTCTAGGTTTAGTCATTCAGCAGATATCTTATTTCTAATAAGTTACAATGTGAAAACTCTGATTTTCGGTAAAATAACTTTAAAGTTTATAATATACATTCTGAATTTAATCACTTATATGGGAGAAACTGAATTTCTGACTTAAATAAAGACATCACGATGAAATCTTCACTACAGTATTCCTCAAGAAAATGTAGATTTTTAGCACCATATTTAAAAAATGAAGAAACTGACCAAAATTGAGATATCATAAAGTTATTCAGTGATTGTAAGAGTTAAAAGGGTGTATCGAACAATGAATAATAATGTAACTTCATTCTGATTTGGAGTAAAATCACTTGAAACTTTATAATGTGCATTCTGCACATAATAACCACGTAATGGCACAAACTGAATTCTAACTCAGAATAAAGATATCGCTATGAAATCTTCGAATACAGTATTCCTCAAGAAACAGTAGATTTTTTGGTACCATATTTAAAAAATGAAGAAAATGACCAAAATTGGGCAAAACTGAGTCTCCTTACATGGTACAGTTAAAGTAAGCAATAATTTTTTATTCTGATTAACAATATAATAATAATAAATATAATAATAATAATAATAATAATAATAATAATAATAATAATAATAATAATAATAATAAATTTAGCCCGTACACATCCGTAAGGGCAAGGGCCTCTGTTGTAACAGGGAATTGCTCATAAGTGGGCTCCTAAGGTGAGCGAGTCCTTGGGAGCTTGGTCATATTACTGATATTTCTTCGTTTCACTGTTCCTGACTTCCCTCTTCGATCATTTCTACTATACTCATCCCCCACACTTCCTCACATCACTTCACATGAATTACACTCACTGTCGTTGAATTTCTGTCCTATCTGGTGCTTGTTGATTCATGTTTGGTGTCAGCTGCCTCCATACTTCTCTGTCTCGTGCCACTCTCGACCATTGACTTCCCGCTCTGGTTCTGAAGTAGTCCGCCCATCTGGTTTTTTGTCGTCCCACGTGCCGTCGTCCTTCTCTCGGCTCCCACATTGTGATGCGATTCGTCCATTTCTGGTGATCCATACGTGCTACATGCCCGCCCCGTTTCCATTTTAGGTTTTCTGCCCTTTCTACCACATCGCGCATTTTTATCCTTCTTCTTATTTCCTCGTTTCTGAGTCTGTCTCTTAGTGAAACATTTAGGATCTTCCTTTCCATTCTCCTTTGACAAACCTGTAGCTGTTTTTTCTGTTTTTCTGTCAAGGACCATGTTTGACAGCCATAGAGTAATGTCGGCATGACACATTTGTCTAGGATTTCAGCTTTCGTACTTGCTTTTTGCCGTTTGTCCATGAGTAGGAATTTGAGCGACCAAAATTTGTTCCATGCCAGTCCTATTGTGCGTTTGATTTCATTCTCTGTGTTCTTGTTTAGGGAGATGCTTTGCCCGAGGTACACGTACTGCTGCACATACTCAAGTGGTGATTGTAGGGTCTTGTGTTCCATTGGTCATAACTTTTGTTTTTGTGGGATTCATTGTGAGTCCTACTGTGCTGCTTACTTTGTCCACTTCAATGATCATTTCCTCTAGCATTTTTGCTGATCTTGCTATCAGAGTTATGTCATCTGCAAATCTGAGGTGTGTCAGTTTCCGCCCATCTATATTTAGTCCATGTGTGTGTTTCCATTTCAGTTTTCTAAATTGGATTAACAATAAATATATATATATATATATATATATATATATGAAATCTTAGTATAAGAGAGTGAAGTCACAGACCTCTGTAACTCAGCTGACCTGATTCACGTCTGGGAACGAGGCCTGTTATTGACTATTGAAATGATATGTTAAGGTTCAGAACCACAACAACTACGTCAAGCTCCATCCTTCATCAATACCACAAAGAAGTTACAATTTCATTAAATTTGAATGTTTATGTAATCTCGCTGTGAACATTTCAAGAAATTTTACTACGAAAGCAAAATATTTTTAAATATAGTCTGCAGTGTTTCTGGTACAGAGAAAGTAATTTGGGCATTCGGTTTGCCAACACATCAGTTGCTGTATGTACACTTTCGGAAATAAATGACCTGTCCCGATTACCAAATATCTGTACTTGAAGTAAAACTGGCAGTGTGAAAATGCCTTTTTATCTCACCCAGTGCTCTGAACTGATGGTGTCTGGTATAATCTACCTACTGCTAATATAAGTTAATTATGCTCAGAACATTATCTGGATTTTCTCCATTGTTTTCTGACATGTTAGTAAAACTGTTACTAAATATTTATCAATTTTACATATGTACATATTGACAGATAAATACACTACTGTCTATAAAAAGTGCAACACCATGAAGGAACGTAGATAGCAGTAGCGGCTGGTGGTCAAAATAATGAGTGTGCCACAATCTCTATATCTGCCTACTGTCTTAATTTGAGACTCGCCTAGTGACGAAACATGAAGTCCATACGACGTTCCTTCCTACTGCAGAACTTGTCAATTACCCTGGAGTTAAACCCCTCCATCTTGGACATCATACTCTTTTCTATTGACAGTATTGCAAGAGCAGTGAGGCGATCCTGGGACATAGTGTTCCTTAAAAACCGTTTTTATTCATTTCAAGCAAGAAAAACATCTTTCTGGCTCAGCAATGGCCATTGGTGTTGTAACCAAAATATTTAACGACTTCGTTACTTCACGGAATGCATCCTGTAAATTGTTGGAGACTATGTATTGTAACAATAGAACAGACATCTATATTATGGAAGTCAGGTTTTCCGTAAGAATTCCAAGTTGTGTCTTTAACACTCTTTTGTTCAGTATAGTATAGCTGTTGACAGCAACTTCAAGTTCGCGTTCACGAAAATTATACGAAAAATTCTAAAAAAATTTTGCTATTTAACAATTTTGTTGCGTCTAGGTAGCTTAAAGACTGGAAATGGTGAGTAGTTTCCTGAATTATACAGTCACATACTTCCTTGGCTTCAATTTTCTAGGATTCCATTTTCTGTTGCTTGCTAGCTGATTCAGGAGGAACGTCATAGGCCTACAGGTAGATGGCAGCAGCAGTCTGATATTTGAATTGCCAAATACATTGTAAATAGTTGCGAGTTCTTCCACAAACAAGCATTCTTTCGTTACGCTTTACTTTTGCAATCTCCAAGCTGTGTTGTGCTGAAGCTGACTACAGCACTTTCCCGCGTAAAAATAGCCAATCAGAGCAGTGATTTCAGCTTCGCACATGCGCATAAATGTCTACATTTTCATATGAAGTTCACAGTAGCACAACGAACCCCCTGAGGCACCAAAGAGCGAAGACTAAACACTCTATAACGCGTCATGAATATAGCCACGGGAAATTGTCAAATGGCAGATTAAATACTATGGTATTGCAAATACATTATTTGAGCAAAAATTACCACTGTGCTGTAGCACTGTAGCACATAGGGACGGGCCGCCCCTGATAGATAGACATGTGAAAATTATACTAAATATAATGCAGGGTATCACAAGCAAGTGGTAAAAATTTCAAAATGATTTTGCATCCCTGAACCCAGCAGTGCCTTCTGAACTGCCATTGTAGGCGCATAAATAGAGGGCTGTTGTGGAGCCAGACAGCAGTGTATTAGTCAAAAGGCAGTAAACTTTCTCTAAGAGTCGCTATGCCTCGTCGTGCTAAAAGGGTGCAGTATAAACAAACAACAGACTTTGAACGGGGACGAATGATTGGCCTGCGTGGAGGCAGATTTTCATATCGTGTGGGACATCATGCCTCTACAGTGATGCGAGTGGACTAAAGAGAAATGTAATAATAATCCGTGGCGCTACAGCCTGTGAAGGGCCTAGACCGACCTGCCAGCTGCTGGCCTCACGCCCACATGCCGAAGCAGAGGTGGACGATCATCCAACCAGAATGGAGGTATCGTGTGGTTAGCACGATGACCCCCCAGCCGTTATAGCTGGCATTCGCAACCGGATTTCACTACCTATCGTAGCTCCCCAAGTGCATCACGATGCTGGGTGGGCACTGGTCCCATACACTGGCTGAAATTTAATGAGAAAATTTCTTCTCCCACGAGGAGAAGAGAAACGTACACATCGAAAATCTGGCAGTGGATCACGATCTGTGACAACACCATGGGATGACAGATATCTCATCCAGATGGTAGTGATGGATCGTTCAGCTTCATCACAAGTGTTAGCACAACGGTGGAGCACTGTAACAGGTGTAGCATTGTTTGCTTCCCAGAGGGCTGGTTGCATGCACTCCATTGCGGCAGATTCCCTTGACCATAGTTCATCGATGTCTCAGGCTACAATGGGCTCATGAACACACAGAGTTGCGTGCTGATTGGCAACACGTGGTGTTTTCAGACGAATCCCGTTTCAACTTTTTGTTTGCTGATGATACAAATATGCTATTTAATTCTAATGATAAAAATGAGCTGCTAAGTACAGTCAATCAGAGCAATGGCCACCTCCAAAACTGGCTTCAGCAAAATAATTTACAACTGAATATAAGTAAGACTGTTTACATACTCTTTAACAATAGCAGCGATCAAAATTCTACTCCTATCAAAATAAATGATAAAGACATATTGGAAGTTAAAAATACAACATTTCTAGGCATCTGCATTGCCTCTGCTTTAACCTGGAACTATCATGTTGAAAAAACTATAGAAAAATTTAACCGCTATATATATGCTTTCAGAATATTAAACAAAACAACCTCTAATGAAGTTCTCAGATCTATGTATTTTGGCTATGTACGTTCCCAGATTCAGTATGGCATACCATTATGGGGCGCAACAAGCAAAATTACGGAAATTTTTAAGCTACAGAAGAAAATTATAAAAATTATGAAAAAGCACCTATAAGGTCGCAAAGTAAAGCAGTTTTTAGAGAACTCAAAATTCTGCCAGTGCCTTGTATATACATTCTAGAAACAGTGTCTTTCATCATAAAAACAAAGCAAAATTCAAATTTAATTCAGACTACCACATGTATCAAACAAGAACATCAAGTCATATCCATCTGTCCACTCATAGAATTACCACAAGTCTTAAAAGTATTTTACTTAGAGGCATAAATATGTATAATAAAATTCCAAGCTCCATAATAAGTAGTAAACAAAAGAAGTTTAAAAGCATAGTCAACAAATTGCTGCTGCATCATATGCCATATACTGTAGAGGAATTTATGTCTTTAGACCTTGAATGAAAGTACTAATAAGTAATTGTGAAGGCATATAGGTCGTTATTGCTATTAAGAACATTTAAATTATTATTATTATTATTATTATTATTATTATTATTATTATTATTATTATTATTTTTATACTATCTTAGATACAGTTCTTCTTAAATCATGTCGGCAGATGTCCTGCAATAACAATGTTACAAATTCATAAATATGTCCACCAGTATAGCATAATCAGAAACTAGATTAAGAACTAGAAATAAGATTGACGAATCCATGATTTGTAAAAATCTTTATGGTGAATAAATTACTATTACTATTACAATGACGGTCGTATACGCATTAGACGAAGTCAGGTTATGAAAGTTCATACCTTCCCTTGTGTTGGATGTTTGTAATTAACTGCTGTGAATGATGTGCAAAATAGACACATTTTAAGAAAATGTTGGTCGTCCTATAGAGGAGAAGTTAATGCTAATATTAGGGGGATGCTTATAATGTAGTCTGAGGGGCCTAAGTGCCTAGGTGTCTGCTTGGATAGAAATATAGTTTGGAAGTATTATATTATAAATAAAAATACTGAGAAAATAAAGAGCAGACTTGATATCTCACTAAAGATATGTGGGGCTGTTCAACGTCACTTTATAATGCATACCGTATGTAAAGCCTGTAATGACATCTGGATGTGAGGTGGTGCTTCTTGGAAGGATATTAATAAGAGAGATTGTTCATTGTCAGGGAGTAAGACTGATTACTAGTGGATTAAAATCAGTTCCCGTAAATGCTATGAGAATTCTGCTAAGAAAGAAAGCAATTGAAATAGATGTTCTAAAAACTGTAGGATTGTCTGGTGATAAAAAAGTCGACACAGCTTTACTGTGCTGCATGACTTTATATAGGGTGCGATCACACAAGGGGAATACCAGGAGAACAAGATGAATAAAATAAAATAAGGACAAGAAGGATGTACGGAGAACAAGAGGGAGACAAGACGAAAAGGTAGAATACACAAAATGGGGAAAGACAGGGATAACAAGGGGATACAAAGAGAATAAGGGAAATACAAGACGAAAAAGGGAATACAAAGAGAACAAAGTTAAGACATGAAGAAAAGGGGGAATACAAAAAATGGGGGAAGAAAGGATAACAAGGGGATGCAAAGAGAACAAGGGAAATACAAGAAGAAAAAGGAAATACAAGGAGAACAAGCGGAAGACATAAAAGGGGGAATATAAAAATGGGGGAAGACATGAACAAAGGGCAGACAAGAAGATAAAGGGGAAGACAAGAATAAGGGTGATAAGAGAACAAGAGAAATCAAGACGAAAAAAGGGAATACAAGGAGAGACAAGAAGAAAAGAAAAATCAGAATACAAAAATGGAGAAAGACAAGGGTAAGAAAAGGAATTCAAAGAGAACAAGGGAAATACAAGAAGAAAAAAGAATATAAAAAGAACAAAGGGGAGAAATGAAGAACAGTAAGAAAACAAGGAGAACAAGGAGAATATGCATACAAGAAGAAAAAAGGAATACAAGGAGAACAAGGGATAGACATGAAGGAAAGGGGGGACAAGGAGAACATGGGAATACAAGGGGAAGAAGGAGAATAAAAGAATAATAAGGGGAAGACAAGGAGAACAAGGGGTAGACATGGAGGGACGTGGGGACAAGGAGAACAGACAAGGAGAACAAGGGGGAGACATGGAGGAAAGGGGGACAAGGAGAACAAGGGAATACAAGGGGAATAGAAGAAGAATAAGGGGAAGGCAAAGAGAACAAGGGGGAGACATGGAGGAGAGGGAGAAGGAGAACAAGGGAATACAAGGGGAATAGAAGAAGAATAAGGGGAAGGTAAAGAGAACAAGGGGGAGACATGGAGGAAAGCGGGACAAGGAGAACAAGGGAATACAAGGGGAATAGAAGAAGAATAAGGGGAAGGCAAAGAGAACAAGGGGGAGACATGGAGGAAAGGGGGACAAGGAGAACAAGGGAATACAAGAAAAGGGAATATAAGGAGAACAAGAAGGAGACTACAAGAAGAAGAATAAGAAGGGAATACAAAAAAACAAGGGGACAAGGAGAACAAGAGAATACAAGAACAAGGAGAATACAAGAAGAAGAAGAAGAGAATACAAGCAGAACAAGGAGAATACAGGAAGAAGAAGAAGAAGGGAATAAAAGGAGAATACAAGAAGAAGAAGGGAAAACAAGGAGAACAAGGAGAATACAAGAAGAAGAAGAAGGGAATACAAGGAGAACAAGGAGAATACAAGAAGAAGAAGGGAATACAAGAAGAAGAAGAAGGGAATACAAGAAGAAGAAGAAGAAGAAGGGAATACAAGGAGAACAAGGAGAATACAAGAAGAAGAAGGGAATACAAGGAGAACAAGGAGAATACAAGAAGAAGAAGGGAATACAAGAAGAACAAGGAGAATACAAGAAGAAGAAGCAGAAGAAGAAGAAGGGAATACAAGGAGAACAAGGAGAATACAAGAAGAAGGGAATAGAAGAAGAACAAGGAGAATACAAGAAGAAGAAGAACAAGAAGAAGGGAATACACGGAGATCAAGGAGAATACAAGAAGAAGAAGGGAATACAAGAAGAACAAGGAGAATACAAGAAGAAGATGAAGAAGAAGGGAATACAAGGAGAAGAAGAAGGGAATACAAGGAGAACAAGGAGAATACAAGAAGAAGAAGGGAATACAAGAAGAACAAGGAGAATACAAGAAGAAGAAGAAGGGAATACAAGGAGAACAAGGAGAATACAAGAAGAAGAAGTGAATACAAGGAGAACAAGGAGAATACAAGAAGAAGAAGGGAATACAAGGAGAACAAGGAGAATACAAGAAGAAGAAGGGAATACAAGGAGAACAAGGAAAATACAAGAAGAAGAAGGGGATACAAGGAGAACAAGGAGAATACAAGAAGAAGAAGGGAATACAAGGAGAACAAGGAGAATACAAGAAGAAGAAGAAGGGAATACATGGAGAACAAGGAGAATACAAGAAGAAGAAGGAAATACAAGGAGAACAAGGAGAATACAAGAAGAAGGGAATACAAGGAGAACAAGGAGAATACAAGAAGAAGAAGGGAATACAAGGAGATCAAGGAGAATACAGGAAGAAGAAGAAGAAGAAGGGAATACAAGGAGAACAAGGAGAATACAAGAAGAAGAAGGGAATACAAGAAGAACAAGAAGAAGAAGAAGAAGGAGAAGGGAATACAAGGAGAACAAGGAGAATACAAGAAGAAGAAGAAGGGAACACAAGGAGAACAAGAAGAATACAAGAAGAAGAAGGGAATACAAGAAGAACAAGGAGAATACAAGAAGAAGAAGAAGAAGAAGAAGGGAATACAAGGAGAACAAGGAGAATACAAGAAGAAGAAGGGAATACAAGAAGAACAAGGAGAATACAAGAAGAAGAAGAAGAAGAAGGGAATACAAGGAGAACAAGGAGAATACAAGAAGAAGAAGGGAATACAAGGAGAACAAAGAGAATACAAGAAGAAGAAGGGGATACAAGGAGAACAAGGAGAATACAAGAAGAAGAAGAAGAAGAAGAAGAAGGGAATACAAGGAGAACAATGAGAATACAAGAAGAAGGGAATACAAGAAGAACAAGGAGAATACAAGAAGAAGATTAACGGAATACAAGGAGAACAAGGAGAATACAAGAAGAAGAAGGGAATACAAGGAGAACAAGGAGAATACAAGAAGAAGAAGAAGAAGAAGAAGGGAATACAATGAGAACAATGAGAATACAAGAAGAAGAAGAAGAAGGGAATACAAGAAGAACATGGAGAATACAAGAAGAAGAAGAAGGGAATACAAGGAGAACAAGGAGAATACAAGAAGAAGAAGGAAATAGAAGGAGAACAAGGAGAATACAAGAAGAAGAAGAAGAAGAAGAAGGGAATACAAGGAGAACAATGAGAATACAAGAAGAAGGGAATACAAGAAGAACAAGGAGAATACAAGAAGAAGATTAAGGGAATACAAGGAGAACAAGGAGAATACAAGAAGAAGAAGGGAATACAAGGAGAACAAGGAGAATACAAGAAGAAGAAGGGAATACAAGGAGAACAAGGAGAATACAAGAAGAAGAAGGGAATACAAGAGGAACAAGGAGAATACAAGAAGAAGAAGAAGGGAATACAAGGAGAACAAGGAGAATACAAGAAGAAGGGAATACAAGGAGAACAAGGAGAATACAAGAAGAAGGGTATACAATGAGAACAAGGAGAATACAAGAAGAAGAAGAAGAAGGGAATACATGGAGAACAAGGAGAATACAAGAAGAAGAAGGGAATACAAGGAGAACAAGAAGAATACAAGAAGAAGAAGGGAATACAAGGAGAACAAGGAGAATACAAGAAGAAGAAGGGAATACAAGAAGAAGAAGGGAATACAAGGAGATGAAGGAGAATACAAGAAGAAGAAGGGAATACAAGAACAAGGAGAATACACGAAGAAGAAGAAGAAGAAGAAGGGAATACAAGGAGAACAAGGAGAATACAAGAAGAAGAAGAAGGGAATACAAGGAGAACAAGGAGAATACAAGAAGAAGAAGGGAATACAAGGAGAACAAGGAGAATACAAGAAGAAGGGTACACAAGGAGAACAAGGAGAATACAAGAAGAAGAAGGGAATACAAGAAGAACAAGGAGAATAAAGAAGAAGAAGAAGGGAATACAAGGAGAACAAGGAGAATACAAGAAGAAGAAGGGAATACAAGGAGAACAAGGAGAATACAAGAAGAAGAAGGGAATACAAGGAGAACAAGGAGAATACAAGAAGAAGAAGGGAATACAAGGAGAACAAGGAGAATACAAGAAGAAGGGAATACAAGAAGAAGAAGGGAATACAAGGAGATGAAGGAGAATACAAGAAGAAGAAGGGAATACAAGAACAAGGAGAATACACGAAGAAGAAGAAGAAGAAGAAGAAGAAGAAGAAGAAGGGAATACAAGGAGAACATGGAGAATACAAGAAGAAGAAGGGAATACAAGGAGAACAAGGAGAATACAAGAAGAAGAAGAAGAAGAAGAAGGGAATAAAAGGAGAATACAAGAAGAAGGGAACACAAGGAGAACAAGGAGAATACAAGAAGAAGAAGGGAATACAAGAAGAACAAGGAGAATACAAGAAGAAGAAGAAGAAGAAGGGAATACAAGGAGAACAAGGAGAATACAAGAAGAAGAAGAAGAAGAAGAAGGGAATACAAGGAGAACAAGGAGAATACAAGAAGAAGAAGGGAATAGAAGGAGAACAAGGAGAATAGAAGAAGAAGAAGAAGAAGAAGGGAATAAAAGGAGAATACAAGAAGAAGGGAATACAAGGAGAACAAGGAGAATACAAGAAGAAGAAGGGAATACAAGAAGAACAAGGAGAATACAAGAAGAAGAAGAAGAAGAAGAAGAAGAAGGAAATACAAGGAGAACAAGGAGAATGCAAGAAGAAGAAGAAGAAGAAGGGAATACAAGGAGAACAAGGAGAATACAAGAAGAAGAAGAAGAAGAAGAAGAAGGTAGAACAAGGAGAATACAAGAAGAAGAAGAAGAAGGGAATACAAGGAGAACAAGGAGAATACAAGAAGGGAATACAAGGAGAACAAGGAGAATAGAAGAAGAAGAAGAAGGAGAAGAAGAAGAAGAAGAAGAAGAAGAAGAAGAAGGGAATACAAGGAAAACAAGGAGAATACAAGAAGAAGAAGGGAATACAAGAAGAACAAGGAGAATACAAGAAGAAGAAGAAGAAGAAGAAGAAGAAGAAGAAGAAGGTTATACAAGGAGAACAACGAGAATACAAGAAGAACAAGGGGAAGACAAGGAAAACAAGAGGAATACAAAAAAAGGAATACAAGGGGGAGACATGATAAAAAGGGAAGTATTCCCCTCCCTACCATAAATGGAATGTAGAAAATTTTCAGTTTATGGCGCTATTTTATCAATATCTTTTAAAAAACAATAATTATAATTTTTTTCCCCTGGTTCAGGTTCTGGCTGATATGTACATCTATTATCAGGCTGTACATCTCACTTGACGATATGTGTCAGAGGAAGAACAATTGTTTGTATGCATCTGAAGTCTGACTAGTGTAATAGGTAGTTAGTATGCAATGGAGGGGGAAGGAACTGGCCACCCTACCCCATTATCTCCTGGCCTAGTTGCCTCATAAGTGGTGCTTGTCGGTATCTGCGGTTCAGACCTGTCTTCGGACAGTTGACTAAACAACAATTATATTTTGATCTTACAATGTCTTTGTAAATGAGGTAATTTTTCTTTTTAACAAAACAATGAAATTTAAAATGTTTTAATAGCAAACATTAAAGAATTCATTTCAAGGAAGGACTATAGCGAAAATGAAATTTTATACATTTTTCGAGATTCAGTTTTCTTTTTAGGCACACATACATATATATCTTAACAACCTAATAGAGTTATCAAAATTTGGCTTGCATCCTACATTTATTTTTTAAATACTTTTTTAAAGAGGGCAGATTTTTTAAATTCTCATACAAATTTCATTCAATCAGTGTGGATATAGGGCCACTGCTGTGTTAGGAAGAGAACTCTCCATTAATTTGCTTTTAATAATCTAAGATGACAAAGAAAAAAATTAAATTGTGAAATAACCGCTGCATGTTTTAAAAATTATTTTATTTATACATTTTTTAGAAGTTGGAGATTCAGAAAATAATTCCTGCATAAAATTGTTAAGTGTGGTATAGTGAATATACAGAAAAAAATCCAGATTCTTAGCTACAAAATTGTAGAAGCCTTAGTGATTTGGATGAAGAGAAATACACAAAATATTATATTGGAGAAAAATGACTTTAAAGTTGACACTTCAAGAGCACGGAACTTTACAGAACTTTAATTATTACGTCATTAGAAGAGTTTCCAGTCATCTTATGCACTTGAAACTTTGTAAACATGTAGAGTAGGGTGTTAGGTATATTTTCTTTATAGGCCCCACTTAAATAACAATAACAGCTACATTTAATTATACTAACCGACACGAGATAGAGAGATAAGCATGGTGCCATTCCAAAATACTGACGAAGAATGTTATCATGTGAATCCGCTACAGAGCATGGACTTCGCACCAATAAGAGTCAGCCCATCCTTTCTTTGGGGCACAGTACACAGCCCTGCAACATAAATAAGAATCGAAGTCCAGATTCGCTCCTTTATTGTTTTATTAGACGTTCATAAATGGCAGAAATTGTGTGTGTCAGTACTCTAAAATGTATATTATGAATCTGACTCATTTTCTTCGAAAGTTTAGAAATGGTACTTACATCTTCATTTACTTGAAGTCTTCAATTGTAAGTAGTCCACATCTTTATGATATGAATTAGGTACAATTAATTTCATTTTTAAAATTTTTAAGGATAATGACGACACCAATGTAACATAATTGTATCAGGAATGGTGAAAAATAACGTATAAGTGGGCTTATAGGTATTAAAGTGTTTGTTGGTTTGTAATATGCAAGTGCTATGTGTCATTAAGGGCTAAAGGGACTTATCCCAGAGGTGTTTATAAAGAAAATTTTATTACCGCACAAATCACCATCGAAATTACCAGTGTGACATTGATTATTATTATTATTGTTATTATTTTAAATATTAAATGAAATATCAGAATCGGGAAATAATATTAATGGGAATAATTCTAGATTTCAACTGCTCATAACTGTTATTTAAAGACTGGTGATTCCGATTCAGTACTTCACTAGCTTTTTAAGCTCTCTATATACATAGAGCATAATATTTAACCATGCCAATAAATATCAAGAAGACAGTCCACAGGAGGATAACGCCACAGCACCAAAGAATAATTATTCTAAGATACTTATGGCTCTGAAAGGTTAATTTTTTACATTACTTCTATACAGTTCTGCTGTAATTGTTTATATTAATTTATTTGTACTTTGTAATTATTTCAATTAGGCCTACTGTAACTTAATAAGTTAGAAATTACTAATCTTACTTATATATAGAACTTACTAATCTTTTTCATGTTATGGAGAATATATCAGACCAAAAATTGTAAAGTTTACTCATTTTATGTGTCAATCTTTTTCCATATTTGAATGTTTAAAAATAAGTATTTATCTTAAGATAAAAAAATTAATAAGCTATTCTTATTGGTTCATTACTAACATGCAGTAAAACTTTTGTGTAGATCAAACAAAATTTATGGACACTTCACCATTTTTTTACTGAAAATTGGTGTGAGTCATCTGCAAAAAATACCAGTACCAGTAGTTGATGTAAAAAATATTGTTGGTTCATTGAAATTCCCATTGTGTTATGCTTCCTGGACCAGTTCCTAAGACATAATAATAATAATAATAATAATAATAATAATAATAATAATAATAATAATAATATATTATATTTCACTTTAGCTGTTGGAGTTAAGGCCATACGGCCTTCCCTGCCATTCAACCAGCAAAATGTATACATAAGCACATACGAATAAAGTTAACAAGATACGAAAATTGAGGCCTTGAAGTAACAAAGGTGCTAAGTGCCAAAAATAATTCTGAATTATTTCAGAACAGTGATGTTACATACCAGTACCATGTGAAGTATTGTCCAGCTTCATGTAGGCGTACTGAACTGCTTAGATCCCTTAAAGGTCTCTTGTATCATGTCAGCAGATGTCCTGCAATAACAAAGCTGCAAATTCATAAATATGTCCATGGTATAATCAGAAACTAGATTAAGACTTAGAAATAAGATTGACGAAGCCATGATTTGTAAAGATCTTTATGGTGAATAAATTACTACTACTACTACTACTATTACTACTACTACTACTACTACTACTACTACTACTACTACTACTTGACACTTCCCCAGTTGGTATGCAGGTTTAACCTGAAATGATACATAGCACATGTCATCCTCCTTCCGTCTTACTTTCAAGTTCTGAGTCTTTATGGTTGTGTGATGTTCGTTGGTTGAATATTCACCTAACTCCATTCCTTTAAATTTTATGAAGACTAATAGAAGTTTTAATCCAGACATTTAGCATACCTCTGATTGAGGTTGTGCCTGATATGTGCATCTGCTATCAGACAGTACATCTCACTTGACAATATGTGTCAGAGGAAGAACAATTGTTTGTATGCATCTGAAGTCTGATTAGTAAAATATGTTTCTAGTCACTGATGTGACACCCTATCACATTACCGTATCTCCTGGCGTAGTTGCCTTATTGGTGTCACTTGAGATTCAAACCTGTCGTGTATTTGTTCCACACTAACATTACTCTCAGACACAATTTTCTGGAACTGATTAATAAACTGATCCGCGGACACTTCGTCAGCACTCCGTTGTTCACCGGCCAAGTCTAGTTTTCAGATTCCATGTCTCTCTTTGAATCTGCTAAGCCACCCAACGAAAAATCCACACTCACCTTGCAGTTTCATTTTCTGGTGCAGTTCCTTGACTTTTTCTTGTAGCATCGGCCCAGAAATGCACATTTCCTCAGATCTTTTAATTGCGAACCATTCATATAGAACACGATCAAATTCTTCGCAGTGGATGTAATTTTCCGATTTTCCGCAACTTTCGTAGATTCAGTGTTACTTATGAATCACTGAAGTTGACTGCCTTGTTTCTTTATTGTATTCGTCCATTAATTTGGATCTTGTAGCCCCGACACCCCGCTTCTTTGTTCATAATGTGCTACACGTCGGATCATCATCTGGGCTTACAGGTCCATCACCCCGCCATGATGTTCAAATCTCGACGCGATGTTCCGAGATGGCGCGTGTCTCGTGTGGAGCGAGATGTAGCGTGAGAACGCGATAGATGGAGGAGTCTACAGTCGCATGGCTGTTGTGGTGGGGGTAGAGGGGAAGGATAGAATACGTGTTTTGAAATTTACCCTGGATCTACTAATCCTCTGTATATTTTTTCGAGTAATTCAAGTTCAAGCTTTTGCTTCAGTGTGAGGACGTTCCTCTTACGTTTAGCGGTGGTAGCCATGAATCACACGAATGAAACTTTTACGCGCTATAGGAACAGAGAATTTCACACTTTCATATTTAGACTCATCCAACATCCCCTCGAAACGGGCGAGTTCAAGTGGTAAATTTAGACATCGTCTTTGTGTGATCTGTGTCTCTGTGTTCGTTGCTCTTTGCATTGTTTGTAAGACCCAAGATAACGTCTTTGGCAACTTACCTGAGCTACTCCCAGGAACATAACGGCGTTTTGTCTGTTTTCAGGCGTAAACAATTTAAAGAGTAAACACAATATACAGCATGTGCGAACCACGAAAAACACTCATATCTTTGTCCGATTCTTCCCTTTCGCATGAATGACTTTTTTTTGCCTTAGCCAAAAGTGCCGTTGTTTTGGTATTGCCGGATACGAGGGATTTTATTGTATTCAATGATTTCATGTTACATCCTTTTTCCGGGGAGGTCTTCAATTAAGTAGTGATTTACGAAAGTAAACCAATCAATTTTTCAACGACCAGCTGCCACTGATACTGCATTCAAAATTATGTCGACCCTTTCTAAGGCCATGAAAATATCCTGAATTGTGGAAAGAGAAGAGTTATTGTTTCTTACCGGTCATGAATAGTTTTTCACGAGAGCCGAGAAATTATGCTGAATAGTGGTAACTAGCTTTTGATAATGGATTTTTTTAGCGGACATGTCCCTATCTCCAAAATGTTGGTTGTCTGCAATTTTGACATGGTGCAAAAAGATAAAAAAAAAAAGCACTAGCCTACATTAATCGCCTTGAATTTCTTACCTTCAAGGGCGGTTTTTTTGGGGGGGGGGGAGAGGAAGTGGAGGCCAGGTCTAAATGTAGCATTACAATTTTGCTCTGAACCATTTGAAGTAATCTATCTATCAGGCGTTTACGACAAAATTTCGTACTGTCATATGTTTGGGTTTCTCCCGGATATATAATATCATCATACAGCCTACCTAAAGTAATATTTTCATGTGTAAAATTCGAGAGTGCACGCCTCTGATTGAGGCCAGATAAGGCATGGCCGCCAGGTGACGTCATGGTTGCCATGGTTACCATTGAAGGTCACTAGACTAAAAGCATGGGGTACACAGTTGTCAGTTACAGGGGCTGTGCATTCGTGAAGTTGCTTCCCACGGTATTTATTATAATAATGGTTTCATCATCAGTTTGAATGTGGTGAAGAGATAAGATTGTGTTAAATTTGTCGTGTTTTTGTAGATGGATATTCCTGGTGAAACAAATAGTGCAGATACGTATAGTTTCTAGTTTGCTGCAGATTCTCATTTCAAGGAGAAGGTGTGTGGTAGTCGTGAATTTCAAGATCTGAACAACTTGGACCAAAATTATTGTTGCTACAAAAGGATAGAGGTACTGAAATAGATCATATCACTGTTCATGGTATAATAATCATAAATGATTTTGTGGAAACACTGGGAAGGGGAAATTATTTTGCTGGCCATGTAATGTCACTGCTAACTAATAGGGTGCAGTAAGTTTAAGGATCTGAAGACTTAAAAAAACTTATTTAGATTTCATTTAAAATCTCATCTGTCGTTTGAAGTAAATGCTCAACATCTGTGACATACTTAACGAGCACAATAAATCCCCTTCGGAGAATGAAGATTGATATCATGAGAGCTTAGGGTTACACGTGAACGAATTCCTTATGCAGTGGCAGAGTTCCACTAATTTGTTGTCAATGTTTCAAATGGCAGTGTTATCTTCAACCCATGGTCTAGATGTAACATAGCTGCGTCGTAAACGAGAGGCTGTGAGTTCAAGACTCCGCTCTGTTTTTTTTTTTTGTGAGGGGGGGTTGATTTGTTTTCTGTTTGTTTTTAGACAAAATGTTATAAATTATTTGATAATTGTTCAGAATAGCTACACCAAAGATGAAAATTGTTTCACTGCATTCTGACACATATTATATACCGGTAGGCTATCATGTGTTGATAATAAAATATAGCTATGGGCCTTCATCTCATAGACGCCAATGAAGAAAAAGAAAATTGTGCGTTCTTTAGTGTAGGCCTAGCTTTTCTGGAAAAATACCAATAATTTATAATACATTGCTCTCTTAAATTGACTGAGCATATTGGGATTTAAATTAATTGCTTTCCCAAAAAGCTATTAAATATTTCATATACAACAATTTTTATCTCGAAGAGGAACAAAAACGAGCAAAATTGTATTAAAATTTTTAGTTTGAAATCTATAAAAAAAATACTGTCTTAATGGTTATAAATACGTCAGATTTTATCTCGTGTGAACCAAGCACTGTCCGAAGAACTTTGATAAATACACGCTACAGGAGATTGGTATTTTTTTTTTTTTTTTTGTGTGTTTAAGACTACATTGTGAATTATACAATATCGAGTTGGAAAATTGAACATGTGTTAAAAATAGTGTAGCCATGTTACTAACATGCGCTTGAACTCTGATTTTGTAGTTCTATAGTATCATACCTACAATATTAATCATGAGCCACCCTTGCTTACTTCACACTTGGCTTAATGTATTATTAATAAATGTATTATGTAATTAGCAATTATATATTTACATAAATACTGGTATATATATATATATATATATATATATATATATATATATATATATATATTTTTTTTTTTTTTTAAGCCTACACGTCCAAATTTCATAATCTATCACTATTATTTAATAAAATCTTGTACCAGCATGAATTATTCTCCATTCACAATATATTCGTAGTTAAAACCAAGGTATACTTACCAGTACACAAACTGTAACCATAAAAAATAATAATACGTACTTCACTTTTAATTCCCAAAAATTGAACTCCATTCAAATGTTGCGGGATATAAAAACATAATACGAAGTACCGCATCTCATCTATGAGAATAGATAGTAACCATGGCCACCTCTGAATAACCTATGCAACAATGTTTTGATGTGGTCCAGACCCTTTGATACAAATGTTCTCGATAATGATTATTTTCCGTTTTTTAATTTTTCTTTAGTTTTCCTTCTCTGCGTTGTGTTTTGTACTCTGTTTAATTTTTCCGCTTCTTTCCCTTTGAATGTCCAATTTTAACCAAGTAATTAGTATTAATGATTAAATTAGTGTGAACACCATTTTATTGCAAGCCATTGATTCAGAGAAGCTGGGGCATGGGTAGGTTCGGCAACGCTGAGTGGTGGCGGGGGTTTCTAAAGTGATATTGATGTAATTGTGCTTGCTCATTGCTTTCGTTGTACTTAACGTGTATTTTTTTAATATTACTTTATGCACAAAGGTAAGATAAAGATTCAGAGTAGTGATGTAAATTATTACGGATTCGAAAATAGTGTTTTATTGCAATCAATTGGCTATACTTCAGGATACGGCGTAAGTATGCTACTTAGATACAAAGACAGCCATTTAAAATGATTACGAAAACATGTTTTTTTTAATGATATTACAAAGGTAAATAAATAAATAAAGGTATTCCTTGCATCGAAAATAATAAAATCAATAATGCAATAAAGACGTAAGTTCCTAGCTGTATTCTTAAGTTCCAATCAATTAACAAATTTGTGCCTAGGAAATTGACTGTTTCGCGACTTTATGGTGTTTCACCAGTAACCACAGTCTGCTATATACAGTCACGAAGCTTGAGTTTTGAGGGTGCTAGAAACAATAGACTGTGACGGTACTATTTTGCATTGCCTGTAATGAGGCGATATTAGCGATCCTAGTGGTGAGCAACTATCTAATGTTTGCATATTTACTACATATTGAGCTTCGCGACTGTATATACTAGACTGTGCCAGTAACGTGAAAGGTCTAGGATACATTTTAATATTATCTTATGTGATTATGTATCGTGCTTTTCTATAAATATTTCAGATGCCCAAGAAGCCAGTTTTAGTTTAAGACTGCCCAGTCACCATAACAATACTGTTATCCGAAATTATTTGTTATAAACTTTTTTAAAATATATTTTTAAATAAATATAACTACGTACAGAAAACAAACCAAGAATGTAAATTATGCAAAAAAATAAAAATGTAAACATAGGAAACTATTGACATGTTATAATAAAATCTGAAGATGTAAATACAAAAATCTATGAAAAAAAATGAAGAAACGTACCTTGAAGATATTACGTAACAAAACACACCATTATCTATTAAGTATGTGCCAATTAGCGTAAACTCAGTGAACTTTAAATCCTGTAAATACGAAGTGAAAATAAACATGTTTATAGCTAATTTATTACAAAGTAAATAATAAGTTGACACCTGTGGCCGCAAAATCAGGTGGCCCGGGTTCGATTCCTGGTTGGGGAAAGTTACATCTTTCCTGAAGTACTCGTCCAGCTTATAGAAAGCAGTAATTTTTTTTCTAGGTAGTATTTTAGTGAAGTTCGAAAGAAAAATTTTGATTTCTGGTCGCAAATGCTGGCTGGAAAGGCTCAAAGAGACGTTCCCATCTTTCATTATTTAAAATATCGTGGAAATGGTATTATACTATATCTTGATATTTTGACTTGATTAATCTTTTAACTGTTGAAAATGATAAAGTTGACGTGGGGGTTTTGTAAGATTTTACTTCCCTTCTTAGCTTCATTACCAGATAATCCCACTGAAAAACTATTCCTTTGATAAGCTTTATCAGATGGTGTGTAAATTTTCAACAGTCAGTTATTTTTTTGGTTTTAGGTAACAGAGTGGTTATGATAGCAGTAATAGCTGCTTTACAGTCACTGAACTAGCTAGTTGAAAATAAGAGATCCAGTACAATAGATTTTGAAGTGTCAAGTAGATGCCTTCAGGTTCACCATCAAAATTTGTAGCTCCATAACCTAAGGAGAAAGCGAGAAAAGTGGACATGTAGCACTAGCACCTACTCCATTTTGGTTGCACAGTAAGGATCCATCAGTGAAGTTATGACGCTCTTCTTTATTAGGGATTGTACTATAAATAGTTCCCAATGTTAACAATTTTAGGACATCTGTTGGAGTGTCACTTTTGTTGGTTATTATTATTATTATTATTATTATTATTATTATTATTATTATTATTATTATTATTATTATTATTATTAGAGCCCCTATTATTATTATTATTATTATTATTATTATTATTATTATTATTATTATTATTATTATAGCCCCTATTATTATTATTATTATTATTATTATTATTATTATTATTATTATTATTATTAATAGTAGTAGTAGTAGTAGTGGTAGTAGTAGTTATATGAAATAGATTTTCTTTACTTGGGAGATTTGCAGTGGTGATATTGACAATAGTCCACACCTGTGGAGTAATGGGCCAGCACGTCTGGCCGCGAAACCAGGTGGCCCGGGTTCGAATCCCAGTTGGGGGAAGTTACCTGGTTGAGGTTTTTTCCGGGGTTTCCCTCAACCCAATAAGAGCAAATGCTGGATAACTTTCGGTGCTGGACCTCGGACTCATTTCACCGGCATTATTACCTTCATCTCATTCAGACGCTAAATAACCTAGATGTTGATACAGCGTTGTTACTGTTGCTCCAAGATATTTGAACTTCTCCATGTAACATTCCAAGTACCAAATCTCAAAACCTAATTCCTGTGCAATATTAATCCAGTCTCTATCATCGTATCCCACCTTTCCCAAATCCATTTTAATATTATCCTTCCAGCTACGTCTCGGCCTCCCGAAAGGTCTTTTTCCCTCCAGCCTCCCAACTAACACTCTATATGCATTTCTGGATTCGCCCATACGTGCTACATGCCCTGCCATATCAAACATCTGAATTTTGTTAGATTCGCTATTAATATTTAATTTCATGATAGATTAAATCATAATTTTCTCCCTTATAAATGCCACCTACATAAAGTTAATCTGTTATTGCAAAGCAAAAGCAGCTGACTTCCTGCGCTCATAAACTGTACTGCTTTCAGAAGTAGTCTCTTCTGTATTCCACTGTGTCCTGGTACAGCGTTTTAAGCTACATACAGATTCCATTATAAGGACAAGTCGGGGGTGATCTGGTGGGCCCATTATGTTGAGCCCAATTGCAAGTAATGTATATATGATATGATATGACATGACATGACATGACATGACATGACATGACATGACATGACATGATATGATATATGATATATGATATATGACATGATATGATATGATATATGATATGATATGATATGACATGATATGATATGATATGATATATGATATGATATGACATGATATGATATGATATGATATGATATATGATATGATATGATATATGATATGATATGATATATGATATATGATATGATATGATATATGATATGATATGATATGATATGATATGATATATGATATGATATATGATATGATATGATATGATATATGATATGATATGATATATGATATGATATGATATGATATATGATATGATATGATATATGATATGATATATGATATGATATGATATAATATGATATGATATATGATATGATATGATATATGATATGATATGATATGATATATATTTGGTCACAGCACTTCTTTACATGTAAGGGTGTACCTTACAGTTCTGTATCCGGTGCCACCATTAGCATATTATTACAATAACACATTATTTGCAGTACGCATCTACACAAATTCTCCCAATTACACTATGTACCTTTTATATTACTTGGTCAATCTCCCCTTCAGTATTTCTCCTACATTTCATTTGCTATTCTCTATTTGATAATTAATCCTAATATATCTAAAATTATATACACCTTTCAAATCCCCTTTTTCCTCTAACTACTATTCACTAAAATTTCAATTTTACTTATTCTCTATAAATTGTCATATTGAATTATTTGCCCTATTTGTTCTTTGACCTTTTCTCCTATCTTTCTCTTATATTCATTTACTGTTCCAACGTTCAAATGTTAGTACTAATTTTATGCTGTCACTTGTTCACTTCTCTTAACCCTTTTTCACTATTTTCACTCATTCCTATTTGCGCTCACTTTCACTTTCTCACTATTCTACTCACACCTAATCCTTTCTCACTATTCTCACTTCCTATAAATACTTATATTTATCTCTACACATCAGCTTATTCATTTTCTCTCTCCCCTATACTTCTCTATCATTTACAATTTCCTTTACTAGCACTTTCTGATCACATCCCCACATTTTTTAATCATATCTAATACCTTTGCTATATCCTCAGCTGTCGCAGGTTCTGACCTTTCTTTACTGTTCGTCTCTGCTTTATTTCTATCTCTGTCTTTCTATTTATTTCTTCTTCTATTCCTCTTTTATTTTCCCCCCCACGCTTTCACTTTCACATCCTAGATTTCCACTTACACTCGCACCCTTAATCTTTTCACTGCTTTCTTCTCCATCACTTCCTGACCTTGGTTTCTCTTTTTATCCCCACTCGCCTTTTTTCTAGCACCCGTGTTTCTTGAATAATGTATATAGCATTTCGTATGTATTTTCAGGTGTGAGCCCAGCTAACGTGAGAGGAAAACGAATCGGAATGTACTTGGGCACATGTTTTAGCGAGTCCGAGAAGACTTGGTTCTACGAGAAGCTGCAGGAAGGAGGCCTGGGATTCCGTGGCTGCTCTCGGGGCATCATGGCTAACAGAATATCTCAGTGGCTTGAAATTCTTGGTAAAAGCAGGCCTATTCTTGTACTGCAGATTGATATACTTTGACATGCAGTTGTTGAGTATTAACTGTGATAAATGCCACGTTGTCATTGCAGGTCCCAGCTACATGGTGGACACAGCCTGCTCATCCAGCTCGTATGCTATGGAGCATGCGTACAGGGCCATTCGAGATGGACACTGTGAAGCTGCCATCGTAGCTGGAAGCAATATATGCCTACACCCACATGTCACCATCCAGTTTTGACGCCTGGGCGTGCTGAGTCACCAGGGCATGTGCCGCTCCTTTGACAGGGACGGTGAGTTGCCCACCATCACGTAATCCATCATCTGCGAACAGAACTTTGATTATCTTAGTTAATTGGGTTCATAAAGCTAATGACGGTTATTGAAACGTGAATAATCAAATCATTTCAACTGATGTTATAATGACAATGTATTCCGAAAATAAGACCTAATCACATACTTAAAGGCCCTGTCAACTTAAAAAAAATGTACTTTTAGTTAGAAAATGATTCTAACAGAGTAGGTGTAGAGATTAGTTTCTGTGAAAACCTGAGCGTAGTACGATTAATAGAATGGCGACAATCCACAGTTAAAAATTCCCGGAGATACAGAAATGACGTCACAACTCCACTGTGGCGAGTATGCCACGGCCATGAGTAGCAGCAACTGGGTTTATACCAGTAGCAGCCCGTGGTTACAGAGGTTGGCAGTTCTGCATGAAAAATAGTGTATTTAGCAAACGCATGCTGTTTATTGCATCTAAATCGGATGACGCGTGTAATTACAGCCCCTTCTCGAAGTTGACTGTGCACCCGAAATTGTACTCCAACCATCCGTGCACTACACCTCTCCCACCTGGTACAACTAGTCACGTAGTGGAGATGTGCCCCGCATGCTTTTATAGTTTTTTAAGTCAAATTAGCTAAATCCTTCACTCCGGTGTTTGTCCATGTATTTTCTCCTCTAAACAGAATACAGAAAGCGTTTTCATGAGCGCAGCAAAAAACCAATCGTTTCCATTACACATTTCGGTATAAAAATGACTAGTAGGCTACATGATTTCCTCGACTTTTTCCGGAAATTTCAATATTTAAATTTTGTGTAGGACGTCCTAATTTCTTAAGTTAACATGCAATTTCTCTTTTAACTTCGAAAAGGGTTGGTCGATTAGGTTTTCATTTCATTCATATTTAATATAAAATACTTCCTTAGACACACTGACTAATCACATCACACCACACACAGTACTATAACACACTGGAACTGTAATGATATGCAGTAGTCCAGAAGCCTGTGTGTTCTAACGCAGGTCATAAAGAGATGAGGGTGTTGGCGGTTCTTTTGTATTTTCGGAGAGAGCTGCTTCGGTTGCAGCTCTAATGCAGTCTTATGGGACGGTGAAGAAAACCAGTTTTCTGCTGCCGACTACCCTGCGTTGAGCTCCAGGAACTGCCGATCACAGATCCGAAAAGTACACTACAGCTAAAATTCTCGAGCAGTTCAAGGCTGCTACAGACAGTAAAATCTCGAATCGAAGGAGAATGAATTGGAAAAATAAATAAAACAATGAACTAGATTACATAAAAGCACGTTTTACATTTTTAATTTTTTCAGGTCCATTTAAATGGCGGTTCTGCAGCTCTGCAGTTCTTATTGTAGAGCTGCCCTTGTTTATATGGTAATTGTAAGCTTCTTTCCACGTCAATCTCTTCCTATTATTAGTGTAAGTTTCTGGCGTCCAATGTCGTGACTTATGTGGAATAGTTATTTTCACAAATCATGGCTGGAATCAGGCCATATCAATTTGAGCTCAGGAAAGATGAAATTGTAAGAATATGGAAGAAAGCAGTGAGAATAGAGACTGGCTAGGAATCACAGACGTGTTTCTGTGGTGAATGTTTCTTCAGCCACTCATCAAGAGAGTTTCTGTTCCTGTGAAAGTGCAGTGATAAGAGATGTAAAGGGAAGTGCTGAGTATATTACATTTCGTAATGCATTTCACAAAGTTACACTAAACGAAGACACTTGAATATTGCTAGGTATTTTATGATGGTGAGGACGGAGTCTAATTTTGAAAGGGAAGAGGTTCCAGAAGGTAAATAACAGGAACATCGCTATGTAGCTTACAGACAGTTTGTTTAATGGATTAATTCTTTGAATCTCCTCGGAAGAGGAAACAGAAAAGTCATACCTTCAAGTGTAATAAAAGAAATTCATCGCGAATACCCCGACCCTGATAATGAATACAGGAACTTTCAAACTGCTGATAGAAGGGAAATTTCGTATTTTGATTAATTAGAAATTGTTTTTAATTTAAAAAAATTCATCACAATTTATTATATTTTGCAACCAACACACTGAACATTAAAAAAGATATCTCAATTTTTACATTTTTTTTTTTTATTTTATCAATTGTTCCTTCCTTTCATAAGGTTTTAATAACTTTACCTCCAATAATATGTTGACCATTTATAATTGTTTCAATAACTCGATCAGGAAAAAGTAATCAATTTCTAAAACCTATTACAACCTGAATTTTTTTAAAACAAATTCGAAGCTTTAACAGATAAATTTGTATCAATATACACATCGAAATTTTTATTGGATATAGGACAAAAGGCGAACAGAGATAGTAAACATTCCCACACAATAAAAAATATTGCACTCTTGTTTATTTTTAAATGGATTCGGAAGACTTCAAAATCTGTGCTTCAGTGGCAGACCATGACGATATCTTTGAAAAATATTGGAGTGCAACAGGTCAAATGACTTTATTGTCAAACGCCTGGGATTAGAAAACAATAACGACAACAAATTGTTATATTTCGATAAAACCGCCCGCTTCTCCTATGGTGTCAGTGCACTCGTCACTACTGGTACTAGTTGTTTCACAAAAGGACACATCCATATCATTTACCTCCTCACTTTCAGAAGTTTCACAGTTTGAAATACGTCAGAAAATTTCACTTCCCAGCTCACAGTGCACACCTCATTCATTGCAATTTGTATGTGTGTTTAAATTGGCATCATCACTTGTTTGTTCTTGGATATCACTGGTCCCTGCTTCTTCGTACATTGTCTCACAAAGTTCGCTGCATGCACTTGCTTGTTTTATCATCTACTTCCTTTCTCTGATTTTGATGACATCCATTAATTTCACCCGGTTTTAATTTTAAAGAAGGGATTGCACTTTTTTTTAAAGCAGTCTACTTGTTTTCATATGCAAAGTTAAAATCTAAGCTGGGATATAATTTCAAAATCTTCTGGAATGAAGAGTTCAGAACAAACGATGGAATTCCGGGTGGGTTTTGAAATTATGCCGATTTATTCGATTCACCCACGCTTTGAATCTCATTGGTGGTCATTGGTGATTAGGAAATACATGAATACTTATTCCAAGATCAATGTTTGTAGTATTAGAACACCCAAAAACACAACAGAGAGGCATTTCCGATAGAATAGCACACAAACTTGTATATAAAATAATAAGACATTAGTTACTTCACCGTACAAAATGCTACTGAGTAAAGCTCTATGGAAGAATCGCAGTGAACTACCTGGAATTGTGACGTCACGACTACAGCTGGTGTATCATTATACACGCAGTTTTGAGAGAACGGAGTGTTGTAGAAACGTGCGGTTTTCACTGTTATGTATTTCTCTAAACAGAACCTTTACTTTGAATATCACTTTGTTTTTAAGTTGATGGGGCCTTTAAAACCATCTTTCTTTTAGGTTGCAACTTTGAACAAAATGATATATTATCAAAATATATCCCTCAATAGTACGGTTACCTCTGATTGAGGTTCTGACTCATATGTATATCTACTGTCAGGCAGTACAGTCTTAGAAAAAAGTTTTGTTGCACAGATACTTTGTAAGTCCCAGAAAGAAGGCAGTGCGCATGATCAGAGGACAAGCGACCTGGTTCAAAGAGAACGACTAGTTGAGGTAATAAAATTAGTTTTGTTTCGTTGTATGTCTGATCATGCGCAGTGCCGCCTTTCTAGTATCTGTGCGACAAAACTTTTTTCTAAGACTGTACATCTCACTTGACGATATGTCAGAGGAAGAACAATTGTTTGTGTACATCTGAAGTCTGATTAGTGTAATGTATAGCTAATTGGCGATGCATGCAATGGAGGGGAAAAGGAACTGGCCACTTTTCTATAATTTTCCTAGCATGTGAGTTCCAGGATACAGCAGAGTCGATTCAGGTACCTAAGAATTTAGTATATTTGACTGTAATTGGATTGGTAACAAGTAAGAGTGATATAGGGTAAACTAGGGTCAGTTGGACAGTCGGGCATGTTGGACACTCTGTACTTTAACGTGTTAGCTCGCCACTTGTGGGCACAACATTCTGCTAGAAGTCAATGACGGAAGTAGCCACGAGTGGGGCCACTTCCGTCATTGACTTCTAGTAGAATGTTGTGCCCACAAGTGGCGAGGTAACACGTTAAAGTACAGAGTGTCCAACATGCCCGACTGTCCAACAGACCCCAGTTTACCCTGTATTATTTTAATGTACCGAAGTACATATGATATTTCCATGCAGATATTCTGCGTCATCATATGATGAAAGAGTAATGGAACAGAGAAAAATTCTCTCCAACACCGGAATTTGAATCCGGGTTTTCAGCTCTATGTGCTGATGCTTTATCTACTAAGCCACACCGGATATCCATCCCGGTGTCGGACAGAATCGTCTCAGTTTAAGTTCCAACTCTTGGGTTCCCTCTAGTGGCCGCCCTCTGCACTATGTCATAGATGTCTATGAACGTAGGACTGAAGTCTACACATGTGCGGAGGTGCACTCGTTATGAGTGACTAGTTGGCCGGGATCCGACGGAATAAGCGCCGTCTTAAATCACGAAGTGATTTACGGATATCATATATATTATTTTAATGTACCAAAGTACATATGATATTTCCATGCAGATATTCTGCATCATCATATGATGAAAGAGCCACTAGAGGGAACCCAAGAGTTGGAACTTAAACTGAGACGAATCTGTCAGACACCGGGATGGGTATCCGGTGTGGCTTAGTGGATAAAGCATCAGCACGTAGAGCTGAAAACCTGGGTTTAAATCCCGGTGCCGGAGAGAATTTTTCTCTGTTCCATTACTCTTTCATCGTAAGTAAGAGTGAAGTGAGGAATAGGGTAGAAATGCCTCAAGGAAACATTTAAGGATTTTAATTCTATGAAATAATGCGAGAGCTCATACAATATTGAATTTCGTAGTGAATAGTTAGAAGGTAGCTGGGAAAACGGATTTTATATCTTTAGAAGCTTTTGTCGAAAATTAGAGGTCTGCTCTATAGAATCAAGTCACTACACCTTGTCAGCTCGACAATACTGGGGATAGCAGGGTAAAGGAAAGGGGTAAACAGTGATGGAAGAAGCCTCTTTAATTGAAAAAAAAAATGCATTTGTGCATAAAAATGAAAGAAGAGAATGTTAACAGGAACTGTTACCTGATCCATCCTGTATCTCACCATATACTGGCAGACTTTATCCTCTGAAGCAGGAAGGCCTGCACTCTTGTGTGTCTGTGTGTCCAGCCAATGGCTACGTGCGAAGTGAGGCGGTCGCCGTGATGTACCTGCAGAAGGCACGTGACGCCAAGCGTGTGTATGCACGTGTGGTGCACGCCAAGACCAACTGTGATGGCTACAAGGAGCGCGGCATCACTTTCCCCAGCAAGGAGTTACAGCGAGTCTTGCAGGACGAATTCTACCAGGAGTGCGGCATTAATCCCACGACAGTCAGCTTTATGGAGGCCCACGGCACTGCCACCAAGGTAGTGATATTATTGTGAACTCCAGGCTTTGTGCCTTATCAAGCATAGTCTGGATATAGAACTAGACTTTTTCAGAAATTATTGTAAGCTACACCACTTTTGGATCCTGCAGATAATTAGAGAATTACATGGAAAAGAATCACATATTTTATTGATCACATGAGTGAACGAACTTCTGGTCAAATTTACCTGTTATTTCTTGTCTTCAGCATTTCATTTTTAAGAAGAAGGTTAGAACAAGCAATTTATTGTCTTTTCTCTTATCCTAAATATTCTAAATTAATTAAACATATAAATTTAAGGTGCACATGGACTTCCACTTCTCTTATTTTCTGATCTACCATACTTCAGAATTTCGTGTTATAGCTACTGTGTTTTCCTAGTATCACAGTCTAGTATATACAGTCGCGAAGCTCAATACGTAGTAAATATGCAAACATTAGATAGTTGCTCACCACTTGGATCGCTAATATTGCCTCATTACAGGCAATGAAAAATAGAACCGTCACAGTCTATTGTTTCTAGCACCCTCAAAACTTAAGCTTCGTGACTGTATATAGTAGACTGTGCTAGTATTCAGTTTGAATTTATTCTTGAAAATGACCGTCAGATATTGGCAAATGGAAAATAAACTCATAGTGTACTGTATGTACCAATGTCAGCAATCTTCATACTAGTAAAAACGAATGTTTGTTGTTGGCACACTGTTTGATGTGCAAGATTAAAGAACTTAATTGTCTTAAATACCATACTGTATTTATATGATAAGATTGCTGTATTAAAGGCTACTAAAGAATCATGGTGTGATTAAATTAACATCAATTTGTGACAAATAAGGGAGTGCAATCAAGATTAAACAGAGAGATAATAGCTCTACTTTTAATGCCATTGAGTTTCCACATCGAAATTCAAGGATTGATATTGTCGGCTAATTTGGATTGTGACAGATGGATGAAAGTCATTGAAAATAATGGACTTTATTTTGCGGAATAATATATATATATATTTTGCGTTTAATGCCTCAGGGCGAATGATTAAATAAAAAATAAAAAAGCTTGTGAGACATGAGACTTCCTTAGAAGTAAAGAATAGTAAGACTAGGAATTGCAGAGCTGTGAAATATTTGCCTAGGTTGGCGACACTGAGGAGCTGGTCACGCTGGATGAGGTGTACTGCACTGGTCGAGACAAACCTCTGCTCATCGGCTCTGTCAAGTCCAACATTGGCCACACCGAGCCAGCATCGGGGATGTGCTCTATCGCCAAAGTGGTCATCGCCATGGTGACTGGCTTTATCCCCCCCAACCTGCACTACAATAATCCCCGGGAAGGGGTGGAGGCTCTGAAAGAAGGACGACTCAAGGTCAGAGGTGACACTGCTTCTTCAGGAATGTCCACTCTTTGATTTTACTTTCACATTAAACAAAGTATGAGGAGAGTCCAGTTTTCATAACTATGCATAATTTTTTTTGTCCAATGATGATGATGATGATGATCATCATCACTCTTGTTGCTGCACCTGATGGCCTGGTGGTCTCTGTCTGCAGGTGGTAACTGAGAAGTGTCCTCTGAGAGGCGGGCTTGTCGGCATCAACTCGTTCGGCTTCGGCGGTGCCAACGCTCACACCCTGCTGGACTGGAACCACAAGACCAAAGTGAATGCAGGCGCCCCCTCAGACCACATCCCCCGCCTAGTGGTGGCGTCTGGACGTACGAAAGAAGCCGTTGACGTCATCCTCAACGACGTCAGTAACCAGTATTTTTTTCTTAATTATTTATCTGTCCCTTCGTCATCTTTTCTTAATGTATTTATTTTACCTCACTTCGTCTCGCCAAAAAAATATAGTTTTGTAAAATTTTTCCTTGTTCCACATCTTAAAGCTTCAATGGTAATGTAAGATCTGTGGAATACAATAAATGAAATGAAAAAATAAAATATGAAATCTGGTTTGCTTTCTTTCTTATTTCGTTTTATCCTTTCATTCTTTTCAGTATTCAGTTATTCTTTCCTCTTCATGTTTCTTTTTATCTTATTTCTTTTTCTATCTCCCTTTCTTCTTTTTGCTTTCATTCTCGTTTCTGTCTTTGCTCATTTCTTTCCTTGGAATTTCTTCCATTCTTTAATGTTCCCTTCTGTTATTTTCTTCTGTCCTTCTCTCTTTCTTTTCTTGCTGTTTGCCTGCTTTGCTTCTTCTTCTCTCTTCCTCCCATTTGCATCTTTGTGTATTTTGTGTATTCTCTTATATCTCTTAACTTTCTTCTTTTCAACCCTCTTCTACTTGATCTCTTTCCTTTTTTCGCTCTTCTTTTTCCTCTTTGTTCCTTTTTTCCCCTCTTTTTCTTTTTTTTCTGCCATATGCTTTCTTTGCTTTCTGTATAACAGCATGGCAATTACATAATAACGATTATGAATAATAGTAATAATAATAAAAACAAAATAATAACAATAATTATATGTAATAGTAATAAAGAAATCCTTGAGTTCATTGTACAAACAAATCAGATCAGCTGTGGCAATGCTTGCAGTTGGAGAGCAGGCCTCTGGACGCGGAGTATGTGTCCCTCCTGCACGACTTCCAGGCTGTCAACATCCCGGGACACTGCTACCGAGGCTACACACTGCTGTCCAAAGGGGGCCCCAAACAAAGGAGCATCAAGGTACAGTACGAGGAAGCATGTGTGATAAGCGAGGCCGAGTCAACATAATCACTATCATCATCATTTCAGTAATTAGGTACCTACTGAATTAAATCCATTGTCACCTCGTCTTCATCTCAGTTGGAGTGGAAGACCCTGTTTGTGAATTTTTTCTTCGTGCAAGTGTAGCATATCGTCATTGCACTTCCAAAATCCGCTCTGTGTTTTTAACAAGATTTTACAGGAGAAAGAGAAAACCATTGTCACTTTTAATTCACGTGATTTTCAAAGCTGATTTCGGTATAATTTCATCATTCCTCATGTAATGCTGCCAGCCGCAATCCGTGCCTTCTTCTTGGCACTGACTTCGTTGTTGTCAGTCACCAATGCTCCCAGATATTTATAGAAGATTCCAGGTTAAGTAAGAACCATAGCGCATATGAAGCTATTCCATGAAATGACAGTTGCCATAGAAACGCCTACCTTCCACAGAGCTTCCTCAGTGTACTAAGCAAGGCTTCTTTCTTCATCTGAAATATTTTATAAATTTCTTTACTCTCTCATAACTACCATGTAATTTTAAATCTTCTCGGTGCTACTTCATAGCCCCAAGTTCTTCATGCGTTCATTAATTGTTCCAGCACCTCACTCAAGTTTTAGAAGTTCCTTCGGAGTAGGACGACATCGTCTGTGAATACCATGTACTGCAGACTTACTTACTTATTTACTTACTGGCTTTTAAGGAACCCGGAGGTTCATTGCCGCCCTCACATAAGCCCGCCAGCGGTCCCTATCCTGTGCAAGATTAATCCAGTCCCTATCATCATATCCCACCTCCCTCAAATACATTTTAATATTATCCTCCCATCTACGTCTCGGCCTCCCCAAAGGTCTTTTTCCCTCCGGTCTCCCAACTAACACTCTATATGCATTTCTGGATTCGTCCATACGTGCTACATGCCCTGCCCATCGCAAACGTCTGGATTTAATGTTCCTAATTATGTCAGGTGAAGAATACAATGCGTGCAGTTCTGTGTTGTGTAACTTTCTCCATTCTCCTGTAACTTCATCCCACTTAGCCCCAAATATTTTCCTAAGAACCTTATTCTCAAACACCCTTAACCTCTGTTCCTCTCTCAGAGTGAGAGTCCAAGTTTCACAACCATACAGAACAACCGGTAATATAACTGTTTTATAAGTTCTAACTTTCAGATTTTTTGACAGCAGACTGGATGATAAAAGCTTCTGAACCGATTAATAATGTACTGCAGACACCTAGTAAAAATAGTTCACACACCTGTTCATTCATCATTATCATTGAGGGCTAGCCTTCTGACCCTGGTACATGTGCAACACCAAGTGCAGTGATATTCCTTGGCAGATATTTAAAACGTGCATAATTAATCTGAGACAGTTTAAGAAGAGCTGGTAACTTAGTGTAGCTATTTAGCAAGTGAAGCCAAACTATGTACTTCCATAAATCTGTCTGCTCTGTCCAGTTCTGGCCCGGCTGCAAGCGCCCCGTGTGGCTGGTGTTCAGTGGGCTGGGGTCGCAGTGGCCCTGCATGGGACGGTCCCTGCTGCAGGTGCCGACGTTCGCTGCAGCCGTCGACAGGTGCCGGGCGGCCCTGCAACCCCACGGCGTGGACGTGCTGCACATACTCACGTCCGAGGACCCCGGCACCTTCAGCAGCATCGTCAACTGCTTGGTGGGCATCGCAGCCTGCCAGGTTAGTATGCATAGCCTTTGTTTGTTTCTTCTTTGAATTCTGTTTTCTTCCTTTTTTCTTCTTGCTCTTCCTTGATTCTTTCTCTCATTTCTTTTCTGTTTTTCTTGCTATTGCTCTGTCTCTCATACTTTCTTGTTTCTCAATCTCTTTCTCTTTTCCTTTCATCTTTCCTTCTCCTATCACACACACACAGACACAAAAGTCAGACTTGTTCTTACATCGGAAGAATTTCATTCGCAAGCACTCTACAAGAGCACTGAAGTGTGCCTGGACTGTAATGTGCTGCAGTGACGCCCCCTTGTTCACAGATAGGCCTCGTGGACGTCATCAAGGCCGTGGGCATCCAAGTGGACGGCATCGTGGGCCACTCGGTGGGCGAGCTGGGCTGCGGCTACATGGACGGCTGCCTCACAGCCGAGCAGACGGTGCTGGCTGCCTACTTCCAGGGGCGGCCATGTCTGGAAGCCAACCTTGCTAAAGGCTGCATGGTGACTGTGGGTTAGTTGCTTCTCCAGCGAATAGGGATTATAAAGAATGGACACTTCGCGTCGATACCTTTGATGTAG